>NC_051076.1:29845571-30460571 GCF_004664715.2 Peromyscus leucopus
TCTAAATAAACCAAGAGATGTGCCATCATCTTTTGAGGAAGAATTTCCTAAGGTCACAATTACTGAGTAGAAGGAAGAGGCTCTAATATTCACAACAAATTTTGTTTTTTGTATTTATTAGCTCATTTTTAAAAATTTATACAGAGTCTCATATAACCCACGCTGGATCTTGCTTTATAGCTTAAAAAAATGACCTTCAATCTCTGATCCTCCTTCTTCAATCCTTAAGTAATAGGATAACAGGCATGTGCTATCACACCCAGTTTATGTGGTGCTTTCAAGATGAACCCATTTATTCATGCATAGTAGGTAAGCCAAATACAACCTACACTGAGTGTATTGTACATTGAGTACACTCTGTAAGTAGAGTACATCTTACACTGGATAAACTCCACAAGCTGAATGTATTGCCATTGAGTACACCCTACACTGAGTACACTCCACAAGCTGAGTACATCCCATACTGGGTCCATTGTACAAGCTGAGTAGATCCTATGCTGGACACACTCTACAGATTGAATATGTTCCACATTGGGTATATTCTACAAACTGAGTACACTCCACACTGAGCAGTAATCCTACACTGAGTACGTTTTACAAGCTGAGTACATCCCACACTGGGTACACTCTACAAGCTGAATACATTCCACATTGGATATATTCTACAAACCAAGTACATTCCACACTGAGTACACTCTACAAACAGAGTACATCCTACACTGAGTACCTCTTTCACTGAGTACCC
Organism: Peromyscus leucopus; assembly: GCF_004664715.2. Taxonomy (NCBI): domain Eukaryota; kingdom Metazoa; phylum Chordata; class Mammalia; order Rodentia; family Cricetidae; genus Peromyscus; species Peromyscus leucopus. The sequence goes on from NC_051076.1 coordinate 29,846,317, forward strand.
TCTACAAACTGAGCATATCTCAGCTGAAATGAACTAATCTTTTTAAGCTTATATATTTTTTTCTAAAAAATGAAGATGAAAATGTATTTCATGGAGTTTTTATACAGAGTGAACAAATGTTTGGGACATTGACTGATGTATACAAAATACTCGTATGGGGTATTGTTTTGGTTAGTATGGAAACAGGATCTCATAGCACATTATTTAGTCATGTTTGGAGGAGATAAATTACATACAATGAGTATGGTATAGACTCTGTAGAACTCTCTATCAAGAACTTTTTACTCTATACAGTTAGTGAAGAATTGTCACTATTGGCTCTTCAGAATCTGTACAGCTGTTACTTCCCTCGCTATATTTGAAATAAATACACACACACACACACACACACACACACACACACACACACACAGAGAGAGAGAGAGAGAGAGAGAGAGAGAGCACTTCATATCAACAGACCAGATCTAGAAGAGGGGACTTATGAGGTTTCTCACATTTGTGTTGGCTGGTATTGCCAATTTTTGGGTCTTGTTTAGGCAACATATTTTTGAAATTGCATGATTGCAGCTTTCCTGTTGTGGATAGAAGATACAGTCTTAGAGCAGATATCCAGATGAAAATCTCCTGGCAACTCATGCTACTGAGAGGGGGAGAATCAGTCTTCCTCAGGGATGAGCCCTCTAATGGGCTATCACATACCATCTGATCACATATATGTGAGCGACACTAATGAACTCAGCAGGCAGCAATTATATATTTATTTGTTTATATATATGTAACAATAGTAAGTAAAGAAAAAGAAGCAGCAAATTTGAGAGGGTATAGGGGATGTGAGAAGAACTGAAGGGAGGGGAGGGATGGAGAAAATAATGTAAATACAGTACACATATATGAAATTTTTAAAAAATTAAAAAACCATATAGGAGGGTAAAATCCGTGTATACCAACATTTGAATACAATACAAAGCAAAACAAAAACTGTTCAAAACAGCAGAACAACAAAAGAGAGTTGGAGACTATAACTGCCTTGCGCTTTTCATTAGGTGGTCTCTGATTTATCAATATATTTTAGCTGTAAAGGCCCATGATTATTATTTCTGTTGAGGTGGTATCAAAGTTCCAAGATGTTATTTGTCATTATTTAAAGCAAAATAATCTTGTCCCTATCCTGCCCTCCTGACCTTTCACTCCCTCCTCTACTTCCTGGGGAAAATACTTAGGAACGGGTCAAGGAACATTTAGCAGCCCCCTTGGGCAAGACACTCCTGTTTAACTGTTGGAGGAAATTTGGACTTTTCATTTTGTCCTGAGGTCAATTTGCCCACCCCAGGAATGACACTTCTGTGATGAACTGCCCGGGCACAAGATAGATAGTTGGTGTAGGGTGACAGCAACGAGGCATTAAAGATGGGAGATACAGTACAGAACAGATCATTTCATCCGCCCAGTCCTGACAGAGGACCCCGGGAATGATCCGTCTCCTCTGGGCTGTTTCTTTTCCTTCCTTGGGAAAGCCCCTGCCGCTTGACATCCTTCCTGTCTGTCACTTCTCTGATCCTTAGCCTAAGAGGATCTTTTTGAGATTTCATCTCAGGTCTCTCAGTACTTGATTGCAGTTCTCTCCCCCACACTAACTTCAGGACATCGCCTCATCTCATGTTTTACGGTTTTCATTATTCCTCCATGAGTGTTGATGCATTTCTTCTAAACTTTGCAGTTTTCAGAAATATGGGCCTTTAGCTCTTAGGGGTTCAGTGTAGCAAAGCTTTGGAATTACCACAACTCTACAGTGAAATGTACCCTAGTCTGTGGCATTCGAAGTAAGTCTTCAAATATTTTCTCTAGAGGAAATATTTGTTTAAAATGGATGTGTTTTAAATTAACATACAAAGTAATACATTTCATTTCGGCATTTCCAAATGAAATTTGTTTCTGCTGATTTTTTCACCTCTCTTCCCCCATCCCTCTGCCACCCTCTGTTCCCTACCCACCCTAGCAGCTTCCTTCTCACGCCCATGCCGTTTGTGCCATATCACCCTCCCACGCCCACCCAAAAGCTCCCTTTTCTCCTCTAATGTAGATGAATACTGTCCACCTAGAAATGTGCACTCTGTCACATAAGCACTTAAAGTTGGGATTGACATGGGAGAGAGCATTCGGAATTCATCTTTCTTAGTTGGGGCTACCTCAATCAACATGGTACTTTCTAGATCATTGATTTTCTTTAAAACCTCATAATTTCACTTTTTTCCCTTACAACTGACTAAAATTCTTCATGTGTATATACCAAGCATAATACCTTCATTCATTGCTGGTCGGAGAGAAAATTACTAAGTCATAATAAAAATGAGTATGGTGATTTCTAAAGAAAATTACAAATAGATCTACCATATGATCCATATGGACCAGTTATACCGTTCCTTGGCATATACCTAAAGGATTCTGTATCCTACCACAGAGATACTTTCATCTGTATGTAATTATTCCTCTGCTCCAATAGCAAGGAAATAGAATCAGCCTAGATGTCCATCAACAGATGAATGGACTTGTTTGCTTAAGTGCAACGTCTAAAGGCTGTGTCAGAGAGATTCTACCATGGTACAAAGTTCCTGGCTCAGGTTTCTGTTTTTCAGGAGTCTTGGTTCAGGTGGAGGGAATAAGAGGAGAATATTGGATGCCTTGGAATAGTCTTTATCCACAACACAAGGAACATTCCATTTCCAGACACTTAAAGCTTTTCTTGTCTATAATAATTCAGCTCTGCAATAAATTAATATTAAAACAGTCAGAACCAAGGCACCATTTTAATAACACTTGGTGTACATGGAACTCAGGTTCAGTGTAGCTGACTCCTTCCCCCTCCCAGACTTTCCCTCTCTCTGCCTCCCCATGTCCTTTGTCTCCTCGGTCCTGTTTCCACCAGCTGTAATGAACCCACCTCCCTGGGGCTTCTGATTGCTCCCTTCCTTCCGGACCAGGCTTCCAAGGTTCTACTTATGGGGAGCTTTCAAGGTTTGAGTCTGCTGGGGAGCTGGCAGCTTGGTTCTCGGTACCTGCAGACAAATCCAGGAAGGGCTCTGGTCACAGTGCACAAGTCTCTCTCGCATGTGTAGGTGTGTTTATGCTCTGGAGTCAGCACAGCTCTAAAGCTCCCCCTCCCTCTCCCTCCTCCCTCCCCTCCCCCTCTCTCCTCCCTCCCCCTCCCGCTCCCCCTTCCCCTTATCCTCCCCCTCCCCCTTCTCCTCCTTCTCCTTCCCCTCCTCCCCCCTCTCCTTCCCCTCCTCCCCTCCCCCTCCTCCTCTTCCCCCTCTTCCTTCCCCTCCTCCTCCTCCTCCTCTTCCTCCTCCAATTTGAAGACTTAGACCACTCTAAAATTACAGCTCACCTTTGTTCCTGGCTTTATCAACTGCCCTGCAGAGTTCTTTGGTGTAAGTTGTATTGTCTGTATTAAAATCCACAGGGCTTTTCTTTTGTGATTCCTAAAAGATTTCCAACATGGGGTTGCCATGATATTAAATTTTTATTATGAAATGCATCATCTACAGAGAGGAATACATACATATATCATATGTTTAGATTCAAAGAAATACTGAGCCGGGCAGTGGTGGCACACGCCTTTAATCCCAGCACTCGGGAGGCAGAGGCAGGCGGATCTCTGTGAGTTCGAGGCCAGTCTGGTCTCCAAAGCGAGTTCCAGGAAAGGCGCAAAGCTACACAGAAAAACCCTGTCTTGAAAAACCAAAAAAAAAAAGAAAAAAGAAAAAAAAAAAGAAATGCTGAAATAAAACTCATGGACAATCAGACTTCAGGAAGTAAAACAATACAAGCACCTCTCAGTATACCTGACCTGTCGAGCTCATGCCTGCTTCTCCTACTGAGTCAGCTAGGATCTGGATTCTGTTCTGTTTGCTGTTTTTCTTATTGTTTCATACACACTTGTTTCTCTAAACAGACTATTGTCTGTATCACTCAAATAAATATATATATATATATATATATAAAATAATGGAATGCATGGAGCAAAATATAGGTGAATTAAGAAAGATTTTTGAACATAGCAGTATTCACAGTTTTACTATCAATGGCTCTCTACTTTATATATGTAATTATTTTATTATTTCCAAATGCTTTTAATTATAAGCAGTGCATTTATGAACAGTCTTGCAATCATCATCTCAGGCAGACTTGCTGAGTTGTGGGGTCTACATCTCTTTGACTTTCTTAGATATTTATTACAAATCACTTTACAAAGTGACTGTGTCAGCTTATCTTCTCCTCAGCAGAACTGACGTAAAACTTCGTGCGACACATCTTGCCTCCTTTTAGCTTGTCTAACATTTCAGGTTCTGCCGACCCCTTGCTTGAGTGGCTGTGTCTCCCCGAGGATTCCGTGTACGTCCCTGGTCACTGATGACTATTTGTTGACCGCTGCTGTTTATTTTTCTGGAAAATGTATGCCGAGGTTTTTGCCAGTTCCCTTATCATGACGTGCCTTTTACTCTTGATCTGTGGCTTATTTTTTTCTTAAGAATCTTCTATTAAACTAATGTGCTGTAAGTATTTTCTTAGGCTATGGCTCAACATTCTTTACTTTCAGTCTGCTATCTTTTGTGGAAAGCAAAATCTGGTGTGTGTGTGTGTGTGTGTGTGTGTGTGTGTGTGTGTGTGTGTATGTGTATGTGTATGTTCTAATTTTAACATAGTTCAATATATCAACCTTTCTCCTGTGGGTATTTATTTTGAGTTAAAAAGTCTTTTCTTCCCTTGAGTTCACATAGGTCTGTACTGTCTTATATGAGATTGAGTTTTGCCTTTTACTTAGGTCATAACTCTGGCTGTACCTAACACTGGTTCAGGCTAGGAAATGAGTATCCGCTTTTGTTCTCCATGGACAGGTCATTCTGTGTATGCCATTTGTGTGTAGAGTCAGATGGTAGTACACTGGGATCCTCGGTGCATGGGACTTCGGCTAATGTCATGTCACCCATCTCTGACCCCCAAACCCCGCTGTCTGTTATCATGCTCAATGCAGCCACCTGTGCATACTTTTCTTTTCTTTAGCCACATATTAGCTATTTGTCAATTTTTCCAATATCAGAAGTAGAGTTATCCTAAAAATAAATATTGCAATTTTACTTTTTTTTTAAAATTAAATTGTGAAGAACAATTTGGGAAGAATTTTCATTCTTGAGTGAATAATATGTACCTGTCAATTTATTTAATGCTTTAAAAATGTTTTTCAAATCATAGCTTATAGTTTTGAATTTAAAAAGTTTTGTTGCCACTCATTTTGATATCTATTCATTGAATGTTGTGCCATTATTAGTAGTACATGTAATGCTTTATGATATTTTCTTGCTCCTTATAATTGTGCATTGAGCTGTGTATTGATCTTTTTTACTGGAAACATTACCAAGTTTCCTTACTAATGCTTCCAATTAACCTTAATAGCTTTTAAGATTTTTCTATATAGACACTTGTAATAGCTGAAAATAGTGAATTATAATTTCTTTATCATACTCTTGCACCTACTATGTTCTTTTAGTTAAATTGAATAGTCTAAGTTCAAATATTCTGTTGTCTAGAAGTGATAGCAGTAGACTTTTAAATCTTATTCCTAATTTGAAAGAGAATGCTTTTAATACCTCCCAAGAAATCTAAAGTTTACTGGAGTCTTGGGTTTTGGTAATACCTTTTACCAAATTTGGAAATCATATCTATTCCAAATTTTCTAAGACTCTATTTTTTTTGACATCATGAATATCAATTGAATTTTATCAGGTGATTTCTCCTGAGGTGGCATTTTGTGTATATGTGTATGTGTGTAACAGGATCTTGATACATAGCCTTGGCTGTTCTGTATTTCACTCTATAGACCAGACTGGCCTTGGGTGTGCTTTAATCTGTTTCCTGAACATTCAGATTACAGCCAAATACTAGTATGCTTGATTTTTGTCTTCTTATTAAGTTAATCCCATCAACAGATTGTTCTAATACTGAAATAATGTTAAAATTTTGCAATCAATCTTACTTGTTAATGAGGTATTTTCTTTCTATGCATTGATGAAGTAGGCTGTTAATACATTTAAAAAATTTTAATGTAAGTATATAAATAGGGTCTGGAGAAATGGCTCAGATGGTAAAGTGCCTTCCATACAATCATAAGGAGCTAAGGTCACATCCCTATTATTCATACTAAAAAACTGGGCATAAAAATTAATTAAACAAATCTGGGCATGGTTTGTATGCATATGTAACCCCAGTGTTTGAAGGGCTGAGGCAGGAAGATTCCTGGAGCTCCTTGGGCAGTCAATCTAGCCAGTAGGTGAGTATTGGGTTCAGTGGTAGACTCTTACAAAAGAAAATTGAACACATAAAAGACATACAACCCTCTGGCTTTCATGTAAATGCCCATACACACACAGACACACAGACACACAGACACACAGACACACACACACACACACACACACACACACACACACACACACATTATACACACATACACAATACAGAAACGGTTTTGATGTACAATGCTTAAGTCTTCAGAATTTTCTTTTCTCTTTTTAAGATTGTAGTCAGACTAGCCCTGTAGGAAGAAATGAGCAGTGTACCCTCTTTTCATAGTTTATGAATATGAAAAAATTGTGTCACTTGATAAGTATCTTGAATGTTTAGAGTGTTTATCTGTAAACCCACTTGAACTTTGTGACATATGACTAGAGGCACCCAGGACAGGATCTTCTGCCAATGCTTTTGGTAGCCGCAGGGATGCTCAACCTAAATCCCCACCCATGGGTCTGAAAGAGGCTCTGCAGTTCCTTTCCTGTGCCTAGAATTAAAGTTCACTGGCTGATAGGTTGTGGGAAGGTTTTCCTGGGGACCCACTGGGTGTAACTATGGACCAGATTGTGTATGAATCAAAGCAGTTATTCTTTAAGACACCGTCGTTCTTACAACATTTTACAAACTGTTTGGTCAGTACTAGATTAAAGGAATGTGAGCTGAGTGTAGGAAAACAGTTTTCTACATTGACTTTTGGGGGAAATTTTGATCTTTCTTATAAAAAGTTCTCTAATTTAGACTATCAGTTGGTATGAAATTAACATGGAATGTATTTAATATGCTTGAAATTTTCTATTTGTTCATTATTCTAGTGAGAAGTAATTTATGGTAGTATTTTTATTAAAAGAAGAACTTTTGTTTCTGGTTATGTTTTCCAAAGTTTTGGAAATTAAATAATAGAAGACAGGGCCACATTCCTAGTGTTTCATTCAAAAGGCAGAAGATACCACTTAACAAGGCAGATGACATCCATCTTGGCCTTCTAACTCTTTTTCTCTGCTTCAACACAGTGTACATGATGTCATTCAATATGGTGCTCACTGCCCAGGGTACGTATCCAGTCTTTTACTTTTTCTCTAAATTGGCATTGCACATCTGTAAATGAATTCAGCACAACATCTGGAGTTGAAGGGTATGTAGACGCCCTGGGGACCTGGATTAATCACCTTCTCGGTTACTTATACAAAGAAGCAGCAGCACCTTCAAGCAATAAAGCGACCCTGAACTAGTGATTTCTCCAAGATTTATTAATGTTCAGATGCTCAGGACACAGAACAGAAATTGGCCAAAAACACACATTGAATATCATAATCTGTCAACACCATGTGCTATAAGGAAATTAATATAAAAGAGAAATATCAAATGTTCTTCCAGCCTATAGAGAACTTATAATATGACCACAAATATTAGGCTAGTAGGGTAGTACATGAGAGAAAAGTAACCCACTAAGCTGTGAACACTTGCCTTTCTTATGAGAACTATAACACACTCTCATATACTAAATATGAATATACTAAAAATGAATAAATTATGTGAAGATGGGAATTTTTATTTGTGTGTTCACATAAAACCCCGAGAGTCTAGAATGGCACTGGAATATTACAGGCACCTGGTCTCCTGTTGAGTGAATCCAAGAAGGATTTTGAGTTAAAAACAGTTATCTTTTACCATCTACCAGCTGTGTGGTTTTGTAAAAGCTATTTATCTATCTTTAGTCATATCCTCTATAAAATGGAGTGACACTGTACCATCCTCCTAAATGACAAAGAAAGACTAATCAGATTAATAATTAAGTGTATGTGTGCTTAATTCTGCACACAAAGCAGCAGAGAGTTAATAGGTGGCATATATTTTTATTTTTATGTATTTTCATTTATTTATTGACACATCTACTTTAAAGCATGATGTCTTAGTAAAAGTAGAAGTAGCACTTTAAAAATGAAAACTCTCAATTTGTTTTAAATCTATCTTTAATTCTGATCATTAATAGTTAAGAATAGCTTTTCCTGAGTTGAGATTAAAAAAACTGAATTTGAATAACATTTAAATATAAGAAATAAAATATATTGATTGAATAAAACCTATTCACTTAAAAAGCTACATTATATTAATGACATTATTAGCTCAAATTATATCAGAGACTAAATATAGTCACAGAAAATTTTAATTAACATTCATTTTTCTTCAGGTGTGACTGCACAAATATGTGGAGTTGAGTCCTAGAAATGTGGGTAAAAAAACTAACAGAAACATTCTAGAGGAAAAAGTGACCTGTGTTTGTAGTCATGTCCAATTGTAGTTCTTGCATAGAAACACAGAGAGCAATAATGCTAAAATACAAAGGAGTCAGTACGTTTTCAATCCAGATTGACATCATTCAAGACTCACACACAACTGACATTTGTTCAATAATGTTCAAGTATGTCAAAGAATCTGTGAAAGAAAGTTTGATATCTCTAGTCAGCTTAAAGTCAAATAGTACACTGGGAAAACATGTTTCGGGCAGATGTTCTCAGTTGAAACCTTGGTTTAGAAAGTAGAGGAAAGTGTTCTATTAATAGACTGTATTAGTAGAGCATCATATGTGCTTGTCTCTTGGTCATTAATTCATAAACAGACAAACAGATATAGATAGATAGATAGATAGATAGATAGATAGATAGATAGATAGATAGATAGATAATAGCTAGCTAGCTAGATTCTTTTGTTTATTTGGTGGGGATGTAATGGCAAGATGAGATCTCTATTAAATAGTGACTTTTATAAAAACCCTGGGAAATTTTGCTCCCTTGTTACCATTTCTGGTAATATGTTACTTATTCTCTTTCACCCTCTTTATCTGTACCCCTATGGGCTTAGATTTGCTTTTTAGACACAGCTATGATTTTCCTTCTGTGTGCAACCTCTCAAGAAGAGGCCATTCTCCCATCATTCTTTGCTTTCACATTCTACTTGTTCATTGTGATTCAGTTCAAATGGTGGCCTCCTTGTGGTCTTCTTCATTCTATAGCCAGACCTGATTTCCTCCTTATATGAAACACTCAAATTCACTACTAGATTTTAAACTCCTACAGGGGGAAAAATACATCTTCCGAGGCAAACTTTTATTCCATGTGGAAGATTTTTCCATATGAAATACTCATGTTAATGGCTCCAATTATTCTTCCCATCAAATGTGCATGCCTTATGTCACGTACCTTGGCAGTGCCTTCTTGCTATGGGCAGAGAATTATTCTATATCCCTTAGCTTTCCCACCCAGTTTGCTACAGCTGAAGGCCATGTGGTAAGGGCAGAGACTTGGGAAGTGTTGTTGGAACTAGCCTCGTTGCTGTTGTGCTTCAGACATTGCCATGAGAGAATCACAATGAGGGTGAATCTGAGGGTGAGCCATGTGTGGAACTGAGTTGTTAATAAAGACTTGCAGAGTCACTACCATGCACAGAGAGGAGTAAACCCGGTAGAGGTCATTTCGATTGCAAAGACAGCTGTGTGAGCAATAAAAGAAACCCATTGTTCCTGTTGTTGAGATTTTTGCAATTGTTTTGTGCAGAGCAATTTTATAACAATAGCCAATGGAAGCTGGCTATGGTAGCATGCGCTGTAAGCCTAGCACTTGGGAGACAGGGCCAAGAGGGCAAATTCAAGGCCAATCTGGGCTACATCATGGAGTGGGGGTTGCAATAGCAACAACAAATAATAATAGTCAGTGGGTATATGTGGGAGCCCGTTTTCAGGTTCCTTGTGGCTTTACCCAGCATGTCCGCATAAAGGATGATTAGGACCACGGGCCTGAGTGCAGGTGTCTGAAATGGTCTGCACTTGGCTGTGCTGGGGGAGGAGGTCTTTTGCTCCACCCCTTGGCGTCTCTATAAAAACCCTGGGACAGAGACAGTTGGGGCCCATTGGAATAGGTTCCAGGCCCTCTCGAGGCTATCCTTTATTTTCTATCTGTTTATCTCTGCAAGATTCTCTGCTATAAATCCTTCTATCTAATATTTCCTGCTGATCGCACTCAAGAAAACTCTGGGAAGCTGTGGGGGTGGTGGGTAAACGCCCCGCAGGTATAGTCCTCAATAAATTTGAGATACATTGAAATGTATAATTTATCACATTCTAAAAAACTATTAGTTAATTTACACACACTTAAAATGGGGCAAGAGTGATCTTTAAAAGACACTATGTATTTATCACGTAAAGATTCTAATGGCACCAACAGCATGGCTAAGGGGTGCTATGATTCCAGCAAAGGTAAACTGCAGAGTAAATGACTGGGTACACAATGTTGAATGATAGGGATGGAGCAGCACTTCACTGCGTTTGGAAGCGGCAAATGGACATTTTCCCTAAGAAGCAGGATAGCAAGCATGAGCATTGGTATAAGATAAGGCATTGGTAAGTGAAGGCCTGGGACCTCCATCATCACCAGTGTCTAATTGCTTTTTAGTCGCTCATGTTCCTCCTGAAGCACAATTGTGAATAAGGACCCTTCGCTAATTGTTAGGAGTGAGAAACAGGTGTTGATGATGAGCATGCTGACTAAGGGTCTCTGTCACTCTGACTCTGTCCAAATTTCTCCCAAGATAATGAATTTGAATTTTAAAATTTCATTTATAGCACTTGGTTATATTTTATTTACCTATTATTTATGTGTGTGTGCATGTATGCATGTTTACGTGCATATGTGTGGGGGTGCATGTACCGTGGTTTCTGCAGAGAAGTCAGAGATAATTTGTGGGAGTTGGTTTTTTCCTTCTACTGTATGGGTTCCAGGGCTTGAACCCAGGTGAGCAGTCTTGGCAGCAAGCTCCTTTACCTGTTGAGCTATCTTGCCTGCCTCATTCTACCTCTTTCTGAGTCATATTAAGATTTTCTTTTTAAACATGAATACCATAGGAATAAAACAACATGATTACAAACATCAGAGGAGACAGTATATTATTTCTCTTTTCTCTGAAACCAATGTTCAGTTTTTTCCAAGCTCTGCCAGTGACCTCGTGTTTATGAAAAGTACGCTTACCATCATGTCTTATTTCTGTTTTCCATTCTGGTTTGTCAGGTAAAGAAGTGTATATATTTGTTTTTCTTCTTCCTCTACCACTCAACAGACAGATGGTGTAGCTGCAACACAGACAGATTAAGTGTGTTTCCGAAGATTATACAAGTAATGATTGCTAGAGCTAGAAAGAAGAAGCACCCAGGCTGGCTGCCCTGTGGCACATCCTACCAGATCTGATTACATCCTTATGGAGACATACACACATGCTTGTTTCAAAAGTCTAATACCAATGGAGGAAAGCTCTCTATCATTGTACTTCCTGTAACCTCCCCACAAGCTATCAGAGAAAGACCCAGTGCCAAGAGTTGGGATGCACAGACTTGGCCTGCGTGTGAGATTTAAACGCTAAATGCGTTGACTGCTGAGCTCAGGTGTCTCGGGGTTGTGAGTCTGCATCTCCTGGACAGAAATGGAGGCAGAACGAAGTGTGCATCTAAATTACTGTCACTTGTTATTGATTTACTGATGGCTTCTAAAAATGTCGCATTTGAACTGTCAGTGAATTTGCCGACTGTTGGCACGGGTGATGAAAGCAAGTGTGAACCATAATTGATTAGGCCTCATTTGCTTATCCATATTATGCTAATTAGATCTGCAATCTTTCCCTTTGTACCATCACCCAGTGACAGAGTAAATCAGGGTGATTGGGATGCAGATAGGACTAGAGGGAGGAATTTAAGATTGAGCAGGCTCCATCTTAACTGAGAGAAAGTTTATTTAAAATATGCTTCCTTCTAGAAAGAGAGCTCCATATGATTCTCTTTCTCGGTACTGTTGTCTCTGGCTGGTTTTGCTGTGACACGTTTTGCTTTCTGGACCTCGAAGTTGAATTTTCTATGGGGGACTCTATTTCCTTGTTATCGACATTAGTAGTCAGAGTACAGCATTCTTTGATAGGAAGCTCGGGGCATGTATGTGCTATGGGGACAGTTCCTAATAGACCAGGGGAGAAGGGCATTCTGAGGGGACTTGATCTGATTTCTTACCTACCCATGGAAAATAGAGATTTTTCTCCCATTTCTAAAGACATTATTTGTATCGCAAAGGCTGAGTTATAGAGGAATGTGGGATTTTAAACAAATGTTCTAGTGCCAAGTCTCAGCTTCAGCGAAACCACACAGGTTTCAGGAGAGTTTGATGGCCTATTAGGAGACTCTATTCATCACCAAAGATTTGTTAGGCACACACCAAGTGCCAAGGACTAGACTGTTCCAAACAAGGCCACGGGTCAGCTGTGTAATAACATCTCCAAAGTGTCTGTTAAAAACATAGACTCTTAAACCTCATCCCGTTCCTTCTGAATCAGTCTTTGGATCTGAATGACAACATTTTAAACAAATTCTGCAGGTGATTCATACACTCAAGTGTTGAATCTGTTATATTTGTATAATTCTTTGGTATGCAGTAGATGTAAGACAGAGAGATGCTGCCTAAAATCAACTTAAAATTCAACAAAGATAAAACTAAAAATAATAACAAAATCAAACAAGATCATGTTAGCCTCTTAAAATTTTAGGGAACAAGAATTTTTCAGAAGCATATAATCTAGTAGTCAGTTCAAAACCAGCAAACTTAGTTGTACAAAGAATTAAGCATGTCAGTAGAAATGGACGGAGGGCTTTAATCTGGCCATCTGACCACGGTCTTCTGAGGAGACCTCTGAGGTTCCAGGAGATCTTAGGTTTTCCCTTGAGAACACCTGGAAAAACAATAAATATGGAGAACAAATCTAAGCATCCATCAACATTAGAGGAGATGCACAAGTTCATTAGCAATCACGGATATGCAAATTAAAATAACAACTTTACACTGGTGGGAATGTAAATGAGTTGGCTAGATTGCAAGGTATAGAGTGCTCTTCAGTATTGCTCCGGGAAATGTAATTTGTAGCATTTTTGGAAAGTTTTGACAATATACGTTAAAAGTAAAAATATACTTATTCTTTGATCCAACTATTCTGCTTCTGGGAATTTATCCCACAGAAATAAAATCATTAGAACATACAAGCATTTTATCATACAGTGTTTGCAGTTGCTAAAAACTAAAAACAAATAAATGCTCACAAATAGGAAAATGGAGTTTTAGTCTCTCCATACAATAGCATGAATGCAGTCATTAAGGAGATTAAAGTAGATCCATCCTCGAGAGCTTGGATGGACCAGAAAGCATTTTAAAATGAGAACAGGTCAATTTCAATAACATCAAATTTTATAATGTATGTACCTCCTCCACGGAGGTTTATTTCATTGTTATGTTTATAGTTATGTGCTCATGGTGAAACCTGAAAAGGAGTATTTCATTTGAGGATGGAACACAGAGAAAATGAGAGGAAAGTTAAAAACGATATTTAAAAAATGAGATCTGCAATGCAAAAATAGGACACAGCCCTATCAATGTAAGACTAACTGTACATCACACATATATGAGCAGAGAACTATGTAGGAGGGTATCACCCAAATCATGAATAATGATGGGCTTTCAGGGAGTTTTGCTTTTTTTATTATGGCTTTATTTTTATATGAATTGTTTTTCAAAGTTCTGTGAAGAACAAAAACAAACTGAAGATTTTGATCAAGACCATTCTCTTGTAAGTAAGTTGTCCAGAAGCCTGAGAAGCATGGCTTATGTCTAAACAGGTGTTAGGGAAATGATTACTGTGGATGAGAACTTCATTTTTGATAAGACTGACTAGCCAACATTGTCTGCTGATGGAGTTATACACTGAACCATTCCCAGAATTAGGAGCTTAAAGGAGGCACCACATCTCATCTTTCAGTCTCTACTGTCTTGCATGTAGAGCAGAAAATAGGCTCTATTGTTAGATAATTAATCTATTATCTGGGCATGTGTGTGGGAGGTGACCACTATGATTTCCAGGTTACACTTAAAGAATAGGGGAGATTAATTTATATCCATTGGTATTTACTTGTGTGCTTATCCATCATACACATTTCTCACTGGTTTGAAACAACCAATGAATGTTACTGAATGGCTGAGCAAGCATTTCCATGGGATTCAAGAAACTGTTGGATCTGAGATTTTCATGGGGCCATCAAGGCACTGAACCATTCAAATATGAAGAGATGCAGGAGATCTGGATGGTACTATGACTTAATATCTTATATTTCCATAAAGCTCTAGGTTCTAAATAGTTTTCTCCTTATGTACAATGTATAGCATGAATATTATATAATGAAGCCATTCTTTCTTACCCAAGGAAATAGTTTTACAGAAAAAAAAACCATTGAAAGTCTTCAAAAGAATATTGTCAATTATATTCAAAAACATTATTTTTTATCACTTGTCTTTGCGTGTTGTAAATCACTGTTATTAACATATAAAGTAACCAATGTTGTGATTAAAAGACTGATAGTTTCATGGCGATGGTTATGATAATGAGGGTAGAGAGCACAGTGGGGATTCAAATCTGGGTTGGTAGACTATTTTCCACATTCTTGTGCTAAATGATAACTTTGGTTATTGTTAGCACTAATTATCTATTCAAATCTTAACAAACATAAACTTGAATAAATAGTATGTCCCAGAAAGTTGTTATAATAAATACTCAAATCTGGGATATTCGGGGTGCAATTCATTCTCCTGAGCCATGGCACTATGTGTGGAAACCCTGTCAACATGGCCCATGCAAGTGTTGGGTTTTAGATGGTGAACCAACTCCTGGAAGCCGTAGTTCAACATAGCTACTGAATCTTGGAGGTAGAGTGTTATGTCAACCTATTTTGCCCAACATGAACAATAATGTTATTTTTTCCATTTAATTCTGAAGAAATAAAATTTGTTGGAGTTGGATGATTCAGTATTTAATCACAAGAAGAACAAAATCAGAAGTAAAATGGTATTATCTTTTAAGGTGAGGGAGATGTCTCAGTCTATAAGTGTTTGGCTTACGTGTAGGAGGAATGTAAATTCAGTCCCCAGAAACCATATAAAGGATATGGGTGTGATAGCACTTGTGTAATCGTTGCACAGGAAAGGTGGAGCAGGACATATCCCTGGGTGTCCCGAATCAATGAGTTCCAGGCTAGTGAGAGACTCTGTCTCAAATAAACAAACAAAAATGTGGACAATGCCTGAGAAACTATAAACAACACCAGAGATTACACTTACACTCACTGATATACATATGAACATACATACATACATGTATATACATAAAAAGATTATACCATAATTAAAAATATATTTTCCTATAGTAATTCTGGCTACTCACAATTTTAGAGCTCTGTGGAAAGTTGTCTGTGCACAATGCTGCTAATTACAAACTGCCAACCCTACAACATGCTTTTAAAGTTACTGTTGCTTCCTCTCTTTCTAGTCCAGCCAAGAATCACACAGCCTGGCAGTTGATCCTTGTGCTTCTCTGAATCTGTGTGGTGTGGTCCAGTTCCACCTGATGCAGACACCTTGATGTCCTCTTAAATCTCCAATCCATGGATCTCACACGTCATTCTCAGTCTCCTCTTTTCCTTCCTTTGTATTGGGGGAGATATTGGTACCTTTTTGCCAATGTCTTAGCTTGTCTTGATGATGAGGCTGGCTTTCCTTTCTAGAACATCTTTCAGGGGTTGGTTAAGCAGTCATCTCATAGGAATCTGCCTCCTAAGGACCCATCTATTTCATTTTCCTTTGGGCAAGTTTAAAACGGTTTGAAAACAGTCACACCTGTAGAGCTTGTTTATCCAACAGATTTCTTGAATGTCATTGGGTGAAGTTAGCATGATTAGAAGGTGCTTGCAATGTATCGGAGAAACAAAAGGACCAATTATATAGAACAACAAATGGCTGACATGTACAATCAGCAATGCAGGATTCAATGTCAGCATAGTGGTTCCCTTTTAAATGACTGAGAATATTCTTGAGAAAAGGAAATGACTTTCAGAGATATTGGGAAACAATGACATTTTTAATTCAGTCAGTGACATCCATGATACAGCCATGGTAGGATGGATCTAGAACATCTGAGTAGGCAGAAACTCAGTCCTTAAGCAGAGATGACTACGTAGAAATCTGAAAACAGAAATCACATACCTTAAGAATGGATTGTATACTCTCTCTCTCACACACAAGCACACACACACACCAGTGAAATCTTGGCATTCTCTATTGATCTGGGGCTTTGGCACAAGGGTTAGTGCATTGCCCATTGTCAACTCCTCTGAGCCCCCATAATCCTTTTGTAATGACCCCAGGCAAGCTTCTGTCCTCAGAGTAGAGTAGAATCAATGGAGACGATCCCATCCCATTATGGAAATGAGTGGTTCTGCTTAATGTATGGGGTGTCCTCACAATTTACTGATCTGAACTAGAGCAACATCAAGCACTATTTTTCAATCCCTTTTATTAAATGTGCAAGGTCTGACTCAGCAAACTGCAGGGCCTCGCTGGCCTCTGGACCTGACTGATGGTGATAACTTCATTTATTAAGTTGATAGGCACAGTAGTGCTGCGCCTCCACCCCAGCCCCCGTTTGGTTTCAATCTTACCTAGTCACTACCATAACATAGTTGAACAATTAGCCTACTCACGGCACACCTGGAGGAGCTGCTGATTTGAAAGACATTCGGAACAGGAAGCATGGGAGATTTTATTAATTTTGTTTTTACTCTCATCATCTTCTTCCTTATAAAAGACAGAGTAAATGATGTGGTGTGGAGGGGGGGAGGCTGCTCCACAGAGCAGAACAGCACAAGGGTCAAATGGTCTGTGTTCCCATCCCAACTGAAGTCATCATCATAATTATCTGCATAATTGATTGAACTCTTCAATTCTCTAGTGCCACAATAACCAAGCTATCTGTGCTAAAACAACAACAACAACAAAACTCTTCCTGGATTAAAAAAAATGGTTATGTACATTCAATTTTAAAACTTTAGGTTTCTGGGCTGTCAAAATCACTAAGTGGATAAAGGTGCTTGCTGCCCACCTTGAACAACTGAGTTCAGTCTCTGGAATGCACATGGTAGAGAGAGAGAACCAATGATTTCTGTAAGTTGTTCTCCGACTTCCACAACCACTACATGGTATGTGCATGTACACACACACACACACACACACACACACACACACACACACACACATGCAGGCACGCAGGCACACACGCACACACACACAAATAAATGTAAAGGTTTTAAAAAAGAAAAAGTGAACTTTAAAATTATAATTCCAGAGTGATTTAAATCTTTTTCCCTTTCTTACTCTTACCATCCTAGATGCAATCAGCCAGATTTGACCGACCTGGCCTAGGAAGAGAACAGGTATCCCCTTTGACTTTCTTACTCCATTCTTTTTGTTTGTTTGTTTGTTTTTATTAAGAATTTTTTTCATTCATTTTACATGACAATCAAAGATCCCCCTCGTCACTCCTCCTGCCCCCCCAGCCTCCCCTCCCAACCCATCCCCTACTCCCTCCCACAAGAAGGCAAGGCCTCCCAAGTGAAGGAACATTCAGTAGAGGCATGTCCAAGCCCTTCCCCCTGCCTCAAGGCTGCAGGAGGTGTCCCATTATAGGCAGTGGTGCTCCACAAAGCCTGATCTGCACCAGAGATGGATTCTGATCCTACCTCCAGAGGGCCTCCCAAGTAAATCAAGCTACACAACTGTCTCACCATGCAAAGGGCCTAATACAGTCCCATAGACTCCACAGTCATTGGTAGGACTTTCATGAGTTCTATGAGCAAGTGCATCAGGATCATGATGGGGAAACATGCAGGGATGACCAAACCAAACTAGAGGAAACTCTTACTCCATTCTTTTGCCTCTCTGTGCTTAATTTCATACGTATGGGGACCATGTAAGAGGAGTAGTATGCAGAAGGAAAGCATACATATTGGTTTTATATATGTTTCTATTAGTTGTCACTGGTTCCCTGGCTGTGGGCTGTGGAGACCCAGTATAGCTGACTTCCTAATGGTGTGAAGCTAGCACCTGAGAGCTCTTGGGTGGGGTTTCCTTCTTCAGGGATCCTTGATATAGCTTCATACCTCAATTCATACCCATAGCAATATATTTCAAAGCTTTTACTGATCAGCTTGCCTTAGGAGAATGCTTAACCTTCTCCAAGGTCCAGTCATCCTAGAGAAGGCCAGAGACAACAGGATAGTTTCTAGAGGTCAGGGTCCAGCTCAGAAACCCTGAGGATGATGGGGCCATGCCAACAATGCAATGTCATCATGTTGTCTCTCTTTAGCTCCACTTCCTTCTGCTCAAAAGTTTATAGGTCACATCAGAGGCACCAGTCCTTGCAACTCTGACATGTCTGATCCTCTTTCTGGTAGACACAGTTAACATTGGGGAATGTTTTTACTTGCCTATGCCTTAGGGAGAAGAGAAACTTCCATGCCATGTGTCTTCCTGCCACGCTGGTTATTTTTGACACCAAATTGATTGTTGACTCTTTTTCTAAAAGATTATTTTCCATTTGTGTGTAGTGGTGCCTGCCTTTAATCTGTACTTGATAAGTATAGGCAAAATTTCTGTGAGTCTGAGGTCAGTATGGTCTATATAGCGATTTCCAGACCAACTGAGACCTTTTCTTTTTTTTTTTTTTTAAGTATTTTTGTCACTTAAAATGATATTCTGCTATAGTCATAGATTGGTGCCTAGCCCAACTGTCATCAGAGAGGCTTCCCCTGGCCCCTGATGCGAGCAGAAGCAGAGACCCACAGCCAGACATCAGGGGGAAGCAGGATTCTAAGAACTAAAGGGATCAAAAACACCAATAGAACTTGGCCCACCAAATCTACTAAGCAGGGCTCATAGGTGCTCACAGAGACTGAAGCAACAAATCACGGAGCCTGGATGGGTCTTCACTAGATCCTCTGCATATATGTTATAATTGTGTAACTTGAGGGTTTGTGGGACACCTAACAGTGGGAGTGGAGGTGCTGCTGATCTTTTGCCTGCTCTTGGGACCCTTTTCTTCCTGGATTACCTCATATGATGGGCCCTGATATGATGATTTGTGTCTAGCCTTACTGTAACTTACTGTTTCATGTCCAGTTGATACGCTTGGGAGGCCTCTTCTTTTTTTCTGAAGGGAAATGGAGGAACAGTGGATCTGGGGAAGAGGTGAAGTTGGGGTGAAGGGAGACTGGGAGAAGTAGAGGGAAGGGAGACTGTAATCAGGATGTATTGTGTGAGAGAAGAATAAGTAAAAATAAAAAGGAAAAAATTAATTAGATGACAAATAGGCTTCCATATCAATTTTGGTTTGGTTGAATCTTCATTTACACCCAACCCCTCTTATGTCCCATCTCCCTTTTCACTGTTGTGTCCTTTAGTCCCGTGCTGTTCCACCTCCACTTTGTTGTATTGTCTTTCCCAACCTCCTCTCTTAAAGCCTCTTTCCTCCCCTCTAGTCACATGGCCTTTTTCTAGAATCATGGTATTTACCCATAGTTACTCCCACTGGACTCCTGAGAAGCCCCAAACAAGCATACTCTCCAGTGCTGTTTACCTTGGTGGCTGGAAGATTCCTTTAGAATGTGGGTTATTTAGCATCTCTTAGACTTCTGCTTTAAATCTTAGCCACCGGTCTCAGCCTAACAGGAGATATTCCACTTCATATTCTTTTATGCTTAACTTTCATAAGCTGGGGGAAAATTTAAAAATTATATTTGGAAAAATGAAAGTGCCAAGGATAACTATGACAAAATGAATTCAAACGTCACTGCCTCTGCTGGAACCACTTCTGTGGAGCACCACTTGGACAGATGCAAGGTGTCATTGGGTGCCAGGCATCTGGGGCACGGCCCTTTCATCCTCAGGGTGCCTGAGCTGTTCATTGATCTCAAGAGATTGTCCCAAGTGTTTTAGAGTCTTCAGCGTGTCACTGACTTTCTTGATACATCAGTTCCTTGTTGAACACAATTATATCCCTCCTTCACAGAGACTTCACTGTTAATAAGATCACTTGCACTCACTGGGACAAGATCGATAAATGTCATTCTCCACTCTGTTTTCTCATGTGGTGATACCAATACTAAAAAGTAGATGCTCTGTAACATTTCAAACAGTAGAGAATGAAGGTCAGATGGAGGAGAAAGAATGTATAAGCATAAAAATGTGCTTGGTGGTCAACTGGGGCACAAGAACAATGCACTCCTTAAGTTGTGTCCTGGAGACTCTAGGAATCTCTATTTGAAAGGTACATGGTCTAGTCCACCATATTTCTGACCTTTTCTGGAGGTAAGAATGTAAACCTGCCATCAGCAATAGTTTTAACTCATCTACACTATTGTTGAGTAATTATTGAATCACCAGGAAGCAACTTTCTTTCCTTTTTCACTTCATTTCTTTTTCTTTCCTTTTTTTTTTTTTTTAAGAATGTCGTAGCAAGTTTTCTTGAGGCTGGAGTCCATAATCAGTACAGGAGAGGCAAGGTTGAGCTACCAGGAGGTGGATGTGGATGCTTCCATCTTTGCCTTCTGCTGTGGTGTGGGATCCTGGATTTAGTGTTGCGGCTCTAGGTTCCTTTCCAAGCCATCACTGTGCTACTGTGATCCTGGTGTAGTCTGTTTCCAGGGCCATGTGAGCTCCAAGGATACCTTCTTCCTTTGTAGGGAAAAAGGAGCTGATGGATTCTTGAGCTTCTGCATGAGCATCCTGGGGCCACACAGCTCCTATGTCTTCAATCCTCTCTCTGGAGCTTCTCCACGAGAAGTGCACATTAAAGCAAGTCATTTCTTCTCTATCTGTGAGGTTTTGTTCCTGATGAGGGGAAGGGAGTGTGAGTAGATGGCAAGTATCTGACTAGAGTGCAGATGAGAGAACTGGGTCGCATCCTGGATTTTCACGGCAGTCCTTTTCTGAAGGTGTTCCACAGTCCAGGGGCAGCTGCTGTGCTGAAAATTCTCAAGTCTCAGGGAAAACATGGCTAACACCTCTAAGGAGGAGGGTGCATGCCAGCTTCAAAATATATTGCTTTCCCCCACTGAAAGATGGCTTCCCTTTCTTTTGAAATGTGTAAATAATTTGGTTTTTAAAAGATCATAAAAGCACATATGCGACCATTGTGAAAATAATAGAAATACAAAAGAATAAAAATAAAAAAGGAAAGCAGAAAGCATAATAATTTTACTGTCTTTGTTAGGTGCTGTTGCAACAGAATAACTCAGACTGGGGAATTTATAGTGAGTGGAAATTTACTGGTTCAAGATTCTGAGGTCTGGGAAAGCTGTGTACCGTTAAGGAGCTGGCAATGGCCATGGCCTTGTTGGTGTATTGTGGTAGTGCAGAAGACAGAAAGGAAAGAAGGAGGGATGGGGGAAGAGAGCAAATGCAAGCTAGAAAGGGAGGTAAGGAGAGAGACAGACAGACAGAGAGAGACAGAGAGACAGAGAGAGACAGACAGACAGACAGACACACACACACACACACACACACACACAGAGAGAGAGAGAGAGAGAGAGAGAGAGAGAGAGAGAGAGAGAGAGAGAGAGAGAGAGAATATGCTGAACGTGTTTCCTATAAATAGTTCACTTCAGAGCTAACAGCCTTCATTCACTCACCAGTGAACCTGTGTACCCTCAGCACCTTCCACTAGGCCCTGCTTCCAGCACTGATGAATTTGCAATTTAGTAACACGACTTTAGGGGGGATACATTCAAACTGTAGGGCCTTCCACCTATCTGTTGGTGAATAGCTACTTTTATATTCAGTTTTCCTACTTTGAACTAACCTGTTATGGGTCCATCAGCTCTCCACTGGTCCTTGACCCGGAGGGCCAGGACCATATTATATTTGTTTATTGATTAGTAATCATATCTGCTTTATTGAGCATTTTTTGTGTGATAGACTTTATTTTTGGCATCTAGCAAGTATGAGTTGGTTTAATTTTGACACCAGAATAGCATTGTGAGTTGAACATTAGCACTGTGTCTGGTTAAGGATTATGATGCAGAAGGCTCAGGAACTCAAATAGGATAGCCTGCTTCCAACCACTCCTGAGTGAGGGAGGTCGGAATTTACAGAGCCTGGCCTGTGTCTGCAAGCATAACCATGACACTTGCCTGCTGTACTGGGCTGCAATAAAATGCACTAACCGTGATCTATGACCATGCATGGATGATATCAGAAGGATTAGGATAAGAACCAGTTCTCACTCTTTCACAGGACTATGCAGACCACAGATCCCTAACCCTTAACCCCGCTTGTTTTGTCTAGGCCTTACTCATATTCCTTCCCTTTTGTAGGCTCAGGAGCCTACACTGACAGTGAAGACATGATTAAAACCGTAAGTGTCTTGGCTTACATTGTCTTACACTGCAGTCATTGTGAGACTCTAGCCTGGGCAATTGACAATGTTTACAAACAGTAAAATATTGATTTTGGTTCAAGAAATGAGACTGCACTCTGGCACACAGTCAGTATATGCCCTTTTTGCTCAAATGAGTGCAAAGTCAAAATCAGGTCCAGACATTTAAGTTCCTATATTAAAGAGAGAAATACAGATACAAGTCTAATACATGCTTGCTTCTGTCATTTCACTTTGATTCTAATTTTGCAAGTTCAACAACAGAAGATCCATTAGAGTTTCTCTTTTCAATCAATAAGCAATATATTGTCAGTCTAGACGACCCAAAATGACTCATATAAAATATCAGCGCATTGCATTTTCATTATGTAAATGGAACTCTGCAAGAGAATTAATTGATTATTCAGTTACTATGGATCAGGCTCAGATGTCTTAGTGAGATAAGAGGGGAACTTATCAAGCCTCTCTGGTTGGCTATAACTTAAAAAGGAACATGGGGGAGAGAAAGAAAGAGAGTGTGTGAGAGAGACAGAGACATAGAGAGAGAGATACACACACACAGAGGTGGAGAGAGAAGCAAATACACATTTCACTTTGATTGGCAGCTTGGGCAAAACCTATGAAATGTTGAGAGAGAAGAAATCCATTACCAAGTTTATTAGTGACGGAGTGTCGAGTTATTAGGCTGGTTACTGTTTGGGGATCAACATTTTTAAAAACCACACAAACAAAACTGTGATATAGGCAGTGAGAGTCCTCTGGGTCTTTCCCCAGACTCCCTCTGCCTCCAAGTCATTCACACCTAGGCCATATATAATTACAGCAGGATTGTTTAAGTAATATCCAGACCTACTTATTTTTCCTGGTGTGAGTAGAGGTTGGGGAATGAGGGAGAGATTTTATCATTATTTTCATGACAGAATGGAAAAGAGGTATGGGAAACAAGGACAAGTGGTTCCTACTGCCTCCCTCCCTTTCTGTGCATCAAAAAAAAAAAAAAAATAGGAGGGTTCATTGCCACCATTGGTGTACATTGGGTTGGTTGTAAGCCAGTCCTGTTTGAAAAGAAATATCCAACAACTGTGAATACACTGGGTTCTTCCCCTGGTCACTCAGAGCCTGTGCCATACTTACCCAGCAATGTGGCTTCCCTGTCCAGAAATCCTTGATCTGGACCATAGGGCTTCTGCAGAGATGACTTGGAGCTATTGTGTGGTGACAATGGTACCGAGGGGTGTGTTTCATCTTTCCCAAAATGCTGGTGAATGGAAACAAGATGGCTATGGAGGAACAATATTTCTTTGATTCAAAACATTTTTTTTGTAATTTATATAACCTTATTTTATGTGTATTGGTGTAAAGGTGTCAGATCCCCAGGAACTGGAGTTACAGACTGTTGTGAGCTGCCATATGGGTGCTGGGAATTGAGCCCAGGTACTCTGGAAGAACAGCCAATATTCTTAACCATTGAGCCATCTCTCCAACCTCTCAAAATAAAAGTTTTAAAAGCAACAAGAGTGACATAAACAAAATTCTCTCCTCCCCCTCTTCTTTTTTGTCTTCCTTTTTTTTTCTTGTAAAGTTTTAGAGGCAAGTTCCATAGTGTTGGAAGCCATGTGAGCACTGAGAAGCATATGGTAACTAAAGTGGCCATTTTGGCCAGCAGTCCTTCTTGTCACAAAAGGTCTTTCATACCAAACAAGCCAAACCAAGCCAGATGACTTTATTACCGTATACTTACTTTGCATACAAACCACATTTCACTGATGAAAGCTGTTGGTGCTTACTTGGTGACCACATAATTAGTGAGGTGAGACTGGCTTTCACATGGAGGGTTGATACTCTTGTTTCTTATTGCTGGTATAACAAACTAACACCCAGTGGCTTGGATGTCCAGCATGGCTATACTAAAATCACAGTGTCAGCAAAAATATTCATTTTGGAAACTTAAGAAGAAGGAGGAGGAGGGAGAGGAGAAGAAGAAAGAGAAGAAGAAAAAGAAAAAGAAGAAGGAGAAGAAGAAGGAGAAGGAGAAGGAGAAGGAGAAGGAGAAGGAGAAGAAGAATCTATTTTCTTGTCACTTCTGTGTTGGCTGTCTATATTCTTTTCCGGTGTCCCCTTTCAAAGTTCAAAGCCAAAGCCAGCCAATGGCTGGTTGAGTCTCTTTCATGTTGGATCACTCTGACACAGACTCACCTGACCACTTTGTTCCTGTGCCCACCTGAACAATGCAGGGCAACTTTGTTGGGTCAAAGTCAGCTGTTTAGCAGCCTCAGTATTTCTTGCCATTTTGCATACTGTCTTCAAAGTTGTGAGTATTTTATGGTGACATCGTGGGTGGACATTTCTCTACCAATCATAGATACAGAGCAAAGATGACTCTGGTTCTTTTATGATGATGTCTATTGGGCTCTTTGGATGTGCAGTGAGCATTCATAAGGAAGATTTGAAATGCTGATGTTCAGAATTACTGGGTCACTTATAAATATGAAAACATGAGTCCACTGGGTAAGTAATGTTTTAGCTGTATACAAACCAATATCACAGCTGTCAAAAGCTAGTAACAACTCCCACATGATGTGTCTCTGTTTCTGAGATGTGTCCTCTCAGGATAGACAATCACTTGATGACATGCTGTAGAGAGAATACCCACATTGAGTTGGAGGAGGTCCTTCTTAAAAGCTTATCTTTTGGGGTCTTTATGCTACAGCAATGATAGGGTCCAAGAACTCTATTTTGTTATTGGCCTCTATTTTTCACAAGAGTAGTTCTTGTCCCTTGTCAACACCCATCAGATGGCATGACTGTGGCAACAGAGGCAGGCAGGTTATTACTGGACTGAGAATGGAGTTGACTTTCCAGCAGGCTGTGTGGTTGGGATGAGGAGGAAGATCTGATGTTACAAATGTCAACTCTGTGTTCTCATGTTTTACCCATCTAGAAGTCACCCTCAAATAGGAACAAAACTCTCAAGAAAACACAGATATTAGATAGTCTACAAATCAACTAGATAATTAGGTTGATCCCTAAAATGAGTAAAAGCCATGAGATATGTGCTGTCCTCCATACTCCAGTATCCCTATACACAATACCATCACAAGTTCCAGAAGTCTTTAAGATGATTCAATCCAGTCTAGAATACTGAAGACTCAGAATCAGGCTTAATCTCTGAGAGAACACCAGGAGGTAAGTTCCAGCAGGCTGCTAGTCCTGTGACTTGGGCAAAGCAGCAAGAACCAGTGTCCATCTGTAGGAGAGGTTCCACACACCTTCTAGTGGGTCCCCCTCAGAGTTGACTGGCAGAATTATCCAAGTGGAAACACCCCTAAATATAGCTGGGGCTTTAGCTTCTGTGGCCTGATATTCAGGAGTCTCCAATGGGTCCTTAAGAAAAGATTTGCGAAAACTTGTGAAGCTACCATGGTCAATCAATGGGAGTCTGGCTGGACCATAGTATAATATAGTCTCACTAAGCAGTGACTCTCAACCAGGGATGCTTTTGTCTTCTCTTAGTGCATCTCAGAAATGGAAATGTGTTGAGAGTAGTGGGGAGGCTTTGATTGTCACCATAACTTTGGTGAGTGGCATTGCTGACCTTTTAATGGATGATAGCAAGGATGATGAAATCTTGTGGTGAAATAGTCACACAATAGAAACTCTGTTTTACTGAGGATGACACTACATGCTCAAGAATCTTCAGGGCCAGGTTGTTATCTCAATGACCAAATTAACTGTGATGGGGTTGAGGTCAACTTGGATACTGTCCTTCTTTAAGTGGGAACCTACTCTGTTTGACCAGGTTATTGCTACGTAGGAAATCAACCCAGGGAATGCAGAGTGCTCTGATGTTTCAAAAAGAGTGAAATACCAATATTTTGTGTGAAATCTCCAATATTCAAACACTGATAGTAAATCTCAGCTGTAAAACCATTGTATCTGCTGAATAAAATAAACTGGGAGAGTATTGTCCTGGGTTACCTGGAAGTCCATGAGTTTGTTGCTGATCTTAGTCATTCAAGCTTGGTGTGGTGGTTAATAGTAACTGTCAACAGTATCTAGAGTCACATAGGAAACAAGACTCTGGGCATGCCTATGAGGGAGTATCTAGATCAGGTTAACTGAGATGGGAAGACCCCACCCTATGAGCCCACAAAGGGAGGCAGTATCATTCCTTGGTCTGGGATCCTACACTGTAAAAATAAAATAAAAAGAAGTGAGCTGAGCTGAGGACCAGGATTCATCTCTCTCTGCTTTCTAGACTGCAGATGCAGCGTGACCAGCAGCCTCACACTCCTGCTGCCATGCCTTACATCACAACAGATTATAGCCTGGAAGTAGGTGGGCATAGCCGCCCTGAAAATCCTAGCACTCTGGAGGCAAAGACAAGGGATGTCTGGCAAGCTGGCTAGCTAGAATAGTTGAAGCATTCAGCTCTGGGTTCTGTGAGAGACCCTGTCTTTGGAAGTAAATTGGAGAGATCCACAGGAATGTACATGAAGTTGACCATTGACCTCTGGTTTCCACAGGTGTGTGTCTATGGGCCAAAACAGCCACCACTACCTCCCCCACCAACACACAGACACAAGCAAGCAAACAAACAAACAAAAATATTTGTCCTGGTTAGATATTTGTCAATCTGACATAGCTAGAGTCATTTGACAAGAGGGAAGTTCAACTGAGAAAATCTCTTGACTATATTGGCCTGTGGGTAAGTCTGTGGGACATCTTCATTATTGATTGATGTGGGAAAGCCTAGCCTACTGTGGGTGGTGCCAACCCTTGTCTTGCGGTGTTTAAGAAAGAAGGCTGAATGAACCAGTAAGCAGTATTTCTCTATAGCCTCTGCTTCACTTCCAGCTTACAGGTTCCTATCTTCAGTTCCTGCTCTGACTTCCCATAGTGATGAAGTGACATTAGAGTTGTAACTGAAATAAACCCTTTCCTCCCCAAGTTGCTTTTGGTCATGGTGTTTTATCACAGTAGTAGCAGCCCCAACTAAGACAGCAAATCCATAAGCAAGACTAACAAATAAATTCCTGTATGTCTTACCACTTACAATCTTTCCCACTATCCATCCACTGCCATGGCCGATAGACAAAGCTGTGCTCTCAACAGTTTAATAGTTTTGAGTTTCAGAACGTAAAAACAATGGTGGTAAAGTAATGTAGGGGAGTGGATGATGCCATGCACTGAAACATTAATTCAAGGTGTGGACTTACAAAGTGACTGCATATCACCCTGACTGACATCTTTTTGGACCAATTGAGACAATTCTATGTCTTGTGGAATTGTCTGCAGTAGTTGACTTCATTGATCCAGCACAGTCAGGCAGTTTCCTGGAAGCAGGCTCCACTACTGTGGGCTTAGTGCAGGTAGGGATGAGTGAGCAGTCATCTTCCTTCCAGTGGCATGGAGCAGTGCATTGGTGGAAGTATTAAGGTAACTCGATGTAGTTAAAAGAAAAGTTTATTTGGGGGTTTTACTTACAAGTAAAGGGGTTGGTTACAGGATCCGGGAGAGGTGAGGTGCAGTTCAGCAGTGTTCTCTGAAGAACTCTGCTTGCTCTATCATCCAACATCCAGTATTACTAGGAACCAAGAGGCCGGCACATCTGGATCTAGGGTCTTAAGGGCTCCCATCTGAGCCCTGCCTCAGAGGCAGGCCATAGGTAGATGTGACAGTTACCGGAAGCCTCAATGTGGGTAGTACTTCCAGGTCAAAGGTGGAAGAGCTACCCACTACAGTAGTGGCTTCCAATTCCCTTTCCTTTTGTGCATGTGTAAGTTTTTTTTTTTAACTGTCCATTACACTAAGAAATGTCACACTTCTAATCCATATGTGGTCATGAACACTTGACAACGAGAACACAGTCCACAATTTGGGGACTGAGACAGGAAGATTATGAGTTCCAAGCCAGTCTGGGATACACTGGCTCAGAACATAAATAAATAAATAGATAGATAGATGCATAAATAAATAAATGAATAAATAAATAAATAAATAAATAAAACCATACAAGCCCATATGTAAAACACATAATGTTAGCTTATAGAAAAATGGTTGCATTGTCTATTGTAATATTTACATTTAACTGAAGACATACAATTTACTCTTATTATATGGAGTTATCATGGGTTAGATTCAGTTATCAATCTGACACACCTGAACATCAACTGAGGAATTGCCTCCATTATATTGGCCCTTTGGCATGTCTGGGATTGCTAATTGATACAGCCCACAATGGGCAATGCCACCCTTAGGCAGATGGGCCTGAGTTATATAAGAAAAGTAGTTGAATATAAGCCTAGAAGCCAGCTAGTAAGCAGCATTCTGCCCTGGTCTCTGATTCAGTTCCTGTTTCCAGGTTTTGCTTGATGAGGAAAACCTTGTGACCTGTAAGCTGAAGTAAATTCTTCCCCCATCATGTTGCTTTTGGTCATGGTGTCCATCACAGCAATGAAAAACAAACTAAAACAAGGATGCATTTTGATATTTATTGTTTATTGAGTCTATTTCATTGTTTCAAATTCTAGTTGGGGCAAATGAAGTTTGGACCATATTGTTGTCCTGACCCTCCGTTTCCTTATGCATTTATTTTACTAGAACAAGACAATTGGCTGGCGAAAAAATTGTAAACACATTTTTAACCCTTGTTGTCGCTTTCTTGGGTCATTATAGAAAATGACACTTTCTAAATCTTTTACAAACCATGACTTTTAAGCTTGCTTTGTTGGGGGCATCTTCCCTAGAGCCCCTAGAAGACTTATAAATGGTCTCTTGCTTGTGTGGAAGTTAGAAGACACTTCTTCTATTTGCCTGCATGCCCAATGGTTGGCCAGAAATCAATCTGATTGTTGCCACACACCAAAAATGTGACAATCAGCATTCCAAATTGGTAGTTTTTTAATTAATTAATTAATTAATTAATTAATTAATTAATTAATTAATTAATTTATTTTTTGAGACAGGGTTTCTCTGTGTAGCTTTGCCCCTTTCCTGGAACTTACTTGGTAGCCCAGGCTGGCCTCAAACTCACAGAGATCTGCCTGCCTCTGTCTCCCGAGTGCTAGGATTAAAGGTGTGTGCCACCACTGCCCGGCCCAAATTGGTAGTTTTTTAAAACTTTTATGTGGTGGGAGTCAGGGCACATATTACAGTGCATGGTTAGAAATCAGAGTACAGTTTGTAAGAGTTGCTACTCTCCTTCCATTGTGAATCTGCTGAGCCTTCTTGCTGACCCTGATAGTTTTATAGTTAGCAAGCAGTTAAGAACATTTGTAAAAATTGGCATTTTGGATGCTCTTGTATCTTTTATGATTCCTCTCTAGAATAGAGACCAAAAACACAACTATGAAAACTGAAGGAAGGACCTGGCTTCTTGGGTTGTTTACAGGAATGGAGTACATGGCAAGTGTGGCTGAAGATGCAGCTATATATTAATAGTGACTAGACATCATCAGAGATGGAAGAAAATGCTTAGAAGTGTTATGGAATAATCTTACTGTATACTGTGAATACATATTACTCTCATTAGTTAACAAAAAGATGACAGACCAGTAGTGAGGCAGGGAGTATAGGTGAGAAGGCCACATACAGAGGACTCTGGGAGAAGGAAGGGTGGTGGCAGGGGAATTGCCAGGAACTGCAGAGGGAGCAAGACATGCTAGAGGATAGGTAAAGCCATGAGCCATGTAGCAGAGTGTAGATTAATAGAAATAGGTTAATTTAAGTTGAAAGAGCTAGTTAGTAATAAGCCCGAGCTATCAGCTGAGCATTTATAAGTAATATAAACCCCTGTGTGGTAATTTGGAAGCAGCTGCTGGGACACGAAAATTCCACCCACATACAGGGATCTGGGCGGATCATGATAGTGGGAGTCAAAGGATTAAACCCAAGAAAAGAAAGCATGAAGCAAACACAGTGCAGAGAAGTTCCCTTGTGCAAGAGCTATCAATGTGAGAATCTCTAAGGAAGTGCTGGAAAAACTTGGGCCTAAACCATTAAAAGTCAGCCTTTTCAAACAGGGGAAGCAAGGGATCAGTCTGTTCCTACTCTCAAAGAGAAAACAGAGTAAAGAATTAAAAAAATGAAATATATAATTTTTCTAGATGAGGCACCCATCATTTTATAAATGAGAAAACTGAATTCTATCTCACCTTAGACCCGGAACCTTTGGATCCTTGTTGTCAGACTAATGTTCAGTGTATTACTTTCCAAAAGAGAAAAATAAATTGGGAAAGTTAGGAAATACATAAACCATCAGTGGATTACATCTTTTATAATTTCTTGAGAAATATGAAAATTTTCATAGGCTAGGATAAGCAATAGGCTGGGAGGCCTTGTTGTGACTATTTAGTGCCCAAGGATGTGACCAGTCTATGTGGCTGCTGAACCCTTCAGGTGGCCTAGTCTGAACTGAGCTTTGCTTTAAGTATGAAATACATGTCAAGTATCAAAAAAATAAAATAAAAAAAGAGCGGGTCTTATTCTTATTATATAGCTGTGCATTAAAATACATGTTGTACTGAGTGCATGTTGAGACCAAAAGATTTTTAGTTTTACTGAAATTTAAAATATGTATTAGCAAATATATTTAAGGCATAGTTAATATGCATATATGTGTGGTTAGCAGGATGTTCGTGTGAATGGCTCTATTCTATTTCTGTTAGTCTAAGCCGATAAAGATGTTCTGAATACAAAAGGAGGAGTCTGCCTGATGCCTGCATTCTAAAGTACAAATTAAACTCTTTGGCTTTCATGAGGTTTGAGCATGTCTTTAAAAGCCAAAATTCAGGTTAATAAATAGCCCATGAAAATTAGCATCCATTTGAAATGATTAAGTAGGAAAAAACAAGCCATTCCATGGCATTGTTCTCTATTCTTCTGATTGCCTAATGAATTAAAGAGCCTGGAAACCCCGGTGTGCTTAGACATAGCCATCCCCTATTTCTTCTCTACAGCAGTATTGTGTTGTAATGAAGACTATGAAAAAAGCATTTTGGAAAATAGCCTCCGATATGAAGCGGCCATCAATATGCATGTTATATGTGATCGAGTTCGAGAGATGTGTAAGAGAGGTCCAAATAGGTTTGGCCTGCTTAAACACATGCTTTCTGCTCGCCCGCCAACAAATCGCTTCTATATATTACATAAGACTAAATTAATACCTACACGAAGACAGTTTATTGTGGATGATGGATCATGGGTCTGCTACTCATACATCCAGAACAGGGCCCTGGAAATCACATCATCATTGCATTCCTACGGAAAGAAATGATTGCCACATCCAGGCGTGTTTATCACAGAGAAAGGCCGATCTGGGCCCATCCGCTTGCTGAGGGAGTGAGTACTGCCGCCTGACATGATGAGTGCTCAAAGAAAAGGCCCTGTGTTGACTGGCAGATGCCAGTAGGAAGGCAGTTTCATTCTTGGTCTTTTTGGAGATGATAAAGAATGATAGACTATTTTATGGTCTGTGTTTGTTCAGTTTCTGGAGCCCAAGAGGAGTGTCATTTTAATAATGGTATGCTAAGTAGTATTCACTCTTCTTTGAAGTCATCAGTTTCCCAAGGAACGAAAGCCCTTACACGTACTGTGGGTAATGGTACAGATAGACTGTCCCCCAACCCCAAAGATGCAAGTCCCAGAATAAATGTAAGAATGGAATGAAGGCCAAAACAAACCAAAAGGATGGGTACCTTGGCCTATCTCCTGACAAACTTCTCTGGCTGCATCAGCAAAAGTCAAGAGCAATCGATACTTATGAAACAACAATGCAGCCACCCTCACAGATAGAGCAGAGTTGGAGTGCTATTACCATAAGTGGCTGAGTCGTTGATGTGAATGTATATGTCATCTTGCATATCATTTGCATGTTATTTGGTGCAGGCTTGCCAATAAATAAACACAACTTATCAACTTGCACAACCTACTCTGACCCGTGGAAGTATGCATGCAGGAAAATACACCAGATCTGCAAAGAATGGCTATTTGTTTAGCATTAAAAATTAAATGAGTAGTTGAGGCCAAAAGAGTAAAGTTTCTAATTTTAATGCTTTCAACCAGGTAGCGTGCTCCTAGTGGGTAAGTCTATGTAGTGGATAATTTTAAGTTCTATATAATAGCTCTCTCTCTCTCTCTCTCTCTCTCTCTCTCTCTCTCTCTCTCTCTCTCTCTCTCTCTCTGTGTGTGTGTGTGTGTGTGTGTGTTGATTTTGCTGCTCTTTTTCTAAAATATTTATTTTAATTTTATTTATGTGTATGTGTGTCTGTGTAGAGTATGTGCATATATGTGAAGGTCCCTGCAGAGGCCAGAAGAGGGTGTCAGATCTCCTGGAGCAGAAGCTACAGGCGGTTGTAAGTAGCTCAGTGTAGGTGCTGGGAACTGAACTCTGCTCCTCTGCAAGGGCAGCATGTGCCTTTAACCTCTGAGCCATCTCCCCACCCCCCTGCAGTCTCACTACTCTTGTGTGTATATATTTGCATACATATGTCCCTTTATTACTCAGTCACAGGTATTGATATACTCTCCATATCAGGTAAAGTATCAAGTGCTTTACATATACTTTAACTTAATTCTTAATAAGAATGGTCTAGTATGGCAGATGGTGAAATGTATCTGTAAATATTTGGGAAAGTCTTTAAGACACACACGAGGGAAGATGTAGAATTTGCATTTGAACTCAAGTCCTTGTGACTCAGAGCATGATATTTTAACACCTTAACAATTAATCCTAGGAATGAGGGATAACAAGATGAAGACAAATGCTGAATTTGTGCCAAAAGATATGAAAAAGCATTTTTTCAGTTTGTCATCCTGTATTGGTGAATATTGGCTTTGTGGACACAGAAGCTTATAATATTTAGAGAATACTCTAAATTTCCAAAATTATAAATAGAACTTTAGGTATAAAAGCAAATATTTGCTTAGAATGACCAAATAAATCATAACATTAAAATATCATCAGCATTAGGAAGTGTGGAAATAGGATTAATTAGTTGGCAGGTATATTTCTGTAATAATTTTTCTTTAAACTCTTTGGTTGAAAGTCTTTGATCATTTCTATATATGAAAACAATTTTTATGAAAGCTTATACCTAAGAAACAAAAAGATACATTTGTCATATGTTTATCATCTATGGTTGATTATAATTTGGGGGGGGGCGTGTTTTGGTTACCTTTTTGTGCCTGAGATTCCTGAGAAAACATTAAATGGAAGAGTCATTTGTTTTGGCCCATGGTTTTCAGGTTTCAGAGTTGTCATTCCACTGTGACAGCAAGATGGAGTGACAGAGAACTGGAGAGAGAGCTGGGCAGAGCAGAGCGATTCATGTCACATTGGAGAAAATAGAAGGGGACTCTAAAAATGGACCAGGCATCCCATATCACCAAAGACCTGTTCCCAGTAACCTGACTCCCCAAGACATATCCTGCCTTCTAACATTTCTAGAGCTTTACAAAATAGTGCCACACATTGGGAACCAGACTTTCAATGCAGGAACCTGGGTACCTTTCATATTCAAATCATAACAGATGATTAAGACATGAAAACTTTTGCATAGGCATATTCACTGTTCATAGTGTTGGTACAGATTTATGTCTTCAAAAATGTAGATTCCAGAGGGGTGAGACAATGACAACCTCTGCCCTGCAATCACATCTGCTTGCGACATGCACAGACTTCCATCTTAACAAAATGACCCTCGCGAGGATTGGAACATTTGTTTACAAATTTTTACATATGAGTATTGGAAGGCTTTACTGAGAATAGTTTCTGACTTGGAACATTTCAAATCTTGTCTCTTCCTATTGCTCATCTAGCTCTGGCACAGAGTACCACACAAACGATTCATTATTTCATCTAGCCTTCCATCCTGCATCTCATTTCATTAACAAGCAGGTCAGCACAGAGAGCTACAGGGGTATTCCTGGAAGCCGTTCCTACCCTGTGATGGTTAGCAATACATTAACTGCATATGGAGCTGACTGCAAATGACATTAATCTGTTCCATGGAGTCAAAATTAATCTAAGTTTGAATAGATCCCAATGCAATACCCCGAGTCTACCAAGTTACAACAGTCTGTCCAGTGCCGCTCACTAGAAATGGAAGTGGAAGGCAGAATGAACTTGAATGCTGTATGCTCAACTATTGTGTTTGTGCATAACCTTATCACCAGTTGAAAATAATTATTAGAACTCTTCCAAAGGATCCTGGGAATAACTGTGCAAGGAAGTCCTGAAGATGACCATTTCATAGCTTCTTGGTATATCTGTGTGTTTTCTGCAGTTTCAGAAATAGTAAGGGTCTATTGAGTTTGTTCTTGCTGTTCAGAGTTTAATGAATCCATGACCATAGGCAGAAGCTATGTGGCTTATCACAGCCCCCCGCCCCATGTGTCTCCATTACCTACCCTACCATGGCATATGACATAATTATTTTGTGACTTTTTTCCTTTGAATAGTTCTATTCCCATTTCTATTCATGCAATATAAATCTATGGTTCTAAAACTTTTTAGTATTATGATACATGAATATACCTCTTAGACTATACTAACGCTCATTTATTAATTGACAGTAGGCCTTTGAACCTACTGTTAGAGTAAATGGAAAAATTTTACTGCATCCAACACTTTTTTGCTTTTGTATGCCTATTCTAACTAGTGATATTGATTATGCAGTTATATTCATATTTGAATGTTACATTTATTTTGCTGTTTACTATTACTAAATAACATTTTAATTTATTGCTACATATATTACTTGAGTATTATATTTTTATTATATTATAACAGAACCTACATACATTTGAATGCAGGAGTGCGTGCGTGTGTGTGTGTGTGTGTGTCTGTGTGTGTGTGTGTGTGTCTGTGTGTCTGTGTCTGTGTTTGTACTTATTTACTTACCTGTATGTGTGTGAGCCTGAATGAGTTTGTGTGCACCATGTGCTTGTAGGAGCCTGTGGAGGCTGGAAGAGGGTGTCTAGTTACCATGGAACTGGAGTTAGTGATAGTTTTGAAACTCCATATGGGTGCTTGTTGCTGAACCTGGACCCTGTGCAGGAATAGTAAGTGCCCTTAAAAGCTGAGCCATCTCTCCAGCCCCAGGAGTCTACCATTTATTCGCTCTACAGACAATGCTTGGGAATACCTCTAGCCTCAATGAACTGACTGCCTAATCCTTAGCAGTCCCACAGCCAGCATTTTAGAAATGATTGCTATCAGCCTCTTACCAACCAACACTGGTGCTGGCTGGGTTACTTCCAGCACCATCATTTTAAGTGCAGCAAAGCAAATCATTACAGCCATGACTTCTCTGGAAGGAGCCTTTTCTAGTGTATGGGAGCTGCTAAATTGAATTATTCGGAGTCATAAATGTCTGCATGAAAAGGGGGGACCCTTCCTGTGA
The DNA here is from genome assembly GCF_004664715.2 of Peromyscus leucopus. Taxonomy (NCBI): domain Eukaryota; kingdom Metazoa; phylum Chordata; class Mammalia; order Rodentia; family Cricetidae; genus Peromyscus; species Peromyscus leucopus. Next base: position 29,882,400 of record NC_051076.1, read on the forward strand.
CATGGGGCAGTTGGTCAAGAGGATGGCACTAACCAATGTGAATTTAAGTTTGTGCTTCAGGCTTTGGGAAAAAATGGCTTTGCGCTCTCACAGGGAAGAAATGCGTGGCCATCTTTCTTCTCCTGGCTGGCACTGCAAGTTGGCTTCATTTTAAAAATAGTGCTAGGGAAAGAGGAAAAAAATGTAATGTATTCTTAAAATGTTTATATGTCAGCAAAATCCCGAAAACCATTCAATAGATTAATCCTCCTGCTGCCTTAAAAAAGGATGGATTACAAGCTATAACTGAGATTGGGAAAAATTGATTTCCATGTTCCTTATGACTGAATAAGATAAAAGCCACTACCCTGGCAAGCTTCTCCCAGCCTGGATCCAGACTTCAGGAGGCTTGGCTAATTGAAAAGTCACTCCAAATACCAGCCCTGACCCTGTTAGGAGATCTGAAAAAAAAGATCAAGGCTAGGCTGTCCATTTTTCACAAACGATTTCCACAGCGTCTATTCCCACCATCCCTGAATGACTACAGTTGAAGGTGAGATTGCTTTCTCCTTGCTTCTCCATCTTCCTCATTTCCTCTTTTCTTTCTCTGCTTTTTCTCTCTGTTTTCACCCTTCTCTTCCTTGCATGAGTGGAAGGTTCCAAAATGAACACAGTCCCTGCACCAAAACTCCCTTGTTGAAGCTGTGAACTGTAGAGAGCCAGTTCCATTGGGAAGCTTTCATTTACCCAGTTAAGAACAGCATATTCTACCTAAACATGGATTGATTGCTCAAAAAGCATTTTATCAATCTTTTCTTCTCATGGAATCCTCACACAATTCCTGGGAGGAGATAATTATTATTATCACTGCTATAAAGATAGAGTCTCAGATGCCTTGCAAAAGTCACAGATGCAGTGTCTGCCAGAACTGGGTCATGATCTTGTATCTGCTTACACATCCAATGGGCTTCAACTGAGTTCCCATACAACTAACACTTTAGCCCTTTACTAGCGTGTGGACCGAGAGGTTCATTGATTTACTCTGCCATTCATTTTTTTTATCACTTCATTAATGTTTAGTGAACAACCACTAGACGATGGATGCTAAGAAAAGAAAAGAGCTGAGAGTTGGTTGGGCAAAGATTTCAGATTGAAAGCAGCTGAACTTCGTGAGGTATACCTGTTCTGAATAGAAACTTGAGCTACTAGAGTGGAGGTGAATTTCTCAGACTGTAAGACAGTGTAAACATCCCCAAATCTAAATGGCAGGCCAATATAAACCAAAATCACGCTAAAATTAAGATTTTCCTCCCCCCAAACCACGTTTTATAGAAAGCACTATATAGATTGTGTGGGTCACAGTGTTATGTGCAGGTTGTTAATGGTTTTCAGTGTTTTTTAAACTTTGGTTTTCTTTTTTCTTTTTTTCCATTTATTTTATTATTTCATGTTCTCTATTTAATTTTCAATACCCCAGTAGCTGAAAGTTTTCTTGTGTCCCTCCTGGTCCATAGCCGCTCAGACCTTTCCACCATTTATTCACTATTTAAGGCCATTTCTATAGAGAAGCAATTGTCATGTCATTTTTAACGCATCATATGTTGGCATTTTTTTTCCTGGGGAAACAGAATATCCTTGAAGATATACTTTCTCCTAAAGAATGTCATAAAATCCCCCAATAGTATTTCACAAAGTTCTTTGGGTATATCACACAGCTCTTTTCAAATTAATTAGACACTACTCATTGAATTGACCACATTACACATGGCATCAAAATGATCCAAGTAGCCTTCTTCTTCTTCTTTTTTTTTTTTTTTTTTTTTTTTTTTTTTTTTGGTTTTTTGAGACAGGGTTTCTCTGTGTAGCTTTGCACCTTTCCTGGATCTCGCTCTGTAGACCAGGCTGGCCTCGAACTCACAAAGATCTGCCTGGCTGTGCCTACCAAGTGCTGGGATTAAAGGCGTGCACCACCACCTCCCAGCTCACAAGTAGCCTTCTTAACCACACGGGCTAGGGTCAACATGTCCTTTGTACATCTGATCAGTTATCCTAGGACTTCAAAAGATTTGTTTTGTTTTTAGTTGTGTGTTTGCCTGTGTGTGTGTACACATGAGTGTACTTGCCTGCTGAGGCCAAAAGAGAAATGCAGATCATCTGGTGATAGAGGTAGTTGTGAGCTACCTGAGATGGGTGTTGGGAACTGAACTCAGGTCCTTTAGGAAAGCAATATATGCTCTTAACCACTGAGCCATCTCTCCAGTCCCTGTCCTTAGACTCTAGAAGACTCTGACTACTTTAACATGCAAGAGTCTGGAAAAGGGGGCAGAAGACATTTATTGGCACATCCCGGCAGGTTTTTGTTTTGTTTTTTGTTTTAATTGGATATGAGCCTCTCTGGGAAGGACTTAGCCATGTGCACTACCTGTGCTTGCTTGGTGGCAGTGCTGAAGAGTCCTGCATGGGGAGAGGGGGACTTGCGATAAAGGGAAGGTTAGGCCAGTGGTTATTTGTGAATCAGTAACTGTGGTGACAAGGCTTGCTTTTCCATCTCTTGGTGGGTACAATCAGTGAGCAGCTATTCTCCTAATGATAGCGGTGTGAGGAGTGAGCTTGTAGTGGATGGGTGAACTGAAGATAAGCATGTGACAAAAATGATAGCCCTGGTGCTCATAATGTTTCTTTCTCTTCTTACCCGCCCCCCCCCCCCGCCACCCACCTCCCATCAACCCAAACGTCTACAGTATTGAAATAGAGGCTTAAATGGCTAAAGTTATGAAGAGATCTTTTTTCTTCTGAAATACATTATAAAACCACACTCATAACAACCAGGTTCCTTATATAAATCTATTTTTAAGATGATTATAGGGTTTCGATAGCCATTCTAGCATCAACTGCTGGTTTTGTTTCCTCGTCGTCAGTAAACTGTTGGCAGGATAGTGCACCAGAGGTATATTTTTTAAAGGGTATAATTGCATGGCACAGAAATTATCACTTTCTCGACAATGGGTTTCATTGGTCTCTCCCTTTGAAAATCCGGTTTGGAAGCTGGGCTTGTCAGTCCCCCCAAGCACACACTGCATTGTGTGTGTTGGTCTCACAGCACATCATGCTGGCAACCGCTAGGCAGAGGGTAGCAATTAAACAACACAATAGGCATCAAGGGATGAGGAGAAGACACTGTGTTTAAAATAAAGGAACACAAGAAACACAGCCAGCTTCCCTAGGAAGGCTATCTGAGCAGCATGGTGAGCCAATATAGGGCAGGCTGTGCCAAGCAAGCTGGGAGGCTCCCCATGGTGGCAAGCCATTGTCAGTAGATAAGACTGCATCTTCCCTGGGGATCTGCCACAGGGTCCCTTCTCCCAGGCTCACCTTCTCCAGAGCATAGAAACCTAGGAAAGGAGATCTGTAGAGATCTTTTGTACTGTCAGGGCCTGAAGTGGCAAAGTCTGGTTGTCTGGAAGCTATTTTTAATAAGGTCAGGGCCCACGCAGACATGGGAGCTTTAGTTCACCTCAGAAATAGGGGACAGATCAGGTGGAAGTCAGTTTCTGCGATTGAAGCTAATAAGCTTGAACATATTACAGGTAAAATTATCTATTGGCGGAAGGAATTGACTCCCAAGAGTTGCTAATGTTGTCCTGGTGACGAGAATAAGAGACTCCCAATGTCTGTCTAGAGGAATTGAGAGGACTCAATATCTGGATAAAAGACCACAGTGTTTCTCATTCTAATCAGGATGGCTAGCATGGGGCTTCAGCACTGAAATACAACTGATTCTCACAAATGAAAGATCTGAACATAATAAGCACCAATAGTGAGTCGTCTGTGATAATTATGTGTAGTCACCAAAATAAAGGAGCCTGCAGAGCCAAAATAGATGGTGGTTTGTATGGAAGTAAAGGGCACCGGGATGTTAACAGGAGCATCCACAGAGGAGAGAAAGGTATTTCAACTGCATATTATATCTTGATAAAAGTAAGTGTTGTCAGGATCTAGAAAATCTCATCCTAAATCTGTTACCATCAAATAGTGTCTGACCTGTGATTTGGCTGTTAAATTGCCTAACCAGTAGAAGGGCTAGTCACTTCTTTAACAAACATGTGTAAGTACCCCCAAGTCCTCGGGGCTCTGGCACCAAGGTTTTAAGGGTAAAATGATGGTTCCAATTCTCAGGAGACTCCTGGACGTGTTGAGTAAGCAAAGAAGAAAATGTGCACACATTTCCAAAAGCTGGGTGTGGGAGCACACACTTGTAATCCTGTGCTGGTGAGGCTGAGACAGAAAGGCCTCTGGGGGTTGATGGCCCCCAGTTTGCTGAACTGGCAAGATCTAATATATTTTTTTTTTTGTCTCAAAAAAAAAAAAAAAGTAAGGTGGATAACAACTGAAGAAGAAACCCAGTGTTGATCTCTGACCTCCACATGCACACTCATACATGTGCACATATACACACATGAACACATTTATAAACTACCACCATTGACTAGACACATGAATGTGCTGCAAGCACACACACACACACACACACACACACACACACACACACACTTAATAACCTTTTGTTATAAAGTTATACAAAACCAAGGTTAGCTGTTCAGAGGGAAGACACCTTATCCTGACTATGATTGAAAAAAGTCAATGAGGCCATATTAGGTTAAGAAAAACAATCTTCATTTATCCCTAAAATATGAAGATTGGAAATGCCAATTAAGGATTTAGGTGGTATAATAGAGTGGGCACTATGTTTAAAGAGTCACGGAGCACATTCAAAGCGTGAGCAGTGCATTTGGAGAAAATGAGAACATTTATATCATTGGCTATGAGGGGAGGCTTGAGAGGAGACAAGGTGGAAGGAGGTCATGCCAGGAGTTACCTTATTAGCAATGTGAATTTTATCCCGTAGGCAGGAAGAAGCTATTGAAAATGCTAAGCAGAGGAATAATATGGCTGAATTTGCAATTTAGATGATATTTCCATATATATCTACCACTCCAGGTGAATTGATATTCCAGTGTGTAGATTGGGTGAATGCCGACATCTTACTTTGATTGAGTCTGGGTGCTTGATGACCTTTAGATGGGCTGGTAAAATTGAGTTTTCAGACTTTAAACTTGAGGGCTGGACTCTTGGCCTGTGGGGAGAAAAAAAAAATCTCCCATTGAGTTTTCACTGGTAAGGGAGGCCTTGCTACAGACTGTCATCTGATTTCTCTTGGACATGTCTATGCAGAAATCTGGGTGGGAAATGGGAAATATGCAGTAAATTTGTATCATGTCATAGCAGTGTGTGGCTGCAGTGTGGTAATTATCCATGGGAGAAGGGACAACTTATCAAGTCAAGGTATTCTCTGTGAAAGCCACATCCGGCTTCTGAGCTATTCAATAATATCTGTTAGATATCCCTTAAAAAGAATGCTACTCACGGCCAAGACTATTTTGCCATAAACCTTTGTCAAAGCCTTTTAAGAAAGGGGTTTATACCTGGTTTTAAAATGTCCTGGCTTATTTCGTTTTTTAGTACATTTGTGATTTTTCCTTTTATGCAAGGTGAACAGCATAGGGCATAAAATTATTTTGAACTTTTCTGTAAAGATAGTGAAAGGAGGAAGCAAGATCAAATACATACAAACTAGGGACAGTGTTAACTGGCAACTGAAATTCGTCATTTTAATTAATATGGACTTTGTGATAAATCCTAAATTCCCGGACAGGAAGTGATTAGCATAAGGTACCATCTAGGATCTAAAAGCTTCACCTCACAAGAAACTAGAGAGTGACAAATATGGCAGAGGAAAGCTAGAGCAGAGAAGATGTGATGTGGGAAGAGAACGGAAGTTTCCCTACATGGTAAACCGTATGAGTAAAAAAAAATCATGTCAGAGAATTGTAAAATAGTGAGGACAATGACCCATGTGAAGTGGGCTACACGCTGTGGACACCATTATGGGACTGGCATGCCACTTAGCAGAGCAGTTAGCAGCAGGTAGATGTCATTGTCAAAACTGTGGAGTGTTTTCAGTCTCTCTCTCCTACCATGTCTTTCTCACTTAGGGTTCTGAGTCCCTTTTTGAGCTTTGCATGGACAAGCGGAGACATTCACACAGTGGGGGTGATTCTAAGTACAGGGCACCGCGCCTAGCCTCTGAGCAACACATTGTGGAATCCTGTTCCTAATTGGTGAAGGGCTTCAGTCCCAATCTGCACTTAGTCAAACTAAACCCCAACCTGCATGCTACATGATGGAGAGGTAAAGGAGAGAGAGAGAGAGAGAGAGAGAGAGAGAGAGAGAGAGAGAGAGAGAGAGAGAGAGAGAGAGAGAGAGAATAGAAGGACAGGAGCTGTAGAGCCATCAGGGACCCCAGACCACAAAGGGCAGCTTCCTCATTTCACAGCTGAGAGAGTGGAGGCCCCAGAGCAGTTCAATGATTTGCTTGAAGTTACACAGCCAGTGAGTGACAGAGCTGGGACTCACCCCCACTTCCCTTATCTCCCAGGTCAGGGCTCTTTCTATTATGTCACACTTCCCAGAAAGAAAGGAGGGGTAGCACTGAGTGGGATCATCTTTCAGTCAATGGACAAAGAAAAGTGCTATATATAGTCAAGAGACAATTTCTTCTCCCGCCTTTTGGAATTCATAGGTGTCTGTGTCTTCTGCTAAATTTAGAAGCTTTCTCTGTAATGTTCATTTAGTTGTCATAGTTTTAGGCCTATTTAACATACATATAGCTCTGATATGCTGTATACTTAAATCAGACGAAAATGCCACCTTTTTATGTGCATACAGATATTGTTCCTTTGTGTTGTGGCTCATTTATCTGTCCCTGTGACAGAATCACTTATGTAAATGAATTAGGGAAGGAGAGTTCTCTTGGCTCACAGTTTGAAAGGCTCCAGTCTGTGGGAGGCTGTCTCCACTGGGGGAACCGAGGCTTGATAGAGCACCATGGTGGCAGGGAGCATGTGGAGAAGGCTACTCACCACATGACAGACAGGAAGCGGAAGTGAAGAAGCATCCTGCGCTCTTGGACCTCCTTCCTTGTTCCCTTCTCTGCCATTTCAAGCCCTAGCCCACTGGGTGGGTCTACCCACACACAAGCTGAGTCACTGCACTTTCAGTGAATTCACTCCGAACCTCAGACATATCCGGAGATGAGAGGACTGTTTCAGCCCCCCAAACCCTCCGACATTTAGTTACTGATCTCCCAGACACTGCCGAGTCCTGTCAAAATTACCCGTCACACTGTTAGGGTTTAAAGAGGAAGGGACAGGGGCAGGAAGAGAGGGAGTGAAGGGGGGAGCGGGGCTGATGTTGAGTCTAATTGTCTAAACATTCTGTAGGCAAATAAAAATACTTTCTTCTTAAGGTCTGTGAGGAGGAGGTAGGGAAGAGGGCAAGAGGAAGCACCACAAAACCACAGAACAAAGGGCCTGGTTAACATCTGATCTGTGAGATGTGCTGTGTGGGACTTAGGGGGATGATTAATATGTGACACTGAGAAGTGGCAGCAATTAGGCTGCCTGGGATTCCCAGGAGGCAGGTAGGTTGGGTGTGTTTGAGTCAAGCCTGTGTGTTTAGGGTCTAGTTACCTTTGCGGGGGGGGGGGGGGGGGGGGGGACGGGACTGTTTTTCTCCACCTGTGTGACAGACACCCTTTCAAAGCCATTCTTGGTACATTTGTCCACAGACATGCATAAGGTTTTATAAGGTTAGCTGCGTAGTCATTGTGCTGTTGAAAAGACTGAGGCACAGTGAGGTTGAATCTGGGTGTTCCCCTCTCAGTCTCACACCAAGACAAAAGCGAAGAGCAAACCAGAGACTGACTCCCCCATCTCTTAACTAACAGAGGAAAGACAGCCAGTGGGAAACCTGGTGTGAGCTGAGAGAGTCCAGTCCCATGAAAACAGCCTCCTATCCCATCAAGGTTTGTTCTCTTGTGCACACAAGCTCTCTTCAGGTTTTGAAGCTGCTACTTGTAGCTGTCCTCCAGCCACAGAGCCAGACCACACTGCTCAACCTCCCTCTATGCCCTAAAAGGACAGTGCCAAGGCTGACACAAAGTGGGCAGAAAGCAGATCTGCATGAGGATACGGACAAGGCTGAAGCGGATTCACACAGACACAATCTGTCTCTGGAGATCATTAGAAAACAGAGCAGGGGGGCATTTGTTACAGCTTTCTCTTTGTTTCGAGTGTGGCTGCTTAAATTTGAATTGAATGTGTTTGGGGATTTTCTACAAAGGGAGTCACTTGGAAGGCTGCCGGCTCTTGTTATCAGTCATATTTTATTATTGAGAGAAGGAAGGCCCACAGGAGCTTCAGAGCCCCCTCCCCCAGGTTTAAAAAAAAAAAGAAAGAAAATAAAATCTCCAAAACAACAAAACAAAACATGGTACTCAAGGATAAATTGAGGAGTCAATATATATATAAAAAGATGGTTCCAGGCATTTTATGTCCTACTCTTTGATGTTGGGGGTTGAACCTAGAGCTTCAAGCATGCTAGCTAACTGCTCTACTAGTGGGATACACCCCTAACATCTCCACAGAACTTATCCTAAAGGTTGAATGAGAGTGTCAGTAAGTGTTTTTAGTCTATACTTCAATAAATATTCACCACTGATTATCATATCATGCATCAGATGAGAATGCCTAGGGTGGTATAGCCATAGACAATACAACATGCATTGAAGAAGAAATATGAAAGAAGAATTATTCCTCGTGGTGGCTTTCAATAATTACACAGGTTATTTGTGCTAACCCAGACATTGTTCTGTCAACCAGAAACCAAACTCTCATGTATAGATAGATTAACAAGTGGTCCAGGTGAGAGTTGGGGAAATACAGAGAAGATGCTTATACCTATCATTATGTTGGACAGAGGGAGAGGAGTCAGCAAAGCTTTAAAGGGAGGTGTCAGCCTTGTACTTGGGGACTACAGAAGGAAAGACCTTTTGTTTTTCCAAAACAAAGCTATCGACATGGTGTCCATTTCCCTTTCAGTACTGTATTAGTCAGGGTGTTTAGACTGTATGTATTGTAAGGGAGTGTTATTTGATTGGCTTGTCAGCTAAGGGCTGGCCAGTCTAAATGGTCAAACACAATGAGAATCTAGTGGCTGTCCAGCTCATGGATCTGCCTCTCAGCAATCCCAGACTGACTGAGAAGGCCTGGAAGATTCCTAGAGAGTCATTGATCTTCTGTCCATGTTGGAGGTTGAAGAAGCTGGGGTCTGATGTTAGGGAAGGATGCAGTAACAGTAACAACAGCAGCAGCAGCAACAGCAATGGACTGGATGCACTCACCAGCAAGAAGCAGAGGCAGGCAGGCTAACACTGCTTTTCCTTGGACTCCTTTGTATCTGGGCCACTGCCTGAAGATGCTGCATATTCTGAGGGAAGGTCTTCTTCGCTCAGTTAATCTTTCCTGGAAATACTCTCACACACCCATCCAGGCCACATCTCCTCAATGATTCTTGAGCCATTGAAACTGACAGTCAAGATGAATTGTGACAAGTTACTAAGTTATCTGTGAGGACAGCAGGTAAGTCCCTCCGATGTTTTCATCTCTTACAAAAGCAGTTATACTTCTTGTATATAGCCAGGGTTTCTGGAAGTCGAGAAGCAACAATACTTAGTGAAATTCCTTTGAAATACAATAAGTGCTATGAAAGTGAGACGTTAATACTATTTTGCTCTGTGTGACTCTGGAAGGGATGTTCAGTGGGCTACCTGGTTAGAATGAGGATCTGTAGCTGACTTGGACTGATTCATGCCAGTAGGAGGCAGTTCTCATCATTTTCTTATCAGTAATTTTTTTTTTTCTGAAGAAAACAGAAATTGGGCAGGACTTAGCCAAACCTAGCAATTGGTGTTAACCCTTTTAGAATGTGATTTTAATAGCCAATGGGCATTTATAATTAATGTGCAATAACTTATTATGCACATCTCTTTAAATTTAATAGACCCAGTTAAGGTAAGATCATTAAGCACCCAATTGAATGTTAAACACGTATATTTGGGGTTTAACGACTGTGCAGCAGATGCAGGATGGATTATGGGATTGTTAAAGGATATTAAGAAAGTTGTGACTATTGTGGGGATATTTAATTAGGAATTTAAACAATCTATCCTTTGAAATATGCCCCAAATTCTAAGCAGGTGACGTCTGTTCCAGGAACATCATTGACAGCATCCGAGTTTCAATGGATCCACACTGAAGGGGACCTCAATGAAACAGCCCTCTAATTAGCGTGAGACACGACAACAGCACAACAAAGCCAGAGTGTCTCCAATGACAGGTGCTGTAGACAGCGAGGCTGATGAAAGATTCTGCAATTAAAGACTGTGCATGAAGATGGATGGTGTATTAGCTTAAATTAATGTAAGGTGGGTTATCAGAGATGACTGTCTGCTTTGCAATCTTCTTTCTTTTTCTATTTCCTCAAATTCATTTCCAGGCCACTGGTCCTCTCTCCTGCCCTCTCTAGCTGAGTTTCTGTGCAGAAGTTTTTCTCTTCCTGTGTTTCCCTTTGTGACTCATCTGCTTTGATCCTGAACTTATTCTCTTTGTCCCTCCCTGTACTCCACTGCATTCTTTCAATCTCCATCTCTGGTTCTCTCTGCCAATGGTCCCACTTTAGTGCTGATGTTATTTCCTGTACCTGGCACCTCACCGAGTTTTTTTCCCCTCTTCAGCAAAAGGGAAGTCCTATTATGAGTTAATCTATTGAAGATCAAGAATCACACTGATTTCCAAAAGGTGCTTCTTTATTCAATTATTAAATTCAATTTATTGAATTCAATTATTAAAAATTTGCCTTATTTTAGGGATTTCTCCACTTGATCTTAGCCAAAAGGCCGAGAAGCAATATTTTAGGGATTTCTCAATTCCTTTTTTAATGAATATTTATTGAGCATGCACCAAGTGGGAAGCAGTATTCTACAACACTTGTTATTCTGCAATTATGCTTGTTATGCTGGTTATTCTACAGCACAATAAGATAGGCAAATCCTCTGTAGCATTGCCATTCGAGTTGAAAGAACAGAAGATTATTACAAAAGCAAGAATGGCAAACATTGATAACTTCCATGGAAGAAAATGAAGTGCTAAAGAGAGAAAGGGTATGCCAGGGCAGGGTACCAAGTATTCAGTACTGCTTCTGACAGTACTCCCACTGACAGTAATACTTTAGCAGCTCTCTAGCAAGGGTGTGGTGGAAAGACTAGAGGAGCCTGTCTTGAATTGAGTGAGAAAAATAGAAAATGAAATCAGAGAGGTGTTGGAAGAAATCAAGTAACACAGGGACTAATTGGTAATTTAAACACTGGCCAACTGGTCAACCCAGCAATTCGAGAAAGAGTTTGGGCCACAGGAGAGACAAAAACAAATTAAGTTTTAAGATCATCATACTAGCTGCTGTGGAGTGGGTTTCTGTTGTAGATAAAGAGAGAGAATATAGAAATAGGAGAGTGTGGTGGTGATGGCTTCTGACTATTGAGCTGCAGAGGAGGAGGAGTGGTTAGATTCTGTGTTTCCTCTAAGACAGAGTCGGCAGCACTTGCTGACAGAATGTATGACACTATGCTTCCAGCATGAAACAGTGAGAAAACTGAAGTGGCCACCTACTAGGAATAAAAGCTTAGTTGGAGAAATCAAGAATTTCTTTGTGGATATTTTATGTGGGCAGTTGGATATAGAAATCTGAACTTTAGGGGAAGCTTCCAGGATGAAGCTAGAAGTTTGGATATTAGTCACACAGGTGCAGGAATCTTTGCCCTGGATCATCTTTGAGAGCCAGTGAAGGCAGAGAAGAGGGGAGGTGAGAGAACTGAGCTCTGGGTACTCAGTGTTGTGGGTTGCAGGGTGAGGAATAAAGAGTGCTGGGCAGAGAGAAGGATTGGCTGCACCGAGAAAAGAGTGGAGACCAGAGAGCTGAAGTGTTTCAAGTAGGAGGAGATGGTCAGTGTGTCAAGTGCTATGGATGGGATGAGTGAGATCAGAACTGAGAAATGACGCCTTCCATCAGCATCACAGGTGACCTTGTCAGGAGCTGTTTCCGTTAAGTCCTTGGTTAAAAGACTGACTGGCATATATTAAAGGGAGGCTAGGAAAAGACTGCAGAGAGTGAGAATATAAATCTCCCTGGGAGAATGCTGCTGGAGAGAGCCGAAGACATGGGATAACAGCAGGAGAGAGATGTGGGATCAAGGGGAAAATTAATCTTTAAATTCAGTGAAAAATAACAAGATAATTTAAAAGATACTATATCATGTATATATATGTTGGTAGGAATGATCCAGAACAGAGGACACTTGTGTGATACAGGAGAGATGGGCCACCATTAGAAAATTATCCCAAAGTAGATAGTGGAGGCCCTCTGCTTATAAGGGACTCGAGGTATGATCAGTTCATTCAGAGTAATGGAGGGAAAGCAGCATACATGGACACAGAAGAGAGTGGACTGATAAATATGTTGGTAGAAGGGATGGACAATCTTTTCTACCTTTCATTTTGTGCACACACACACACACACACACACACCTATGCACACACACACCGTGTTTGTATATACTTAAATATGAAAGCAAACCATCAGCTAAGAATGAGAAAAGAATGAATGGTTGAAGACAGAGAAGACAGAAATAGTGTCAGGGAGAGAGATCTACTAGGACTGCTGAGCAACTTTAACAATCTATCTGAACTCAGAGATCATGCATTGTAATTAGAAACAAAGAGTGAAAAAGTGAGAGTGAGATGAAAGAGAGAGAAAGCATGAGAGACAGATAGACAGACAGACACACACACATACACACACACAGAGATCCATTTAATTAGGTTTCAAATTTGCATAAGTATAATTAAAGGGATGATAGAGATGAGAGATATTTGAATGCAGGATTAAAACTATAAGGGATGTAGGTTTCAAACTATGCATGCTGGGAGGTGGTTCTATGTCTTGGCGGAATGATTAAATATATATTATTGTTATGGGAAAGCATGAGCTGAGACAATGAGAGGTTGTGGTTTCCGTTAGGGAATGTGTGAGACAGCTACAAGGGACAGCAGAGCTGGTGTGGTGCCCAACAGCATGGCATACTCTCTGGGTAGTGTTAAGTCAGGAGGTTGTTGCTAAGATCTGGAACTGAGGGCACCCATTCCATCTACGGTATTGGGTGGAGGACTGGAGAGGGGAAGCCTGCTGCATTTGGAGGGTGCTGCGAGGGGCTAGGGTCTGCAGAAGAGTCCTATGCAGCTGGAGGAAAAAGAGGAGACTACTTTGAAAAGTATTTGAGACTAGAAATAAATACGATGCAGGAGACTGGAGTGCTAAAGAGCGCAAAGAAAGAGAATAGGAAGCGCAAAGGGAGGACACGAGGGTCAAGTGGTGACCACCAGAAGCAATGAGACAGAATCACTCCTTATGACTTGTGAAAAAATTAATAGTGGCAAGACTGTGACCCTGAGTTCCAGGCAGAGAAGGAAAAGGAAGATGGTACCTTGCCAAGAGCAGACAGAACACTGTGCTCTTGTCTGCTCCATCCATGGGGTCCCAAGCAGGACCAGTTTTGCCTGGATACAGCTTCCAGCACTACCAGTCCTCCATCTCTGGCCATTCAAATGGCTCTCAGCACAGTGCTCAGACAGGAGGCAATACTGATACTCTGGTGTTTGGGCAGTAAAAAGGTGACAGCAGCAGGTAGAGAGGAAAAAATACGGTGGATGACCACAGCAGGCATAGATGGGACTGCAAGGGGGCACTGACCACTTTTGATGGGTGACAAGAGACACTCACAGATCTCTGTTTGGAAGTCAGTCACCAACATATGCTATGAGCAAACCAGGAAACTAGGTCCAAGAATGACCATGCAATCACAGACACACACACACACACACACACACACACACACACACACACACACCATACAAGAGAGAACCAGCACTAGGAGTGAGTTCTGCACTGAGATCCATTCTGTAACTCGGGTGTGTATAATGTGTGCTTTACCTCGCAGTGTGGAAGAGTGTGTGCCCCTGTGAGCTTGAGCATTTCAAACCTCAAGCTCTTATCCAAGGGTGGACAGGGCAGCCTGTGATTTGTGCCTTCTTTCTTTCTTTTGCCAGATACACAAAGCTGGGCTCTCAGGTGCAAAGCCCCAAGTGCCCTTTAGCCCTAGTCAAACCCCCTCCACCACCCTGCCACATCCACTCATCTTTGTGTTTTCCTGCACTGCACTGCACTCACCCTCCAATCCTGATTGCTAAAATGGCAGCGTAGCCTGGCCACAGAGTCCCATTACCTCACCAACAACACAGGGAACATGTTTTTTCCCCGATCAAATGAGATTCGGTTACATGCCAGGGAACACCAACATCAGCAGCTTGTGTCATTTAATAAAACCTAAAGTTACAAGTGTCCTGAATAGTTCCCTTAGAAGCTATTTTAAGTGGACAGCCCTTCCCCAGAAAACCCCATGAGTGTAGAATAACAGAAGTTAATTTTAGCAAGCACTTTTTAACCTACATTTGGGGACAAAAATGCCAGGAAACCTATTATATAATTGAAGTAAAAAGAACCCCTCTGGGTGTGACAAAAAGTTGTCTGTCTCAAGTTACTGCAAATGGAAAAATGATATACTGAGGAGCCTGGTATTTGAGAAGCCTGATAGTGGGGGACTTTATTTGCTGAGAAGGTAAATGAGGGCCATGGATATTGAAGAGCACTGGACACTGGGCTGTGAGGCTGCTGGCGGGCTCCCATTGGGGATTCCTGGCTCCCGGTGGATTCAAGAGTGCCCCTGGAATATCAGAGTGAAGTATGAATATCCAAACCCTAATTTGTTCATCTGTCAGAATCCCTAAGAGTCTCAGATGCACTTTCAGCCTAAGTGCTTTGCAAGCTGGAGGGACCAGAAGGGGAGAAGGAAAATATTACTATCCATTCTTCACCTCACTCAGATGTCAAGCAGATGCTCTACATCAATGTCTGCTCTGTCTACTGTTCTGCATTATCCCCCCATGTGACCTGGCCCCTTAGTCTTCACCCCCTTTTCAGCTTCTGTGGCATATTCAGCTAAGCCTGTGGCCTGCCAGTGTGCCCACTCAGAAACGGGTAAACTTCTTGGTTCCTAAGATCTCTCCAATGGTGTTTCTCTTCTACAAATGCTTTTGAAATTGACTATTTCCCAGAGCTGTTGAGTAAATCGAGTAAGGGAAAATATTTTCTAAATTACGAGAAGCTGTACTCAGCTGGAGAGATGGCTCTGTGATTGACAGAGCTCATACAGAGTACCTGATCCTGTTCCCAGCTCAGTGGCTCAAAATCTGCTATAACTCCAGTTCCAAACTATCTGAACCCCTCTTCTAGCTTCCTTGGGCAACTGCATTCACATGCACATGCTCACAGGCATCAAGATGAAATGATGCTTACCAAAGTTCTCTATTGTGTTGCCGTTTTATCATAGGGGCTAGGCACGTCATAATCAGTGGTGGTTTTCTCTAATCATCTCTATCTTCTTCAAAAGACACTTCTTTGATGAGGGCTGAGAGCAACACTTACCTATGGGCAAAAGAATAAGTTTTAGGATGCAGTTAGGAACTATGTTGGTCTAGGTAGTATTAGGTTCTTCTCTACTATCTATGACTTCACTAACCCTGGATAGTGGCTAGGTTTCCAGTACCAGGATGATCCCCCTCTCCCATATTGAGCAGGCCTTAAGTCCAGTTAGAAAGCTCTTGGCTAAGATATGAGTACCACTCTTGGGCTATGCCATGTTAGTTGATTTTGTGGTTCATAAGCCTTACAGCTGGGTGGAACTATTGATTGTTTCCCTCCTTTGGTGGCTTATAGACTCCTCTGTGGCACTATGAAAGCTAGACCTTAGATTGGAGCTTTCAGGTCAGGTGAAGCTCAAATCCTCCAAGTCTTGAGTCTGAGTGTGTGGTATCTTCACACATTTAAGGACTTACCTTCAACCTTTGAAAGGGAACCACAACAGTAACAACCTCTATTATTTTGGGAGTCTCTTTGGACTATATAACCTTGACAAACAACTAGAAAAGAGTTATGTCTGATACTGGGGTTTTTGTTAGATAGTTTATGGCTCTGGTAGGAAGCATTGTCAGCTCAAGGTGTGTGTGTGTGTGTGTGTGTGTACATATATACTTATGTGTCTTACATGTAATTTTCAGTAAATACAAAATTCTTAAGGGATTTTTAAAAACTGTACAAAGATATTTGATGTTATGACTAACTCTCTAAGCACCACTTACATTTTATTTTTTCAAATTTTAATAACTTTTGAACTTGTTCATTTTAGTTCAAAATTTGATCATTGTCTCTTAGGATTTCTCTTACCCATGGTTTATTTGAATGTGTACTGTTTGGTTTCCACATATCTTTCAGCTACATTAAAATGTTTCTAGTTTAATTCTTAGAATATATTTTATATTATTTTGTTTGTTCTTAGAATATGTTTCATATTCTTTTAAAGTTATCATATATTTTATGGTTCAAAAATGGTCTCTCTTGGTGAATGTTCCATATGAGTTTAAAAATAACATGTATTGTGTAGTTGGATAGAGTTTTCTTCAAATGTCAATTAAATCAGATTGATTGATAGTGTGACTCAGGTCATCCACATCCCTGCTGCTTTTCAACCCTTTTGATTTATCAATTACTGACAGGAGTGTTGAAATCTACAGCTACATTGGTGGAATTTTCTATGTCTCCTTTCGGAGTCTACCAGAGTTAACCTTGCTTGTTTTGACACTCAGCAGTTAGGTACACACATGTTTATGGTTGTACGTCTTCTTGGAGAACTGACCTTTTTATCATTAGATAACACACTGCATCTCTGAGCCTCTTCCTTGTCTGAAGCCAACATTTTCTGAAATTAACATAGTTTAGTAACTTCAGCTCTCTTCTATTTTTATGCATTTGTGGAAATATAATATAGCTTATATGTATTCATTTCTAAATGTAGCTTTGTGGCATTGAATATTTCACACACACACACACACACACACACACACACACACACACACACCCGTGTGTGTGAGAGTATGTGTGTATGTGTGTGTGAGAGAGAGAGAGAGACCAACATCACCATCTATGCCCAGAACTTTCTCATTGCCAATTGAAAATTTATAGCCATGAACAGTACTTATCCTTCCTACTCCTAGACCTATAGGGCTATTTACTCTCCTTATGAATTAAACTACTCTAGTATCTTATATAAGTGTAATAATTTAATGACAAACTTTTCTAACTGGATTATTTCACTTATTGTAATAGCAAAATTAATTTCTGTTATGACATGAGTTATAATTTCTTACTTTTTAGGGCTAAGTACTATTTTCCTGTGTGGACACACCACAGTTTATCCACTCAATGATACAAA
The DNA here is from genome assembly GCF_004664715.2 of Peromyscus leucopus. NCBI lineage: Eukaryota > Metazoa > Chordata > Mammalia > Rodentia > Cricetidae > Peromyscus > Peromyscus leucopus. The sequence continues at coordinate 29,899,774 of NC_051076.1, forward strand.
AATGTACCCATCCTCTTCCTTTCCTGGTTTATTTTGTACTTGGAGTCATGTTCTTGTTAAACATATGCAGTGGGATCTTGTCTCTTTAAATTCACTTTGGCAATCTCTGTCTTATAATTGATGTATTTAAGTCATCAACGTTCCAAGTGATTATTGACATAATTGGGTGAATATTTACCATGATTATAACTCCTTCATACCCAAGTTACTTGTGCTTTTTTTTAAAGCTTTCTCACTTTCTTCCTAGTACAGTTTAAAATGATATTTTTGCTTAATTTTTTTCTCAGCAACATATGAATTCTATTTAACAAAAATTGATGCTTGCTCAATATATGTGTTCTGTAAAATAATAACAAACCTCTGGTGCTCAGTGTCATATCTTTCAATACTTTTAAAAAAAAACTTTTCTCCCATCCCATGTGATGTTGCTGCAATCACACTGTTAATTATTACCATCATTGTTTCAAATGGCCATCTATATCAACTTATTTTGAGTTTTAAAAGTGCATTTATTTGAGTTTCCGAGTCTGCCAGCTGCATCTTATCAGCTTTATGATATACTATACCTCCCAGTTTTAGCATGTTGTTCACCATGGGTTAGTCCCCAGCCCTTACTAAAATGAAACCATGCAATTTCCAACTGTAAACAAAGATGATGGATCTGATAATTTGTTTGTCAATGGTCTTTTTTTCCAGGAAACCAGACTAGCTGATTTTCTTCAACAGTCCAGAGTGACCACTTGCAGGTCGATGGTTAAGGTCTATTGATCCAATTTCTTCACTATGATTCTGACATTACATTGACTGGAATAAATGGACTGTGTCTAGATAGTTTAGTAGTTATGACAAGTGCATCAGACTGACCAGTCAGCAGCAAATGCTTTTCTATGTATGCAGCTCCAGCTTAGAAATGGACATGGTGATAAAAATTCATCTTAAGCTAATTTCAAACTCAAACTCCACAACTGTGAAGTAGCAGTTTTAAGTGAGCTTAAAAGCATGGAACTGGCTCCTAACCAGGTTCTTCTTCACAAAAGAGCTAGATTAGCCAATTTTATGTATGTGTAGTACTGGAGAAAATCACAGTTTGGGATTTGGGGTTGGTAACTGAGGAATGCATGCAGACTTAGGTGTATCTGTTACAATAATGATTACTGCTGTAAATGACAAATACTAAGATATGCAATGGCGAGATGTGATAAAAAAAATTTGATCATTCTTTGGTAAATGCTGGGGACTGACATATAACAGAGATCTTTCCAGAACTTAGTTTCGGGGATAACTTAAGTTGATCTGTTGGATGTGAGAGCAGAGAGAAGTGAATGTTAATGAGGCGCAGGCTTTGGAAAAAGGACAAAGTGGAGCGAGGGGAAGAGATGTGCTCAGCTCTGACCCCGAGTGAAAACTACAGACTTCTTGGCCTCCCTCTTCTTTGGCTTGCCAGCAGTGTGCACCTTCTGATTTTTCTTCTGCTGTTATAATAACATCTTGGTTTTCATAGCACACGCCTTTTCTCATCTCCCCTGGTTTGCCATCCCATTTTGCCTTCATGTGTGGTTCCTCATTGAAGCTCTGATCTAGGCCCTCTCTTCTATCTATTTTTTTTGTGTGTGCTGATAGGCATAAAATTCTAGATTCTTCTTTTCCATTCTGTTAAGCTATGTGTCTGTCTATTCTTTCTCTAAACCACATCCCTTTCAGCAATGGTACTGGAAATGGACCCAGAGGCTCACCCATCCTGGGCAAGAGTTCTACCACTAAACTCCATCCCAAGCACCATTTTTTAACTTTTCAACTTCAGCCAGGGTCCCACTAAGTTGCCTAGGTGACCCAAACTTACACTGTCATCTAAGAAAACTTTTAAATCATGATCCTCCTCCTCAGCCACCCAAGGAGTTGATATCACAGATCTTTACCACCAAAACCTGGCTCCTACACCATCTTGCTGTAGCTTTAAACTACTTCATATCAATGTCTTGATTTTGTCTTTCAGTACTGGTTTGTCTGTACCTTCACATCCCCACTGGACCTGCCATTCTCCACAAAATAGTTGGATTGGAATCATAGCAAATCTATAGATAAATTTTGTATAAATTGATATTATGAAGTTATTAAGTCAGCCAGGCATTGGTGGCGCACGCCTTTAATCCCAGCACTCGGGAGGCAGAGCCAGGCGGATCTCTGTGAGTTCGAGGCCTGCCTGGGCTACCAAGTGAGCTCCAGGAAAGGCGCAAAGCTACACAGAGAAACCCTGTCTCGAAAAACCAAAAAAAAAAAAAAAAAAAAAAAAGTTATTAAGTCTTTGCTTTGGATATCGCTCTGTATAAATAAACACTGATTGGCCAGTGGCCAGGCAGGAAGTATAGGCGGGACTAACAGAGAGGAAAAAAGAAAAAACAGGAAGGCAGAGAGAGAGAAACTGCCTGGAGCCGCCGCCAGGACAAGCAAGATGTAAGGTACCAGTAAGCCACGAGCCACATGGCAAAGTATTGATTAATAGAAATGGGCTAAATATAAGAGTAAGAGCTAGACAATGATAGGCCTGAGCTAATGGCCAAGCAGTTTAAATAATATAAGCGTCTGTGTGTTTATTTTATAAGTGGGCTCCAGGACTGGCAGGAGTTGGTGGGACCCAGAGAGAAAAGCTCTCCAGCTACAAGTCTTCTTCACCATGAATATAGGATATGTGTCTTTATTATTTTCATCAATTTTATAGTTCTTAAAATCAAAATAGATCTACATCTTTACATGTGCTTGACTTTTTTGTATTGGTTGAAAATTCTTTATTTCATTTTATTTATTCATGTGTGTGTGTGTGTGTGTGTGTGTGTATGTGTGTGTGTGTAGGTGAGTCTGTGTCTGTGTGTGGGTGTGTCTGTGTGGGTGTGTGCATGCATGCATGAGTATATGCAAGCACATTTGGCATAGCATGCCTGTGGTGGTCAGAAGATGACATGAAGGAGTCAGTTTTCCTTCCACCACATGGGTCCCAGGAATGGAACTATGGTCCGTAGGCTTGGTAGCGAGTGCCTTTACCTGCTTAGCCACCTCAGCAACCCTGCTTCCTTTGCATTAGTTTGCTATCTAGAAACCAAAATGTTCTTTTCCCAACACAAGTACTGTCACACCACTCCCTATTTAAATGTAATATGCTAAAATAAAAACCCAACCTCCCACCTACTAATGAAGACCTCCATCGTTTGCACCTGGCAACTGGGCAATCTTCATCTCAACACACAAACCTCTCACATCCCCTTCCCTGACATGATCTGTGGATGTGCTGGTCTCACTGGGTTCTTCCCCCTTCTACCACAGTTAGTCACCGACTCTTCAGATCTCACTTCTGCCTTCCCTACATCCCAGCTTTCCTGTTCCCATATTCCTCATCTTCATAGATATGTTTCCTTCAAGTCCATTGATCATTTTTTTAAATTATGTCCAGTTTTATTTTATCATCTTTATTTTATTAATTATGTCCAGTTTTTAATGATGTATTTATTTGGGAATATTTTGTTTCATATGTAGTTGCTACATTCTGCCTCCACTTCCGCTTCAAGTATTGTCCCATAAAGCATATCAGCTATGAAAAGAGAATTATTATGTTTCTGTCTCCAGTAAGTTCTCAGAGCCAGGTCAGGAACCCTGTGTGTTCTTGATGCCTACATACTGATGGGAGGAATAAGCACAGATACTCTGGGTTCAGATAGAAAGGCCTTCCCATACCAGTCAGTTGTTGGAGAGTCTGCTTAATTGGCAGAACAATACTGACTTAATTGCATAATATATGAGCTTTGTTGAATTTAGATGGGTTCTTATTGGCATCTGATAACAGTGGACAGGGGAGGATGGAAGACTCTTCAGTATTTCTCTTCACATAGATAGGAACTCTACCCCAAAAGAGGGACACTTGTGAAACAAGTATTGTTTGTTTAAGGATAAAGTAGTGTTATTTACCATGTGAGGAAATTAGAGGGAAAAGATACCCATGAAAGGCAAGTATACACCAGAGACTTCAAAATCCTTATGTTGAAATTCAATTCTCCATGTAACAATATAAAAGATAATGTCTCTAAGTAGTGATTAGGTCCTGAGCACTCTCCTTTTATGAATGAGGTTTTTGAGAACTGCTCATCCTTTCTGCTGTGTGAGAAAATGGCCAGACTCAATCTATGAGGCAGATAGTGAGCCTTCATCAGACTCTGAATCTACTGGGAGGAGGGTCCTTTCCATTCCCCAGAATTGTGAGCAACTAACTTTTGCTGCTTATAAATTACTCAGTCTAAGGTATTTTGTTACAGCAATAAAAATGGACTAGATTGTTGTCCTGCAATAGGGGTTAGGGTGGCTGGACCCGGAATGACCTTTCTAACTCTGAGGCTTTTTCCTTAATCCAGTTATTCAATGCATTATTATGAGTCTCCATGTGATAAGTGTTAGTGAGAAAACCAAGACTGTTCAGGATTAGTTTTAATTTTCTTTCAAAACATCACTTCTTGTCTCGGAGTGTGCTTAGTGTGAATAATGGTTGTAAAGGAAATGGATTGGCCAATAGCCGTTGTTGAAACACAATGCTTGAACCGGCCCAGGTCAAATGATGGCAACTTATGTGTGTGTGTCGGGGAAGTTCAGACCATAAGTTCATGTTAATGAGAAACAGATGACCTTTTTTTCCTCCTATAATTTTGACTCTACCCATGCAAATTGCATGCATGAGATGATTTGGTTATTCTATAATCATCAAGTGTTTATTGAGCATTTAGTATATAACAGGGACTGTGTCAGTGCGCCTAAGCAAGGGTCATTCCTTCCTTCACAGTGTTTATATTCTAGTGGGAGAGACAGATGAGAAGGGAGTGGAGTGAAGTCTGCGGCTGCAGTGTGAGCATCTGTTCCTAGCGGGGGTTGAATTTTCACCATCATATTAGCTGCCTGTGCCTGCGTCAGAGATGGACAGATCTGTACAGACTGGACAGTTTAACTCCAAACATTTGTTTACTCGTGGTTCTGCAGGTAGAAGCCCAGAGACAAGGGACTGGCAAGGCTGATTCTTTGGGGGCCTCCCTTCTTGCCTCACAGATGACCATTTTCTTGAAATATCTTCACATGGTCTTTTGCTGTGTGTGTGTATCTGGATTTTAATCCCGCTTATAAGGACATCAGTCCCATTAGATTTGGGGCCTGTTTATATGGCCACATTTTATCTTCCTTACCTCTTTGAGCCTCCTGTCTCTAAACAGCAGCACATCCTACGGAATTAGAGGGTTCAGCTTCAACCTACGTGTTAGGAAGAAATAATTCAGCCCACCCCATCCCTATAACCTGGAAAATTATTTCCAAAGAAAATATCTGAAATATATATATATAAATTTATAAGTTGCAAAGTCATGTTAAAAATGGAAACAAATGCCTGATGAATTTACCATAAGTACTGTATTTTGTCTAACCTAGAATATTAAAATTTCGTTTCAATTTTAATCAATGATTACTAAAACCATTTTTGTGAAACACTTAACCTTTTTGTAGGCATTGAAACCATGTGTGCATTTTCCCCTTGCAGCCCATTTCAATCCAGTCACTACATTTTTGTCAGAAACACTTGAGTAACAACTTAACTTCCAAAAAATTTACACTCAAATCAGTGTTTGACATACCCACAAAATTGTAAATATTCTAAAAATCTTTCAATAATGGAGTTAAATACAATTTTAAAATGCAAATTATTCTTTAGCACATAAAATTAAAAAGTTACTGTTTTGGTAACAGTAGCCACATTCCAAGTTTTCAATACTTATACGTGACTAGTGGCTATTTTAGTCTGTTCAGGTCACTGTAACAAAATACTGTAGAGTAGATAATTCATAAACAGTGTGGACTTACTACTCAGCTCTGAAAGCTAGGCAGTCTCAGATCAGGCACCAGCAGATTTGGTCTATGAGGAGGATATCTCTGTTTCATAGATGGTTCTTTCTTGATGAGACTTTGTGTGGACAAGTAATAAGCAGGCTCTCTCAGCACTTAAATAAATCAATAACCATTTGGAGCCTAGATGATCTGGTCACCCAATGGTCTCTCCTTTTAATGCTATAGCCTTGAGGGTTCTTTTTCAACCCATTGTTTGGGGAGGACACAGACACTTGGGCCATAGGCAGGGTTATTGGACTGGACAATGCAGATACAGGAGATACAGGGCAGTGCTCAGAAAAACTGCCCAGCTCTGAAAGCCTCAGGCCCCCCAGTGACTTCAAGTTTCAGTATCAATAGCACATTATATCGCAATACCCCAATACTGGAAAACCCCACTTCATAAAAGACTTGGATTTTTAAAAATATTTAACACTCTCCAACTGCTTCTGGCTTAAAGCATTTTACATCCCAGTTCACTTCCCTAGCTCCTCCCAGGGGAATTATTAAAGACCATCTCAAGGGATTTCTAAGGCTGGGCTCAAAGCCAAGTCTTCCATGTGTTTGTCACCATATCCACTTCTTTGGGTGCTAATGAGGATGGACACAGCTGGTAATCTCACATCTCCTCAGCAGGGGGCTACCCTACCCCACATCCTAATCCCCCTATCCTGTTATGTGAAGATACCTCAAGGTGTCTTCTGTTCCAGGTCAGGATAGAACTGAGCGCCCAGACTCTTGAGCGGGGCACTGAGATTCTTAGACACATTTTCTTGCATGAACATTTGCTTCCCAGCCTCCGTTGAAGTCCACAGAAAATAGTAGACTACCATTCCAACATTTCTACTACCCACAGTGGTGCATCTTAAGGGAAACAGTCATCAGAAGTCACACAAGGGGTGGGGCTGGTGGTATTTCTTCTATGCATGCCAGAGGAAGAAGGGAAGAAAATCACAAGGAATAGGTCTTTGTTTTACAATCTCTTTTCTGGTAGTTGCATTCACACACACAAACACACACACACACACACACACACACACACACACACACACACACACACACACACACTGTATGATGATTAGACTCACTCCCCATTATCCTCTGTTACCCCCATTTTTCCATCTGAACTCCTTGTTCTACTGAAATAATGCCCCCAGTGGCTACATCATTGGAGTAAATGATACCATCTCTTGCAGTCAGCAACTATTGACTGTAATTAGTGAGCCTCTCTCTCTCTCTCTCTCTCTCTCTCTCTCTCTCTCTCTCTCTCTCTTTCTCTCTCTCTCTCTCTCTCTCGTGTGTGTGTGTGTGTGTGTGTGTGTGTGTGTGTGTGTGTGTGTGTGTGTCTTCTCAGTGCTAAGTAGAAAACTCAGACCCTCAGCATTCCTAGGCAGGTGCTCTACACTGAGCTACATCTCCAGACCAGAAAGTTTTGTTTTAATAAGTGAGGTCCCTTCTTTCTTTGGCAGCAAAGGAATTTGCGTTCAAAGCCAAGGAAGCAAAAAATGCAAAATTCAGTCTTTCACTTCTCTGACCAATGAAGCCAGCACCATTTACCTTGTTTGGTGTGCATCATGGACGGAAGTGGTAAGGAGCTTATTTTCTTGGTGCTTATACTCCAAAAAAGGAGACAGGCAAAAAACTACATATGAACAATGACAATTACTACAGTCATAAGGAAAAAACAGCCATGGGGAACACAAGGGTTAGGTCATTCATTCATTCCTAAGTATTTTAATAGTACCTGTTATCTCCTTGGCCCTGTGGGAGGATAAAATGGTAAAATAGAAGAAACTCTTACAGTTAAGGATTGAGATATTGCTCAGCACTGGCATTGCATTTTGTGTGTGTGTGTGTGTGTGTGTGTGTTTATTACATCTTCAAGAATGTTTAGCAGGGCTGGAAAGAAGGTTCAGTTGTCATGTACTCCTCTTGCAGAGGACCTGAGGTCAGTTCCCAGCACCCACATAGGGTGGCTCACAATTGCCTTTGCAGGTGCCTACACTGATGTGCAAAGGCTCAGTCTAGCACACACATGGATACACACACACACACACACACACACACACACACAATTTAACAATAAAAGTACATCTTAAGAAAAAAGAATGTTTAGAAACTCAACATCCTTGCCTTGATTTTTAATTGCTGGTCTCCCAGAATACTTAGCAGTCGTAATGCACATAGTATTGTTCAACAAATCTTCATATTTAAAAAAAAATGAGTGGATGATATAGAAACAATATAGGACTGGCAAAGACATTGTTATGAACTTAAGGCACTAGCATCAAGCAAATGATTTCTAGATATAAATAGACAAAAATGAACAGGTTAAAAATTATGGAATCAGGTTTATGTATCTCTTCCACTCCTTACTTACTGTGTGATCTTGGACACATCCTTAAATCTTGGGGTTTAAACTTTGTCACCTGTAAAATGGGGTTTATGATTGTTGCTAGATGCAGTGGTTAGGGAGAGTGACTTAGGAAGAGCTTTGTAAACTCTGAAGCTCCACTCTATGTCTCAAGGTTATTATGCGTGTTAATGCAACCCTTCATTGGTGTGGCTAATTGAATACTGACTCTGCTAAAGGAAATTAAAATTAAACAGTCTGTATTGGACAATCCAATGTAGAGACTCAGCATGGCAGGGGTTTGCATTAAGCCAAACATAGCCAGAGAAAGACCCTGACGGAGAGAAGCAGTTAGATCTCACTACTAATTAGGACCGTTCCTTCAGGAGGTGGAATCTTTGCTCCCTTTTACAGATCAAATTACTCATGTACCCCTATAAAAAGCATGTCAAAGTCAGGAGTGCAAGCGGGTCCCAGTGCAATTTTCAGTGGGAAAGGCAGCAGTGAACAGTTAGCACACCATTAATTCTCAATTAAGTACCAATTTGCACGTTGCTGGGAAACAATTGCAAATTCTTTGTTTTTCTCCCTAAATATGTCATTGGAATCTAAGGGAGTAAAAAAAAAATTCTAGTAGAGAAGGATAAATAAAGAGATAGAGATAAAATCAGGTGCTGCCAAGCACCAGAAAGGGATCTCCCTCACCAGCCACGTGCTGAGACCCAGCCTCACAGCCAGCAAGTCTGATAATAACACAGTGGTCTGGTTGGTATTCATCATCATCCAGACTGGCAAGAGAAAAACTTCAGCTCTACTAAGGACTTTACAGCTGAGAAATTGTCAACCCTAAAGCAAGAAATTGGAAATTTCCCCTGCAAATTAATGCAAGGAATTTCTCCTGCCATGTCCAATCTTCTAGATAACCCCTACCGCTCGCTAGGCCTGTAGTGCAGACCTATATTTGCAGCTACTTAGGAGGGCTGGGGCAGGAGGATCACAAGTTCAAGGCTTATCACAGTGAGTCCAAGGCTAGCCTAGGCAATTTAGTGAGAACCTGTCTCAAAAAGTAAAAAGGGCTGGGGGTATAGCTCAGTGGCAGATTGCTTGCCTAACATGGCCATGGCCCTAGGATCAAGCCCCAGTACCACAATCCATCAATCAATTGACCCATCAACCTTAATGCTTCAATTGCCCAATAACCCAGTTTTTTTTTTTTTCTTTTAACTGTCCAAAGTTAAAAGCTAATATTTTCTTTTGGGGGCAAATGACTTAGAAGCAACAACATCTTAATTAATACTGCTGACAGGACCCATGTTTAAAAGATGAATTTGAGAGTTGCAACTTGATTTTCAACTCAGTAGAATTCTTTTTCATGCTAAATATATTGAGCATGAAACTCCATCATAATTTTTCATCCTTGTATAATTTATTGCACCTCTGCCTCTGGATGTCGAACTGAAAGGTGGCAAAGAAGTACAGGTCTGCTTCCCAACAGCTTGCAATTTAAATGGATGGCAAACACATAGTACATGATGAACTTGAGTCCCTGGCTGGCCACTACATCACTCAGGTGTTGGGAGCCTGCAAGGCACCCGGTAGCAAAAGCAGATGGCGTATGCTGAGTTTGATGCAACCTAACAGAGCAGCGGGAGAAGTCAAGCAGAACCATCAGATCACAGGCTTCTGTGCATGGTTCCTTCCTCTTCTCCTGCACCTCACTGGCTTTCTCAGGCATGGATGTTTGGTTTTGTTTCCTCAGCTCTGTGTGTGGACCTCCTGGCATCTGCTCTTATCACTGTCTACTTAACTCCTGCGACTGGACATTTGGAGTTAACTTCTCTTGCTGTTATGATCAAATACCCTACAAGAAGCAACTTATGGGAGAGGCTGTTTATTATAACTTGGTGTTGGAGAGGACCATTCCTTCCAGGCGGAGAAATCATGGCAGCAGTAAGGAAGGTGTGACAAGAGGAGGAAGCCAGATGTCCCCATTGCACCCATTGGAAGCAGAGAGCGAGTAAGAAGTGAGATGGTCTATAAAACTTCAAGGTCATCTCCCAGTGTCCCACTCCCAACAAGTCTTGTCTTCTAAAGTCTCCGGAATCTTCCCAAATAACAGCACCAGCTATGGAACAAGGATTCAAACACACAAATCTATGGGGGCATTTCATATTCAAATTACACTTTTCCTTCTGTTCCTTGTCATCCGCCAGCTTCAATTGAACCTGATCACACCCATCAACTTTTTTTTCCTCCCCCATGAATTCCTGGTTTGACTCCACAGGAACAAGGCACTACCAGAGGTGCTTTTATTTTTTGAAAGCATAAGATAATGCCTAGTGGGAAACAGATCAAGGCAGCCATGTTTTTCTGGAGCCACTCAGGGGACCATAACATAGAGACTTATGTCTTTCCAGTGTGCAAAGAAGGGATGAGACATTTTATTCTAATTACTCTGGAGTGAAGTTGCTTGCCTCTCTTGGTTCATGGGAAATCATGAGGGGACTATCCTGAATACCTTTGCAGTCCCAACCAGTTGGGTACTTTATACATTGAGCACACCTTTCTTCCTCTTGGGACAGATAACTGTTTCTCACTGGCTTATAAAAAAAATTAATAGGAAAATGACAATAATATAGCTGAGCAGTGAACAGACTTGAAAATTTATGCTCAGCTGTTCACTTTCATTTTACTGAAGCTGCAGGGCCTTGAGACAACTTGGGAAACATACACGTAAGATAAAGACACACATCAAATTACTCTGTAACTCCTGGATGATTGATTAAAATAAATTCACCTGTGTAAATCAATGGGTTCTCATTATAATGTTTATATTAACATGTTTCTAGGTATTCAATTAGGGCTGCCCATTAAAGTGGCACCATAAAAATATGGCCTACTTATGTGATTTTAAGGGCCCCTGGGAGGCCCTTTGCTTAACATTCCTCCTTGCAGAGGTCTCGTATGGCCCAAAGACTCACCCATGGTAGTAAATGACTATCAGTTAAGACTATAACATGTATTATCTCTTTGAGTTTTCCCAGATATAAGAGGTGGGTATTATCATAATTCTGAAATTTATAAATGAGAATACTGATTATTAGAAACAGTACATGACTGACCCAAAGATTTCACATACTCAAGACTCCACATGCCTAAGACTTCACATACCCAAAAGTCCACATACCCAAGACTCCACATGCCCAAAACTCCACAGTGAGATAGCAAATGCCATAGCCTGTATTGATAATTCATATAGTCTAACTCCACATCATATATTTTTTTCTACTCACCACCCTTTGTAACTAGGGGAAATCGCTCCTCAGGTCTGATAAAGGACTGCTTTTTAGGACACCCTATGAAGAAGCACATGTATTTCTGTTGTTCTTGTCCTGTATTCTACCTTGAATGTTTCTTTTCTTGCTACTCAAAGAGCATTACTAGAAGGGGGGGATATGATCCTACTCCAGACTTATTGGAAAAGTAAAGGATACAGAAGAGGGCAAGCAGAAAAAAAAATTAACAAATTCATGATGTTTTTGTGGGGTGGTTTATGATTCCTCACACGAACTGATCAAGAGTAGAAGTCCTCTCACCCACTTCTCCAGGTACAGGAAACCAAGGAACTGTGTGGCTTCTTGGGCATGTGGAGCCTTGGGCATATGGAGCCTTGGGCATGTGGAGTCTTGGGCATGTGGAATCTTGGGCATGTGGAGTATTGAGTATGTGAAATCTTGGGTATGTGGAGTCTTGGGTATGTGAACTCTTGGGCATGTGGAGTCTTGGGTATGTGGAGTCTTGGATATGTGGAGTCTTGGGTATATGGAGTCTTGGACATGTGGAGTCTTGGGTATGTGGAGTCTTGGGTATGTAGTCTTGGAATGTGGTATCTTGGGCATGTGGAGTCTTGGGTATGTGGAGTCTTGGAATGTGGAGTCTTGGGCATGTGGAATTTGGGTATGTGGAGTCTTGGTATGTGGAGTCTTGGGTATGTGGAGTCTTGGGCATGTGGAGTCTTGGGTATGTAGAGTCTTGGATATGTGGAGTCTTGAGCATGTGGAGACTTGGTGTGTAGAATCTTGGGTATGTGGAGTCTTGCTACGTGGAGTCTCGGTATGTGGAGTCTTGGACCTGTAGAGTCTTGGGTATATGGAGTCTTGGGTATGTGGAGTCTTGGGCATGTGGATTCTTGGGGCTGGCCTTGAACTTCAGAACTTTGCTTTCTGCCTCTTTCAGGAAGTTGAAGCAGCTTTGATGGAGTTAGAATGTCTTGCCCATTTCCTTGTATTGGTTGAGGGCCACTTGGGCCAACCTTTGGAGCAGCAATATAACATTAAGAAGCATTTAGATATCCTTGCATTCAACTCTCACAGAGGTTAATCATGTCTGAGATAATAAAATAAAGGGGATGTTGGAGAACAGCAGGTTAAAGTCTCAGGATAAGACATTTAGAATATGTAGAATAAAAGGAAGACTCTTTCCATGATTTAAAATAAACTCAGGAATGACTGTAAAGATGGCCTGGTAAAAAGGAAGTAGTTAACATTTTAAAGAACATCAGGAATGTGAGTACCATTTCACTTCACTTCTCTCTCTCTCTCTCTCTCTCTCTCTCTCTCTCTCTCTCTTTCTCTCCTATCTCTCTGAGTGTGTGTGTGTGTGTGTGTGTGTGTGTGTGTGTGTGTGTGTCTCCATGTAAAGACCAGATATAGATGTTGGTTATGTCTCCCTGTATTGATTTATTTATTTGTTTGTTTGCTTTGAGACAAGATCTCTCATTGAACCTGGAGCTCACTGATTGGTTATACTACTTGGCCAGTGAATCCTCCGTTTTCCTTTTACCAATGACTATGTCAGGATTATAGGCTCAGGCTGCCCCAGTATATCTAGCATTTTACATGGATACCCAAGATTAGAAGTCAGTTCCTATATGGCTGTGTAGCAAGCACCGTAGCCATGGAGTCACATTCCCATGACACATTTCTCTAGTACCAAGTCCTATTGTTAGACTAAAATACTTCTATCAGGCATTCAGGAAACCTGCTTGCCATATTTACTTATGATAATGGCCAGACAAATCTGCCACTAAGATCAAAGATGCCCTGGGACACTTGTGGCAGGAACCACAGTGTGGATGGGCTGCTCATCACTCTCATCTAACTTTGCTGAAGCTAAGGTGTTTGCAAAATACACTGGATGGTATTAGAGGAAGTGCAAATTCAGAGGCTTAAGTGATTGCTGTTTAGAAACAGATTATAGGTTTGGGTAGGGGTTAGGGCAATGCCTCCCTTCCTCCAGTAAGATTGTGAGTAGAACAAGACTACTCTAGTACAATTGTGAGTAGGACAAGAGTACTAGTCTGGAACGTAGCTTCCACTGGGTACTGAACAATAAGCATATACTTTGACCTCCACAGGCAAAATGTGGCTGCAGCTGACACAGTGTTGGGAGCAGAGCGCGAAGGTCCTTGTGCCCACACATCTCCAGAGAAACCAGCAATGTTAAACTTACAGGAATGTCTTTCCAATGGGAAAGATGAAAAACCTGTTCTTCCATCCAGAAAGCTGAGAATTGGAAGTGACTAACAGCCTGGTGATCTGTGTTATCTGTTGGGCTAGGCCATATTAAGCTCTTATAGCCAAGACTGGAGGTGGCTAGTAATTTAAATGACCCTGATATCTAGAGGCTACCCCAAGCTCCCACAACTAGGACCAGAGGTGGCTAACAGCACAAATGACCTCTATGATCGAGACCAGGACAGATCCTTAGGCTTTTAAGCTAATAGGTGGCCTATCTCTAGAGCCTAAATTCTTGGAGGAAATGATATGTACCCTGAGTTGAGTCTTAATGTAATTACACTTCTTTGTGCCCTGGGGATTGTACTGTACCAGGAATTTTTTTTTTTTTTTCAAATTATACAGGGCTTAAATACATTGGGAATAAACTGCCTGTCTTTAGACTCCCAGAAGTCTGATCCATGTTGACAAAGTCAATCTGCACTGCATTTTTATTCTTATCTCTTTGTGGGGTTTGTTCCTTGTATGACACCTGCAGAGACCCCCTAAACAAAGGAGGCAAGCATCAAGGAAAAAGCATCCACTTACCTTTGAGCTCGGAAACTCCGAAGTTGTCAGACCCAGGTGGAAACCTGAGGCTGGACTAAAGAGTCCAGATGTCGGGCAGCCTGGTTCATTACACTTCTGACCCACTTCTGGCCACTGGAGGGCATTCCCTGCAGGGATGGGCAACTGCTCGCCACTGTGTGCTCTGGAATTGCTCACTGCACTTATTCCCACCTTTTCCTTCTCTTCCCCATTTCTTTTTCTTTGTGGTTGCAGCCCTCCCCAACCTAACGTGCTCCCCTATCTGCAGGCCTCCCTAGGATGCTTTCTGCTGTGACCGCAATTCACGTCACTCACTAGCCTGGTGCTGCCTCATCTTTGCTCTCTGGGGTTGATAAATATGTAGTTCTAGCATGAAAGAGACCGGGTGTAATCACTGGAGACTCCTCAGAGTGAAACCTCAGCGCTCTTTGTAGACTTTGCCTAACTGAGAAGAGATTGAGAAAATAAGTTCTGTGAACAAGAAAAGGGAAGGGAGAGGAGAGAAACTGGGAAGGAGAAGAGAAGATGTGTGTGTGGGGGGGGTGGGCTCTATTTTGTGAAAAGAGGGTTAAAGTCACCAGTCACCAGCATTTATTGTTTAAGGGAACTCTCTAAGGCCAGGACAAGTTCTATACAAAGTCCACTAATTCGGAAGTAGGCTTACCCTAATAATGACTTCTCTGTATGTATATGGGGTATTCTACTTTGCCTTTCTGTCACGATGACAAAACACTCTGACCAAAAGTGACTTGAAAAGAAAGCAGTTTATTTGGCTTATATGTGGTGGTTTGAAAGAAAATGACCCCCCAAAGGGGTGGCACTAACAAGAGGTATGGCCTTTTTTGGAGGAAGTGTGTCACTGTGGGAGGGCTTCATGGTCTCTTTTGCTTTAGTTCCCCTCAGTGTGTCGGTCAGTCCACTTCCTGGTGCCTGCAAGATGTAGGACTCTCAGCTACTCCAGCACTGCATTTGCCTGCACGCTGCCATGCTCCCTGTCATGATGATAATGTAAGGGAACCACCCCGATTAAATGTTTTCTTTATGAGTTGCCATGGTCATAGTGTCTCTTCATAGTAATAAAAATCTGAACTGAGACACACTGCCAGGTCAAATGCATCACCGAGGGAAGGCAGGGCAGAAACTCAACGCCATGGAGGAACTCTGCATGCTCTTTCTCTCTGGCTTGCTCTTATTGGCTTATGTTGAGATAGCTTCTTTGTCCAGCCAGGACCACATGCCCAAGGAAGGGTGCTGCCTACATGTGTTGGTGCCTCTTACTTCACTTCTCAATCAAAACAGTTCCTCACAGAGGTGCCCACAGAGTAACCCAGTAGACACAATTACTGAATTATTCTCTTTCAGATTCAAGGATGTGTCGAGTTGACAATTAAAGCTAAGCACAGTAAGAGGGAACCTTCAAAGTTGATAGTTTAAAGAATTTTTCTGAGGCTCTTAGCAGCCTAATTGGGATACTAGTTCTTATTTTGAAGAAATACATAGGGCTACTTGGTTACAAGTGACATTGGTCCACTGCTTAGGAAGATGGCTCAGCCCATAAGGTGCTAGCCACACAATCGTGAAGATCCTAGTCCCATCTCCCATAACCCATGCAATAAAAGCTGGTCACAATAGTATGGGTTTATAATCCCAGCACTGATGTGAAGACACGAGGACCTTCGACATTTCCTGAACAGCTAGCTTTGCCAAATCTGTGAGATCCAGGTTCAGTGAGAGACCCTGTCTCAAAAACTAAAAAGAACATTTGAGGAAGGTACAGAAGGTCAACCTCTGACCTCCACATGCACATGAACACACAGGTCTACATCCTCCCACACACATGTCCACACTCATATGTACACACACACACACACACACACACACACATACATATACATATATACACACACAGGAGAAAGAGGGGGTGGAGGAAGGAAGGGAGGGAGAGAAAGAAAGAGAGATAGCAGACAGACAGACAGAGAGACAGAGAAAGAAGGAGGAAAAATCAGAGACAAAACATCCTCACACTCAACTGCTGAATCATCTTACTAGTGTGTGTTCAAGTGCAACACAATCCAGTCCTCCCTAAAATACACTAAGACACCCTAAAATATTATTCAGTTTTCTGCAATTTTCCTTTATTTGGAGTCCATTTGATTTGGTTCTTTTTAGTTTTGCCTGAATCAGGACTCAAGTATTATAGTGAAACTCATTCAGCCTTTGAAGCCCATTGAGGAGGGATGAAGATAACTCAGGGGCGTTGAATCATTGAGCACAGGGGATGTCTGAGCATTGGCCTTTATCAGCATTCAACCCCAAGCCTTTTCCTCTTGTCTACAAATTCACCCCTAACCGTCAGTACTAAGCCCCCACCTCTGTCCTACAGTGCCCACACATTCACAATAAATTTCTCCAATGCCAACTAGGCCCACTGCTTTTTTTTTTTTTTTTTTTTTTTTTTTTTTTTTTTTTTTTTTTTTTAAGCACTGATTGGTTACCAGACTTAGGGGTAATTATTAACTTAATAGAAACCAACAAATCAGAGTACTGAAAAAAAATCAATGAATAAATAAAGCCTTTGAAAAGAGCATTTAAGTCTTACAGCTCTGCTTGGCTGCTGGCTTCCCCATCAGCCTGCACGTCCTTTCCTCTTCAGTACTCTCTAATGAAGTTCTGATCAAAGGACTTCACACTTCTGCATCCTCGAACATGTTGGCACCTTTTCAGTCCTTCATTCCTGTTAAAGCTTTCATGCTGCATAATTCGTATCATTCGTGGGCTCTCTGTCTGTTCTGTGGAAGGAGACTCAGTCACATATCCCTGGGGCCCTGGAGCTTGTGGCCAGTGGGAAGAGGCAATCACATGTGGCTCAACAGACACATGGTGCTTATTCTTCCAGGCAAGCAATAGGACCCTGATGGCCACTAGCACACATAGTGTTAGAGGGCAGCATTACAATACATTGGCAAAACAAAGGGGCCTTGTTTTTCCTAAGACTTGAGCTTTGGGATAACAATACAGCTAACTCCCAAGTTTGTGAGTTTCTCCATGGGAGACATTTGCTAGGAAGTTATGTGATCCAGTCTCTAGGCTTCATAGTGATTGTGTTTTATATATATACATACATGCATGCATACATACATACATACATATATACATACATACATATATATGTATAGTCTTTAAACTCCTATATAAATCTGAGATGTTGAATTCTATGAACCAATGAGGAGATAGTATTATTTGAAAATTTACTTTGAAAATAGAGTACCTATTATGCTGGGTCATCTTATATTCTCCCCACTTTCCACTGTGAACATTCCCTGTTGATATTAGTTCAGATTGCTTCAGATTCAATTAAGTGTGTGAAGTTGGTATTGGGTACTGACTATTAACACTTGTAATTATTTTTATAAGAACTATTTTCTGCATGTTTGGTTAAATTATAAAGATTTTTTTAGGTAGGACAGCAACCTTTAATACAAATCTGTGAGTATAAAACACGGACAGAGTAGAGACAAATTAGAAAGTCTTATGTAGTAGGATGCTATTTTTTCACAGTAATTATGATAAGAATAATTTTACCTGAAGAGTTTCAGAGTCATACAGAGTTCAGTTTGAATCTAGTCTGTATTGCTAATATATTGATTTTAACCAATTAATAGTCTCAAAATTCAATATTCTCATTTGAAATTTGAAATAGTAACATTATATTAATAGAAGATAAGTAAAAATTTAAATCACATAGTGCTAAGATTATATAAGGTTCTAGAAACATATATTTCTTAGTTTTCATTTACTTTAAATAGTCAGATGTGAACTTGGAAAATATTTATATTGTCTTGGTGGGTGCTCTTTCTTTCTCTGTTCTAATTTCTGGTTGAATGAATATAGAATAAGAGGACCCCAAATGTCTAGATGTTCTTGGAGTGAAAAGGGCATGTGATATAGTATTCTGTTTGTAGCACTTTTCCAGTACCATGACTCCTCCTGGACTCTACCAGAACCACCACTACTGGGAAGCAGCCAGAGCAAGACTGGTGCTTGAACCTCTGTGCAAGGGGAGGGATTGGGTTCAGAGATGGGGCGGTTCACTGGGCCACTTGTCAAGGAGTCCCAAATGCCCAGTCCAAGCTCTGAGTAATTCACAGTACAGTAACCTCTGGACACAGAGAGGCAGAGTACTGTATCAGAATCTTTCTGGTCAGATACGCCATTCTTTATATCAGTACCTTTTCTGTGGGATTGAAACAACAGATAGAAACAGTCTCAGCCTCCAAATTATTAACCTGGGTGGAATTCAATCTTATGAGTAAAGATTCCAAAAGAAATAAGCATGTAGAGGCATTGATACAACTACAGATACTTCAAAAAGTACTTGAAACTGTATTTAGCATCTATCTGGGCTTTGTATTAAGTATTCCTTATTATGAAGAACTGGTATTCTGGGAACCTTGTTCAAACTTCTCAGGCATTGCCAAATCCATTACAGATGAGCCAACAAGTTCATGTAGGTAAAGCAACATATTCAAAATTTCACATCCAGGAAGTTGCAACAAGTTCCTGAATCTGTGATTGCCTGGTTTTCTAGTCTCCTCTCTTTCACTTCGATTGCTGCTTCCATCAATTTTTCAAAGACAAATCTGAACATCCCATTTAGTATTTTTTTTTTTCCGAGACAGGGTTTCTCTGTGTAGCTTTGGAGCCTATCCTGGAACTCACTCTGTAGCCCAGGCTGGCCTCGAACTCACAGAGATCCACCTGCCTCTGCCTCCTGAGTGCTGGGATTAAAGGCGTGCGCC
This sequence comes from Peromyscus leucopus, assembly GCF_004664715.2. NCBI lineage: Eukaryota > Metazoa > Chordata > Mammalia > Rodentia > Cricetidae > Peromyscus > Peromyscus leucopus. The sequence continues at coordinate 29,918,931 of NC_051076.1, forward strand.
ACCACTGCCTGACCCCATTTAGTATTTGAAGCAAGCTTCAGATAAGGAGTTGTGAACCAATGCCTTCACCTCTCCTGCCTGTATTTGGGGTTTTGAATGACACTGTCTTCTGGATGGAGTCTGATCTTTTCCCATGTGACACATTCACAGGTATTTTGAACTGGCGATTCACTGATATTTGATAGATGATGTTCTTAGGCTATATCATCAGTAAGGACGGCTATGCCTCAGTTCAGCCTATGGAGGGTTTGCATGGAAAAAGAGGGCTGTAGCATGGGTTTGCTTGGGTAGGGTGCACCATCACAGGATACTTCTCCTGGCAGTCAGCGCATATGGGTCCTCTGTCCTGACTAAGGTCTTATCACAGAGTCTCAGATAGTCCCTTGCATTTCCCTAGTGGTCTCCATCCATTTCCAGAATCTAGTTTGATTCCTGTCTCTGAAGGTCCTGGACTCCTATTTGCAGAGATCACTTAATAAAGCATTTCAATGTAATCCCAAAACCTCACAAAGCCCTAAGCACAGATCATCATTCAGACCATCTACTTTTACCCTACTGGAAATGAAGAGTCGTGTTCTTTACTCTCTCTTCTTTTTTTTTTCTGAAATCCAAATATTGACAGGTGGGGAGCAGGTAGAGACAGGTTGCACTTGTCAGGGATGTGTCTGAGTGGTAGGCAGGGGAGAGGTGCAGAGATGAGCAAGATATCAGCTCAGTGTCTCCTTTCCTGTTGTTGTTGAGTGACACTCGGATATATCACTAAACATATAAAAATAGAAGCTCCATGTCAGCCTTCTCCTTGCACAGGGTGCTGTGCTGCAGTGTTTAAATCTGGTTGTCAGTATGCCACTCTCGTTATTTATAGAGGAGGCCCATATGAAAATTTGGAGAGCGACAGAGGAAGGGGGGGGGGAGAAGGACACGTTTTAAAGAAAAGGTGCTGCACATTTTGTTTTGCATTAACTGAGCATTCACTTTATCCTGTCTGAAGTAGTTTACTTCTGTATAGGAGTGTACATGTATTCTAACTTTGTATGTGTGCACATGCATGTAGGTGCAGGAGCTCAAGTGCCGCAGTGTGCAGTAGAGGACAACCTGCAGGTGTAGAACCTTGCCTTTCCATCTTGATTGAGACAGGGCCTCTTTGCAGTTGTGTGAGCCAGGCTTGATGGCCCTTGAACTTCGGGAGATGGTTTTGTCTCTGCTGCCCATCTTCTCAGAGCGGTGTCCTGAGATTAGAAAATTGTACCATTGCTTCTGGATTGTATACAAGTTCTGAGGGTCCAAACTCAAGGCATCAGGCTTGTGAATCCAGTGTTTTTACTTGCCTAATGGTCTTTCTAGCCTCAGACGTATATTTTACAAGGCCTTTCCATACAAGCCACCACATTAGTCACAAAGCTCCAAGGGCAGAGTAGCATTTCTCTTTTTGTGGAATCTGTGGGAGATGAAGTCAACCCTAGCCTTGGCACTCTAGTCAGCTGCAGTTAGTACCCATCAGGTGTGTATTCTCAAAAGAAGCACTTTCTTCCTTCTTGGAATCATATTGTGTGTTGGTTCTTTGAATCCTTGGGTGTTAGTTCTTGGAATCATATTGGGTGTTGGTACTGCCATGTAACAGATGAGGAAATTGAGCCATGGAATGATGAACTGAAAAACTCACTCTGACTGGAGTACAGAGACCAAGAATGGCTTGAGACATTCTAGACACTGAAGACAGAACACACAAATGGACAGAAGAACCCCTGTCTTTGTGGCTGTGTGAGATGAACGTTAGCATTCTTCAACTCCATAGTTTAAGTTGAAGTTCAGACTTATTTCATTTTAATCATTTGGAAACTATAAATTGGTTTAAAAGTCAAAGCACACAAAAATATAACTAATTTATAGGCTTTACTAGTTCTACCACAGGTCACTTGTCAGTTCTTGGGTGACATATATGATGGCCTATGGTCATATTCTGTTCAAGTGGATACAGTATCATGGGACATTTATAGTGGTGCCCAGTGGAGTTGAATCTACAAGATTCCTGTGGTTCATATGAGATAACTAATACAGTTATCTTCAAACTTCTCTGAACTGTAGAATGACCCAGAAACTCTGCAACAGTAATGATTCCTTTGTCCTTTCTTAGGAACTTCGATACAAAGTGATTTAAAATGTAACCAGAATGTTAAGGTAATTTTAAGGGAGTTTAGGAACCACTGAAGTAGGGTCTGGCTAATTGGTTGGTAGCTATTTGCGTACCCATCTGCTATTCTCCATAATTTCCTCCCATTGCAAACAGGCATTAAATGGTCACAAAGCACAGAGGCAGGACCCTCCTAGTTCAGGGTGGTGAATCATGACTGACTAGTGGTCCCTTATTTGGCTTCCTTATAACTACAACAAAGAAAGAGTGGAAAACATAGATTAATTGGGGCCTGAATGAAGTTAGAGTGCTGTCCAGGTCTACTAGAGAATTCTAGATACCAGCTCTATGTTGTCCCATGGGACATCTTTATGACACTATGAATAATTATAAATCATGTTTGTTGGGCGCTCACACCATACCATCCATCATGCTAAGCTAGTTACATTCATCATCTCAACACTCCTCTACAAACAGCCCATGAGGACCACACATGTGTGGGAGGGGCTTAAGTGTCTTGTGAAAGGTTTCAGTTAGCACACAGAAGCATTGGGACAGAAGCTGAGTCTGTGCTTTCATCGACAGCATGCTGTAGTTAGGGATCCACAATGGAAAGAACTAGAAGTTTGGAGTCAAAGACTTTCATTTACTGCCTGTGTTCTTTTGAACTGGAAGCCCTGTCCAAATGCAGCAGATTATTCCAATACCTCGGACTCAAGAGACTTACTCAGGAAACACTTGGAGTCTCTATTATGTGATGGACCCTTCTTCAGAGTCTGGGAGTCCAAACAATATGGAGGCACTAGACGTTTCTCCCTGGGCATGTCTAGACCCTGACAGAAGCAGCCACATTCCTATTCCAGACAGGCCTTGGGCTGTCTCTGTGTCACTGATCCATGCTAGCTACAGCCTGTGGAGAATTGTCACCAACAGTTCCCCAGCTGCCTCATGTTAATGCAATCAGCAAGCAGCCTGTACACCTGACGACAGTTCAGACTCTGAGGTGAATGATTAAAGTTTAAAAGGTCGCATGCCATTGTAATACTGAAAAGAAACTTCATGATTCATCATTTCTGATGTAATCTCATCTGTTTAATAAAGCTGTATTTCACTCACAGCTCATTTTTAATGGGCCAATTTAAGTAATGGCATCGGGGGGTTGGCTAATTTCACCCCGTTTCCTTGCAAGCTAGAAGTGGTTTACATGGTGTGTACTTGAAAACATGCACACATACACACAACTCCCCCCAAAAACAATAACAATAACAACAAAAACAAAAGAAAAATACCAAAAAGCCCAAAGGGCTTAAGGAGTTGTTTGTTTACAGTGTTTTCAGCCTTCAGCTGACTGGGTGTTATTTATGGCAAATGACTGAATTTGGACTGAAATATCAGGCAAAAGCAGCCCAGCCGCTGGATATGCTAATGTACAAATAAACTATGTCTCTCATAATCGTATGGGAGGAAATTTATATCAGGGGCAAATCCTATTGTTGGTAGACTCCTGCATCAGAGGGCATGCTGCCCAGGGTGAAGTTTCATTCATACAAGAAAACAGAACTTTTGGGCCCTGCTTATCTTAGATCAGTGATTCTCCACCAGTGACAATTGTGTGCCCCTGGGGGACATTTGGTTATTTCTGGGGGTGTTTTTAACTGTCACAGCTAGAAGGGGCAGAGGCATTACTACTAGAATCCAGTGGGAAGAGGTTAGGATCGCTGCCTAGCTTTGTACGTTGCAGAGGCCTGTATCAAGCAAATACTTAGAGCTTCAGAGGGCTCCCGAGTTCCAGAGAGAGGCTTTAATACTCTTGTGGAAATGAGGGTAGATTTGATCTCACTCTCTTAGTTCTAATTCTCATCAGTGCCAGAGCTTGCCTCTTAAACTGAATGTCTTGAAAGAGATCCTTCTCATCCATCAACACACACCTCGTGGGGGTGGGCAATGTGTCCTGGAAGGAGATAAAGGAGTGGGAGTGGCCAGAACCTAGACTCTCTCTCTAAAAATGCTGAAAATAGAAAGTGTGAAAAGTTATTCAAATGATAACTTACATTTAACAGATAAATTAAAGATCCAGCAAAAGAAGGTGACCTGCTCATCATGACAAGCCGCAGTCTCACAGTATTTATTTTGCTATTTTCGTTCTGAATTAGAGAACAATAGGTTTCCACCCACTCATCAATCTACTTTCTAAATGCAGCCCACAAATTAACATCTTCCCCATCCTCCTCTGCTCTTCTCCTCTCCTCCCTATATTGGCCTCATCGCATCTGCTTTTTGATGTAGTGTGACCCAAACCAAACTACTTGGGCTGGTAATTTTTTTAAGCTAACATTTTCAACAATTAGAACAGTTGTTGTGTTAGCAGTGGAGGCAGGAACATTTCAGCTCTGTGGCTCCCTGTCCATGGTTTTAGAAATTTCTTGAACACAATGCAAGTCCTTGTTACTGGTTGTCATGGCATAAACTTTGTTTCCTGGGGAATCTGTTAGGGACCCAAGATGGAGAATGCCTGGATGTACCAAGTGAAGGAACATGATGTGGGTATCTTGCTCCTTGTGGACCAGGGATAATTCAAACTCTTGGTTTTCTTGTTTGCTTTTGTTTTTTTTTTTTTTTTTTTTATTAATCTGTCTTGTTTCCCAGTTTCTCATTCAGTAAAGAGCAATGTAGCTTATCCTCACTAGGCCCCAAACCTGCAAGGCATGTCTATATCTCTAACTCTTTACCTCTCTTTCCTGCATCCACACCAGTGATAACACCCTGCAGATACATCTCCAAATAATCCCATAATCCACTCATATCACCATGGCTTGCATCTACCAGTCCTTAGATCATTACACCTCTCATAATGTGTAGTAACATCCCAACTGGCCTCCATCCTTCTATTTGGCTACCCAGGACAACCAGAGTCTTTAAAAGAAAGTCCCTCATTTTAATAAGCATAAAACACAAATCTCTTTCCAACCTATAAGCTACTATTGTCTTTTGTGGCTACCTGCCTACCTTGGCTCCCAGGCTCTTTCTTTCTGTCTTTCATGTTCCTCCTTCTGGTCTCCAAATGTCAAGTGCATTCTTACTTTAGGATCCTTGCCCTTTGTTCCTCTGCCTGGCCATCCTTTTTCCGATCAAATTCTGTTTCTCAGAACCTCATCTGCCATCGCATGTAGCATAGCATGTCTGTTCCTTGGTTATCGTGTTACATTTTTTGCTTTCTTTACTTCGTAGTGCTAATTAGCTCCTGAAGAAGTATTTGTGGGAGTTGGGGAGAAAGAGAGAGAAAAGGGAGCTCCATGAGGGTAGGATTCATGCTTGCTCTGTTCTTTGGTATTTAGCATAAAATAGGCACTTGGTGCAAATCATTTTTGCATGCATGAATGAATGAATGGATACATAAACGAGTGGCCATCTTTTAATGTTAAACTGCAATCCTGACATTCTCATCACAACTTTTCATCTTCACTGTTGGAATTGGGATGAGTGCCCCTAAATTTTCCATATGCCATCACAGTAACTTGAACTTCTGGCTGAATATTTTGACTGTTCAGTTAGTTTTAATGTCTGAAATTGGAAGAGCTGTTTTAACGGTCAGCTTTTGGTTTACTTATTTGTCTCTGGGGGTTGTCATTTGCTGTCACTAGGTCCATATATCTACCTTTATTTAATTCCTTTTTCCTATTTACTTGACCTTCCATAAGATTTTGTTATATATTTGAGCATTTTCCACATATTTGATGATCATGACCTTAGTGTGCTCTGCTCAAGGTCAACGCTGATATCATTTACTAACCACAGAAGTGCCACCTCTATGCCCAAACTCTTCTGGCTGTCCTTTATCATCCTTCTTCCTTCAGTCTGGATGGAAATATTGAAGTCCCTTTGAATTGGCAAAGGCTGATGGAAAATGACTTTGCCACTTGCATTTTGTGAGTGATCCTGTCTCAAGTGTTTTTACAAAACGGCAGAGATATAAGATCCTTGCTTCCCTTTCATCTGCTAATTTGAAATTTCACTGTAAGAGGCTATGAAGTTCGCTGGCTGTGGTTTGTTCTTTAAATGCCCTTGCTACTTAATCTTCATGAAGCACTTATTAAGATGCTGAATGATCCTTAAACAGGGCTTTTTCTCCCTTTTCTACAAAAGGCACAAGAAAGAGAACACATAACAATAGCAAGTGTGATGAGCAGAGTGACAGTTATGTAGACGTGCAGATGCGAAAGCGGTGGAGAACAGGAATGAACTACAGAGTTCATCTCCAATTATCTACCCTGGTTCAAGTTCAGTTTAGGTCTGCCAGCTTTACATGAGTCCTCTGGTATTGATTAGAGAAGCAATAAAAACAATAGAAGTAATCAGGTTTAGTCAACTTTTTTTTTTGCAGGGCTCCAAGTATTTATGCATGTTGTTATTTTTCCATTTCCTTGCTATTTTTGTATGTTGGTATGCGATGCAAGAGGTAAATTCCTGGATCAGGATTAAGAAGACCTTCATGGGACTTGCAGGTCTTCTGCCTATTGGAGTGGCTTTAGGTCAAGAGTCAACACATTTTCCCTTAGAGTATGAGACAGAAAGTGTTTCATGCTTTAATGTCACATGGTCCTTGCTGCAGCATCTCTATTAGCTCTTGTAGGATGAACCAGCCAGAGATAATATATAAACGAGTGTTAGTACTTTTCCAGTAAAACTTTAATTATCAAAAGATGCAACAGGCTGGATTTGATTTGTGAGCCATAATTTGATGACATCTACCTTTAGGTAATCCAGTTAAATTTCTTAGTTCTTATTTTAGTTATCAGATTTGGCTACTGAGCTGGGAAGAGTTCAACTTACAGAGTTCTTTCGCCCCTGCTCAGGGACTCCTCTAGCCAGGGTTCTGCTTGAGATTACAGAATGGTATAGACCCTGTTGCTATCATCAGGGTGGGAATTTCCCATCTGGGCTCGAACCTCAACCAGAGAACAACTACAATACTAGAGCAAGGAGCTTCCTTGGAAATTCAGAGGTACAAATGATTTATTCTCTAGGTGAATGCCAAAGTTTGTGAACCAAATACTATTGCAAGTGAAAGAGCTGAAGACTCGGGAAACTGGGGGGAAGAGTTGATGGAGAGCCCTTCCTTTTATCCCTTTCCCAGGTGAACATGGCTTCTTTATGTGACCTCAACCCTGTTCCCTCCCTGTCACATGGTTGAGTTCTGTCACTTCCAATTGTGTCATTATGTTGGAAGGAAGTCTCTACATGCCCAAACAGGAAATCCTTTGGGAACTCCACTAAAAGCTGAATTATCAACACAGAGCTGTCACTCAAAATTTTCCCTTTGTGGAAAATGTGGGCAAGGAGGTCTTCTCACCTGTCACTCATTTAGGACACCAAACACTTTTGAAAACTCAGAGTGTATAATGAATTCATACCTCCAGCTTCTACGTGTTTTTTATTCTCATTTAGTACAGTTTTAGTCAGGGGGCCACCAGAGTTAACAGTCCTACTGGTAACATCAAGGAAATGCACTTGCTAGTCAGAGCAATGTTTTCAGTGTTGGGATCTTAGAGTTAGCAAAACAGGTAACAAAGAAAGTTGTTTCTCATGAAAGAAGTGATGAAGTCCTCAAAAGTATACCTGCAGGTCCTCAAAGACTTAGATAGACAAGGGAGCTCCTCGCTGGAGCCACATGAATACTTGTCACTGGAACTTTGACCTCATCCTAGTAACAGCCATGGGCCCTGTCAGGGAAGCATGTGTTACTTTCCCATGTTACAGGTTAGGAAGCTAAGCCTTGCCCAGTATCTAAGTTACAGACAGAGCAAGTTTTTAATCCCAAAAGGTCTAAGCCTAGCATTCTTAAACAATTTGCGTATGCCATTATTTCCAAAATGACTCTAATCAGAACTAATTCCATTTTCAGAAGCCCGAGCTTCTCACTTGGGTGCTGGTTGGCCTCATCGACTGTGTTTGGGGTGGGAAGAGTCTCAGTTGCAGAAAATAGCATTGAAATAACTGGAGGTGGTGGTGCTAGTGTCCAAGAGACTAGTATCCTAGAGTTAATACACTTTCTTATTTACAAATTTTAAATTCTAGATTTTAAATTTGAATGTCATTAAACATTTTAGATTGAATTAAGTTAGCAGCCTCCAGTTTGCTACCAAACAAAGGTTCTTTTTTTTCCTAGGGTCTCTCTACCACTAAGGGGAAGGATCAGGACCAGACTTATACCTAGTGTGGGTTTCGATGTGGGTTCAGGGGAATCTAACTCATGTTCTGCTTAATGATATGCCCTTTATCCACTAAGCTTTCTCCCCAGGTCTCAGGTCTTTGAATTCAAAGTCTCAGCATTCTAATGAATGTAGATGACAGACTTTGTCCTAAAAGATAGAGGAGAAGCTTGTTGGGAAAGCAAAGAAACCATGATTATATAATGCAAGTTTTCAAAGCCAGAAGAGGAAGCAACCAGGAACAGAAGCACAGGGTTGGTCCAAGGCCGGGGGTAGCTCCTTATGCAGGTTGATCTTCAGCTCACTGTATAGACTCCATCTCTCAAGGTCCTACCTACTTACTCCTAGCCTGTCAAATTTAAGATTTCAACTATTAGGGACTAAAATTGTTGACCTATAAACAATGTGTTTGTTTACACAGGGCTTCACTTTTCAAATAACGTGGTATTTAGATCGGGAGGTCTTCAGTTTTCATGCTCTCCATTGTGGCCTGGTCACTTCAGAGTTTCTGTGGTCTGCCTGAAAGGCTAGCAATTCCCTCTCTGCTTTTGTAGTCTCCACAGACCAGTTTCCACAGTTATTATGGTTTACGATTCACTAATTTACCTGGTTAGTGAGGAAAGGTCTAGGGGCTAGATTCTAAAAATAAGCTAGCTATCTGGAAGTCGGTCTAGAAGTCGGTCTCCTTAATTTTCCTTGTCTAGACAAGAAAAATGGTCTCGTTTAGAAAACGGGGAAAATGCACTCAGTATAGTCTCTCTCCTAGCGATGGCAGCTTCCAAATGTAGGACAGGAAAAGAAGGCGATGTTCCCAGTGGAGCTGAAGCCAGAATAATGAGAAGAGGAATGGAATTACCCAAACTGGAATGTGGCCAAGACCTAGGGCTACCACCTGTGCAGGCTGGAGTCACGTGACTGAGGAACTAATTGTAGTTTTCCTCTTTCTGGAAAGCTCCTTGCAGATGTAGCTGATGGCTTTCCTCAGAGCTATACCACTTGGCCAATCTCACCAGAGAAGTGTTTTCATGAGTCATGTCTGCTAACTCCAATTTGGTGGGTGTTTTTAATTTTCATTAGCCTTCTGTCAGGCCTGCTTCAAGGGCTAAAGAAGTGGTTCTCAACCTGTGGGTCTCACGACACACCTCTATCTCCAAAAATATTTATGTTATGATACATAACTAACAAAATTAGGTTGTGAAGTAGTAACAAAAATATTTTTATGGTTGGGGGTCACCACAGCATGAGAAACTGTATTAAAGAGTCACAGCATTAGGAAGGTTGAGAACCGCTGGAGTAAAGTACCCTCCAAATCCTTGGCCTGGAAGGACTTGTGGATTTGCCCTATCTTGTAGCCAGAGGCTTTTCTGCATCCCACCTGGTCCCACAGTCCCTTATAAAATGATCATTCAGAGGCTTAATATTAATTGTAAGTGTTTGGCCAATGGCTCAGGTAATTACAACTTAAATTAACCCATTTCTATTAATCTATGTACTGCCACATGGCTGTGGAGTTATCAGGCTGCTGGCATTTTGCTCCTTGGGCAGGTGGATGGTGTCTGCCAGACTTTACCCTTGTTCTTCTGTATCTCTGCCTGGATTTCCCACCTGCCTTGCCATAGGCCAAAGCAGCTTTATTCATCAACCAATGAAAGCAACACATATTCACAGCATACAGAAGGACACCCCATAGCACTATCTCACTATCTACTTCTGAGTAGCTTTTAGCTATGTGATCTCATTCGTATCTCATGACCCATGCTGTCCATGCTGGGAGAGGAACATTCACCTGTACTCCTTGCAGAGGTGACACACTGGAAAGTAGAAGACTTTCAGTATCCGAACTTGAGCCACACTTCCATGCCCACCTTAATTAAATGTAGTTATGTCAACTGGCTGCACGATAAGCATGAACTACTCAAAGCCAAGCGATGGGAACAACTTACGCCTGCAGGGTTAAATTGGTAACTGTGAATAATTAACACATCCAGAACACCATGGCGTCTAATATGGCCTCCTTTCTTTCCTCACTTTCTCCACATTGGTGCACCATACCAGTAAGAGCTCAATCACTGATGCCAGAACCATGGAGGGAATTTCCCCCGTCTAATCCCCCGGGGCTGTCCACTGTGATGACAAGCTCTGGGGAGCCATTCCCCTCTTCTCCAGTCTGTCCCCTCTCACCCTTGGAGAGGGTGCTGCCTCTGATCAGACCCTGCTGTGTTGTGTTCTTGACGGGCTTGCATGGGTTCCAGCTTATACTGCCGTGCCTTTTTTTGTTCATTCCTAGTCTTTCCAGTAGAATAGGCCCCTCCATATTCCCCTGGGAGCTTATGCACCAGGATTGCATCTGCAGACAAATTTACTGTTCTTATCTTCTTTTTCTTGTCTGTCTCCCCTGTGAGTAGGGGAGCAACTTGACAGTGCAGATCCTAACTTTCTGCTCATTTCATCCTTTTTTGTCTGGTTTGTACCTGGCAATGGTAGGCGCTCAGGTCATGCTGGGTAAATAAGTGGATATTTAAAATACTCCACTATCACTCAGACACATTGGAGATGTGATGGACAGACAGACTCTCTGTAAATTTTATAGCCTGGCACTGACAGCCAAGCAGATAACCAAGACAAGTTAACAAGTATGGAAACAGAAGCATGGCAGCCGTTCTTGGGAAGATGGGTAGGAGTTGCTGCACCGTTTAATGCCATGTAATGTTTTTGTGAAGAGCATTAGGTCTCACTAGGATGTTTTTCTACATACATATTATTACATTGTTCTCATCTCCCTGACCCCCACATGTATACATTATCCTCCTCTTCCTCTTCTAAACAATCCCTTCTCTGCTTTCCAGTTACTTTCTCTCTTGTTCTGGCTTCTCCATTGAGACCCCCCTCAACATGTAGGTAGATATAGAAACAAGTATCTATAAAATTAAATCCAGATTCTGCATATGAGAGAAAAAATGAGGTTTTCTTTCCAAGTTTGGCTTGTTTCACTGAATGGTCCTCTATCCAGCCATTTTCCTGTAAGTGCCCAGATTTCAGGCATCCCCACAGTGGCCTTTCTATTTCTACCTCTATCTTGCAGGTGAGACCTGGAAGAGGAGCACCTCTTCCTCACATGACCCACTCAGCTCTCTCTTAGCTCTTACCTCATACCTAGCTCCAACAAATTCTGAGGAATCATTTTTCTGGAATGCTGGCATCTACTTCGTTGAAATCTGCTAATTCTAAGCATTAACACTCATGGTCAGAAATAGCTCAGAACCTTATGGGGAAGTCAGACAAGCAAACTGTTTGGCCACAGTGATGGAGAAGATATTAATATTTTCCTTTGTGGTAGTCCTTTTCCTCAATGTCCTTTCTCCTTGCACCCCACCTCCAATACCAAAATAATTTTTCTTTTGAGAATTTACAATAAGAGATTTAAAAGTCAATCAAAATCTGGGCAGAAAGTCAGCCCCCAAACGATAAAGCCTCCATTTACATGTTCCTTCGGCAGCAAAGGGGGCAACTTAAATTATTTACAGAATCCATAAAGACAAGGACCTCATTATTCAGAGACCTGGAATTGTTGTCAGGAAGGTGAGGCCAGGTTTGCTGCCCTGGCTGAGGAAGGCAGGGAAAGGGTTAATTCTCCTTCCTTCCCTCCTCCCCTATTCCCTGGGTGAGCTTTAGGGCGAGGGGAAAACTTTGTTAAGCCTCCAGATTTCTCTGCATTATGTCCAGGTGGCATGACGTGTGAACAGACGAAAAGATTAAAATCACCGAGGAAATCGCTCTGTCTGAGTCCAGATCACGACGCCTCGCAGTGACCCAGCGACCCAAGTCCTATCTGTCAACTTGTCCTTCCAGCGACTTCTCACCCCATGCTCTGTGGCTGCTACTCTAGGGGGTAAAAAAAAAAAAAAAAGTCAGGAATTGGAAGGAGGGGGAAGGAGGGCGAGAGGAAGCAAGGATAAAATACTGCCTTATTACTAAGGACTTTGCAACGCGGGTCAAACGCGGGGCGCGGGACCCTTTTAACAAACCAAATACTTTTTCCAGACCTTCATTCCCTAAGGTTTCTGTAGTCTTGATTGCAACTGCCAGGTCCCCCAGGAAATCTCATGCCCTTCTTCTGTCTCCACAAACAATAGGTAATTCTTAAATAGCCCAGCGAAGAGAAAGGCTTTCCTAGGCATCAATAAAAATCATCCCGATCTGATCTGCGTAGACTTTGCTTAATTTCTTGGGCCTGACAAAGGCAGCCTGCCCCACCTGGTTCTTCCAGTCCTGCCAGAGTTAGATTGCTTATTCTGGGGTTGTAGGTGCCCTAGGGGGAGAAGACAGAAGGAGGTGAAAACATAACCTATGGAATCTTTTTAACCAAGTTCACCACTCCGAGTGGCTACTTATTAGTGGCCTGCAGTAAACCCGGGTTGGCAGGGGAGCCAGCTGGAGACTGGAGACTTGCCCATCGGCGAAGCAGCTCATTCCTCACATGCGCTAGATTGAACCATATTTCAAATATAAACAGCAGCCAGATATTGGCAGTCCCCTATGGTTCAGATTCACTCAGCATATAAACAAAGCCTAACTTTAATAAGTTGCATAAATGCTGTTTTCTCTTCAATAAATGCTTTGGGTTCCCTGTTTTGCCTGTGCCTATGGCATAATTGCCAGAGGGCCTCTTCTGCAGTAAATTATTATAGAAAGAAGGAGATAGTTAGCACATTGGGCAGCACATCTCCAAGATCTTGACATGTGAAATTTAAAACCAACATATCATTTAAAGTCGTCATTGTATAAAAAGACATACATGAGTCGTTAAACCTCAGACCTGGGAAAGTTTGCAGAGTATTTGTTTTGTTGTAGGGTTGCATTCAGGATGTCATATTGCACTCAGTCATCACACTTTTTTTTTTAAAGATTTATTTACTTATTATGTATACATTATGTATGACTGCAGACCAGAATAGGGCACCAGATCTGATTACGGATGGTTGTGAGCCACCATGTGTTTGCTGGGAATTGAACTCAGGACCTATGGAAGAGCAGTCAGTGCTCTTAACCTCTGAGCCATCTCTCCAGCCCAGTCATCACACTTTTGCAGTCTCCTCTTAACCATGTTTGATGACCCTGGGAATGTTTGGAAAAGTATTGGCAGGCATCTGTTTTCTAACGGTTTATACCATTGAATATTTTTCAAAATTTAACTTAAGGTACTTTTCTTTTAAAGGAAATATATTTTTATTACTGCATAATATTCTATCAATGGTTGTACAGTCTAGTTTTTCTCTTAAAGAAAACAAAATTCTCACTATGGCTCTTTGACATTGTCTGCAGCTTAATTTAAAAGAATAACATTCACTGGAAAATGGGCACAAACGAATGCAACCTCAGTGACGATTATTCTGACATTGTTTTCTTTCTTCACTACTTTGGTAACGTGTGTAAATGTGGGCATACCTGCACACACTAAAGAATATAATCCTGGTGCATATTATGCTAATCCTGACCCTAATACCTGTCTATCAGCACGGCATGCCTTCCCTGTGTGAGATCATGTTACAGGAGGTCAGAGCTGCACAGGCAGATCACCAGAGTTAAGTGGGGACAGCGTGTGGGTTCTCTGCTGCTGTGGGGTTTGCATACCCTTTAGAAAAAGAAGTTACGAGTTTGTTTTTCTTGCATTATCTTTGGAGTGTGGGATAACTCCATCCCAGAGAAACTGGCTTCTTTTCATATTAAAAGCTTAGGACCAACATTTTAAAAGTTTCTCAATCCATCAGCCATAAAGCACCACCCCCCTCGAAGTTCCTTCACCTCTGGAGAGCCCTTCTCGCTTGGCCCTTCCCAGCTCACATGATGCAGTCTGTTCTGCTGTCAGTTACTTCCCCATCCTCCTCTCCGCCACCACTGCCACAACCCCACCATCTCCTGCTTAGATGGTCACACTGGTTTCTACCCAGTTCCTCCGTTTTCTTCTTAAGCCTAAGCTCCTTCATTCTTTCCTCAAGTCACACCTCCTTCATGTGGATGTATGCATCTCTGCCAATGCCATGAAACACACACACATACACACACACACACACACACACACACAAACACACACACACATGCACACATGTATGCACACATGCAGGCATGCACACACACACACACACTAGTTGGTTTTTCTCATACCTTGTTTAAGTTGACTTCTGGAGTTCAGATCCTTAATTTCCTATCATTGTGAACTTGAATGAGAAATCTAATCTCTGTCAATCTCTCCCTATTCCCTTCTTCTTCCTCCTCCTTCTTCTTTTTGAGGCAACATCTGTATATCTGGTCTTCATACATCTACCTCCTAGATTCTAGGGTTACGGACATGTACCACAATGTCAGATTCATGTGAGGCAGGGTATTGAACTCGGGGCTTCATGTATGCTACACAAGCACTGTGCCGACTGAGCTCCCTCCCCCGCCCTTGTCTTAATTTTCTCATCTATAAAATGAGACCACAATACTTGCCTAGGAATGTCATCTCAAGTACTAAACGTGATAAATGCAAAATCTCAGAATGAAATTTTGTCTGTGGCATGCTCTTAACAGATGCTAATTATTACTACCACAGTTATTATCAGATCCAGCCTCAAACTCTGACTCTAAGGCTTCGAGCGCAAGGACACCGGACTCCCTAGGCCTTGTCGCCATTCTTTTAGGACTTTCTACACGTTCCCTCCTCTCACACTATCTGCTTTCCTTATGCCATCCTCCCTGATGGATCCATTCCCTCCTCTCCCAGTTTCTGATAAGCAGCTCGGTGTCTCCCTTTCTGGACCCATTGTTGGTAAATCTCTGTATTTTTGGCTCTCCTTACAGAGAGAATAATATGGTCCAGACTTTATAGGTAAGAACCCTGGCTCAAGATATGTTTACATCACATCTGCCTAGCTTAAAATGGTAGTCAAGATAGGGAAGTTTGCTATTGATGATAATGTAACGTGTTTCTTCACCCAGTGCGTCACAACCTATAAAGCTATGCTGCACCTCAGAGTGGCTTTTAACAACTTTAGAGCCTGGCTTCCTTTCTGTTTTTTCCCCAAGGGCTTCCTCTTTATTTGGAGCAGGGGCAGAGGGAACTGTGCAGCAACAAGTCAGTGGCTCCGCTTTCCTCCAGGCCTCCCCATTCTGGCTCTGTTCTCCAGTTGGGGTGTCATGCTCCTGGGTACAAGTGGGAAACTCACTGATAAATGCTCTACAGTTCATTGGTTCCTTTCCCTACTTCTCCGTTGTGAGTAAGGGGGTTAACTCCTTACTAAGTGCCTCCTCTGGGAACTGAGAGGACACCACAGAGCCAAGTCCTGCCAGGAATATCCCCTAATTCCATTAGAGCCACTTCCCCACCCCGTGGCTCTGATATTTATAAGCCTCTCATTTCTCTAACAGATTTGGCTTTCGGTCACTCCCAGACCACTTCACGCCCTGCTGGGGTTTATTGGCTCAAAGGATTGGTGCACAGACCAGGTCTTTGTTCCTTCAAGTAAACTGGGGCGCTGGCCTCCTGATCAGATAGCAGGCAATCTGTCCCTTGTCACCCCCTCCCTGCACTTTCCGCCAAGCTCCCTCCTAGGACCCAGGGAGAGTATTAATTACCACCTCTCCTGACAAGGGGGTTCCTGCCAGAAGATCTCTGTGCAAAGGAAGGGCTCCCTTTGTCAGCAAGAAAGAGTCCTTGCTGGTGAAATCATGCAAAACAGGAGCAGCTGAGTGGGATTCTCTACAGCTCATCTGAAGATAAAGACACTGCCCCGTATTGGAGAGAGTCGACTTAATCTAATACCTTCAGAAAGTTTTGTTAGGCTGTTCTCTTCCCAAGTAACTTTCTCTTCAACAATGCATCTAGTGTATTTCTATCTGGGCCATTTGTGGTGTGTGTGTGTGTGTGTGTGTGTGTGTGTGTGTGTGTGTGTGTGTGTGTGTGTATGTGTGTGTATGTGTGTGACAGTACATGAGATTTGAGCATAGAATCTCAAAGAATGAGCTTACTTTTCTGTCCTTTGTCAAAGTTGTTTATCTTTCAATCATGTACCTTATTATGGAAGGTTCACTCAGTCTCTCAGAATCTTATTTTTCCTCTCATACTTATGATGGGAGATGCTGTCAACTCAAAGCTGTCGGATTGTTGGGAGTGTAATGGTAGATTGACGGTGATCATCTTGTACAGCCTTTTAAACCTTTATGACGATCATTCTCTGTCTATCATAAATCCTTGCTCTTCAGAGGCCAAGTGCGACATCTTCGTCACAGAGATGTTAACGAAACAAATATGAATATTGCTCAGAAAGGACTTTAGTGTGTGTTTTGTCCTTGCCTTTTCTCTTCAGGATCTTCTTTAATTCAGTCTAGACTAGAACTCACATGCAGCCCAGGTTGTTCTCAAATTTTGACAGTCAATCCTCCTGCCTCAGCCTCCCAAGTGTTGAGATTACCCATATGAAACACAAGACCCACTTTTGGTATTTTAATTTTTTAAAAATTCTTTTCTCATATATTACATCGTGACTGTAGCTTCCCCTCTCCCTCCACCACTCTAAGTCCCCTCCCCCATGCATTCGTACTCTGTTTTCTTAAAAAAAAAAAAAAAAAAGGCCTCCCAGAGATACCAGTTGAACATGGCATAACAAGTTACAATAAGACTAGGCATAAACGCTCATATCAAGGCTGGATGAGGCAACCCAGTGGGAGGAAAAGGATTCCAAGCCCAGGCAGAAGAGTCAGAAACATCACCCCATTCCCACGTTAGAAGTCCTATAAGAATATCAAGCTACACAGCCATATAATATGCAGGCTCTGTGGTTGTCTTTACACTCTCTGTGAGCCCCTATGAGCCTTGCTTAGGCATTCAAAAATCATAGTACTCATAGCTTTACTCACAGTCTAGGACAAAGCTAAGTATAAGAGCAATGATTAATCAAATAACTGTCTCCCCCCTTATTTCCAGATTTCACAATCATTCTTACTTAGTGCCCTCTATTCTGGATGCCCAGATGCCTCATCCGTTTCTGCTTTCCGCAGTGAAGCCCATCAGAATGTTGTTGTCCTCTCAAGTTTTTTTCCCAACTTTCTGCACCTCAAGGCACATGGTTTGTATACATCAAAACAAAAGACCCGATAATTAGTGGAAGGGGACAAAATACTTCACAGAAAAGGGTTAATGTGTAGTAGTTAGAAAACTATGTTATTCCTTAAATGCAAGAGAACAAATCACTAAAGTCTTTCCACCAAAGGGTAATGAGCGATCTTTCCTTTCACTAGATTAGCTCATTTAATTCTCATAAAAGTCTATGAGAAGCTTCCAGGTCCATGGGATAATGGCAGCAGCCTAAATTAGAATCTCCACACATCTAAAAAAATATGCCCATGAAGAAGGCTAGCACATAAAATCACTCCAATCTTGCCTTGCGACACAATATAAAGACAAGGGGCTTTACAAACTTTAATTTCCCAGTAATTGGGAAAACATGAAACTAGGAATGTGTGTTGAAAGTGTTGGGGGCTGGAAACAGAGAGAGCAAGGCAAGGTGGAGTCAGAGACTTCAGGGGCAGCTGTGGTGGAAGACTCAAACCAAGACACAAAGAAGACTCAAGGTAGGCATCAGTCTGAAAAAATAACTGGGATGCGAATGTGAACCTTTCTAACAAACAAAAGGAGTCCAAAACAAGCAAAAGTAACATAAATAAACCAAAAAAGGAGAAGAGGGAAGAGGGAGAGAGAAGAGGGAGAGCGAGAGAGAGAGAACGTGACAAAGTATGAGCCATTATAGTGAAAACATATAATACATACAATTGATAGATTTGAAACCAATCACATCAGTCATATTAATGACTACAATTGTGCTTAACTCACATTTTAAAAGACAATAATTTTTTAAACTGGCTCAGCAAGCAAAGCCAACCCTGTGCGCACAAGACATTAAATCTGGGTGGGTGTAGAAAGAAAACCTGAGCACAAAGAACAAAATATGCCAAACCCACAAATGAAACGAAGCTGGAGCTTGAGATCTTCGGAGCTGATGAGTCAGGACTCAGAACAAAAGGAGATAAGACAGAAAGGAAGCCTTTATGATGGCAAAGCCCCAAATGCCAGGCCAAGATAAGATAAAGCTTCCTGAATATCAGCTGCCTTTCTAACAGAAACTACAGCAAATACGGGTGTGCCTGCACACACAGACACACACAGACACACACACAGACACACACACAGACACACACACACACACACACACACACACTCACCTACCCAGACAGGGAGGCTCAGCTTGAGAGAGATGCTGTGAACAAGGGCAAGTACGGACAAGGAGGACACAGAATAAGATTTATATATACCTGGTTAATGCCACTTCAGCTTCTTTCCTAAATCTTCTCTAATGCACATTGGACATTTATGAACAATTCTGAAGTCACCACGTATTAGATCATGATAGAAAAAAAGTTGAGTAAATCATAAAAGGTAATTTAAATGAAATAAAAGGTAATCATTTAAATACTCCAATTATTCTGCAAAAATATGGATTCAAATGAAAACATAAAAATTAGTATCAAGCCCTGTAAACCTGATAATTTTATGTATTAGAATCTGCATTATATTTAATGTACAATTAAAGAAGTGACCAGAACAAACTGTATAGCACTAAATGCTTGTGTCAATGAGAATGGAAGACAGTAGATGAATTTAACATCTAACCACATGACTCGGGACACAGAACAATACAGCTAATAAAGAGGAAGAAGCAGAGTACTAAGAACAAAAGCAAAGAACTAATAAAGAAGAAAAAGAGCCATATCAGCATGTAAATATTTGTTTAAACAATGAACAGAATAGATAAGCACTAGCTAATCCAATTACGAAAAAAGTTAAGATGATTTATAGTACAGGGGTGAAAGAAGAAAGCACAGATAGATAGGCTAATGGAAAGGAAACAACTATTGCAATAGAGGAGGTTTAACTGATGCAAAAGTAAATGATTTTCTAAGAAAAGATAATTCGCCAAAAAAAAAAAAAATCCTAAAAAAACAAAACCTAGTTGTTACTACAGAGGAGTTGGAAAAGTGATTAGTGGTGTCCTACTCACCACAGTTCTCCAAAGGCAATCAGATACAGTTGACTTCATAGGACAGTGCTAAGAAAACATTTAAAACCAGCCATCCACTCATCCACTCTCACAAGAACACAAAGAAGGCAACCTTCCAATCCTGCCCCAAAAGGAAAATAATGTTAATAATAAATCTCGATGTTTAAAGTTTTCTCTTTTTTTAATCTATAGACAACTTGCACTTTAAAATACTGATGAAATTGTCTAAAATAAACACAAGCAACAACCAATATCATTTAAAAACAAATATAGGAGGAAACAGTTTATGCAAGAAATACAGATTGATTAAAAATTAAGAATTAATCTTAACTCAAAATCAGTCAGAGATATAACTGTATGATCTATATGAAAATATAAAGTTATCCTCAGGCTACATTATATCAAATATGAAGTTTTGACAATGCAAGTGAAATAACTGAAGGACAAAGAGGCATCCTGTAGAGTAGGCAGAAACATTTGCAAACTATCTATTAAGGGACTATTACCTAGAACTTATAAGAAAAGTAAAATATCTCAATAGTAAAATAAAGAATAGTCCAATTAAAAAGTAGAGCAATGATCTGAGTGGACACTTCTTAAAAGAAGGCATACAAATGGACAATGTGTACCAAAACATTTTCAACATCCCCATGATCAGGGAAGCATAGAGCAAAGCTACAAGAATAGATCATTCCATGCTGGTGAGAATGGTTATTGCCAAAGTGATGAATAATGACCAATTCTTGTATTCTGTTGGCAGAAAATTAATATAGTTTCTGTAAAAAACAGCATGGCAACTTCTGTAGGGACAAAAATAGAACTACTCCATGATGGAGATGTTCTACAACTAGGTATGTACCCAAAGGAAATCAAGTTAGTTTAAAGGGACGTTTCACTCTCATTTCTATTGTTGTCCTGGTCTCAACAATGAAGACATGAGATCAATGGAGATGTCCAGCAACAGGTGGGTGGATAAAGAAAATATGGTGACTATACAGAATGGAGTATCATGGAACTGAAGGACATCATATTTAGTTAAACACGAGGGCTCAGGAGGACAATGACGCATGTTTTTTCTCACTTGCAGTAGTTAAAAAAGGTTGGTGTCCTAAAAAGAGAAAGTAGGATAGTGGCATCTAAAGGCTACTGGAGGCAAAGGAGGGAAGAATAGAGGGATTGGAAAAATGTTTCTAAAATACAGTTGGAGAGAATTAAGTTCCAATGATCTACAATAGAGTAGGGTATCAATGGTTTACAATAATTTGTTATTCATTCATAAAGAGTAGAGCAGAAAAGTGTAACGATTTATAAATTTTCTGGGAGAGGAAATGTTATTTGCATCCGTTTGATTGTTTCACCGTGCATTCATGGCTTAGATTATTGCCCTGTGCAATGCATAGATGCAAACAGTGTATGTTAAAAGTTTTGAACTGCACAGGAGGTCACAGCAAAGGTTAGGCCAGACATGCAATGTCAGTGTTATGAAGTCCATTAACATATTTCACCATATTAACAGATCTGTGGAGAAAAGTCCAATAGGCATTTTCATTTTGCCAAGTTTAACTCATATTTCCAATAAAAAGCATAATCAATCGATGTCTTATTAACATGATAAAAATAGATGTTTCATGCAGAAGCCTGTTTCTGTTCAATGAAAAAAAAATACAGAGTTTATTCTCTCTGAAGTGTGTCACCAAGCAAGGATGCTTACTCTTCTATCATTAACTGTAAAACTCGAGAATGTTGGCCACAAATCCTCATAGTGGTGCAAGATTAGAGATGTAAAAACTAGAAAAGGAGGGTCAGGTGGTAGTGGCACACGCCTTTAATCTCAGCACCTGGGAGGCAGAGGCAGGTGGATCTCTGTGAGTTCGAGGCCAGCCTGGTCTAGAGAGTGAGATCCAGGACAGGCTCCAAAGCTACACAGAGAAACCCTGTCTCGAAAAACCAAAAAAAAAAAAAAAAAAAAAACAAAAAACAAAAAACCAACAACAACAACAATAAAAAAAACCTAGAAAAGATGAGTTAAAATTTTCTATTTGAAGATGAAATGATATGGCTTCACACACTGAAAATCCATTAAAGCTTGTAGAAATATACAATGAATCATAAAAATATTTAGTAAAGTCAGCCGGGCGGTGGTGGCACACACCTTTAATCCCAGCACTTGGGAGGCAGAGCCAGGCAGATCTCTGTGAGTTCGAGGCCAGCCTGGGCTACCAAGTGAGTTCCAGGAAAGGCGCAAAGCTACGCAGAGAAACCCTGTCTCGAAAATACCAAAAAAAAAAAAAAAAAAAAAAAAAAATTTAGTAAAGTCATATAATATTAAACTAATCTTTAAGAATCAATGGTGTTTACATAGATTAACAGAATGAAGGACAAAATGTATGATTATCTCAATTGTAGATGCATAAGAAAGATTTGACATAAAAAACTAGCCACCACATCAGAAACAGAAGGAAATGTCTCACATTTGTAATAAAGGTTATATATGAAAAGCCCACATCTAATACCACACTCAACACTGAAAGACTGAACACTTGGCTGTTACAGTCAGGAACAAGGCTAGGGAGTTCACTCTCAACACTTTTGTTGTGCATAGTACTGAAAGTTCTCACCAAGGCAAGTAGGCAAACAAAACAAAACAAACAAACAAAGAACTTACAAGACATCAAAACCAGAAAGGAGGAGGTAAAATTATCAGAGAACTATAAATCAAAACCACAATGGCATATCATCTTACATTCTTTAGGATGCTTACTGGGAGAGTTAGTGTTAACCGTCGTCATGATAGATTCTCTAGAACAGTCTTGGAGACAGACTTCTGAACATACCTGAGAGGGTTTCTCTTGATTACATTAATGGAGATGGGATGTCCCATATGCTGTGGATGGCACCACTCCCTACCTGGGATCTTTGACTGTGTAAGTGGTCAAAGGGGCTTAGCAGTAACAGGCATTTATTGGTCTCTGCTTCCCAATTACAGATTCAATTTGATCAGTTGCTTCAAGCTCCCATTACCTTGGCTTCCTTCCTAGTATGAACTGTGCCCCTGACAGTGATCCCTTTCCTAAGTTGCTTTCGTCATAGTTCTTAGTATTTTAACACACACACACACACACACACACACACACACACACACACACACGTATTGACAGTGCAGAGAAGTTGAAATAACATGGAAAAGATGATCTGGGGCTGGTTGGTACCCTGCTTGGTATGGAGGCATGCTCTACTACTTCAAAGTAGAAACCACAGCACACAAATGGACTGAGCAATGGGATAAAAGAAAACGGAGAAACAGTCCTTAAAATTTGGTAAATGGTAATAGTATTTCCAAAGAACTGGGGTAGATTACCTATTAATAGAGTATGGCTAGGGAGGCCCACGGAGATCCACAAAGATACCCCCGCAAAAGACTGCTGGCAATGGTCGAGAGACAGCAGGAACTGACCTACTCTGGTGATGGGATGGCCAGACACCCTGATAGTTGTGCCATAAACCCCATCCAAGGACTGAGGAATCTGAATGCAGACATCCACGGCTGGGCCCCTGGTGGAGCACTGGGAGTCCAATTAGTGAGAAAGAGGAGGGTTTATATGAGCGAGAATTGTTGAAGCCAAGGTTGGATAAAGCACCGGGACAAATAACCAAATGAATAGAAGCACAGGATCTATGAACCAAAGGCTGAGGGGCCCCCAACTGGATCAGGCCTCCTGAATGCGTGAGACAGTCATTTGGCTTGATCTGTTTGGGAGGCAGCTGTGCATTGGTGCCGGGTCCTGGGCTCGTTGCATGAGTTGGCTGTTTGAATCCTGGGACTTATGCAGGGACACTTGGCTCGGTCTGGGAGGGGGGGAATGGACCTGCCTGGACTGAGTCTACCAGGTTGACCCCGGTCCTCGGGGGAGACCTTGATCTGGAGGAGGTGGGAATGGGGGGTGGGCTGGGGGGAGGGGGGCGAGAGGGGGAGAACAGGGGAATCTGTGGCTATTATGTTGAACTGAATGGTGTTGTAAAATTAAAAAAAAAAAACAACTAAATGAAAAAAAAATAAAACAGAAAAGCTTACATTGTTCACCAGTAGGATTGAAAATGACTCAAAGATTTCAAATGAAAAGACTTTTTAACAAAACAGGAACAAATTATTTTATTAACCAAAATGGCAGAAGCCTTCTTATCACTAGGACTTCAATGCAAGACCACAAGTGGAGACTTTTCAAAAAGCTCACCGAGTCAGCCGAAACATTAATTTGGGGGACGTCATTCCTTCTCAGTGGACTCCTGAATCCTGCAGAAAAGACTGACTCCAGGTCTAGTTCAGAGAACAAGCAGAGGGCACGTTTCTTTGGGGGGCAGCGGAGCAAGCAGACTGTGAAAGGGCTTGTTCACAAAATATGGTTATTTCCTGAGAGCTGGCCCTGCTTACCACCTGGGACAAATTTAGGAAAATACGGACACTGAAATTACGGTGTCAACTGGCTCTAAGTGATTGTAAAATAACAAACAAGTGATGTCCCGGGAGTTCACAGTGTATGTACATACACCAGTGTATGTACATACACCATTGTATGTGGTCCCCTCAAAAACTGTGAGCATTGGCTTAAATGGTGTATAAGATCTTGTTCCTTCCTAGAACCCTGAAGTGACTCCCTTTTGTGTTTAGAAAGCACATTCTCACTGTGTCTGCTGAGGCCTTCTTAGGCCATCATCTTATTTCTCCGCATCCTTACCTCATGTGCTCTTACCTCACTTGGGGCCATCTAAAGAACCTGACTTCTTTTCTCCTCCTGGAGAAACCCTGCTGCTCCTTGGGGGGTTTGCATCCTTCATTTATTTCCTCAGTGACATTTATAACAATCTTCAGTTATCTTGTGCCTTTCTTTTCTGTTTATTTGTTACCTGTCTCTCTTGCACAACAACAAAAGAGTCTCCTTCTTACTGTCGAGTTCTGACAGTAAGGGACTGGCAGAGGTGGGGAGTCTTTGGTTGCTTGCTGTTAAAGGAAGAAGGAACGGTTCATAAGTAAGTGCTGAGTACAAATCTCTTTCCTCTGACTTCCCATCCCAGTTTCTCCCCATCATGAGTCTTTGTATTTTCTTCTCCCAGTTTTGTTGCCCTAACAGACTACAATGCCCATGTGCTGAAGCCTACATGCTTTCACAGTAACACCTTCTATGGAGTTATCATGAAATCACTGTGCATTATTACTGCTTTTCCTATTGGAGGGCCAACAATAGAATAGTCTCTAGGAACCCCATGAAATCTACTTACAGATAAGAAAATTGAGGGTTGCTTGGCAGAATGTATAAATTGTCCAAAGCCACATAGGTAATTAGTCTTCTACCCGAAATTACAGCATGTATCTCCAAATTGTCTATTCAGTGATGCCATGGTTAAATCTGGATTTGAAACTTGATGGGATTTAGAATCACCATGGAAACAAATCTCTGGGCATGCTTGTGGGGGACTATTTAGAGTAAGTTGATTAAGATGTGAAGGCCCTTCTTAATTCTGGGTGGCAAGAGTTCATGAACTGGAGACACAGACTGAATAAAAAGGAAAAAGAAGCTGAACGCAGGCATTCATTGCTCTCTTTAGGACTGCAGATGAATTGGGCCCATCCCTCCCACTCTACCTCTGTGCTTTTCCCACCATGATGGACTATATCCCACAGGACTATGAACAAACTCTTCTTTCCCTAAGTTGATTTCATCAGAGGTTTTGTTGAACCAACAGGATAAGTAACTAACAAGTGTTATTCTCCACACATTCTTTCTGGAAACTGGTTTATCCCTCAGCCCCCAGCAAGCTCTCCCAAGAGTACCACTGCAACCAAGAGGAAATGGCAGAAGTATAGAAAGAAGTCCTCGTGGTATCTTAAACTCATTCCATGTCCCCAGGAGAGAGAGTTTCATTGAGCTCCCAGCATCCCTGGGCTTTTTAAGCAGAGTTTCTGAAATCATGAGTATGTCCTCCAAGTGAGATTGTCCTTAAATGACACTCTGTCTTAGGAGGCTAGATGCCAAGATATTGCTAGTGTGTTCGTTTATGGAATCTGCCATTCCCCAAGAACCACATTACCAGCTGTAGGGATGGGAAAGTTACACCGGGAATTCCATTAGGATTGTTTCTGTATTTCTCATGTTTGTTCAAATGATAAATGAAAAGCTATCATCTATTTTTAAGCTTTTTGAGACTATTGACTCAAAAGAACAGGAAAGCCCTGTCAGGACAATTCTGTTTTATGAAAAGCAGGGGTGGGGGCTTTGGCTTTTCTTTAAATAGATGAGTCTAAGGTTTTTGTTGTTGTTGTTGTTGCTTAAGAACTATGCAGTTATTTGGAACTGAATGGCCTTGTCACCCTTATAAATGAAACCCACTTGTAAGATGAAGGTACAAAACCATAGTTATGGGAAGTTCCTATAACAAAGAAATTCACTGAACTATGTAAAAGACTATAAAAACATACCCCAATATGTATGTTTCTTCCAAAAGGAGAAAAGAATTCTCTTGTGGAAGAGTCTTTATTTAATATTCATGAACAGAACATTGCCCTATTTTGTAGTCTGTTTCTCACCCCTATTTAATTTTAATAATCTGTTTATCCAAATATTATATCCTCTTGGTTATCCATGTAGCCCAAAGCTGTTGCTACCATCAGAAAGTTGATAAAAGACAAGTATGTTCCTTTAGAAGCAATTTTATAAAAAGTCAGCTTCATATCACATTCAATTTATACATACCTTTATTCAAGCCACGTGGCTATGGAAAAACAATTGACATGACTTTGGAGAACAGATGTTTGAAAGAAGCACAGAGGTCATGTGGGCCATTGCTGCTCTGTGTGGTCCTGGTGTTAGCAGTGCCAGTATCATCAGGGAGATTGCTTTAATTATACGGTCCTTGGCTCTTCACAGATACACTGAATCAGAAGCCATGTGATAAGTTCCTCTGGTGATGCCTGTAAATATGAAATGCTGATATTCTAAGCTTAAGTTTGTTCTCTCTTTATAGACACAGAGCTCATCATTGGCACCTGACCAAAGATGAAATTTTTTGAATATATATTCAAATTGTTGACTTGTCTTATTTAATTTCAATGACCCTTTTTATAGGCAGAACCTTGATCAGATTTCAGAAGAAAGATCATGTAGGGGTGGGAAGAGGAGGGGGAAGAAGAGGAGGATGACATGGAAGAAGAGAAAGAGAGAAAGAGAGAGAAAGAACAAACACAGGTACTGTTATAACTGTGTCTACCATCTCACACTTTTTCTACATAGGCCAACTATTATTTCTCCTATACCAAAGGATACCTCCTTTCTAAAAATCATGAGATGAGGGAAGAAGTGGTCTGGAAGATGGCATTAATATTTCCAGTTACTCTTTCCTGTCTCTTAGTGAGAGGTGTTTTCATCCTCATCTTTCACTGTGGGATTAGTGTTTTTCCATAGAAGTATATTTCCTTTTGATGCCAGACTTGGTCAGATCACCTATATGCAAGGAAATGTTGACCTTCAAGTAGTCATCAGAAAGTTTTGGCTAGCCTTATTGCTCTTTTATTCAGCCTTGAGTAGAGAGAAATTCCTTTTTTAACTAGATTCTCAAATAAATAAACCCTCCACAGCAGTGAAGCAGCCACTAAGAGGTAAAATGAGTGAGAAGTGAGTCTGCACTTATAAGGCACTGAAATTGCCGAGTTGCTTTTTATGGTACTTTAACCTAAGGAAAGTTGATACAGCAGGTGATAATCTGTGGCTATTAGCATCAAAGGTAATTATAACATTTTAATTGAGAACAAATGTTTTAAAAGGTAAGACGTTCTCTGAACCATTCATTATGCCATAAATGATGAGAAAAACAAGCAGAAGTAATCTTATTTTGAGAGTCCATAGGATCTAATGAAGGGCCAATGTATTCATCCACCTGACCTCAGATGTCAAGAAGACTCTTGTAATGTTTCAGTATGTGGGTTTCCATGACTACATTGAAAAGATACCTGGACCACTGATGGTCTATCAGGCTATTCAGTGCCACAGACAACTTACAGCTTTTTTGTCCCTCTGAAATGATTGGTTTCACACTTGACCTATTTATTCTCAATCCAGTGTCAGAATTATTTTGGAAATGAAATTAAAACTTTCCATGTATTTGGCAAAGGATCACAATCAGCAGATTAACAAAAGAGAACATTGCAGAAAAATGGTTAAGTCATTTGGAATTCCTTTAGCAAAATGTTAAATGAGCAGCACCTATTTTTATGTTAGAGCCTAATTTCAAAATTTAAGTTTATGTACAAATTGATGCGTAATAGGATTCCAAATTCTGAGATCAATTGTCAGTGTTGGAAGTGAGAATGGCTCACATTTTATACATTCTTGGAATCAACGTACTGAAATATTAATATCTGATTTCTCTCATTAACCTGGAACAGAGACATGGGACTTCTTATTTTATATCCAGACATGACTCAGTGTGATATGGTGACAAGCCACAGCTACAGGGCCAGTGGAAGAAGTTAGTACATTAGTACAAAGTTAAACCACTCTTAAAAGCAGGAATTTTTCTTAATTTATAAAACTTAAGGTGTTCTTACTTGGTTGAGATTCACATAGGTCAAGAGATTAAGTGGAAGGATCTGAGGGGGTGGATGCAGCAGAGCCCCAAAAACCTACAAGGAGGAGACTGTGTCTGCAGTAGGCCTGAGAACAGTGACATCAATGGGTCTGCTTTTTCCCATTTCTCCAGCTCAGAGTCTGGAGCTCCCAATATGGTTTCAAGGAAGTCTACACAAATTCTGGCTCTGCTACAATTAGATATAGGGTTTTGCTCAGTCCCTTCTGCTTTCTCACATGAAAATATGGGAGTTAGTGATACATCCAGGTGTTTTGAAGGGCCAGGTGAGATCACTCATGTGGAATTTCCTTGTGGATCTGCTGTAGACACTAGCTTCTATGATCATGAAAGAGAAAAATTTCTCTGCCTTTGCTGCTGTCACACTGACCTGGTGGGAATGGATTGCCTAAGTCTTCTCCTGCTTCGCTGGTCTTATCCTGGAGTTTTCCCTAAATCTCATTTTCACTACTTACATGTGTGTTTTGACAGGCTCTTGCTGACACACAGGTTTCATATGGCCTCAGGGAGTCCAAGAATAGCCACACTGGTGCTGAGTGGGAGAAACCCAGCGAGCCTATGAGCATTGTCTGGAAGAGATTCCACTGGGAACCACAGTCCTTGAACTTGACCTTGACGATTTCTTTCTGTCTACTTCCTAGTTTTCTTTTCCAGAATCTTCTCTCTGGTAGCAGTTTTACAAGAATTAAATTAAAATAATTAAATTAAACTAAAAGCCATCTAGAGACAATTCTGGAAGTCTTTATTGGGGCTGGGACTGTAGAATGCTTCTTCACAGATTATCTGAGGTTCACAAAGGCTTAGGTCTACCCAATAGTCAAGCCAGCCCTACTGGTAAGGGAGCAGGTATAAGTTCTCCAGTGTCTCATCCTAAGTTTAGACTCACTCTTGTCAGAGCAAAATCCACTTCCACTTCTGCTGTCACTAAGCACAATTCTAAGGTCTTTCTCTGCCACTCCATTACCTGACAGGCATTGTGATGTCTTGGTTATAACACACACTTAAGAAGGAAAATCCAGCTAATTAAAAAGGATATGTTTTTGCCCAAAGAATCAGTAGCCCTTGGATGGTTCTATCTAACTATAAAACATGTAAAGAGGGCTCCAGTATGTATAAAACTTATGATAGGAACTGCCATTTTAATGACAAATAAAATGTTTCCTGCTTTCAGCAAACTTCCAAAGATGTCTCTTATAAAGTCTCTTAAGACTATAGATTTTATGACTGGGCTACTCAAAGACTATGAACAGTTAAAGACTTCGACCAGCAACAGGAGGCAGGGGGCACAGTGTTATAAAGTAAGGCTAGATGGGAAGTTGTCTGAGCATATTTATGGAATTTTGACTTCTAAACCATGTAAAGAATTTTCATATTTATTAAGCAAATTAGATTAAGAAGAAGAATACAAGGAGGGCAGCTTGGGTATGATGTGCATTTTCTTGGCATTGGAAAGGGCTCATCAAAATTTTGAGGTAGATAGATGCATTTTTTTTCTGTCATTGACAAAAATGGGTTTCCACCTAGTCTAAAAAGTTGAGCAAATGAGTGAATGTTTAAACCCTTACCATCATTAATGTTCTCCCCGAACCACAGACAGTTGTTCTAGCTATATAACCTGTCTAAGTGGGGGACCATGGGCTTGAAAGATGGAGAGGAAGTTGCTGTGATGTGAATAACAGTGACCACTAGCAAGCTGTTCTTCCCTGACTACCACTTATAAACGGAGAAAGAATTTCCCTGTAAACATCGAGATTATTTCCCATGTCAGGAGGCCAAAACTGCTGAAAGCGTATTGGAGCACTTGTCTGCATATTTGGGAGTTGTCATTTTTAAAGAGTGTAACTCTTCAGTCAACAAATGGCTCCTTCACAATGAAAATGCCATGCCTAGACCGTGGAATTTATTAATTGATCTTTCTGTTGTGGTCATTCACCATAAAATATTCACAGCCTCTGCCTGATAACCCTTGACCTTTCTCTCCTATGGGATGAAGAGAGGATTGCTCAGAAGAATAACCTTCCTACTTGGGTCAACAAGAGCTGCAACTGGTTCTAAGGAGGGTGTCTTATTGCTGTCAAATTGACCGCGATTGTCACACATGAAGCCAGCTGTCACTGCATCTTGCTTAGAGCCAACCCCTTAGCTGGCTGAGTCAAGCTGTGCTGACTACCAGCGAGAGAATTTTAATGTGAGGGATGACAGAGGCCTTGGAGTTAATGTGTGCATGGAGGTGACAGTTTTGAATGTCAGCCAAAGCACAAAGATCTGTCTGAAATTAATTTGGGTGGAGGGGAGAAAGTCAGGGGAAGATGGAGAGAAATAGCATGAGGGACAATTGAGATAGGTTGAGTCAAATCCACTACCATCTGCTACAAAGGCAAGTACATTCTGTGAACAGAATGTCTGAGCTTGAGAAGTAGAAAAACAAAAAAGCGAAAAACAAAGGATATTGGCTCCCTCCAGTAATCTGTTGGTTTAATGCCCCCATCCTCCTGTGCAGTTTGCTACATTTGCAGGTCAGCAATCCCACCCATCTCCCCTTATTAAAATAAAGCTGCAAAAAGCAAAGATGCCTCTCCCACTGAAATAACTCAGAACTAAACACACAGAGGCAACACTTGGATTTGTAGTGATAAAAGGAGTCAACTGTGCTTTATTTACCTTGGTTTCCCTTTGATAGGACTACTCATTAAAAACTCTAACCATTTCCCCCAACCATTAAGGGAGCAGACAGAATTCAGGCTGTCAATCAGGTGGCCTTACAATGGCAGGTTGTTTGAGGAGATTCCAAATAATCACAGAAGTCCTTCAGAGAGAAAAGCAAAAGAAAAAAAAACCAGTGAAAAATAATGATAGAAACAAATTTGGTAAAAGCAGTGTGCATTGTTGCCTGTGAAGATGTTGGTCTTCCATGAGACATTTTTTGAAGTAAGAAATGAAGGAAATGGTTACCTTTAGCCCTTCCAAAAGACATATGGGCTTCCTGATACCTTAATTTTGTCTACTCATATCAGACCTAGGACCTATGGGACCTATATGGGAATTTTGTACTGTCTGAAATTTTTAGGTTTATAGTCATTTTCTGCAACAGCATCAAGAAACTGACACTGGCCTTTCAGACCTTTCATGGTATGGCTGTTTGCCCTCTATTTCCCTACATGAATCCTGCTTCTGAATTCTGAACGCTGACTCCTAAACACAATTAATACCTTACAAACACCGACATTCTGTGTCTGAATGAAACTTACCCTCCCTGAGGGTTGATGAGGATTTGGCTACTTGGTGCCAGGAAGGAGACCTGGGGTCTGGGAAAGTTTGCTGTATAACATGAGTGGAGAGGAAAGTCAGAGTTTGCATCCTTGAGAAAGGCCAGAAGCCAAAGAAGAAAACTTGGCCAGGAATCACAGGTGGGGGACAAGACCAAAGGGTGGAGAACACAGCCAGAGATGGGCAGGACAATTTGCAGGAGACTAGTGTCAGTGCTTCTTGAGGGGTCTCCCACTTACGTTTGTAGTGGGCCAGTGTGAGGCTCCTCTGTGTTGACTCAATAGTGATGTTAGTAGGTAGCTCTGCATGTCCTCAGTCATCTTCAGCTGCCCCAGTTCTCTCCCTTGGTCAAGCCCAGCTCACATCCAACCTCTATAGTGTGTTTTTCCTGCATCTTTCTGTCCCACCTTTCTTTTCTTTGAAGACTAAGTGTTGATATACTTTATTTGGTGTTTAAACATCCTTATTTTTAGTTAAACCAAAATATTACATGTATGAATATAGAAACTCACATAATACAACAGAATATAAAGTAGACACAGATGACTATTCAGAATCTGGCCATCTAATCACTGTGGTGTTATTTTAGAATTTATCCTTCTAGACTGATAATGTTTCTGAAATTAAGTATTAAATTATGTACAGTTCATTTGACATTCATGATGCTTATAGCATTATTTTACATCTAAATTTCCAACAAGGTCAAGTTATGGGTGTCTTAAGACAAAAGAAAAGGTTTTAGATATTGTTTCTGCTTTCACGGATGGCTCAAGTAGTACACTGTATGTTTTAGTGGCTAAATAAATACGAATAGACAAAAAAGCTGGGATCAGAAAACCTAGAAACCCTTCCTCCCCTCAGATGGAGACCAGTCATTCATCATTGGCATGCTTTCAAATTTTAACAAGTATTTCTAACAATTACTTCTACATAAACAATTTTTAAAAAGTTCCACAGCTCTTATTTTCACAGTGGTCAGGTTATTATGAACCCAGAGATTTGTCAATTAACATCAGAATTACTTGTTAAAATGAGAAAGGAGATAGACAGAGATAGGGTCCTTGTTAACTCATTAATATTCCCTATAATGAAAAATGTTGCAGGAGAGAAATAGCCGCGGTAATACATGTCATCAATCTAGCCAGGAAAAGTGATACCATTTGTTATCTTTACGGAGTTCTTCTGTTCGCTAGTCAGTTACTGGGTGTATTTATCAAATGCCCGGTTGGAGCTTTATGCTGTGCTGTCTCTCTGAGCTGCATATTACTTTAGACCCATTCACTTATTCATTCATTCATTCATCACTATTCATTTTTTTTAACCTGCATGACTGGAGTGCATTTTGCACAAGTCGTCGCAACAAGTGTTGGAGAAATGAAAGAAGTAAGACAGTTTTATCCTTGACATTGTCAGTGGAGGGGAAAGCCTCCCAAACAGACAAGACCTGAGAGGGAATGGACCTGAATGTTGATGAGACCAGCACAAGTAGGCTGGTAATCCTGACCCTCGGAGAGTTTAGAGCTGAAGAGCAGGGAGGATCGTGCAAAGTAAAATGTCATCTTCTGACTGCAATGCTAGGCTCAATTAGGCAGAAACAGAAAATGGGCTCAGCCCTGAGCAAAGTCTGCACGTTGAAGTGCTGGAATTTGCCAGCAATTTGGAAGCTGCCAGAGCAGCCAGCAAATGTGGTAAGCACTGGGGTTGGGGAGGTGGCTCAGTTGGTCAAGTGTCTACTTGGCAAGCACAAAGACCTGAGTTTGAAGCCCCCCTCCCCCTGCCATATTAAAATGTTGAGGACCAAGTTGTTTGCCTGTAATCTCAGCTCTGGGGAGGCAGAGACAGGAGGCCCCCTGGGATGGCTGGCCAGCTAGCTTTGCCCAATTGAGGAGCTCTGGTTCTCCAGTGAGACTTGATGTCAGAGCACTAGGTGATGGACTGCCAAGGCCAAGGACACAGCGGGTAAAAGGCACAGGCTTCGAGGCCTGACATGCTGAGCCTAATCCCCAGGACCCGCATACTGACTCCCACAAGTTGGACTCTGACCTTGGCATTGGTACTGCGGTGTGTGCCAACCTTCTTCACCCTACATACTCTCGGTGTATGCAACCTACATACTTTAAAATGTGTATTCAGAATGTTTTAGCTAAGGGAGAGAGATATTCAGGAAGGCACATGTCAAGGCCTGGCCTCTACATGCACACTTGCGTGTAGACTCACAATGGCAAATAAGAAAGAGTAAGCGATGCTGGACCAATTTTCTAGGGTTTTCTAGGGTTAACACTGAAAGCCATCAGAAGCCAGATGACTTAGACAACACACTGATTTTGTTAGTGTTTTGGAGGTTAAAAGTTGGAACTCGGGGGTTGTGGAAATGGCTCAGTGGATAAAAGGCTTGTTTCACAAGCATGAGAGTTTTGTTGTTGTTGTTTGTTTGTTTGTTTGTTTGTTTTTGGTTTTTCAAGGCAGGGTTTCTCTGTGTAGCTTTGCACCTTTCCTGGATCTCACTTTGTAGACCAGACTGGCTTCGAACTCACAAAGATCTGCCTGCCTCTGCCTCCCAAGTGCTGGGATCAAAGGTGTGTGCCACCACCGCCCGGCTTGCTTGGGTTTTTTGTTGGTGGTGGTTTTTACTTTTTTAAATTCCAAACATGATATAAAATGCAGGCATGGCTGCACATACCCGGTAACCTCAGTTCTGGAAAGCAGAGGCGGGATGATCCTGGGATCTTGCTATCTAGATTGTGTACCTGAAAGAGCCAAATCCAGGTTCAAAGAGAAAAACTCTGTATCATAAAATAAGGTGAGGAGCAGTGGAGGCAGATACTCAGTGTCGACCTCTGGCCCCTACCTTAGCACACACCAGGGAGGCACACCTACACACTGTACACACATGCATGTACACACACATACACACAGAGAAAAAGAAAATGTCTGAGCTCTGGGTGTCCCTCATGGTTAGTTGCTCTAAGGATTCTTCCAGGCTGATGGATGCTCAGCTTTGTCTCTGGTCTTCTCTCTGTGTGTCTTACTCTCTTCTTAGAAAGGTATCAGTCATATGGCTAAGGGCCCAACCGCATGACCTCATTCTAATGTAACCATCCCTGTAAAGACCCTATAATCACACAGAGTCACATTCTGAAGGATTGAACTTTATAGCCTGTAACAAACAACAAGGGTGGGTCTCAAAGAGCCCGGAAAGCTGAGCCCCCTAGTGAAAGCAAGTCAAAAGCAGCAGGGGGCAGCTAGCCAGGTGCTGACTTAAGAGCTCCAGTGAAGGAGGGCTTGGTCACACTGAGTTTCATCTGTCAGGTGCTCACAGGCTGCTGGATGGGCACATGCATCAGTGTGAAGGAATGCAAGCCAGACTACTTTTAAGGCTGTTTGAAACATTTCTTATTGCTTCTTGCTGTCAAGGCCAACCATGTGTTCTAGAATTGGGGGGGAAGGGGAAGGGGAGGAAGCAGGAGGAGAGACATAGTCTTCTTCCCCATGAAACCACAGACCTAGTAATTGGAAAATACTAAATTATTAAAGCAATGCCACTATAATCTTTAAAATATAATATTACAATGTTAGTACTTCAGAGTAGGACTAAGATTACTGTTTCATAAGAAGAGTTATTTTAACTGATTTTTAAACTAATTAAAAAAAAGATTAATTTAATTTTTATTTTGTGTGTGTGGGTGTTTTGCTTGCATGTATGTCTGCATGCATGCAGGGCCATAGAAGACAGAAAAAGGGTAGTTAGATGCCCTGGGACTAGAGTTACAAATGGTTACTAGATACAATTGGATGGTATGAATCAAAACCTTGATCCTCTAGAAAAACAGCCAGTGATCTCTTAACAGCCGAGCCACCTCTCCAGCCCCCTTCTAACTGTTTTTTAAGAAATTGAATGGGAAAATACATTGAGCTATCATTTCCAGATTTCTAGCCTGTTGAGACTTACTGCTGACAAATCATGACCTTTGTGTAAGCTCCCTCCTTTCATGCAAGAATCTGATAGGATAGAGCAGGATATTTTCACTTTATAGACAGCACAGTGGATTTTTCTTGTTCTTATGCAAATCTGCCTAACAAATGGCTTTAACATTATCATCCATATCAACCAGCATACATGATCTTTCTGTCATGTGAGTATCTACCACATCTGCCATGCTGTTCATGTTCACACAAGAGCCGCTTCAGCATCGTCTCCAGCAGAGGGAACAGAACTGATGCCCTAGTGTGGCAATGAAAGGAGGAGAGAAAAGGGGGGCAGGAAATGAAGAAAGAAGAGTGGGGAAAGGGGGAGGAAGAGACTGTGAAACTAAAGCATGCACCCACACGTAAACCATAAAGAGTGGAATTACTGTGTTTCCTGTGGGTTATTAAAATTTATCTTTGAGCTGGTGGCAGTTTTTCTCCTAAGCATTTCCCCCCAAAGTATCATGGACATGGATGCTCATCTAAATAAAACGATATGACAGAGAGAGGATTTGGTGAGCAAGCATGGTATGTATTCTAAGTACATACAGATAACACATTACTAGTGAAATAAGAAATAGTATTTAATTATTCACTATGTGAAATACACCGTATTCTGAGGACTTGGATGCATTCAAACAGTTAAGCCTCAGAACATGACAGGAGTGATGATGTTATGTTCCCACTTTAAAGATGGAGAAGTTGAAGCCAAAACATCCATTAGCTTATTGAAGCTAGTATTTGATCCCTGTCATTGGAAGCTTCAGAACTACATGTTAGATCATAGTCTAGTCCAGACAGTTGCATAACAAATGAGCACCCTGCAAATATAAGCCCTTCTTATGTGAGAATTAGTGAGACTGATTTGGTTTGATACCTGGCTTTGTTGCTAATTCTACCTCTTCTACAATAAGCATGTACTAAGCACCTTTGATTAACAGAGGACTCCACCAGCAGCTAGGAAATCTCAAGAAAAAGGGTGCTATATGTTTGTTGAAGGCACTGAAGCTCCAGAGGAAATAGGATGTCATTAATAGTGACCCAATATAAAGTAAGGTGAACTATAGAAAGTTCTGGGGAAAATACAAGGAATGTGTTCAATTGAAGATGGAGGGAACTTAATGCCAACTGAATTAATCAGTGAGGGATCATGAATGAAAATTTCATCAGATATGGGGGTGAGGCAGAGGAGAACATTCTAGATTGAGATAAGGTAAGGAATCAGAGAATCAAATGTGTGTTCTTCTGTGTTGTGTCAGTAAACTGGTACAGATAGAATTTTGGGGACCTAGAAAGAAAGACACTGGAAAGCAAGGCTGGACATAATAAGAACTAAGAACATGCTATGGAGTAAATGAAATTTGTTTAACATGTAGAAAATCATGATTACTAGATAGTTATGTTATGGTTTGAATCTGAAATGCCCCCACAGGCTCAGTCTTTTGAGTGCTTGCTTCTCAGCAGTGAACTACTTGGGAAGGTTGTGAAGCCTTCAGGAGCCAGGGTCTGGCTGGCAAAGATAGGCCACCAAGGGAAGGCCTTTGAGAGGTATAAGCTCACCTTGGTTGCAAACCTATTTTCTGCTTGCTCATCCACCAGAATGTGAACAGGCTTACTTGCCCACTGCCACATACTGAGCCATTCTGCCACGATGTCTCCACTATGACGGACATCAACTTCCTGAAACCATGGGCCAAACTCAACATTCCTCCTTCTTGCTGCTCCTGTTGGTTATTTTGGTCAGCGAAATAGTAACCAACACAGGTTGTTAAGATAATGGATGATTTATTTTGACTTTTGTTTTCTGTGGTCTGATAATATTCAAGGAAAGATGCTATTTTCCTATCTCTGCTAAAATAATTCATGCCCAAAATCTAGGGCCCATTTTCATCTTTCTTTCTGCCCTTTGGTCCACATATTATATATTTGTACTATAATGATTAGTGAAAGACTGCCTCAACTTTTCAACTAGATTAAGCTTTCACAGAAACCAAAAATTACAATATAAATATTTTGCAATCACCTGCAATATAGTATGGGATTTGCTTCTACTGTATCCAGTTGATGTCCTTGGATGTGAGGCTGGAGAGATGGATCAATGGCTCAATGATTAAATGAATGTACTACTCTTGCAAAGGACCTGAGTTCGATTCCCAGTACCATATCAGGATGCTCACAATAGCCTGTAGCTGTAGATCTATGGTCTCTTATGTCCTCTTCTGGCCCTCTGCTGGCACCCGAATTCATATATATATATACACACACACATATATTGAATATATAGACACACACATACACACATTATATATAATGACTTATCTGCAACATTTTCCTTCAGAAGCCAGGTAAAAAGGTAGAAAGACTTCTTGAGAATCTTGAACAACTGTCAATACTTCAGACATCTTCACTGACTTGTTCAGGAGCTTCCTTGAATTGCTGTTGTTTTGATATATGTTGCCTTCATGATTTTGCTCTGCTCTATCAACAGACCTGGCTGTGCATCTCTTTCTGGGGTTTCATGGATTCTTTGCAGGCTCCTATTTGTTTTCATGCTGGGTAGCCCCAGCTTCCTAATCAAGACTTGTGTATTCAGCTAGGGTTCTCTCATAAACCCTGCATTTAATGTGATATCATTGCTCTCTAATATGGTATATCATTGTTACTCATCCCATGATTTTTTTTAAACAAAATACTCTGAGATACCTGTTGCTAACTCGCTGATAATGAAGAAGATTCCAGGACCTGGGGGCGTCTTTCTAGAATCATTCCTCTCTGTTAGGCCTTATGCAACAGGGTCTTTATTGATATTTAGGAAATAAGTGGTATCATAAAGCTCCTGATCATTCCACTTAATTTTTATATGATAATAGCAAATGTTCTTATTCACTTATTTCACACCGGGTATTTCAAATTTTCTCATACTCCAGACTTAGTTGGAGATATTAGGAGAAAAATATTCACATTAAGTCTAGAGATATCAGATTAGTAGAAATTCACAAAAGGACACTGCTTTTCCTGTGTTTAATAAAAGCAGGGTCCATCTCTTTTTTGTTTGTTTTTACATCCTCAGTGTCTGACTGCCTGGAAACCAATACATTAGGTCCTTTTGTTTCTGCTTGTGTGACAGACATACCCAATCCACTTTGTCTTTATATAGTATTTGCCCTTTCCATACTGCCCTAGGAAACTTCTGCACATTGATTGGAGCTGGAAACATGAAGCATATTTATTATTCTCTTAGTTAGAACTCAATAAATATTTCTTAATTATTAGAATATTCTTCCCTGCGCATGCCCCCCCTTAGCACCAACTCTGACAAATAGCTACTCTGAGGCTGTTTAAGCACTTCCATATCCTGAAGAATACATTATTTCATAAGACAAGCTCTCCCACTGTGTTATAAATTAACTGGAAAGTTCTTTACATTTAGCAAAATCTTGCCTTTGTTAATTGATGTATCCAGCTTTCCCAATATTACACTTAAACACAATGGATTAATGCCTCTTATGTCTTAAGAATTAGTCATATCTGATCTTCCTGATTCGCCCTGAGAAGTTGATGATGATAGCTCCAATCACATTTATCGTCTCTCTTTAAAGATGTCCAAATGACAACTTTTGAGTGACAACAATCAGCACACATGTGTATGTACTATACAAAGTGGAAATATTCTTATGGAATTAAATACACAACAACTCCAAAACAGCATACAGATAGAATTGTAATATTCTAGTGTTAGATATCCCAAATCTCTACAGGTTTGGCTTGAGTTCTCAGCCAAGGGTTTTTGGTGTTACATTTCCTTTTTTTTCTTGGTTTGCTACTTTCACCTGCTGACCAATATCAAGTTTACTGCTTCCTATTGGAGAGATGTTAAGAATGACGAGTAGTTTCTGTGCAATTACCCTGTGTTTTTTCGGGATTAACCCCAACATTGTGGAACACAGTAGCAGCCCTCTTTGGATAAAGTGGTCTCCATTTCTATTTGGCCTTGATGTGGTATAGCTCTGTAAAATGCTACTGTGATGAGGGGAATCTCATAGAACCCCTCTGATTCTGGGTAGAAAAGAAATCATTTCATGCTAAAAACTGCCTAGAAAGTTCATACATTAATCAAAGGACTTTTTTTCCTCTTACCTTTTTTACTTAGATTAAAAATGGCCATGTTTGAGAATAACTAGTTATTTTTGGGAATAAGAGTGGAGTTGGCAAAGGTAACTGCTCCATGTTTATGTGAGGGGTCACATGTCTACCCCCGTGTCTTCTTTGACCTCCTTTATGCATGCCACATAGCTGATGGAGAAATGTAGAGTTCAGCCTTATTTTTTTGTTAAAAAAAAAGGAGACATGGGTCTAGAACTGATTTGATCTCTGTTCTTTAGTTAATGAAAAAGAGCCTAGAAACTCAAGCTTCCAATTTCTTAGTCTATTCATTTATAATTATTAATCATTGGAATAGATTGTAAGCCTTCCTCTTCCCTTGATCTAGAATTTTCTAAGTCCATAGAAAGAAAGTAGATCCTCCCTTGGGGCAGCCCTCATTCTGGACCCTTTGTGGAAGACCACTGAGGTAACACCAGACACCTGTCAAGTGCATGTTATATGGATAGCAAGACACCATAAGACTTTACAGACAAGATAATAACACAATGGTGACATGAGGTAATGGTGACTGGACTTCAGCACTTGAGCTCAGAAACTTTGAATTTTGAGCATGCTTATACCATCAGAACCTGGAACTGCTTCCTAATGCAGAGCAGGCTTTGTGTTCACTGATGTCTGGATGGAGTTACTTTTTTCCCTAAACCCAAGGATTACTGTTGCGTTTAACTCTCTAATGATGAAAGACATGATAGGAAACACGCGGTCTTATCTCCTTATAATGAGATTAGAAATGGATGGAAGGTTCCAGAATGTGGGTACCCAGCTATCTGCCAGTACTTCTCCAGTTGCACATTCCCTACCAGTTGCATTTTCATTCTTTGCCCTTCATTGATTCAAGCAAACACAGCATTATTACTCAGAGAATGTTATTTTCTGATTCTTTATCTCTCAAAGGCATGCATTTTGGAAGTAAGATCTCACTCCTTTAGGGAAGATGGGATCTCAGCATTTTGCCACAAAACAAAGTACTGTCGGCATTAATGAGCTGTCTGTCTTCTAAACAGCATTGAGAAATTTCCTTGAGTGAGTGTCTCTCCCCTCTCAACACTCTGGGAGATGACAGGAGGAAACACTATTAATCCCATTTTGCAGATGAAGAGATTCTATTCATCCTTAGTTCCTGTTTGAAGATCATGACATGCCCTGGAGTGCATGTCAGTTTCTACATTTGTTTAGTTCCACCAAACATCTGAGACATGCTACTGGTAAGCATCCAGCTCCTTCTTTTCCTTCGGCTTTTAATCCATCATTTGCATCTTCTGTGGATCACCAAATTTAGGTGCTAAATGACATAGTCTAAAAAGGAAGAAATAAGTGTTATGAGGTTTCCCATTTTCTGAAATACAGAGTAATAAAAGGTGAGAATTCATATTAGAAGAATGAATCTGAAAGGCAATTAAAATTTTCATACAACCAGTAATAAGAAAAATCGTGAAGACATTGACTGGCACTGTGCAGCCCAAGTTTAAAGGATAACATGCACTTTTTACTCAAGAATGTCCCACTCAGTCCTCCACACTTGGTTCAGGAATGAGCCACAGCAAGCTGAGTCAGATATAGGCAGCACAGGTCAATCAGAATAACAAAGTGGTTACACTCATACCTACGTTCTCAGAAGCCCTGACAATGATCCTGGAGTCTGACAAAGTTCAGAAATGAGGCATGTGGCCTAGTTTACACGCAGTAAGTATTTAAAGCTAAGTGAGTTCTCTATGTTTACTACTCTGATGCATGTCTTTTATTATCTGGTAGGAGGAGAGCCACAGGCAAAGCAACAGCTGAACATTCTCATCCCAGCAAAGTCAATGGTAGTCAACTAAGCATGGTGCTGCTCATCACACAGATTTGGTAAGACAGCATGGACACATGGAGCAATGATGAAATACTCTTGCATATCTCCACTTTACGTCAGAAAGAAGACAATTTTGGAAATATTTTCAGAATATTTTTATTGCCTTTATTTTGAATACTACATCATAAAATGAAGATCTGTTCCATGATGGTTTCAGAGAGAAAGAGGATCAACTCATGCCATGAATATGCCATCTACCTCAAATCGTCTTAAAAAATCCACAGTGCAGAACCAAGTGGACTATACACCACCCATCCTGGACAGCCTGCTCCAGTTTCAGTTTAGAATATAGACTTCACTTTGTTAAATAAAATTCTGCACAAACTCTTTGTGTCTTGTTGAATTCCTTCCTCTGGGAAGATCAGAAGCCAAGAGAAACCCTCACCTTGGTAACAGAATTATGCTGTTTAATTCTTCATATTCATGAATTTCCTGAATGTCTGTTTATCATCATTTCCCTAATAATCTTCTTCTCCAGTCAGAGACTCAATATTATATGATTTTAATACACTTTATATAATTTAGTACTTTAAAATTCCCCAAGGTTTGTCTCTTGCACCAATACAGAGTCTGAGGGAGTTTCATTTTGTACATCAGAAGTATCTATATTCTTCTACCAGATGTTAGGATTTTCTACAGATAATGGACCTTTGTCCTCCAAGGATGACACAGCTATTATCATTATGAAATCAGAACAACTGTGATTATTTATATCAGAACCTCACAGTATCGCACCTGTTACTATCCCCTCACAGAAGGAAGGAGTGTCATCTGATCCTCACCTGGTTTTTAGCCACTCACTTTCTTGCCTGCCCTACTCCCCCATCTGCACATAATTTTCTCTGCTGCATGTGATCTTGATGGGGATGCCAGGGCATTAGGCTTAGGGTGGTTGACTTGAGGTGGGACTCCATGTGGGGGGGGTAGGGCTCTTCAGCTGATGTAGATGTCTGAAAGTTACCCACTCGGTGATTCTTTATGTTCTCATAACTGACTCCCATGCACTTGTTACTTCACCAAGTTGACTTGCATGGCACGGTTCATTGTTCTGTCTCATTCTTTGTATAATGAATAAGCTTTTGTGTACATATCCTGAAGAAAAGTCATGCAACAACCTTGAACCTGGGTGGGGGCACAATGGAGACAATGATGAATTTGGGTGGAGCAACCTCATGGCCCTGGTATTGGTGATATGATATGCAACTGAGGCTGATTCATCTGTAGGTGGATTTTCAACAAGGGCAATCATAGTATGACCATTCTTGCCCATATGGCACTGAATGACATAGGCCATCTTGCTATGTGGAAATTGATCCCTGAAATAGAGGACAAGATATGTGTTTGAAGCTGAGCTACCTGCGCAGAGACATCCTGCCACTGCAAGAAGGTTTTTCACTAGGGATCTTCCATGCTCACCTCTGATTTGGTCAGAAAAGTGAATAAGATGGAGGAGGGAATGAAGACAATGGCTTGTAAATTCTTATCCTTGGTGGGTGTATAGGAAAGAAGATAAAGGGGGACTGTCTGTGTCACGTGATAACAAATATATGGCAAACTGACTTGAATAACTTTGTAGCCCAGGAAACTGGGAAAGTTGGGAACAGCCCCTCAGTTGCTAAGTAGCTTGACAGTTCCAGTGCAGACCACAGGAACAGAGGATGAGACTGGAATGCTATAGCCTGCCACTGTTCTTAGCCACATTTCTATGTTGCGGTTGTGCTGCATAAATGCTGCCAGTTCACTAATTCTGACAATTTTCACAGCTCCTTCTAGAGAGATATTCCTGTCACTCACCCTTATATAAGTTTTATTTGTTTTCCTGAGTCCTCAGATTATTGAAGACAAATATCCTAACAAGTTATTATCCCTTCCAACAAACTACTCAATTTTGTCACTTGTTACTCACTAACTTATCATCCTATCATCTATCTATCAATCTATCATCCATCTATTATTTATCTATCTAATCTATCTATCATTTATCTGTCTAATCATCTATCTATCTATCATCTGTCTTTCTGTCTATCTATCTATGTATGTGTTTAATCTATTTAGTATGTGTTGAATGTTTAACCATTGATAATAGAGCCTTATATGCTGTAGACAACATTGGATAATTAGATATCGGCTTCAAATATATAGTATAGTTATTAGGATTGAGAGTCCCTGGAATCAGATTGATTGGGGTTTATACCTTTGTTCTAGTTTAGTACTTA
Source organism: Peromyscus leucopus (assembly GCF_004664715.2). Taxonomy (NCBI): domain Eukaryota; kingdom Metazoa; phylum Chordata; class Mammalia; order Rodentia; family Cricetidae; genus Peromyscus; species Peromyscus leucopus. The sequence goes on from NC_051076.1 coordinate 29,962,463, forward strand.
ATAGCTCTCTGATCTTAAGCAATTTTCTTAATCTTTTGAAACCTCTTTTCTCATTTACAAAATGAGAACAATGATAATAGTGCCTCCTAGGGTTGTTGTGGGGATTAGGCAAAGTAATTCGTAGGCAATAGCTTGCATACCCTAATTACATAGTAGAGATTTACATGTAATAAGACTTCATAAGTTCTTAGCTATTATTAATAATAAAAGAATAAGTAATAAGAAAGAAATTAAACTTTATGTGTATTCACAAGTCAAAAGATCCCCTTAGCTGAGAAGTTGTTGCTTTGCATGTCTTTATTCTTCATCAGTGAAGCCCATGTTGAAATGTATGACTAGCAGATACTCAATAAATCTTCATTAAGCTTAATTTAAATCAGTTGGCATTATATGGACCCTATATTTCACCATTCAGTTTTTTTTTTTTTAATCAAAGGGGAAATGTTCAGATATACCACCTAGGAGGTTAACTAACCTGGTTTGTTTCTAAAGAGAAAATTAGTTGCCAAACACATCAAAACAAGATTCCACAGTCATGCTCCTGGGGTGTTATTAACTACCAGTATGGCCCTTGAAAACCATTTCTTCATCTTTGTCTTTTTCGACTTTCTCATTTGTATGATGAAAGCAGTTGATAAGTTTGGTGTGCATCAGACCCAGTGGTAGAATTTGTTAGAATAATATGAACTTGGACTATCTCTCCAGATGCCCTACTTTGGAGAGTAGAAGATAGTCTAATTTACATGTTCACGTAAATAGGAAGTGGAGATACTTTGAAAAGTTTGATTCTGTGCTAATGAAAGAAATGTGTACTGACTAAATTTTTGTCTAAATTTCATCTTATTTTTTCTTTCTTTCTTTTTCTTTTTTCTTTTTTGGAGCTGAGGACAGAACCCAGGGCCTTGAGCTTGCTAGGCAAGCACTCTACCACTTTATTTAGTAAATTGTTGTTTAGCACAGACTACCCTGAAAGTAGCACACAGCTAAAATATCATCCAATAGAACTCTTGTTCTCTCTAAATTTTTTAAATAAGAGTTGATAATGATTGCTTCTTGATAAATTCACTGTTACTAAAATAAATTTAGCAGTAGTCTTAGAAATCATACAGTTTTGGTAATGAATATCTAAGTGTTTTGAAAAAAGATTCTTATATATGATATTTGTAATATATGTGATATAGGATATATCTATGTCTTAGAGTTTCTATTGCTATGATGAGACACTATGACCAGGACAACTCCCATAAAAAAGAAAGCATTTATTTCTGGCTAGCTTACAGTTCAGAGGTTTAGTCCATTTTAATCATGTTTGGAAGCATGGTGGCATACAGGCAGACATGGTGCTGCAGAGGTAACTGAGAATTATACATCTGGATTGGAAGGCAGCAGGAAGAGAGAGTGACACTGAGCACAGCTTGGGCTTCTGAGACCCCAAAGCCCATCCACAGTGACACACTTCTTCCAATGAAGCCACATCTACTCCAACAAGATCACACATTCTAATAGTGCCACTCCCTATGGGCTTATGGGGATCATTTCATTCAAACCACCAAAATATATGTATTCTGCAGTGACTCTCAGATTCCTGACCTAAAAGACGTAACTCTTTTCTATGTTCCTCTGTATATAGTGTGTTTTATTTTGGTGTGGAAAATATCTGCTTCTCTTTAAAGTATTTCCTAATGTCTACATTTTAATGTTTTTATCAGAGGGCATCTATAGCCCCCACCCCTCCACTGTCCTGCTTATTTTGCTTAATAGCCTTTGAGACTTTTGGGTCTTCCTTTGAATATCTTTTACTAATTTTTGGAAAGTACTTGAACTTTAATATTTAAAAATTTCCTTTGTCTCATTCTTTTTGTTCTTCCAGGACTTATTTCATGCACATATAAGGTTAATGCTATTTCACAGGCCCTAGATGTTTCTTTTAATTGCCTTTTCCAACTTTTTATTTTAGTATCTCATCTTTTGTAATCATGTTTGTATGATTTCAGGTTTTTATTTCATTTATTGAAACTATTCAAATCGAAAGATTCAATTATCCTGTTAAAGTAATTATTTGAATAGGTTATTTTTTTTAAATGTGTTGTGATGACATTTTAATTTTTCTTGAAGTACCTCATTTATATAGAAACTCCTCATTGGCCTATATATGCTATCAACCTTTCTGCTAAAGTCTTTAACACACTCTTTTTAGTTACTCTAAATAACCCCTTTGAGACATTGACTATCTTGTTCATAACTACTTATTGTACTGCTGATTGCTATTGTTTTAATAATGTAATTTTTTTCTCTCATGTTTACCTTTCTTGCTCATGATTTACTGGTATTGTGCCAAACTTCTAGTGTGACTAGAGACTGAGATAAACTATATTTATTTCTGGAAAGAAAACTTCAGGTAGATGTTCAGTGGGTAGATTTTGAGTTGTGACCAAGTATTAGCTAAGTAGGGTTTGGTTGTTGGTGGGGTTACTTTCAGTGTCCACCAACTTCTGATTAGCTTAGCTTGGACTATCAGGGAAAATTATGATTTCTGTAGACTTTTGGCTTTTCTTGTTATTAAGATAAAATTAGCACTCATTACATTTTTACATATTATCAGTAAAATCTAGCGATCCCTCATATGATTTTATTTCATATCTGTAATAAATAGTTGTGTATCAGTAGTTATCAGAGATCTTAATTTTCTTCTCGTGTTTTATCAGTTCCAGCAACAAAACATATAGACACATATAATGCTATATAACCCTCGATATTCATGATGACTATTTATAATCCTCTATTTATAGTGCAAGTAAGAGACCTGACTACTAGTAGTTACTAAACATCAAACGAGGAAAATATCTCAGAGACTAAATGAGAAGTAACTTTTTTTTGGTTTCATCAATATGAAAGAAAAATTTAAAAAATAAATTGAACATAATTGAAATGTTTGTAACTGGAAATGAGTGATTACAAGGTGCTATGGAGTATGTTTATATACTGGAGAAAGATTGGTGCAATTTACACCAAAGGGTATTATAGCATCTTTTCATTTTTCCAATTATATTGTCTTTTACTTTTGATTTTGACTGACACCTAATTCACCACATTTTTTTGATAAATGATACATGAAGTTAAAAAAATGCAATTCACGTGTACTAAGCGCATTGCAAGGATAACAAAGATATTTCCTATATAATGTGAGATCTGAAGTCTTGACCGGTACAATGTTCTTTACCTGTCTTCACTGGAGAGGATGGCAGAGAGACTCAATTGGTCAGAGGAATCATCTGGAGCAAACTCCCATAGAAGAGTTGCTGAAACCCTATAATCTTCCTCAACTCTACCCCTCATTTTTATTGTTTTATGTTTTGGGTGTTATATAATGATGTGTCCTCAGTCTTACATAGAACAATATAAAAATGTTCTTAGTACTTCTAGACAGCCAAATCTTAAAGCCAGTACTTCCTGAGCCAGCTAATAAATTCCTATAGTGAAATTTTAGTTGGTTACTAAGGGAAATAGGGAGTAATATTATGCCCCTTATTCTTTTGTGTTTTGTACATGACATTAGATGAGAACTAGGTTGAGTACTTTGCATCTAAAAATTTCCACTGGACACCCGATGTCTAACAGTAGAATTTCACCTTTTCAACTTCAGTGAATAATCAAAGCATGCCTTTTTACACCCTGTGGATTTTCAGTAGGATTCTGTATCTCACCTATGTTTCTATCTCATTGTGATGTTGGCAGTTTTAGTTATTGAACAATTGGCCCTAAATTCCATTTTTATGTATTTGAATGTAACAGTGACATTTTTCTACAGCAATCTGTATGTATGAAAGAAGGAATCAGATTAGTGGAGCAATTGATTAAGCCAAATTTCAACCATCTCTCTTAACCGGAAGGAAACAGAATGAAGAGGCACCTAGGAAATCCATGAAGTGTTTAGCTAGCAACTTGAGATATGGCCTAAGAAGGTAAGGAGGCTAGACCTTAGGGAGTATGTGAACATAGGTATTTGTGGTAGCTGTCACGTCTCTCTTTATATATGTTTAAAACAAAAATTATTTCAACTTAAGATATCCCTTTTGGAGGTCTGCAGATCAGTGGGTAAAGGTTTCATCACAAAATGATAGTGAGAAGATTCAGAGGCCCTAAATGTCTGTAGGCAGTATATTACTTTCAATGGTTAGCTGGTACTTATCTTGGAGCAACTTGATTTCTATTGCAGCTTCCAAATCTGTCTTAGCCCCAACTCACTTCAGCCAAGAAGGCCATCTAAACAAATCTTACCAGGAAATGCCATGTCATGGCCCTATAGAGAAACCATGCCTGAGGAGAATGAACAGAGAAAGGAAAGGGTGGATCTGAGCTCAGAAAAGCAACTGTACTGACAAAAATAGCTAAAGATGTTTTTGGGAAGTTAAGACACGGGAAGAATTAGGAAGGCAGTCACACCAGAAAATAAGATCCTTTCTGATAAGCATAGAAGAGGAATTTTTAAAATATTGAAAAGACCCTGAAGGAGAAAAAAAAAAAAAAGACATAGTGAAAAATCAGAATTTAGTAAAGTTCCAACACTTTCTTCACAAGAAGGTATTCATTCGGTAATCATGCACTGAAAAATTATGACATGTCAGATGTAGGAAAAACAAACTAAAACAAAAGTCTAGAATGCTTAAATAGTTATTTAAATGCTCTCATGATGCCCTAAGAGAGATTTTTTTTTGTGTCCTGTTTTTTGTTTTCTGAGATGAAGAACATAATAATCACTGACATTTATTGAGTGAATATTGCGGGAGCACTCCACTTTCATGGAATCTACATAAGATGTAGGTGTCATTATTTCTTCATGTGTGTGAATAAACTGAGTGTGTGGGGGATGAGGGTCTCATCTAAGGTTACACATAACCGAAGGTGGGGCTCGAATGCAAGAGAGCTTGTCCTCTTTGAAAGCTTGTCATTTTGGGGGACGAGCTACTAGAAGGTGACTTTCATTGGGGTCTAATGACTTCATCTTTTATCATTTTCCACTTAGGCAGACCACAGCAGCTGGCTGAGAGGAACCCTGCTAATGATGGGAAGATGTACAACACGTAGCCTATCAGAACCCTCTGCAATGTGAGAGACCAGACAAATTTTCCCAAGGATCTCTTCTATCTGTAACACAGCGCTTAGTAACCCAGTGCTGTGCAGCATTCAGTCTCTGAGTGAGCTTTAGGAGCCAACATTTCTTACTGGCTGGGGGCAATCCATGTCTTCAGGCAGGGCTGAGGCTTTGCGTAGTCCTGTCTGACGTTTTGTGTAGTCCATAAAAGGAAGACACAACACGGCAGCACAATTGACAGAGGGTATGCAAACAATTTGGTTAAAATGGTGACAACTACCCTACCTGTAGATACGAAACTGACCATGGAGCAAACATGTCTATAAGCGTGAAGGTGCATCAAGGTCAGCGGAAAGCAGCTCTGCAGAGGTCTTCTTGGTTTGGTCTTCACTTTTGCATTTCTCTTTATTGTGCCCTTTTCACTTCGCCACAGATCACCAAACCAAAACAAGCACAAGCTCACACCACGTGGACTCTTCCCTTGGTCCGTTATAAGATGCTGCCATATCTCTCAAGGTCTCTCGATGTCCCCTGAGGAAAGATTTAAGCAATGAGGATGAGGATCTTATGAAAATTAAAGAGCACTTGACATTCTACAACAGTTTCATACACATGCTTGGAGACATGAAAGGACTTTCAACAAAGTTCTCCTTAACTCGACTCTTAGGACAATAAAGTTCAGAGACATGGAGTACCTGGCATCCTGATACATGTTCTGAAGATGAAAGATGCCACTTACACTGCTCACCAGTGTGGTTTCTGAACTACCTTGTGATTACCATGTGTTTTGCTCTCTTATTTAGATTGATTGCTGTGCTTTTTAGTTTTAATTGTGAAATTGACACAGCTTATAATCATTTGGGAACAGCGCTAATGGGAAATTATTTGGTCAGTTTCACCTTGGGCATGTCTGTGGGGAATTACCTTGATTGTTTATTGAAGTAGAAAGACCCAGTCCATTGTGGGTGGCACCATTCCTTAGGCATATTGTCCTAAATTATCTAAGAGAGGAGAAAGCTAGCTAAGAGGTAGCAAATAAGCAGCAATGAATTTCTTACCTCTTTCCTGTTGACTATGTAAATTTTGCAATCAGCTGCAGAGTTCCTGCCTTAACTTTCTTGAAATGATAGGCTGTAACTTGGAATTGTAAGCCAAATAAACTCATTTTTTTTTTCTCTAGCAACAGCAATGGAACTAGAACAGTGGTTCCTCTTTTCCCAATGCTTCTGATTCTGGCTGTCTCCTTTTATCCCTCTCTCTGTCTCTGGCTTACTGTCATTTTTGATGCTTACAAAGGTCAGATGTAGAAACTATGTGTGAGAAGGCAGCCCTGAGAATAATGGCTTTCTGAGTTTGGAATTTTTTTCTTAATGTTCAAAACTGCTCTTAATGCTAAAAGATATGTTCTTTAAGGTCTTTTAGTGCACTAGCCTGGCAAGAGTTGGCTTCAATGAATTTTGCAGAATTAAATTGAATTGAATTAAACCTAGTAAAGGTCACACTTGACACTTTTAAAGGAATCCAGACTCAGAAATGCCAGCCATCCTGAACGTTGTAGTAGAGACAAGGCAGCCTCATGTTTTCTAGCTTGAAGAATATTTTAATGTAATCATTTATATATTTTCAAAAATTCACAGAATAACTAAAGTTCTGTTAACATTGCCCAAACCAAAATCACCTCACCTGTTTCAGGATTTGCTGTAGAACAAATTCTGTAAGTCCAAATCGTGTAGCACAAACACCAATTAGATGAGTTCATCTTACATCTACAAGTCCACCCAGTTTATTATAAATAACCTGCAACTCTAGACACAGGGTATGTAAAAATGTAGAGAAGAGGAATAGGAGGGCTGGAGTGATGCCTCAGAGGGAAAAGTGCTTTCAACGGGGACATTAGTTCAGATTCCTATTACCTGTAAAAAGTGGAGTGGGATGTGTCTACCTGTAATCCCACTAATGGGAGGTGGACACTGGAGGATCCTGAAAGTCTGTTGGTCATCCAGTCACCGAGTTCCAGATTCAATGAGATTCTGTCTCAAAAAAAAATAATGTGGAGAGCAATAGAAGATACATGATGTCAACCTTTGGTGTCCATACATACATGACATGTACCTTACCCCACACATACACTTGTCATATACAGGAGCACATGTGTATACACACACACACACACACACACACACACACACACACACACACACAACACACACGCGTGCGCGCATGCACGCGCAAGCACACACACACACACAACACACACACGCGCGCGCATGCACGCGCAAGCACATACACACGCACGCACACACACACCAGCATTGTGTAAAATAAAGCAGGCAAAGAAAGTGAAAGAAATATCACAGAGGGATTGAAAAACAGTAAGACTTCTGTAAAAGAGTGGGAAATGATTCTTCCTATCCAGTTCAGTATCCCTATGATGTAGCAAGAATCTTAAAAGGTCTAATTAATAAAAGCAAACCCAGAGCCAGGTATTGGGGTGAATGCTGGAAGATCAGAGAAGCAGAAGAAGCCACAGCTACCGCACCTTGCCAATTCCTCAGCTGATTCTGTTTCCACAGACTGGAAGCCTTTGAGTCCTCATCCAAATGGATCTCAGCTGAACTGCTGCTAAAAGCCTAACCAGCTCTGGTTCCTGGTTTTCACGCCTTATATACCTTTCTGCTTTCTGCCATCATCTCCTGGGATTAAAGGCTCTTGTTACCATGCCTGGCTGTTTCCAGTGTGGCTTTGAACTCACAGAGATCCAGACAGATCTCTGCCTCTGGAATGCTAGTATTAAAGGCGTGTGTGCCACCATTTTTTGGCCTCTATATCTAGTGGCTGTTCTGTTCTCTGACCCCAGGTAAGTTTATTAGAGTGCACAATATTTTGGGGAACACAATATCACCACACTACTCCAAGCCAAATTCAGTAGTAAGATGTATTTTAAATCTTTCATTCAAATCAAAATAGACTAGCTCTTAAATTTTTCACAACATTCATTGTGTTTGTTTTTTCTTTTTCTATTTTACATGTTGACTACATAACCTCTTTTTTTGTTTGCTCACTTGTTTGTTTGTTTGCTTATTTTGTTTTACTTGGGCTTGTATACCAGATTGAGTCAAAACCTTATGTGTAGCTACACTATGTGGATCGTATATCCTGCTATGAGCAAGTGGAGAAAGCAAAATGACTTGCATTGTTAGCATTAGTCATTCATTCCTTTCTTGACCACCACTATGTATGGACACACATGCACACATTCTAACATATACACAAACACAAACACACACCACACAAATTGAAGTCATGATCTCCTTGGGTAGTAGAGCACATAGACACTAGAGAGTCTTTTCAGTTTTCAGAAAAAAATGTGAGGACCTCCACCCCATTTTGGGAGAGAGAAAGAGAATGAGGGAGAGAGAGAGAGAGAGAGAGAGAGAGAGAGAGAGAGAGAGAGAGAGAGATGGAGAGACAGAGAGAGACAGAGATAGATGATAGATAGATAGATAGATAGATAGATAGATAGATAGATAGATAGAGAGTATGAGCAAGAGGCAGACAGACTAGTCCTAGGACAAGAGAACATAACATTAAGAATGACTTGAAAAACAAGTCTGAGACCAAAAATAGACATAAGGCAGTAATGCTGATGATATGAAAGTACTAAGGAGAGACAAACAAAGGTGAATGAAATCCATTCACATGTAACAACAATGGAAGCAAAGATGACCGTAAGACTTTTGAGGAAAAGTGATAATAATGTATATGCATGACTTCATATAAAGTCCTAGCTGATGAAAACAAAATTATATATTGCTTCGGATCATGGATCATAGAGATAAAGTGAAAGTATAAGTGAGTGAAAACAAGAAGGTGATTGTTCAAAGACTGCTGGAGGGCCTGTGAGGGCTCAGTGGATAAAGCTCTTGATACATGAGCTTGAGGACCAGAGTTCTGATCCCAAGCACCCAAGTTGAATGCCAGATGGCTATGGCAAACTGCCTGCAATTCCAATTCTGTATGTGCATTTGGGGCTCAATGAAGAGATCTTTCCTCAATGAATAAGTAGGAGACCCCTGATGTAAATCTCAGGCTTCCTAATGCACATGCACACAAGTACATGCTTGGTGCACACAAACCTAGACCCCCAAATATAAACATAAAAAAGAAAGAAAAAGAAAAGAAAAACAAATTGACTATAGCTTATGTATGAAACTGTAGAGAATCATTCAGATAACCTTGAATACTTACGTAATACTCTTTTTCATGAGCAGGGATTTGGTACATGGATGTACTTTATATTATTGAATTCATATGGATGTGCTACTATATTCTTTTTTAGGCAATATATACATTTGTATGTTCAGATATACATACACATGCATGATTATATACTTGTGTGGGTATGTGTATGGATGAAAACCTGGGAACCACACTTGAAGTGTTTTAACTGGGGAGTATGGTAGGAACTTAAGGCTAGGAAATTCCCTGAGCCATAGAATATAGTTACAACCCCTTTCATAGTGCAGTTAGAGTTTTGTGCATGAGCAGAAATAGAGCTGTTAGGAGCAATGAGCCCTTTGGATCATAAAGTATGGAGAGAAAGAACACAGAGACCTGAAAATAAACAGAAAAAAATAGAAAATGAGAAAGGGAAGCTTAGATTTGTCCAAATAAGTACACCTTTATACCACCACACCTATCATAATATCCAATCACCCACTATCTCAAGATGGATAAAATAGTTACTTCATGATGGATAAAACAGACTTTGGAATTTTAGGAAAAACTTTTAAAAATTATAAAATTAAGTAATCATTATTCACACATTTCATCTTCACTGGGACTTTCTTCAAGGTTTATTTTGGCTCAGGTACTTGTCTGCTAGAACCTCAATGTCAAGATGTGGAAAGGACAGCAAAACCTAAGGCCAGAGGACATCAAGGATTGAGACAGGATATGTGGGTCCTTGGCTCTGGCCTCTGAGGAGACTATGGGCAGGGCCCATACAGAGAATGGGGAGTGGTTGGTTAAGTCAGGTTTGTTTTGAGCAAATGTTGCTATTGGGTTGAGAAGCAAGGTCCCACCCAGAAGACAGGGTATAGGAGTACTAAGAACTGTACAGGACTAGAGATTGTACCCAACTTGCTAACAAGTTGAGACTAGAATTTCAGGGATTCTAGTATAAGATATGAGATACTTGGGTCAGAGGCAAAAGACTGATCTATCCCCACACCAATAGTAGCCAGTATGTCAACATTTGGGTCTCTTTATGCACACTTTCCTCAAGGTACTCCAAAGAGGACCAGGGATCACCTGCACATCTTGTCAGTTCTGTGACAATAGAATGTTGGAGGTTATGAAGCCAAGGATGCCTGGCTGTCATCACAGAGGGGTCATGAGTCAAATAAAGAATCTACGTCTGAGACATGAGGGCTCCTAACTTCAGAGAAGTTTCCCATTATCCAGTGACATTGGAAGAAACACAAATACTGAACTAAATAGGACTGAGAAGACAGAGCCTCCAGACACCTCAGTGCTGACCATCTTGAGCTGATACCCTACTCCTGGGATGCTCTTCTGAATGCTTGCACAGTCTGGAATTATTGAAAGAATGTGGTAATGGCTACCGTTATGTTCTTCCCAGAGGTGGCAATATGGAGCCCAGATTCACTTTAATGGAAAAAAAAAAAACAAGTGAAATTCTCTTCTTTGCTTCTTCTTCTTTTTTTTTGAAAGTATAAAATGAATCTGAATGAAGCCCATGTACAAGAAAGAAAAAAAAATGGAGGTAGAAAATATAGCTTTAATTTTTCCAAATCTACAGGTAGGCTACAGCTTGAATTGGCTTAATGAATTCTAGAATGTCAAATATGAAAACTATACACATTCTATAAAAATCATACTTTTAACTTTGATCTTTTTCAAGGCTAGCAATATGTGATAGAATGGTCTTTTGTGATGCTGGGCATGGCAGTAAACCACGTCTCTAAGCGTGAGGACAGATAACAGATACTGTGAAGTGTACTATGTTGCTCCATTATAATGTTCATAGATTAGCTGCACAAAGTGGACTTATACTGGAAAATTCCATTTCTAACAAGTTTATCATAATGTAACTCCTTGTCAGTCAAGGAGCATCTATCCTTTCCAGTATCACCATGTATTGGTAGAAGTTGTTGTTAGGGATTCTAGTGCTGTTCCAGAACACCACAACCAAAAAAGCAAGTTACATGTGTACATCTCAGTCCATCATTAAATGAAGTCAGGACAAGAACTCAAGGTAGGATCCTGGAGTCAGGGTCTGAAGCAGAGGCCATGGAAGAATGCTGCTTACTAGTTTGCGCCCCACAGCTTGATCAGTCTGCTTTCTTATACACCCAGGACCACCTGCCTGAGGGTGGTACTATCACTAGTGAGCTTGTCCTCTCTCGTCAATCATTAATCAAAACCAAAAAAAAAAAAAAAAATGCTTACAGACTTGCCTTTAGGGCACTCATATGGACACCTTGTCTCGATTTTGAGTCCCCCTTCCAAGATATGTGGAGTTTTGTGTCAAGTTGATAAAAGCTGACCAGCACATTTCTAAAACATTCCAGATGCATCTGATAAGACTGTGACACTTACTATACATTGCCTATGCTTGTCAGGATGGTTCAGGCATAGGATGGGTTGCCTGTTGGCTATCTACCTAGCCAACCATAGGAAGGCAGAGTTAGGAAGACTAAAATAGTTTCCCCTGTGACTTTAGTACCTAATGACAATTTTCGAGCTGGTTTGTCGGAGATTAGTTGTGGTTCTTAAAACCGTAGAGAAAGCTTAGAGATAGTAATGTAAAACTGACACTCTTCAAAGGGAACTGATCTGTAGACTAAAAATATTGTAGGGACATAAAAATGTTCAAAATCTTTATACAATATGCAGACCTTATTTTCCCTCTTGCATTTATTGAATTTTAAGGAAACTTTGAAATGGACCTGTGAGACTTTCTGAGTTCCAGCACCCCTTTGAGTGTTTATTGAAGCATAGAATCACATGTTCTGTAGCCAGAGAATATACTGAATTCAGCTTAGAATAAGAATGTGGATCTAAACATCTCAGAAACAATCCATAAGTCTGCTGCAATTGAATTATGCACCACCAGCCTTCTTGTCTAAATGTTCAAATGTTTTGAGACTTCTTACAAGGCAGCTACATGGTCACACATGGATTAAGTTCCAGAGTGATCCATTCTAGCTCAAGCAGAAGTTGGTAAAGATCAACACAAGAATCAAGTACATCAAGACGTGGAGCGTTTAAATGCAGGACTCCAAGGAGGTCACACCCCTTTCTACTTCACGGAGGCCTCATGCCCTTCTGCGCCAGATATATTTGAATTTCAGGCACAGGGAACTCTTCTGGACCCTGCAGGCCTTTCCCTGAGCTTCGGCCATTACAGTGTGGCCTATTGACTTCTACAAGCATCTAAATGGAAAAGAAATCTATTTTTTTCTGTTCTTGTTTACCTAGGGTTTAGGAACTCATAGTAGTTTGCCAGTTTTCTGCAAAGAATTCCACTTCATTCTGAGGCCAGCTGCAGGGACTTTGTAGTTCTGTAATCACATCTTCCCAGACAGCCACGCCAACAATTGTGCCAAGCAGCCCCTGAGCCGTGATTACCCCGTAATGATTATTTGTGGGTTTGTCATTAATTTCCTAGAACTGGCTCTTCTTGGCATCTCCCCACCCCATGTTGTTCTGTGTGAGCTGCAGCTGCATGGTTACAGCTTCTATCTCCCCTCAACGGGTATTCATCGTGATTATATTAGGGGGAAATTCAGTGAATTTTTTTTTCTTTACTCAGTGGGCAATTACAATAACAGGGCATAATAGAACGTGGTGTGAGGAGCTGAAATGCCATAGGGAAAGGTTAGAGCTGAGTAGGGAGTTTAATAAGGATATCTATAGCTGGGCGGTGATTTGTAAATGTGTAATTCTTGCTTTCGCTTCTCTTTTGAAACATTAGCCTGAGAGGATTGAGAATCAAATGCGAAGCAACAGCTCAGCGTTGTTGATTGGAAAAGTCCAGACCAAGGGATCTGGATTTGCAAGATAGTTCTTAGAGATCCTTTCTATTTGTTAAACAGGAAAGAATGACTGGAGTATGTAGGAAATGCAGTTGTCAAGGCACAAAAACATGAACTTCTTCCCTCCTAGGAAACACTGATATGTTATCAAGAAACTTTAAGGTTCATGGGAGCAGCAGGAGACACAAAGTTGGTAATGGTGACTGTCTTTCGTATTTCACAAATATATATGAGGCATCCATATACTCTGTTAGTCTCAGTGATAAGTTCTACTCATAAAGTGTTCCAGACCTACCAATACTATCCTTTCTCTCCTAGGCTTTGGGATCTAACATGAAAACATGTATTCCTAAGCCCTGGACCCTGGTTCTTCAGATGAGAAAGATTTCTGGTTGTCAGTCTGTTTGGATTGTAGGAGCCTGGATTAGCACTCTTTCTGGTCACCCAATGAAGCAAGTTATGAATGTTTGCTTGTATTCTCTCTCTGGGGGAATCTCTAAATCATTATTCTATGTATTTTTCAAGACTTTATAGGTTTCACTTCCATGTATACACAGCTGTATGAAGATTTCATCAGGGTAACTTCTAGAGTTTTTAAGAGGTCATGTAGCTGTATGAGCAGCCTGTCTTCCTTTTCTGTTATTTCTCTGTCTCTGTCTCTCATGTATGTGTGTGTGTGTGTGTGTGTGTGTGTGTGTGTGTGTGTGTGTGCATGCACTCATGCATGGCAGTCAAAGGTCAACTTTGGATGTTGTTCTACAGGAGCCTTCACCTTGGTTTTGGAGACAGGGTCCTTTTCTAGGACTTGCGGCTCATTGGTTATGATAGCTTGGGTAGACCCACCCATCTCTCTCCCAGTACTGGAATTATGAGTGAGCCACCACACCATGCTTTGGACATGGGGGCTGGAGACTGAACTTGGGTCTGTCTGCTTATAACACAAGCACTTTCTTTACTGAACCATCTCTCCATCCCCACCTCCATGTCTAATAGATTGAGAAACACATATTCACAGAAGCAGAGCAATTTTTCCAAGTTATTGTGTTGGTGAGTGTCTAGGAAGAATGTGAGCCCAAAAGTTCTGATCTCAAAGCTGACAGAGGGTTTCTATTGTATTGGAGTACATAGTCCTTCTTCCATTGTGCTGCAGACAAGTGACAAGACAGAATGCTTGCTAAATGTCTCTTGGGAGACGTGGGGAGCAGAGGAAGTCCTGAGTGAATGTGTAAGGACAGGGGTAAGTCCTGAGTGAATGTGTAAGGACAGGAGGAAGTTCTGAGTGAATGTATGTTGCTGACATGAGTGTGGATGCGTCAAGAGCCCCAATGCCTCAGACCCAGGGTGAATGGCAAAGGCTTCCTAGAGTCAAGGTCAGGGAATGACAAAGCTTCTCTCTGGTCCATGTGCAGATATTGATAGTGTGCACAGAAAATGTTGATCAGCTTCCTCTTCCTGGATTTTTACAGCCTGTGACTCTTTCTCTACTGAGGCTCTCTATTGTGATTAGCTAAACCAGCCTCCTTGTTCAACTAAGTGTAATAAGCTCACCTCCATCATTCAGATGTATAAAATACACACCATGAGTTTCCAGACTGCTGTTGCTACTGGATCTCCAGCAGAGCATGCAGCCTACTTGATCCCAGTTTTCTGTACGTGAGTCTGTGTGACTGTTATTTCTCATTCCTAGTCATCACTTTTGTCAGTCCCTGAGCCATGGAAATTGAGGCAAGGAGCTTTCTCCTGAACAGAGTAGGGTAGAGAAGTAGCATCAAGGGATGACTGAACCAACCCCCAGGAGCATCAATGGGTAGAGAGGGGAGCAGGCAAGCTGCAAACATCCTACTAGAAGTTTCCCATTCACTCCTTCTTTCTGAAGAGGCACACGTGGATGCTCTGCTCTGCTCACAACTCCTGGAAGTTGCGTTTGTCATGATAGCAATCACAATTTTCCTTCGAATACTCAACAATAAGTTGTAAATATCTCTATCGGTTGCTTTTAGCATTGCCAGAAACAGAAAGCACCCAGAGCATCCCCGTGCGAAGCAGAACTGAAGCAGGCATGGCGAACAGATGCAGTGAGAATGCTCTGACAGGTGGGGTCCCAGGGTGCATTATTTTCTTTGATAGCTAGTGATATTTTTGAAGTTGCATTTTCTTCCAGACACACTTTCTTTCTTATAATATATTCCCCTTTTGCCTTTAGCTGACTTACTCGAGATGTGATTATAACCAGAGTTTCCAACCAAAACATGCTGACTTTATTGAGCTTTTCCCATTGGGCCATCGGTGCTGGTGCTAGTGCAATTAAATATGATACTTTAGGGGTGAGTGTGTGTGCATGTGTGTATGTGTGTGTGCATGCATGTGCGTGTGTTTCAGATAGTTTGGCATGCAATAGGTACTCAGTTAATTTACATTCTGCTGAATAGAATTGAATTATGAAGTCATTATACTGCCTGTTCTGTGCACCTCCTAACCTCTGTGCTTCAAGTGAAATCTCGAAGGTAACAGCAATATTTCTTCCATATAATTCTTTTCAATGTTCCATCCCTAATTCCTAGGAAAGTGTCTGACATGTAATGATATAACTTGCTGTTTGTTACTGAGTGAATGATTGAGGTAGATCCAGAAAAACAAAAACAGATAATTAACCATAAATCTTTGGCTGTAATGACATCAGACTCTAGAAGTTACCCCAATGAAATCTTTAGGAATTTTGAGTACAGATATATTTTCAGTGATTTCTACTGGAGCCTCTCCGACAGATCATGAGAGACTTAGTTAATTTAATTAGGGTGAATTACAACAAAATTTCGAAAGTTATAAAAGGCATATGACTTAA
The DNA here is from genome assembly GCF_004664715.2 of Peromyscus leucopus. Classification (NCBI taxonomy): domain Eukaryota; kingdom Metazoa; phylum Chordata; class Mammalia; order Rodentia; family Cricetidae; genus Peromyscus; species Peromyscus leucopus. The sequence goes on from NC_051076.1 coordinate 29,978,460, forward strand.
ATGAAATTATGTAATAACAATAGAAGAAAGATCCTAACATTCTTATTGTAATGTCTGCGGTGGTCTGCTTACAAGTTTAAGTTGCTTTGCATTTTCTTTGATTTTTATATTAAATGAAATTAGTTCATACTTAATAAAATTAAATACCTTAATATCCAGTCATATTCCTTAAGCCTGAGTCCATGTTTCCACTAAGACCCCTACCAGCTGCCTGGGTGTCAATTATATCATTTAAGTAGGGCTTTGAGTAAACGGTATTACCTAAAGCAGAGTGCTGGTAGATACCTAACCGGTTTGTAGAGGAAAAAAAAAAATCTCCTTGGTACTGTCTGGCAATTCCCATGGTGTAAAGACTCCTGTCATGGCTTAATTTCCAGGTGTCAATGCAACGATACTGGATTTGTAGATGAAATGGGCACCGTCAGCCCTGATGAGGTAGGTGAGCAGGCTTTGACGCCTCATTGCTGACCACATAGATAATCAAGGCATGTTGTTCCCCAGGTTAATATAGTTCACCATGGCAAACCTTTTCAGAAAATGACCAATAGTGCATGCATATTTGAGCCTCCTCAGGCACTTTTTCCCCTCCACAGCTACTCAGCTCTGCCGCTGCAGTACAAAACCTGCCGTAGACAAACACATACATGAACGATAGAGACACCTTCACCAAAACATTGCTTACAAACATAGGTAGAAGACAGTTTGCAGCCTTCAAGAGAGCTTGCTCACCCTGCATAAGACCTGCAATGCATTTAAAGCCATAAGTGAGTTCAAATTGAGGTAATAGCTCCTTGGAATTCGGAAAGCTTCTAAAAGATATTGTGAGACCCCAGAGGCAGGCTATGGGCAGCTGTGATTACTGTACTGTCTGTGTGTGGAAGTGTGGGTTAAGGGGAGGCCAAAGCCATTAAAACGAAAGCCAATAAAATGTTTACTCAGTTCCATTGTTTAGGGAACTGGAGTGTGTTTCTATCAACTCTATCGATTCTGTCCCCCCGGAGGGTGTGAGGACTTTGTGGGAAATGTGAAAGCTGGTAAATCCTCTAGGAGTGGGCTCCTACGGAACCTTTCTGAATGCTTATTTGCATGATACTTATGAATCTTCACAATATGAAGTTTTGAGTGAGGTTAGGCACAGTCTCTCTGTCTCTATTGCCTCTGGCTAATTTCCCCCTCACTAAGCAAAGATCCAAGTTTATCCTTAAGGGACTTGTGCCCTGTGAGAGATCACCCCCATGGCCAGCACAGAAGCAGAGAGGCTATGGAATTCCTAGTCCTCCATGGAATGTTCTCTGGAACAAAGCAAAAACCAAAGAAATGCTCAGAAAGAGCTGAGTATGGGCAGTCGAACTAAGGATTCCCTTCACCTTCGCGCCTCACACCTCTCCTTAATACCAGCTCTCTTGCAGCTTAGTGTCAGAACACCTAAATGGGGACTGGAAGATGGAGTTCAGTAATTTTTTCTTACTTAACTCCAATGCTGTCCTTATTTACTAGGGATTTGATAACAGACAAAGGGATTGGGATGTTTAAGCTCTAATGTGCTGAAGGACTGTTAAAAAGCACTTAACATTCCTCTCTCACCATGTAAGTACTGGATGAACGACTCAGTCATTAACTCTTCATCCTGCAATGTCTGGCTCTTCATCCTGCAATGCTGACTTGATAACAATAAAACATATATATCAACAAGATGGCTCAGCCCTCACCCCTCCTTTAGCATACACACTGAGCTTCAGTAATTCCCTAAGAACCTTTTAGGGCAAATTCTTTTGTGGGTTGTGCTAGAATTTGAGATTCTTGTAACACCCCTTTATTAAGAAAATTTCGCTTTACTGATTTTTATCTTTCTAATCTCTGGAGCCTCTTAACTCCATCTGGAGGGTGCCAACACCCCCCCCCTTGCCTAGAGGGAGCCAACACCCCCACCTCCAAGTGCAGAGGTTCCAGAAGGGAGCAAAAGACAGGGCAGGGTTTCTATGTCATTCATTAGGAAGAGTGGGATTAGGGCTTAGATTACTATGGAGTGACAATCATAACCACAGTTAGAAACATTTCCCTTGCCATGTTCCCTTGGCTCTTCAAAGGCATTTCACTTCAAGACCAAACTTGTGACTCACTCTCCCATTATTAGCAATCTACATAGTAAAACCCTGTGTCTTGCTTGTGCCTTGACTGCAAGGCTCAGGAGTAGGTGGTCATAAATCCTGAGAATCAGGGCTTATTTAATAGAGAGAGTTGCCCCTCTTCCTGAGATGAAGCAGGTTTGGGCCATGGAGAAGTCTCAGAGAACCCTTAGCTTATCCTAGGGAAAGAGGATATAAGTCCTGGAATTCAACAAGTTTTTGTTTGTTTGTTTGTTTGTTTGTTTGTTTTTGTTTTTGTCTTTTTTTTGAAAATCTCTCAGGACTAGATTTGGAAAGGGTATCACTATTTTGACTTGTGAAAAAAGTCTTCTGAAGACCAAAGCTGAATTCAAGTGTTTCTTAGTTTATTTCATAAAATACATATGTGTAAGGCTGCGTTCAAACCAGCTCCATTAATGACAAACATATATTGCTTAACCTGCTAGCAGACTTGAGCCAAGGAGCTTCAAGTTTTAACTCCCTCCTTCGCTATACTGGCTAATTCTTAAAATGTTAAGAATTAGCTTTGAGCCTACGTGTTAGTTACAATGAAGAACACCCTTGGCTTCCAGCCCACTGACACAGCTTACCTCTATCCTGTGACAGAATAAAGGAAGTCAGGAAAGTTATCATCAGGAATATTCTTCTTGCCCCACTGAGGGCTCTAGAAAGTATCCTCACAGAGTTGTAAACCTCGAGTCTCAGAGCTGAAAGGAAGCTCAGGAGAATAGGACCTCCGGGCGGGGGCGGGCACCCAGCTTACTCTAAGTGCTTTACAGAGATTAGCGAGTTGAGACCTCAGTGTTTTTGTCTGAGATCATGGAGGTGATTGGCAGTAAGTGAAAAGGCCCTAATATGGCCGGAGAGCGCGGCCCTGCCCCTGCCCCACTGTTGCCTGCCCCTTCTTTGGCCATTGGTTCCTGACTTGCTTACTTCTCATTTCTGTGACCCCTGATACATAGGCAACACAGAAAACTAATGTTGAAGAGCGTTGTCAAAACTATGGAACGTCCCACTGAAGAGAGAGCACTTTGATACATTTACTAACAGGTAGGTTCACACGCAAAATTTTGGTACAGACCTTGGACATCTGTTGAAGGCGTGGCTGACCTTTTTTGTTTTAAATTTTAATATTTATTTATTTATTTTTTTTGTGTGTGTGTGAATGTTTTGTTGGTATGTATGTTTGTGCACCGCATGCATGCCTAGTAGCCATAGAGGCCAGAAGGGGGTCTAGAATCTCTGGAAACCAAAGTCATAGACATCTGTGAGCCATCATGTGGGTGCTAGGACCTAAACCCTGAATGTTTCTGAAATAGCAGTAAATACTCCCAACAGCAAAGCCATTGTTCCAACCCCATGTCTGATCTCTTTTGAACCCTTTATTGGTCAGAAAGACAAAGTAGTACTTACCCTTTGGAAAAGTCAAACTTGAGAGTGATTGTAACAGGTGAGTGTAGTGGACATAAGCCTTCTAACACCAACATGCAGACGCTGAACCAAGAGAATTCTGGCCATCCTGGTTACATAGTGAGACCCTGTATTCAAAAGAAATGAATGTTTATGAGAACCATGGTCTTCTAGTCAGCACCCACATAAGGGCTCCATTGTTATTTTTGCAAATGCATGCCCATTGTTGTTATAAGTTGATTGCTCTGTGTGTTCTTTTAATAAACCCATATGATCGTTTAAATCGCTGGGCCCTAACTGCTCTGTTGCTTAAGTACAATATGGTCTATGCACCTCAGGAAATGATGGAGTAGTCCTATAATTTCTTGAATGATAGTGATTGTTTCTGTGAGCTCTTAACAACAGAACTCAGATGCTCAGTAGAAAATGCATGTGTTGAAGTAAGAAAGAGCAGTCAGCGGTTTTCTTCCAGCCAAACTCACATTCTTTTTGTGGGGAGGGTTGGGCAGGTACCCTGAGCCCTGTGACTTTAAGGTGCCATGGCAACCAGATACCGAGCCCTGAGTTGGCAGCAGCCATGGCATCAACATTGAGATGAGGAGTTCAGTGTGTGTCTCATGTTCAGAAATACCTCCCAATTTGTCATCCTTTGTGCTACCCTCTGCCACCTCAGTTACTCTGTCCACTATTGTATGGTCACTATCTAAACTCCGCTAGCATTGGCTTTCAGGCTGGTTATCAGTACTCTTCTTTCGCACACTGAGGATACCCACCAGTTTATTCAGTGGATAAAGGGCCTGCCTAACAGCTTGAGGACCTGAGTTTGAATTCTCAGCACTAGCACAAATAGGTGTCTCATTCCCATGATAGAAGGCAGAGATAGGTAGGTTCCCAGGCTCATAGGCTGGACAGCATAGACAACTGATGAGCTCTAGGTTCAGTGAGTTTTTCTGTTTTAAAAACTAAGGTGAAGAGATGAAGAGGAAGACATGACCCCGACCTCTTGCCTGCACTCCTTCCCACATGGGTGTGAGCACCCTCTCCCCATCAACCTGCACACACAAGCACACACTACACAAAAGCACAAAGGAGGGAGTTTGGAGAAAGCCAGCTCTGCGCCAGCATTCTCTTCCTGTACTTCCTGGTCTGTGGAAAGAGGCAGAGTCCCAAACACATCTCACCAATGCCGTGCATTGCCTGCCGTAACAGACTGCACCTTCGACAACCACGGCCAAAACAACTCCTTTCTCTCTTAACTTGCTTTAGTCGGCTCATATGTAACAGAAATAAGAAAATGACCAATAAAATGACTTTCCTTTCGGTCACTCTTTCTCCAACATATTTTTTTCAGAAAATTTAACACCAATGAGGTGTTCATTCTCCTGTTATTCTCATTGGCTCCCCTATGTGTTGGTTAAACTTGGTAAAGTTCTTTATAGATGGGATCTGGGAAGGATATTTAATACAGGAATGACAAACAATTTGAGTCAGTAATAGGACAGTTGTAGGAGCTACAATAGATTGATATGATAGGATAATATTTTCTAGAAAAAGAATTGCAAATACCTCTACGTGCAATTAATATATACACTGCACACACACATACACATGAATGTTTATGAAAGAAACTCTATATGTGTATGTAAGTTGGAAGCCGGAGTTTTTTTCTTTATACTACTTGGGGTATTTTAATTTACTAATGGCATTGTTTATTCTGTGGTTTTATCATCCCAAATTTGTCAAGTATAAGCCCCCTCAAACTAATTTTGCTATCTTTTCCTTTCCTCAATCATTCTTTGAATATTTTCTTGCTTTCTCATTCAAATTATCTCATCCAGCTCTTCTCAAGTCCTGTTCTTAGAACCAGCCTTTTCTTCTCCTATCAAATATATCTTGGCATCTTTTAAAAGTGGATAATAGTAATTAGAAACCAAAACCTTAAAGCTGAATGTGCTAAGTGCTTAGATTTTGCTAAGAGTTTTCCTGATGAGTGGGCAGTCCTAGGACATGTGTACAGCAGGCTGAATAGTACTTATCAAAAGCCAGCGTTCACCCACACCTCAGAATGTGACTCTACTTGAAAAGAATGTCTTTGTAGATGCAATTACTTTAAATGAGGTCATCTTGGGTTAGGTTGCATTATAAATCCCAAGCCTGGCATGTTTATAGGAGAGAGGAGAGAGAGAATGTGTGTGAAAGAGAAATGAGGAGAGAAAGAATGAGGAGAGAGAGAGAGAGAGAAGAGAGATCAGTGAAAAGTCTTTCCAAGTAAGTTTCCACCACAGAAATTTGTGACCAGTGAAGGATCTTTCCGAGAAGGTGGTCATTTTGGAGGGCAAGGTCCTCTCAGTGAATGAATGAATACTCCCCGGAGTATCTGAGTGAAAGTTGGTCACCTAGAGGATTTTGTTTTTCTGTTCTGTTTTGTGGTGCTTAAGAGTGAACAAAGACCTCATGCTTGCTCAGAAATATATATAAAAGCTTCTTAATGTATTTCCAGGCTATAAGAGTGTCCCATGGCAGGAATCCTAGCAGCCAGCAACAGATCCAGTGGCAGGAACAGGAAGCCGATAGACCACATCTTCAACCACAAGCAGGAAGCAGCGAGCTAACGGGAAGAAGGGTGAGGCTATGAACTCTCAGTGATGTACTTCCCTCAGCAGCCCTTAACCTCTGCCAACTGCTCCACTAGCTGGTGACCTAGTGTTTAAATGCCTGAGTCTATGGGGTACATTTCCCATTCAAACCACCATGTATGTCTGTTTTTGTTTTGTTTTGTTTTGTTTTTTCTGAGACAGGGTTTCTCTGTGTAGCTTTGCGCCTTTCCTGGAGTTCACTTGGTAGCCCAGGCTGGCCTCGAACTCAGAGCAATCCGCCTGGCTCTGCCTCCCGAGTGCTGGGATTAAAGGCGTGTGCCACCACTGCCCGGCATGTGTCTGTATTTTGAAGTTTCATATATTCACGTTGGTGTTACTGGACCCTTATGATGGAACAAGAACACCGAACTCTAGTTCTAGCTTCTACCACTAAAGAACTGTGTCATTTCAGAACACATCATTTCTTTCTGACTTTTGTTATTTCTCCTCTGTTAAGTGAAGGCAGGTGATGGGCATTGAAATGCTTAGTCTGAAAGTTATTTCTAACTTTACAACTCTAACGTAAGAGAAGCAATGGCCTTCTCTGTGTCCTTGTCCCTGCCTGGATAATTGGGCACGGCATGTTGCATGGCCCAGAGATAACTTATCATAGATTGGCTCAGTGGTCATCTTGCATTACCGTGTACTCAACAATAAATAAAATTTGCTGCAAGTTGTACCACTTTTCACCTTGTCCAGGTGATTCACTTGAGTAGTTAAAGATAAGGAAAAAATTGGGGGTGACTAAGAGAAACAAATAGTGAGTTAGTAGTAAAGTTTCATTGATGAAAGACTTACTTGAATATTGTTTGGTGAACAAAGTAAAGGCAAAATTCTTCCTGGACTTTCCTCCCCAATATACAGAAAATGGCCCCTTAAAAGACTGCCCAAAATGGCCCATTACATTGGCCCACTATCCTAAACACTGTCCAGCCTCCTTGATGAAGTAGCCTGACCCTCTGACAAGAGTTTCCGCACCATCTCTTCATGCCTTGTTGGTTTAGTTTCACATGATGGATGACATGACATGCAGTCGGCAGGGCTGTTGGTACCTGCTCTGTAAATGACTCTGGTATCATGCCGCCAAAGGCAAAGTGACCATCTCTCAATTCTGGCTGAGCATTTTGACTTCAGATTTTCAAGTATGGAAGCTTGTGATTTATGAGACAAAAACTCGCATAAATGGCCTTCTATTCCTTTTGACAAGGATAGACTCCCTGTATAACCCCCAACCTATGCCTCCTTAGTAGAAAGCATTGTGCTAGCAAGAAGAGAATAGCTTCCCTTCTCTATCACAAAGAGCTAAAGACATTTGCATCAGCAAGTGTTGTGTGGATGAGGTCAGGCTGGTACACCATGGACCCCTGGAGGATCACACACACAGTCAGGTCTCAGCTGAGTCATTTCCACTTCTCTATGCTTATTGCCAGGTGCTGCAAAGAGAAGGAAAATGAGAGAGAGCTGCAGGTGGCAGAGCACTTGTCTACTCTACACGAGGTCCTGGATTCAATCAATCCCTCACACTGCAGAACAAAACAAAAAAAGCAACATCCAGTGGCTTCTACTGAATGGATGTTGCTTTTCTGGTTATGATGGCACATGACTTTAAAAGCAGAATTTGGCTGTTGAAGAAGAGCAATTGGATGCTCCAGGTCAGTCTGGTATACATAAGAAGAGCATGTCAGCAAACTACCGAGAGAAAGGGAGAGAGAGAGAGAGAGAGAGAGAGAGAGAGAGAGAGAGAGAGAGAGAGAGAGAGAAGAGACAGACACAGACAGACAGACACAGACAGACAGAGAGGCAGACAGAGATAAGACAGACAGACAGAGACAGACAGAGGGACAGAGACACACGTAGAGGAAAGCAGTTTTTAAAAATGAAGCGAAGCTGAAATTATGTGACAGTTTAGATGAAAAGTTACTGCCAGTAAATCCTTGACAGATGGTTTATGCTTTACAGATATCTAGTGTTCTTCCATATCCTCTATTGGTAACTAAGAAATCTAGCAGCCCTGTACACCATCTGTGCTGCATTATTTCACCTTCACACCCCCTGTGCAAGCTGAGACACAGACACGAGATGAGACTAGAAGATGTGATGGACATAAGGTGGCCAAGTTTCCTTCTAGCCTTGTACCTCCATGATAAACAGTGAATAGTTCAAATGGACACAGAATTCCTGGTCCTCAAATCTGAACTGTCTCATCAGAGGGATAATATTAGTGAGTTTTCCATCACTGTAATAAAATACCTGAGGTGAGTAACTTACAGAGTAAAGTGTTACTTTCCTCATGTTTTGGAGGTTCAGCCAATAATCAATTGCTTTGCTCCAGTAATGAGGCAGTACACAATGCCCAAAGAGGATTGCAGAGTAAGTTACTCACCTCAGAAATTAGAGAACAAAAATAACAGGAGGAAGGTGTCAGGGACACAGAATCCTCCTTAAGAGCATATGTGCAGTGACAGGAGGACCTCCAATAGAACCTGCCTCTTACTGATAAGGGAATAGTGAATATCCAAGCCATCATGGAGTTTCACATATTTGGAGGTAAGGGTAAGCTGGGTGAAGATGCAGAGGGCAGATTGCCTGGGAAACAAGAACTTTACTAAGTTAGTACCACTGTACACATTGATGCTCTGTGTTGTACCTACTGTAGAACAGAGGTTCAGTGATTTATTTTAAAACTGAGTCATCCGAATTAACAAACAGTGTAAATGACTAGCCTGACCACTGTTCCAGGTAGCCTTCATGTGGACTTACCTGGGATCATATTGCCCTTGGGGCTGCAGCAGATCTCTCTTCTAGACTTATATGGAGTTAGTCTAGCCGACCACCTCAGAAGGAGCAGTGTCTTCTGGGAAACCCTATAGTATCTGGACTCAGGCTGGGAATGCTGCCACCACTAATACATCTTTGGCAATCGTTCAATGCATTGATTCGGTCACAGCCTGCTGCTTCTTACTCTTGCAGTTTTGGGGATAGGCGTGGTTTTGGCATTTCTTTGAGTGACATATTTTTGTGGAAAATAAAAGGTGACTTAGAGTTTTAAAGTCATTTATTATTTTTATTGGTGAATGAGGAATACGAAACCACTTAGGGTTGGAGAAATGCTTTCGACACTTTTCCAGACAGAAGGCTTGCAAAACAAGGTCTTTGGATTCTGACATAGCATTCTTTGGAAGGGTTGTGTAACTGATACTTCACTGATTTATTTAGCTTGGACTCATTTAATGGTGACTTTAGTAAGACATACTAACTGCTTGAAAAGCAAATTGAGATTTCAAATAAGCGCTGAAAAGGTCCCCTGGCTCTAAGAGCAGGGAGTAACATATCAGCCCAAACAGTCCTTTAGCTCTGAAAATTTGCTTTTTCATAAAAATGAACAGACCGGGGAAGGGACAGGAAACCAGCAGCCACACTAAACTTATGAGCAGATGCTAAACTTAAAAGCTCTGTATCTGGAGACAAACTTGGTGCGAGGGGCAGAGGATTTGATTCTGATTGTTTTCACTGATCTCTACTGCACCCAGACCAGTGAAAAACTTCCCCTCAGTGGATAAACAGCTTCAACAGTCTGTCTTTTTCTCTGTTCTTCAGTGGCATCTTAAGCAGATTCCAAGGGAGTGGCCTTAGACCTGGGGAAAACACAGTGGTGTAGTGACTCAGAGTCAATCTCTGGCATCCTCAACTCTGACCCCAGGGAGGCCACTAAACAGATGTGCCACACTGGACAAGGAGCTTAGTGCTTTGCTTACTGCTGTCATTCTTGCTTGTGGATTAGTATTTCGTTTTCAAGCTTGAGGAGCAGGATGCACAAGGCATCTGTGTATCACATGCCAAGCAGCGTTCATGAGTGTCCAATTGTTTGAACTTGTAACAATTCAACTTTATTGTTAAAACTGACCTGCATGAGGTCATCAGATGAGAACGAGACAGCTGGATAAGTAGATTCTCCATTATTATTATTGTTGTTGTCACTGCTGTACCAATTCCTGTTATGATCCATTTGTTTTGCGGCTGGGATGCAACAGTCTGTGAGGTACACAGTGAGTCACACCAATGAAAATCAGATGGAAAAAAAAACCAAAAAAGGGTGAGAGGGAACAATTAGTACAGTCAAGGAAAAAGACTTAGTCCTGAACAGAACATCTGTAGCCCCCTCGCCAAGGCTCAAGAAATTCTGCAGAAGAGAGGGCAGAAAGAGTGTAAGAGTTGGAGGGAGGGGTGTCATGCTACGGAAAGCTATCTTCTAAGTGTGGCATGGCCTTTACTCTCACACATTTGAAGCAGCTGGAATAATCTGCTCAAGACCATCAATGTTCCATCATAGAAGATGGAAGGGCTCATGAGGACCTACCGCTTTGAGGATTTGTAGGCAGCTAATTGTCAGTGGGGGAGGGAGAGACATATTCTTCACCTTATACTACACCATGGCCACGCGTGCGCCACCACCGCCCGGCAAGAAATCTTAATGAAACTCATTGTGTCATTAATTAATTAATTAATTAATAAAAGGGGCTCAGTAGTGGTGGAAAGGGAACAAGAGAAGGTAAATGGGAGTTGAATATGCTCAAAATTAATCATACAAATGTCTGAAAATGTCATCATGAAACCCATGATTAGGTATAAATATTATATTCCCATAAAATAATCCAACTCATATAACAAAGCAAGGATGAGAATATATAGTCACCACTGTCTTTTATTCAAAAACTGGTCACAAAGTTGAAACTGTTAAACTTCTGCTAAGTTTCATTTTGCTTTCTCCCTAATATAGAACCTAAAGGATCATTCTCTGTGGGTCTCACTCTTCTGCACATCTTTCCAGAAGATACGGAACAGCATCCATGTCAAGAATGTCTTCTCGTGGCTACATAGCAAGCAGCCTTTAAAAAAAATGGCAGCATGTCCTTACAGCAGAGTAAAAGTCAGGCTTCTGTACTATCTTGTATAGTAGATATGTGCCCTCGGGTGAGCATCAGGCAGGCTTATAAAGGACCGAACCTGCCTTACTTAGCTCAGCATCTCTTTTGTGAGACATCTCATATCTGCTTGCCCACCAACTGGCCTCCTTACATATCCACATGGGAGCTGATGCTTTAAGGATCAGTGCAAATACTGGCAGCCTATTCATCACTGCTACAGGGAATAACAGAGGCTATGCTGGACCCACACTTTTCACTGCTTTTGCCAGCATTCACAAAGCAGTGGCAGGCAAACGTGTAGTAAAGCATCAGCTTTCCCCAAACTCTTTCTTTTTATATTTTATTTTCATTGAGGTCATATTTGCTCTCATTTGGGTTGTTATTTGAGTTGGGTTGTTATATTGACTTAAATATTAAAGAAACAATTAGCATGCAATAATTTTCCATATCCAGGAGCTGTAATATGACATCTCAATATATGCATACACTACATATGGATCAAATCAATGTAATTATCAACCCTATCGTCTCATCATTACATCATGTTTAAAGCCTCTGAGCTTCTTCCCTTTGGATACTTATGAAATGCACAATATGTTTTTGTGAACTATAGTCACCTCACTGCTCTTTTGAAGACAAGAATTTATTGCTTCTATCTTAACTGTGTTTGGTTACCCGTTGTCTAACCTCCCACTCCTCCCTCATTTCTTCCAAGTCTCTATTAATCTCTCTTATAAGCTGAGCCATGTCTTTAAACAACATCCACATGCAAAATTTGCATGCACCTGACTTATCTCACTTACCACAGTATCATCCAGATCCATCCATTTTGCTCTAATTGATAAGGTGCCATTCTTTTTGTGTTTCAGTAACACTCCCTTGTGTAAATACAACACACTCTCTTTATGCTTTCTTCCCTTCATGGGGATATGCTGTCTGTAACTTAAACTCCATATCATAGCATTGAGAGTAGTGATCGGCATGAACTGAAGGCTTTCCTTTGACACACTGATAGCATTTCCTTTGGACATATATCTGGAATTTGGATGACCACATCATGGTTTGTTTTCCTGCTGCTGTCGTAAAATATCCTGACAAAAGCAACATAAAGGAGAAAGGGTTAACTTCCATTCACAGTTCAAGGTTACGGTCCATCATGGTAGAGGAATGACAAAAGTCTGCATTAGCTGGTAAGAGAAAGAAAGAGGTGATGAGTGCTTAGACTCAACTCACTTTCTCCTTACAGTCCAGTATTAGGATCTGATCTCAGGGAATGGTCCCCCCCGACAGGAGACGTGTCTTCCTACCCCAATGAACATAATGAAGATAATCCCCTACTAGCATGCTCAGATGACCATCTCCCAAGTGATTCTGGGTTTCGTCAAGTTGGCAATTGAGATTAACCATCATAATACATTAGAATTATTTGGAATTTCTTGAAGAACCTCTGTTTTGCTTTCCATTGCGGCTGTACTAATTTGTATTTCTTCCAATCCATTGTTTTCATATGGTTGCCAACAATTATTTTTAAGCATTTGGATGAAAGCTATATTAACCAGGATGAGATGATATCAAATTGTTTTGACTTGCATTCCCCGGATGATAAATGAATTAGAACTTTTATTTTTCATACTTTACTCCTTTTTTTGTAGTACTGCTGTTGTTTTTTTTTTAAAGTCAATAGATTCTTGATATGACTTCTTTGTCAGATGAACAACTGATTTTTTTTTAACATTCTGTAGACTGCCCTCAGTTGGTTGATCTTTTCCTCCATAGAGCAGAAGAAGATTCCTAGTAATTACAATTTCATTGGTCTTTATTTTTATTTTTTTGCATTTTTGGCATCATCCAAAAATCAGTCTATGCTAATGTGAATTGTTTCCCCTACACTTTTATTCTGCTAACAGTTTCAGAGTTTCAGGCCTTGTATTTGGGTCTATGATCCATTTTGAATGAACTTCTATGCAATGTGAGGTATGAAGATCAAGCTTCAATCTTCTGTGTAGGATGTCCAGTCTTCTCAGTCATTTGCTGAACAGGGCATTGTTTTCCAAGGCTCATCTCTAGTACTTCTATTGAGTTAGTTGGCTTTGAATATACGGGTTCCTCTTCAGCATTCTATGCCATTCTATTGATCTGTGCATCAGACTCTGCCACTGCTATGCTGCTCAAGTTACTAGACCTTTGTAGTGCATTTTGAGGTGGTAATACGATGGTTTGTGCTTGATCCTCTTGGTTATTTGCTTTGGCACATTTTGAAGAAGGTGGGTCAGTCATGGTCCTGCCTCTCTTGCTCTCTCTGGCACAATCTTCTATGGAAGCCAAACTAAAGTTGTCTTAGAGTGAGCACTGTTAATCCTTTAGTGAGGACCATCAATCCTAAATTGAGGGCTGCCAATCATGAGTACTTTGGTGAATTTTTGCTGATGGCGAGCATCTCTGGTTAAAAGGTACAAGCCCTTTTTTTTACCATAGCTGTGAAATCTCACCTTTGCTCCTTCAAAAACCGCCCTATCTTACAGAGTCTTTGTGAAGCTCACACGAAATCACAGAAATGGTGAGTGTTACCTATCATATAAATATCATGTTTATTTGTTTTATTTTGTATTCTTGATGTTTTTTTTGGCGGCGGGGGGGGGGGGGGTAGTGTTGTGTCAAATCATTGGACATGCCAACTGTCTGCTTTCTTTCTAGAGTGGCTGAGAACGGATGAGATATGATTATTATATGATGAGCAATTCATCACTGTGGAAAAAACACATAAATCAGCGGACTTCAGGTGTAATGAGTGGGTAAACCAGGTTCTCTGTGTAAATGGTAGGAACTCTGAATATCAGCATTGGGGATCTCAGATGGATGATCAAAATCACAACTTTTCAACATTTAGTGATTGGAAGAGGATGTCTCTCCCAGAATTGATGCCCCTATCTCATTATCCTGGGAAGCTGCCTCAGTCATGTTAGAGAAGCTTGACATAAGTATGCACAGTCAGTAGAGAAGTTGAGGATATGGAGAGAGAGAGAGAGAGAGAGAGAGAGAGAGAGAGAGAGAGAGAGAGAGAGAGGAGAGAGGAGAGATCCTGCAGTAACTTAGCAATCAAGACATTAGCAGCCAAAAAGCTTTACTTGTAGAGGAGTTAATGGATTTATATTATTTGTGGTTATCTGGATTTCAGATTGATACCATAAATATTCAGAGTCTGAACTCAGCTGGAAGCAGCCGCCACTGACTTTTCTGTGACCTAACTGGAAACACTAAATCAGCCGTCTCCTTGACTTTCAAGGGAATGACATACCCCAAGCCCATGAGATAGCATCGCCTCGGTGTTTTATTGCCTCCAGAGGACCTCGGCTTAGTATGGTCTAACTACAGCCCCTCTTTTGAATGCCAAGTCCTGTTAAGATTGCTAAATCACAAAGTCCTCTGTGCTAGGTTGGAGAGGGTCTTGACTGTGGATGTAGACACAGCTTAGTCCATAAAATGCATACAATGAACTGCTTTCCAGGGCAAGCCTGGCAACACACTGTCTTCAGAATGTCACATGTCTCCACCCATGGCCTTTTCCATCCATTGCTCTTGCCAAGATTATTTTTTCTTGCTTTTAAAAAGTTCATCTGTGACAGAATCACAGGTCTGGTTCCAGGGACGGGACTTTTTTTTTTTTTTTTATCAGAATCTGGGGAGTTGTTGCAGTTCTTTCAGGCAATGTCTGACAGTCCCTTTATGAGATGGGGTCTGCCCCTCTCTCTGCCTCACTCTGGAGCTGACACTGAGATGCTCATGTTAGGAGAAAGGGGAACGTGGTCCTCCTCCTTGCAAGGATTGAGGAACCTTCCACTGGCAACAGGCTTCCTTTTGCCCCATGACAAATTGTGCTGAAGGCTTGACAACACCAAATCCATCATAAGGATTGGCCAGCTCCTTCTTTCTGTCAGCTTAACAGATGTGGCAGCAGCCACAATGTCAATAAAGGTTATGTCCTGCTTCAGAGAAAAAGGGGCCAAAACACCATTTAAGTAATTGCTTGGAGAGAAAAAAAAAAAAAAACCAACCTCTCCTTGGAGGCAGGCAATTGCATTGTCAGGATGGTGCTTCACACATGGGCAGCGTCTCCCTTTTCTTCCCAGATGAGTTAAAAGGTGGTCTGGGTGGAAGATGTGTGGGTCTATTACCAGGAAAATGGCTAAGACGTAAGCGATGGCAAGTTGTGACTTTCCAGGTCCTATCCACACAGCGTTTGGAAATTTACCAAGAATCTTTCTGTCACCATTTGACCCAGCTATAACACACCCCAGATGTCATAAAACTTCCTTTGAGGACTTGATGCAAAGCAGGGGGAAGGGAAGGAGCCATTATTAAGGAAACAACACAATGCGGGACTTTTTTGATTTTTCACCCAGTACTATTTTTGTTGTTGTTCCTGATGAGGTACTCTGGATATCCTAATCCCAGTCCAAAGAACAAAAGATTCCAGGGAAACATGAATAAAAGGAAGAGGTTTGTAAGACGGTCAGAACAGCTGCAGTGAAAACAAGGAGACGGAGAACAGTGAGTTATGAAAGAGAGAAGGGTAGCAGTGGCCATGGCAGTGTCTCTCAGACGGAGCACGGCCAGGCTGCCATCCTAAGGTCCCTGTGGTGACCCAACGTTCCTGGGCAATTATGAAGAGGAAAGTAATAGGACTGAATTTGCATTTCTGACAAATCATTCTGACAGCTGTGTGAAATGTGGATCAGCAGAGAAGAATGAAGGCAGGGGTATCATATAGAATGGTGTTGAGCTAGTCTCTGCAAAACGCTATGAGGGTTCTCACAAGGGAACCGGCAATGAAGATGTAAGGAAGCAATGAGATGTACACAGAGTCAAGCAGGCTAGACTCATGAGGTGTTGTGCGCGAGGTCCTGAGGAAGGAGGCTCTCCCTGTAAGACGGGCTTTTCTTCGTGTGAGAATTATTATACTGCGATGCCACCAACTGTGATGAGGATCAGATTGAGGAAAATCTCACCTTGATTGACAGCTTGGCAGGATCTAAACTCACTAGGACACAAGCTTCGGGACACATCTGTAATGTATTCTCTAGACTAGATTAATTGAGTTGGGAGGACTCACTGTAACCATGGGTGGCAGGTTTCCATGGGTCAGGTCCTTTCTACGCAGAAAGGAGAAAGCCCGCTGAACATTAGCTTTCATTGTTCTCTGCATCCTGACTGTGGACACAACGTGACCAGTTACCTCAGACTCCTGCTACTGTGCCTTCCACGCCATGGTGAACTGTACCCTTGAACCCTGATCTTCCTTTGTGTCTGTACTTGGGAGGAATTTGCCACAGCTGTGAGGTAATGTAAGTAAAACACAGTAGGTGAAAGATAAACTTAGCTCTGGATAGATTCCATTCAAAGTCTTGGTAAATCCTTCCCCACATTCCCAGCCAACTTCCAAATACTTGCCTTGGTTTCCAATCTGCAGACATTGCTATAAACTTCTACATCTAGGGTAGAAGCCTATTTGGAGAATGGGCCCTAAACTCCGTCTTTAGCCCCAATTTTGTGAGAGTGTGTGCTTAAGATTCAGGAAAGTAGGTAGCTGTCTATCCTTGCTGGATGGCAAAACTTCCTACCCGAGCACTCTACTGTGATCTGCAGGAAGGGTCTCTGGAAAAGGAGGCATTCACACCAGAGAACTGAACTCTGAAAGCAGAACTCAGTTTGACATCCATGAATCCTTGCATGCAAGTGTAGTGGGTAGCCTTTCCCTGACCCTGTAGCCTATCCCTTCACTTGTAAGTTACCCCACAAAATAAACCTCCCTTTCAACTATGTGGAGTGGCCTTAATAATTTCACCAATATGCAAGTTTGAATAGATTTTATTCCAGAGAGAAATCTTGTTGTTGGCTCTGTTGCCCAGCTGCATCACCTGGACCCTTCGATACAAGCGGCGGCCTGCTGCGTATGTTAACTCAGACAGAAAAGGAAAGAGTTGGCTTCCCAGTCACACAGCGGGCAGGAGAGGGACATGACTGGGTCTCATGTACAGCAAGAACAAGAGTGGTGACGAACTATCCAATCTCTCTCCCCCCACCGCCTCGTCTTCAGTGCTGTTGTGCTCTTTGATGGGCTTCCTTCAGGAGCTGGACAGCACCCATTATCAGAACATAGGCTTGTGCTTGCATCTATTCAAGAGGGTCTGTTCATCTACCCATATCTTTATCTGGTAAGTTCCAGGCTTACTGTTAGACTATTATGAGATTAAAGTGAGTTTAGGTTTGTAATCCCAGCTTTTTGGGAGGCCAGGCATAGGGAGGACTAGAAATTCAAACCTCACTGAGGCATGATGTGAGACCCTCAAAAAATGAAATTAACATGTGAGAAGAAGGCTGGAGATATAGATTAGCGGGAGAGCCATTTCCTAGCCCATATGAGACTCTGTGTTCAGTCAGTTCCTAGCATTAGAAAAATAAAAATTAGTCACCCCTGAACTCTCAGCACCTATAGTGGCATTTACTGTTGATTGTCTGGGACTGGGAAATAGTTCAGTGGTTAAGAGCACTTTCTGCTGTTGTAGAAGACCTATTCCCAGCACCCACATGGTAGCCCACAACTGTCTGTAGCTCCGGTTCCAAAGAATCTAATGCCCTTTTTTGGCCTCCACGGGCACTACACATACATGGTACACAGGCATGCATACACCCACAAAAACGTAAAACACCCGCACATGTAAAAAAATACCATAAACAATCTTTTCTTTCTTTTAAGAGAGAGATTTACTGATTGATTGAGTAGATAGAACTGGTTATAGGTGGGGGGTGGTAGTGGTGTTCGTATGTGTTTCATACATTCCCACACCACTAATATTGCTATAAACCGCATCAGTACACTCCCATCTTCCCAGTGCTGTTTGGATACTCAGTACTGCTTGTCCATTCCCCACTCCCTCTGTTTAAACAGCCTGAAGCCGTGCATCCACTAACCAGACCATAGTGTGTTTGGTGATTGAAATATTTTCAAAGCTAATTGAAAGCAGATCAGACTCAAGGTTTCTTCTCCCCAGAAGTATCCCCTAACCTACACAGCTAATAAGCAAGCAGATAGTGTCTTATGACTTTGTACTTATGACTTCGTTCAGTGGACCATGCACATGTCCATTGAATTAAGTGGGAAAATGGTGACAGGGTCTGTTCTAAACAGACTTGTCCCCTTCCCCTCCCAAAGTATAGGGATCTACGAAGTGAATCTGACTTGATCAATGGATCAGCTTCTGCCCTGCTGAGGAGCCTGTCATATGTAAGAGCAACACTCTGGATGAAAAATCTTAGCCATATGAAGATCCCTAGTTTCAGTCCCAAAATAACTCCTGCTGTTGTTGGCTCCGCTCCCTCATCTAGTCACCATCTGGGGTTTGTGTGTGTGTGTGTCTGTGTGTGCACACGCGCCGGCAATGATACCTCCTCCCCACAATCTGGCAAGTGCAAACACCCTCCTTCCACCTCTCCCACACTCGTATATTCACTCAGGCAGGGATTTCAGATCAACTGAAAAGGCCTGATTTCTGCCTTCCTGCCAAAGATTTCTACATGTGCTTCATGCCTGCCTTAAAAACAAAACAGAAAGGAAAAAGAGGGCAATGAAACTCAGTCTCTAGGCAGAGGCTGAGAAGATGGGGAGCAAGAGGAATTAATTTGTGAAGGACTAGGCTGAATCTGCCTTCTTGGTGCTTAAGCTGATGTATGGAAGTGCTTAATGGCTTGGAGGCTGCAAGCAGTTTTGTATAAACTTGACAACTAACTCAAACCATGGCCTGTTTTCTTGTGACTTAGGAAACTTACTTGTTTTTACATTTCTCTGGTTTAGAAATGACCCGGGCATTGAACTAATTAAAAAAAATAATTTAATATGTAGGAATAAATCCTATGCTAGCTGAGCCCTTGTCAGCCAGTTTCAACCTGGAGAGCAACCTTAGAACGGAACAGTAAATCTCCTCTAATAGGGGCTTCCAGATCCACTATATCATAGAATGCTTTTGCATACTTGTCAGGGAGCACAATTCACTCCACCAACTGCCCTCACAAACTTCCTGAAACAAGAGGGGGCTAGATGGGAAAAAAACAGGCTAGGGAGAGGGAGGCTAGGTTGAGGAATTGACCATGGAGGGAAAGAAGGCCTCTGGGGAGTGAGAGAGGGCCAGGGATTCAAGAGAAGTGAAAAATGGAGGTGGAGGAGGAAAGCGAAGATCGCTCTTCCGTCTCCTCCTCCTCTGGTGAAGCTGACAGACTCACACAGGAAGCGGCCATCAAAGTTCATTTATTCCAGACAACAGGTCAGGGAAGGGACAACACAGCCATCACACAAACGGGAAAAGCAAAGCAAAACAAGGAGGGACTGGAGGCAGAAAGGCTCTGTTCCTGAGCTGGGAAGTCAAGGAAGGATGTACAGCTGCTCTCTCCTGGCTTCACTGCCATGCACTGAGCCCAATTTGTTTGACTTTTGTGTGTGTTGGAAGGGAGCTCTGTGCTGGATGGCGTTCACTGCTCATCCTGGTTGGGGGTATCTTTAGGAGATGGGGGGTCATGTCACAGGGAGATACTGTGGGGAATGGGTATTATGAACCATGAGTTCTGTATTCCCAACTCCCTACTTACCATTGTTGAAGATATTCATTGAAGACTCTGCTCTAGGTAAAGGCGTCATCTGTATGGAAGAGTAGATGAGAAGGGGGATTGAGTCAGTCATTAATGTGTTATATGTAAAGATTTTGCTGATTTGGGGGGGGATGTGGGAGAGGGGGCAGAAAGAAAATGTAGACATTGAAAATCTGAGGCAGAAGGAGAACTGCCTTTGATAGTCTTATTGAAATGAGAAAGACTGGGCAGGTTTTTTTGTTTTTGTTTTTGTTTTTTTCTTTCTCGTAGCTAAGTCTTCCACTGACCTGGAAAGGATGACACAGGAACAGAGAACATGTCCAGATTCTACTATTGTCCTCCAACAAGCTGTGACATGAGTTTCATTCTCACATGTTACTCTAGGTTCCCATGTCATAACAAAGAATCATAAGTCAACCCAAAGGAAGTGTGGCAGCCAACTGTAACAGTTAAGAACAATAGATTCAGAGTCTTGCATTTCCATGAACCCCACATAAATTCTAAACAAATTCAAACCATAACTATTTGAATTTGGTGCCAGACTGTAAGAACACAGGAGAATCTTTTTTTCAACATTCTAGAAGGTTTTTCTGTCACACGAATGAGTCATATGACTTGCACACAATCAGTTTCTGGAAAACCACAGATGAAGTCAGTTTCTAAATCTGCATCAAGATTCTGAAGTAGTTACTTCTCTCTGGAAAGTTCTAGTTCAAAGGCAAATGATTTATGGTCAGAGGGTAGAAAAGCACAGATACCAACTGCCCCTCAAGAAGCCATTGGGGATGGCTCTTGAAGAGTTTGCTTATCAATAAGGTATCAGGTTCACAGGGTAACAACAGACTGTTGGTAGAAGTATAGGGGACACTATACTCTCACATCAATGGTGTAAGCCCTCCTATACCCTGAGCACATGATTCAGTTTTGACCACAACCAAGAAACCACAAACAGAGAGCTTTATCTGCCTGATGTTTGGACCTCAGTGAGAGTCTTGTGTTAGGATGACAGAGGTGACCAGGCCCATTCCTTCACACAGGGAAGAGAGCAAAATTTGACCTGGCTCTTCAACCATGATGCCGGCCAGTATCTAAGTGACACATATTTTCTCATGTGTTCTTCTAAGTCCTCTGTCCTCTCTTTACATAGTCTTTTCACTGAAGAAGTACAAAGAATGGGCTTCAGAAAGTAAAGATGAGCAGCTAATCACTTGGAAGAGATTTGAAAGGGATGGTGAGTCTTCGCCAAGAGCAATGTATAAATTTCAAACTATTATCATAGTACCTTTTCGAAGATCAAAAGCTAAGCCTTAAGGATGATGTAGATAAGACATAAAAGGAAGAATATGTGGAGGAATAAGCAGTCTCTTTGATGATATTTTGTTAAAATGAAATTTAAAAATTTCTCTCAATATGTGTTAAGCATTGACTCTGTAGCTGTAGGGACATTCAAACATTTATGATGAGTCCTACACTTCCCAGTCCTGTGGAAGTTCATGTCTAGTTGTGTAGAAAGACATAAACAGTAGATCATATCCAACAATAAAGGTTTATAAAGCATTTCTAGGTGTGCCAACAAAATATTCAAATTGTGTTCTGCAGCAAAAGTAGTTATGCTATGAAAGGACTTCTGTATCTTTTACTACAGAAAATTTATAAACAATGGTTACTAAAAGATTCATGTATCTCCAGCACTTGGGAGGCAAAGGCAGGTATATCTTTTGAGTTTGAGGCCAGCCTGCTCTACAAAGTGAGTTTTAGGACAGCCAGGGCTACACAGAAAAACCCTATCTCAAAAATATCAGAAAGAAAAAAGAAGATTCATGTGTGTATACACATGTATGGGAGTACACATGTACACATGAATGTGTGAAGAGATCAGAGGTCAGATGTCAACATTGGTTATCTTCCTCAATTGCTCTGCCCTTTTGTTTTTTGAAACAACGTCTCTCCCCCAAGCTAGAGCTCATTGACTGAGCCAGACTATCTGGCCTGAGACTATAATAATCCTCATGTTTCCATTTCTTCACTGTAACATTACTGGCTTTTGAAGTGAGTGCAGGGGTTTGAACTCAAGGCTTCATGCATGTGTGGTTAATACTTTATCAACTGAGCCACTTCCTCAGCTCCTAGCAAAGGATGTCTGAAAAGGAAGAAATCACTTTAGGCTAGAGCAGAAAGGGCCATTTTTTGATAAAAAAAAAAAAAAAAAGTATCCTTCAGCTGACTCTGTTTAGGATAGGAAGTGATTTGAGTAGGTGCAGAGAAATTGTATGTCTTCTAATTACCAAAAGAAATGACTATTTAACTAGAGATTAGAAAGGTATGGCCCTAACTAGATACATCCATCACTATGATCCAGAGAAATCAATATTATTATGATTTATTAGTATTATTATCATTATCATTTATAAGAGTAGAAACTGAGCACCACAGTGGTGAGTAACTTTGCCGAAGACCACAATCAGAAAAAAAATGTGGAACTTCACATTCAGCCATGATGTAGTATTAGAGTTTGTGTCTGTCTTTCCAGATGGACAAGAAAACTACACAATACACACAAAACAACTATTTTTACTTTATTCACTGAACAACAGACAATATAGAAATAGAGTCCTTGGGAAAAGTAAAATGAGTGACAGGTGGCCTATTCTGCCCCCAACTCTGCTTGTAGTTTTTACTCTGTAGCACAGAATAGGGCAACTCAAACAGTCTTGTGGTTTCACTTAATCGAAAAGATGGAGACAGATAGATGGGAAAGGTGGCTAGAAATTTCAACCAGAGTACCAGAGAAGAAGTGGTTTATATAAAGAGGTCCGGCAACCTGCAGAGGGATACCATTGAGCCATTGATTTGGGAGTCATCTGTGGACCCCTGAGGGGGGAAAAGATCACCCTACTTTTACATGCGGTTATTTCTGTATAGACAAAGAGATTGTATTTTGTATAAGCAAAGATATTGTGTTGTTGAATCTTTACAACTCAGAAAGCTGGAAGTAATTTATATTTTCCACTATAGAAAGACACTGGAAAATATGGACATTTTGGAAGAATTTCACAAAGACATTGTGTTGTCAGTGGGAATTAATTAACTCTAGACTAAAGAGCCCAGTTGATTTTCTCAATAAATAAAGACTAAAGGGTATCAAAGTAACTGGTAGAAAAAAAAAAAAAAACCTACCTTCTAAAATATAGTCTGAAACTATGAATGACTAACTAGCAACATAAAATTGAGAATGTCTGACACACAAATAAGAATTATAAGGTATGCATATGAGCAGAAAAAATGTGCTCATGCAAGGAGATAATCATTCATTATAGACTCAAAACAGAAAAATACTGTAATTAACAGCAAAGGAGTAAAATAAAGTTGACTATAACATGGTATAAATAAAATAGAAATTTTGAAAATGGTCCAAATGAAAAATATTAGGGATAAATAAATGCAGAGTTGAAGTTAAAATACAGTGGATGTAATGGGTTAAGATCACAATAGTCATTCCTTGAAGAATTATTAAGATAAAAACAGAAAAAGAAAACTGTTCAATTGAAGCTAAAAAAGAACAGGACTAAAAATTCCTGACCACAGCCGACTGACTGTGTCACAATATCAAACAATCTGCAACAAGTGCAATTGAAACTCTGAAGGCAACAAGAAAAGAAGGACAGAAAGAAATGAATAGTTTTTAGATTCCTTTTCCGCTGCTGTGATAAAATGCTATGACAAAAGCACTCAAAGTTCCAGGTTACAGTCCATCATTTCAGAGAAGTCACAGCAGCCGTAGACATTTGGGACAGATTGTCACTGCACCCACAGCTAAGAAACAGAGAACAAAGAATGCCTGCCTGCTAGTGCTCAGTTCCCTTTCTGCACTCCTATACAGGTCACAATCCCTTTTCTAGGGAATGGTGCCACCCAATATAGAACTACTGCCCCTGGGAAATGGGAAATAGTTGAAAAAAAAAATCCAGTGCTTCCCCAGATTCTGTCTGGAATTCTCCCATCATAGCACAGAATAGAAAAACTCAGAACTCAGTAGCCTAGAGACAGATTGGTGTTTAGGAAAGGTGGCTAGAAATTCAAATTGACCTGCACTGGAAAAATCCCCCACCTTAATTAGTGTTATCAATATAATTCTACACACACACACAATCACAAGTCAATCCCTCCTTGAACCTCCCTTCCCAGGTGATTCATCATTATGCCAAATCAACAATTGAAACTACCAATCAAAGAATAAATAAGAGCCAAATTGGGCAAACCCACATATCCCAAACCTTGACAAACATGCAAGGTTTTAATTTAAGTCTCTTGCAAAGTAAGTGATGTAAACACTCAGAATGGAAAGAAAAATAAGACAGCAATTTAAAGAGTAAAAGGAACGGTAGAAAAAGACCCACATGTATCTCCAGTATAAAGTAATGTTGGTAAAAATTTTATTCCTTGCTGAAAATTATGTAAGACAAGTAATGGACTTCAAAAAAATTTTAAGAGAAAAATATTCAATGTCAAATATACAGAGGAAATTCCTTGATAAAGAAAGTAATATGAGGACTTTTAAGACAAAGAGAAAAAAATCCATCAATAACAAATATACCTCAGAAAATATTAAAACGAGGTATTATTTTTATATTTATTTATTTGTGATTGTGTGTGTGCGCACACACATTTATGTCACTATGTCTATGTGGCAGTTGGAAGTCAAAAAACATCTTGAGAGAGTCGGTTCTCTTCTTCTGCCATGTGGGCCCTAGGAATCACGCTCAGGTCCCTTTGAGTCATCTTTCCAGCCCAGGACAAATTCTCCAGATGGAAGGAAAGTGTCTACATTTGTACCCGAAGAAAGAAATAAACAGCACTAGGTTTGGTAAATACTGCGATCAATGTAGAAGAAATTCTCAACTTATTTTAATCATTTAAAAACTAATTAAATGTTTAAAATATTGAATTTGTAGTTTCATACTATTAAGGTAAGCTATGAAAAGTGACAGCAGGAGATATTTTAAAGTACACTTGTCTGACGATGTTATCAACAAAGTGGTGCTATTTAACTTGGAGATAAACTACAATGAATCACAGATGCTTACTGTAGCCATAGAAAAGCCACATCAATGACAAAAAAGAGGCAAGAATGAAGTCAATAGTACAAATAGTAATTCATAAAATTTATCTAATTCTTCCGAAAAAAAAAAAAAAAAGACAAGAAGGAGTGAGGAACAATAGGTTGGAAAGTAGAAAACACATTGAAATGGGAGTTTAAATCAACTGTATTGATAATCATGACAAATCTATGGCAACTAAACACATGATACAAAGGTCAAGTTGTTCTAAAAATAACATCTAGATAAATGTCAGTACAAGGCCTGATTCAAACATGGGAACATACTCAAGGTATAGGGGCAGGATATCCTGGAAAGGCTAATCCACAGGAAGACAGAGTTCACATTACATTACACAAAGTCAATTTCCTAACAAGGACTGGGGATAAGGATGCTACATGCCAGGAAATGATCAGTGCATCATGGAGGTGTAGAAAGGTTCACAATTGATAACTGGGTTTCATAGTATGGGCTGTTAGGGTTGTAATATTTGATAGAACAAGCATAATATATTTATACACAACTACTAAACCCCATTTATTCACCTTCATAAAATATAAAAAACATATGCCAAACAATACCGCCAAATAATCCAGCCCAGTCAACACTCACAGAATATTCCACTCAACAAGAGAATGTCTATTCTTTCTAATCCACATAGAACGCCTGTCACTATAGGATATTACCACGAGCCATAACAGTTCTTTGGAATTCTAAAGATTCCAAATCCTAACTGGGATGAAAACAAAATTTGGAAATGCAAATAAAATAAAAACCAGAAGTTAGAACAAATGTTGGGAATATAATTAATATAGGAAATGTTTAGTTACAGAATTGAATTTTAAAATAAAGCATGGATGTAAGAAGTAACCAGAGAAACAATTAGAATACATCATTAGAAAACATTTATCAACTTACTAGGTTTAAGTGACAACAAATAAATTATATATTATCCAATTGTACAAAGTCATGTTGCCATATATAGACTCCTGTCATTATCACAACATGGTATACAAACAAGTTCATTACTTCCCAAATTTGCCACACATCCTTCCCCAAATGTTATTGTATATAGATTTAGCATCAGCCAGCAATCATCATGGCTGTTTCCAAAGTGAAATAAAATGCCTAAAATGTTGCATATTTTCTCTTTTTTGTATATTACATACACACACACACACACATACACACACACACACACGCACACACACACACACACACACACACACACACACACCACATGTGTGTGGACGTGAGTGCATCCTGGGATCAGAAGGAGAACTATTTGTGGAATGGAAGCAGATCAGTGGGAGGTGGAGGGACACAAAGTGTAGCATTGGGAAGCAAATATGAGCAGAGTATGATAATCAATATGTATGGGATGTGTTATAATGTGTTATAATGAAACCCATTATCATGTGCACTAACTAAAAGGCTACTTTTTAGGAGCAGCATGCCTGCACATAAGGATGTGTTTAGCTGTCGTAGATGCTATGTTTATAATTGTCAAAATGACTAGTTTCAGAGCTATTTCTTAGTTTCAGTGATGCTTGTCAGAGAGTCTGGGAATTTGCAAAACCAGAAATTCCTGGTTTCCGTAATTTTGACAGTTCCCTTTTAGGGCTCCATTTCTTTTTACATCACGTGATAAGCAAGAAAGATACACAAAGGTTTGTATAAGCCTATCTCAAACATATCACAGCAAGAATGTTGAAGGAGAAAGGTGCATCTAAAATTGTAAACTATCAAAAGTAAGAGGTAGTGACTAAGATCACCCCTGGCCTTTCATTAGAAGAGCAGAGGCCAGCGGTGGCAGGGGTTGTGTGCAAATTACCAAACAAAGAAAGTAAAACATGAAATTTATACTCAGAAAAGCCACCTTTAAAACTGAAGATGATAGAATCCCTCTTCCCTCTCTTCACCTGGACTCCTGGAGCTCACCCTGGTACTTAGCTGTGGATCTCTGCATCTGCTTTCATCAGTTACTGGGTGAGGTTTCTATGATGATGGGGTATTCACCAGTCTGATTACTGGGGTAAGCCAGTTCAGGCACCCACACCACTATTGCTAGTAGTCTAATCTGGGGTCATCCTTGTGGGTTTCTGGGAATTTCCTTAGCACCAGGTTTCTCCCTTCCCCCATAACATCTTCCTATATCAAGATATCACTTTCATTGCTCTCCCACTCCTCCTTCAGCTTGTCCATCCTGTTCCCTCATGTTCTCATCTCCCATCCCCTCCCCTCTATTGCCCTTCCTCATCCTCAGTTTACTCCAGGGGATCAAGATCATAATGGGGAAATCTAGAGACAACTAAACCAAGCTCAGGATCTCATGAACTTTAGACTGACAGCTGTGGAACCTGCAAGGGACTGGACCAGATCTTCTGCACACAGGAGACAATTATGTAGCTGGGTCTGTTTGAGGGGCCCCTGGCAGTGTGATCAGATCTATCCCTGGTGCATGAGCTGGCTTTCTGGATCCCATTACCTATGGTCAGACACCGTGATCACCCTTGAGGCAGGGGGGAGGAGCTGGGTCCTGCCTCAACTGAATGTACCAGGCTTTGCTGTGCCCCCATGGGATAACTTACCCTTTTGGAAAAGGGGATGAGGAGTGAACCAGGAGATGGGGGGGGGAGTGGGAGGAGGGATGAGAGGGGGAAATCTGTGGTTGAAATGTAAAATGAATAAAATACTTTTTTAAATAAAAAAAATGGAAGGCAAACTTGATACAGAAAGCTTCTGCATAGGAAACAGGCCCATGAAAAATACTGAACATCCTAAATCATTAAGGATTTCCCATCTAAGAAACAACAGAATTCTACAGCTCATCTGTGAGAATGGAAAACCAGAACAGAGTGAAACCCTCAACACTGACAATGACAAATGTATCTGTGAGAGAGGAGAATCAAGACATCTCTCCACTGGGAGAAAATACCTGCCAATCATACTTTTGATGAGGGTCTTGACTCTGGAATACAGTCAAATGTCCTGCAACTCAGTGGTACAAAGTCAAACAACTTAGTTAAACATGAGCAGAGGTTGTAACTTGGCATTTCCCTTAAGAAAGCATGCAAAGAGATAAGAAGATACTCAACTTCACTAAATGTTAAGAGTCATGTAAATAAAGAACAACTCACAACAGTTCATAAACACTAGAAATGCTGTAACTGGATAATCTAAACCAAAGCAGACACCACTTCACAACCCACTAAGAATCTAAACACAAGCAAAATGATAAAACAGTAACACACTTTGTTGCAGAAATTAAAAAAATTGGTGTCCTCATATATTACTGTTGAGGGTGGAAAATGCTTTAGTGCCCTTGAAAAAGACTTTGGCAGTTGCTCAAAACAAAGTGTATCCATATGTACCAGAAACTCTATCAAAGAAATGCAAATATCCAGCCACACAACACTTGTGCACATCTTCATAGCAGCATGATTCGTAATAGCCCAAAATGAACATCCCATAAGTCCATGAAATAAATGGATAAATTAGATATGGTCATTAACATAATAGAATCCTACTATGCTTTCAAAGGCGTGAGTTGGTGCTGGATATTTCCTCCAAATTGAAATGTTCCCTTCTGGAGGAGCAGGGAGGGTCCTAAGGCTCAGGAAAGGAGAGAAACTTAAGAGACTCAACTCATAAAACCTACAAGACTCAGAAAGTTCATAAAGTTATAAGATTCACAAAAAGCCAGAGGCAGTATAACCAGAAAACAACTGTGTTTGGAGAGGAGACTCTCCAGTAGAGCTGCCTGCAGACTGTGCAAGGACGTCCAGGGAAGCAGCCTTTCCTAGTAACCACCTGTGCAGCTGTCTTTGAGTGACCTGTACTCTGGTAAAGTAACCCCTTACCCATGCTTATGTAAATAATCCCAATAAATTTACTACTTCACCAAGCCAGACACGGGTAGAATAATTTCTTTGTTATGCCCTCCCCTCAGTGTGTTATCTGGTATGACTAGCTATTTGCTTCTGTCTAGGAAAAGTCACACACAAATAATGATATATAGTATAGCCTGAGTGAACTTGAGTATTTATCCAAAGTGAAAAAAATCATAAAAATACACACATCATAGGACTCTATTAATATGAAATGTCAAGAGTAGAAAATACAAAGAAAAATAAATAATACAGGTTAATGTTGTTCAGTGCCTTGGTGAAGTGGGTGACTGAGAAAGGACTGCTAATGCATATGAAGCTTATTTTATGATTAAAATGTTCAACAATAGATTATGACAAAGGTTTCACAGACCTCTAAATACACTAAAAACCTTGAAAACAGAAATAGGTAAAGGAAGTGGTATACAAATTATACCTCAACAGAGGTGTTGAAATATCACATCTCACTTGGAACAAGAATGAGAATGAGTCTCAGATTTTACTGAGTTTCTTCCATTTTATTTTAGAGGCTATCAAATGCATAATCTAACATTATCAAAAATAAATAATTAAAAACTTAGTGTTACGTGACTGGTAATAGAGAATGCACTTGAAGCCACACCTGTTTGGGTAGTTAGGAGATAATTAAGTTGATTACCTAATGTTTATTTATCCTTTCATGAGTCTCCTGTCTTTCAAACTCAGGGTGAAACCCTTGATTATACAATGATGATCTCTTAAAAGATCCTAGGAAGGCACTATTTTTATTTTCCTAAGTCTCCCTGAGAGCTTACAGATCTCTTCTCCTTTTGGGTATTAGATCCCCTGAGAGACAGTATTGTGATTAGCATCTTTGCCTGGATGTGGTAACCTATGTGGCTGTATATAATGGGGAAAAGTTGTAGGTTCCAGAGAACTTGGAACCAGAAACTAAGAGAGAAGAGTAGGGACTTTTCACCTCTAGCGATTTTTTTTTCTATGTCATTTGGTAATTCTCATTTCCTGGGCTTATTTTTCTCATCCATATACTAATCATATTGATTTTATTCTAAAAGAAATTTTGAGTATTGCAGGACTCATAGGAAGGTAACTACTGAACTTTGCTTGGCAAAATGGTCCTTCAGGTTCCTGCTTTGCAAAGGAAACTGCCAGACATTCTTCAGGACACAGAGAAAAGTGACTGAGAGACTCTAAGTCAGTGGGTTGAAGACAGATGCCCCAACTTTACAGAGGAACTTTGGATGACTGTCCAGGCTACCAGCTGTCTCTGCCTACTCTCACAAGACTCCTGAAAGTTGTTTGTGTCCTTTTTCCATTTCTTAGGTAATATCATATCCTTCTGAGGTCTTTTATGTAGTTGAAGACTAGATAGTTATAATTTCCTGAGTCATGATAAAAGATAAGTTAGATATAAAACCTTAGGCTCACAAATATAGGATAGATAGGATATCTTCTTTAATTTTGCCAAATAGAAATAGGCTAGATATTATAACTATAATTCTTGCTTGATAATTGTTTTGTTATATGCAATTTTACTATGTTAAAGTTAAAACCTTCCTTAAAAAAAAGAAAAGGGAAAGTGCTGTAGATATTGATTACTCTATGCTGTGAATGGGTTTTCCTGATTGATTGATAAGTAAAACACTGATTGGCCAGTAGCCAGGCAGGAAGGATAGTATAGGCGGGACAAGCACAGAAGAGAATTCTGGGAAGTGGAAGGCTGAGTCAGGAGATGCTGCCAGCTGCTGCTGCTGCCACGAGAAGTAAGATGTGATGTACTGGTAAGCCATGAGCCACATGGCAACTTATAGATTAATAGAATTGTGTTAATTTAAGATATAAGAACTAGATAGCAAGAAGCCTGCCATGGCCACACAGTTTATAAGTAATATAAGTCTCTGTGTGTTTACTTGGGTCTGAGTGACTGTGAGCCCGGATGGGATTAGAGATAACTCCAGCAACAGAGAATTCAGTTAGATAGTTGTGGTTTGAATAAGAATGGTCCCTATAGGTTTATATATTTGAATGCCTAGGGAGTAATAGTATTTGAAAGGATTAGGAGTTTGCATCCTTGTTGGAAGAAGTGTGTCATTGGGGGTGGGTTTTGGGGTTTCAAAAACCCCTTCTAATCATAGAGTCCTTCTTTTCCTGCTACCTGCAGATCTGGATGTAGAACTCTCAACTACTTCTCTCTTTCTGCTGCTTGCAGATATAGATGTACACCTCTCAGGTATTTCTCAAGGTAACACATCTGCCCATTTGCCATCATGCCCCCTGACCATGACCAGAGGTTTAGTCCATTTTCATCATGGACTAAACCTCTGAAACTGCAAGCAAGCTCCAGTTAAATGCTTTCCTTTATCAGAATTGCCTACAGTCATGGTGTCTCTTCATAGCAATAGAGACACTGACAATACAGAAGTTGGTACCAGGAGTTGGGTATTGCTGTGACACGCATGACCATGCTTCCTGTTGGCAGAATGTGGGCTTTGGGACTTTAGGGAAGATATTGAACATTTTATGCCCAGCTTACTGAGACATGCAAGAAAGAGCATGGAAAACACTGGTGCCCAGAGCAACGTAGATTATGACATCCCAGTTTAAGAGGTTTCACAGGAGAAGAACATTAGTAATGGCCCAGAGACTGTTCTTGTGATATTTGGTAAAGAATGCCACTACTTTCTGCTCTTATACAAAAACTATGCCTAAGACTAAATTGAAGAATTTTGGATTAATGGCATTGGCAGAGGAGATTTCAAGACACTCTAATATTGATTGTGTCATGGGATTATTCGTGGTCACTCTTATGTGGATCTATGGTGAAAAGGAAGAAAGCTAAGACAAACAGAAACACAGAAATAGTGTAAGGTCAGATAGTGAAAATGATTTCAAATATGGGAGGCCCTTTATATGTGTGAGGCAATACTATTGTTCATCATAATGAAAAATCGATAGAAACAGAAAAGATAATGTTGGTGGTAATCATAAGGAGGAGGATTACACAAAATGCCACCATCGACGACTTTTCCCCCTGAAAACTTGCCTTGTGTATGTTTGCTATATGCTGAGATGCATACTTCACTTCTCCTGTTGCTGACACAGGAGATGTTTTCCCTGGCGTAACCTTTACAGGTACAATGGTATATCACAGGCCTTTGTTATCAACTTTGTGATTTGTAGAATGATTAGAACATTAGAACTGACAGGGGACAAGAAGTAGGGGAGAAATGGCCGTTCTAACCAATGCTGCTCTACTGGCTGACGTTATTTCCAAGATGTGTGTGACACACCAAAGAAGTTCAGAGCTTATGATGAAAAGCAGCTTCTGTATAACTTTTCATTCTAATTCTATACATTAACCCTTCAACCCCCTCAACTCCTTGAGCAGTAGTGCTTTTCTCATATCACTTAAGGGTGCACTTAATCTACCAGGAAAACTCAAATACATTCCTCAAGACCCTGGTGAAGGCAAGTTGAGGGAAGCTGGCCTTCAGGTAGATTCTTGGTATACCTCAGAGGAGCAAATGTTCACTTCCCTTTTTTGGGGGTGCTGGAGACTGAACCCCATGGCCTTGTCCATGTTAGGCAGGTACTCTGTCACTGTGACCTAGAGCTCAGCCTTATGGCCACTGTTTTGATGCCAGTGTTTATACCTCTGGCTTTGTGCATACTGAGCAATATATAAACCCTGTACTTTTGTATCTTTCCTATTGGACTGTAAGCTCAGGGATACAGGGGTACAGAGTCCTATCATCTACCTTAGAGCCACAGATCCCAGCACCCATATACAAATCTGAGAGTGGCCTGCATGCCTATAACCTCAGTGCTGTGAAATGTATAGACATCTTTTCTAGAAATTGTATGGTTGTCAGCCTAGCCTCAGGTAAGAAATCCTGTCTCCAGAGAATAAGGCAGAGAGTGACTGATCCGGATGCAGGGGCACCTCTCCATATACAAAATATGTGCATACACCTTATACACCTATACACAGACATACTCTCACACACACATCATTTAAAAAATTTTAAAAGTCCTAATAATTTTGAAGAAGTCACTCTAGGTTTTTATATCTTATTTAGTCCACCAAGAAAGAAAGGAATGTATCTGTCTGGTGATGATAAGAAGCAGCTGTTGAAAATACAGGAGAGGTAGAATGCCTGTGTTGAGTCATAAAAAGGAAGAAAAACCCAAACAATACTTATACACATTCTTTCGCTAGTGTGTCCTTGGCCAAAACAATTCTTAAAACTATGTGTCTATTTGTCCTTGTGTGTATGTTTGTGTGTGTGTGTGTGTGTGTGTGTGTGTGTGTGTGTGTGTGTGTGACAAGTACTCATGCATCTGTGGAGGCCAGATGAGTTCAGACCCCCCCACCCCGGAGCTGGTGTTAAGGTAGTTGTGGGCAGCCATGAGTTATTGAGAACATAACTCCTGTCCTCTTGAAGAGCCACAAGTGTTCTTAACCATCAAGCCTTCTCTATAGCCCCTGGCAAAAATAATCTTTAAAATGTTTTAAATGCATGAAATACTTAAACTTACTAAGGTCATCACTCTTCTAATTATCATCATAACTGAATCACAGGATCTTACTGATGGAGCAGGTACCTGTGTTAACTAACAATAGTCCTTATATGGCTTCTGATTAAAAAAAAAAAAAAAAAAAAAAAAAAAAAAGGTAGCAAAGGTATTAGAAGGTTCCATTGTTCCTCAAAGAGTTCTTGTTTATTTTTGATTTCCCAGCTATGGCAAATGCCCATGCAGGCAGCTCCCACAGTCTGTGACCTACGAACAGGGTTTATTCTTCGAATGCTTAAAGAAAACTGCCGCTGAGGGATGCTGAAAGGATCGCCCTACTAAGGAGACTTCTTTGTTTCTCTGGCCGTGGGTAGGGCTGGATTGAATTTCTAACTTTCATCACTGCCATTTGGTTAATGATGTAATTGTTTTGCAACCATTGTGTATTGGAATAGGGTTTAAAAGGATATCGACAGTCTTTTGTCTAATGATCCCATGGCCAACTACGTTCAGAAGACATTGAACTCTGGGGCTTATTAATGTCTTTTGAAACCCCGTGTTTATTCCTGGCTCAGGACTTCTTCTGTTGAATTGCATTTTTCTGGTGATTTGCTTGTCTGTTTTAAGTCTCTCCTCTACCCCTGCTACCCCCCTCCTGCCTTGTTTTAACCTTGGTGTCTCTGCACAAAGTAAAGAGAAGGGATTGAGTATGGAACTGATGAATAAATAATTACCTCTGCAGAATCAGGAAGTAACCTCTTGGTGCCAGTATCTGAATCAGGATATTCACATTCACGTCTGTAGCCACCACATGATGTTCTGGGCTCTCAGGGTCTCTTGAATACCATTCCCACATCCCTCCTCAGCAGGCTGCCACTCCAAGCCTCCCCAAGTCCCAAGGGAGCTTTGGTTACTGCAGCTGATATGCTGTGTGCTTGAATATTAAAGCCTTCTGCACTCTTCTGCTTTAACCCTGGAGTCTCAGCACTGGCCCTCTGGGACCTCTCCAAGCCATTTAAATGACATCCAGGCAAAACCAGGCTGAATTACAAAATCATAGCTTTACTAATATAAAATCCCAAGCCTCATGTTTTAATATCATATATGAAGTCCTGTCTCATGACCAAGATTAATTTAATATGTAAAACAATAGATACTTCAAATTAATACAAAACACTGTAATACAAATGACTCTTATTCAGATTTGAATCCTGCACACAAAGGCTATAAGTAAATTAGTTTTATTGATCTATATTCATAGAATTATTTAAATGTACCCTCTGGTACTGAGAGCCAGGGGTTTCTCTGATGCTTGCCATTAATGCATTTTTCATTAGTGGCTAGTGCTGGGAAGCCCAAATTTCATTTGGCTGCAAAAGATTAATTTCCTCTTGACAACCATGGCCAGATTAAAAAAAAAGAAGAAGAAAGAGAGGAGTTGAAACAGTAACCTAAAGACAGTTCTCAGAACTATAAACTAGAAGACCAGGAAAACACGGATTAAAAAAAATAAAATTAAAAACAAAAAACACTGAAAACATTGTGTGTGGTTTTTTTCTTCCTTCACTGTGTGTTGGGGAGGAAACAGACATCTTGAAGACAAATAAACCAGTCTTGTCTTTGGTTCTTGACCCTGTCTGAGAGCAGGCCACTCCCTTGTAGTTGATAACTGATGTATTTTTCATCTCAGAATCATAAATAGGAAGGTGTGAAGGCAATTCATCTCCAAGTGGTTTTGAATTATTGTATCCTTCCTTTGCCTCTTGAGTGGATTTCCTGAAAGTATTTTCTCATCAACCTCAGAGAAGAAAGCACATATAATAATAGGAATAATATAATTAAGGCTAATTAAAGCCGTTCAAATTAATTTTGTTTGAAGATTCTTTGGAAAATTCGAAACTCCCATTGAGATAATTGGTACACTCTGGGGAGTCACAGAACTGAGCCCCTGAACCTGATTGCTGCTTGGATGTCCCCACCAGCAGAGAGAGTACCCTGATTTGTCTTCCCCTAGGGGAGTGCAGTCATTATGCCAGCTCTGTGGGGAACCTTCTAGTTTTTCCTTTTAACTCTCTCATCATTGGACCCCACAACCACTAACCTATTTATTATGACAATAGAATAATACTGATGTGGACCGTGAAGACCAAAATGGGAAATATTTTCACAAGTGGGCAGAGTAAGCAGTCATTTTCCTGTGATTTATGAGCCATTAAATGTCTTCTTACATAAAGTGTGTCTCTCTTCTAGTCTTGTCCCAGTGTTAGAGAATCCTTTGCCTTCTAGGGGGTTATTTCTTATAGATGGAAGTTCTTTGTATTTTATAGAAATCTCTTTAAGGAACCAGTTCCGTTGGGCATATTAATTCTTTCTAGAAACTACTATCAATGATTAGTGTCATAAAACTTCAATGGTTGTTTTTAAAACATTTTTCACAAACTGTGCTATGCTAAAAAAAATCCCCTCAAAAATAATCTTCATTTATTACGTGTGTGTGTGTGTGTGTGTGTGTGTGTGTGTGTGTGTGTACATCTATGGAGGTGGGAGGACAATGTACAAGAGTCAGTTCTTTCCTCCCACCATGTGGGTTTCGGGGACTTGAACTCAGGTTGTTAGGCTTGAGGGCAAGCACCTTTACCCACTAAGCTCTCTCTGCCCAACAAAGATGTCTACATTTTACTTCTCAGACATTACAGGCTGACCTGATAATAGGGGATTGCAGTTTCTGATGGAATTAAAATTACTCATCAGTTGATCTGGATAAGAAAGTTATTTTGGAGTAGCTGATGCGCTCCACATAACCACAAAAGGCCTTTAAAGTACAAGAGAGAAACAGAAGAGAAAGATAATAAGGCAGGTGTAATATTACAGGACATAGCTCATCTTTGTGGAAATGGGACCATAAGCCAGGGAGTTCAAACATCCTGTTGAAGCCAGGATGCAGATTCTTCCCTAAAGCTGCAAGAGAGCCTTGTTGAAACCTTTATGTCAGTTCCACACAACCCATTTCAGACTCCTGACCTTACAGTTCTGAGATAAGGCATTTATGTGGTTTTAAGATAGTAGATCATGGCAATTTCTTCCAGTTACAATGGAAACTAATGCGAAAGGAGATGGGAACAGGCCAGTTTTTCAGGTCTGAAATCCAGTATCCGGCAATGGGTGAGTGGGAGGGGCTGGAGCAAGCACAACAGAAATAAGCACAATGGAGGAACACTGAGGTGGTGCTGTGAGGTGTAAGAAGGAGGGAGTCCTGAGAAGATGGGGGGCATGTGGTTATTGACAGATGCAAGGAGGGATGATCCAAGATCGAAGAGAGTGATGAACAGGAGGAAGCCTGTGACATAGCTTGATCATCCCTAATGCAAAGACCCCCAAATCTACAACACACAAAATCTGAAGTAGTTTGAGGGTTGCTTGACAATGAGTTTTTGGAGCATTTTTGGATTTTAGAATTTTAGAGAAGGGATCATCAACTAGTAAAAATCTATGTCATTATTCCCAAACTTAAAAAGAAAATCTGAAATCTGAAAAGCTTCTGGCCCTAGGCCTTACTCCAGTTTATAATGATTTTCCATTGCTGTATAGTAAAATTATCGCA
This sequence comes from Peromyscus leucopus, assembly GCF_004664715.2. Lineage (NCBI taxonomy): Eukaryota > Metazoa > Chordata > Mammalia > Rodentia > Cricetidae > Peromyscus > Peromyscus leucopus. The sequence continues at coordinate 30,015,296 of NC_051076.1, forward strand.
GGCTTAGAGACTTACAGTAACACATTTATCATTTCACAGTGTGTTGTGGTTTAGGAGCCTGGAATTGCCCAATTGAACCTGCTGGTGGCCTCGGAATTAACCACCGAAGGCACATAGTCTGTTCTGGTCTGTATGCTCATCAGAGAAGTCACTTTCATGTTCAGTCATGTCGTTGGTTGGATTTATCCTTATGGTGGCATTGCTACACACTCTTTATCCACCCACCCACCCATCCATCTATCCATCCATCCCTTGCCTTGTACTTTGTAGGAATCTTCAAATTCTCTAAAGGCCCCGACTTTTGGTGGTTATTTTCTGGAGAGTACCCTCACACCTTAGAAGCTCAGAAATTCCTTCATACCAGGGTCTCCCCCAGTATAGCAAGTCACAAAGTAGCTGTGGGCAATATATTTATGATGTAGTGTGCTAATCCTTAGGAACAAGTCTCAGGGATCTTCAGGACTCAGGGAAGGGACTACATAAAGACATAGATACAAGGAAATGTGAATCTCTGGAGCTCAACCCTATGTTTGCTTGTGTTTTTGTTTGTTTGAATTTTTTTTTAAAACCACTAGTATCACTCAGACTTGATGGACATCTTCACCCAGGTTACACATCTTTAGGGATTTTGTTACTATTGCTAATGACTTTTCTCACAATAGAATGGTAGGACTGATTTTTTTTCAAGAAATTCAAGAGTTTCGTGTCTTTCAAAATGGCAGTTATTCCAGCCTAAGTAGGTTCCACATGTTCTTAGGGAAGCCTGGCTCTTGATTGGTGTTTAATAGATAGTGACTGCTAGAACACAGGCAAGCCACTAATCATACCATACCTACTTTTAACAGACTCTTTCTCACAGACACAGTAGGGAAAATGTCAAGCCCAAACCTGTCTATGAATCCCTAACCCCTTGGTGCCAATTATCTGGAAGAATGATAGATGCTCAGCTCATTTGCCCTAAGAAAGTTTACTGACCCCAGGCTGCCAGACTCTGGAACAACAACAGAAGGTGGTGACATATCCTCCATCCACACAATGGGTACAACTTGTGTCCCGTTTTCTTCTACACCCTCAGTCACACATTCCTTCACTGGGATCCCCTCCCCTGCCTCCTACCACTCAGGAATCAGGGACAGCCTTCCTGCAAGCCCATGCTTTGAACTCATCACCCACATGGCATGGAACCTGCCCCCTCCTTTGGAATCTGTCATAAGAGAACCCACAGTGCGCCACTTGGGTCTGCACTCTCCTCAAAGTCCCTGTCATGCTGTTGTCTGTCTGTCCATGCCATTGATAAACAAATTTCTTACCTAAAAGACAATCTGCCTCAGTGTGCCTCTTGAGCATCAAACCTGAAACCTTATGATGATGTACCTCATGTAAAGGTGAACTGGATAGACTCTCATTCTACATTGCCCCCCCCATCTCCCACTTCCTCCTTTTCTTTTATGCCCAGCCCCTGACTTTTTTCTTCTAGCTCCTTCATTCCCTGAGAATGATATTGACTGTCCATCTCTTCCTCAGAGTCAGTAGATTTCTAGATTGAAAAACAGTAGCATATGCTCAACTCCCCAGCAGCTCCTTGGGTATAGGGGGTGTCTCTGTCCATATGGCAGATTGAATAGCACAGAGGTCCTTTCTATGGCAGTTATTGTGGGACTTTTAGTGTTGAGATAGTGAGATTCAGCCCAGCAGACCTTGAATTTTCATTATTAAAATGGAGCTCCCAAGACAGATTTTAAGTTAATATATGTGGTCTAAGTCTAGCATATTAGGAACAGACCTGATTAAAGAACCTTTTGTGTAAGAAAAATAAAACAAATCTGTAAATATGATAAGCCAATGAGGTGTCTGTTAGTAATTTCTCACATAAATAGGTTTTGTGGAAAACCAGAGACACCTATAATTTCCACTGACCAGAGAAGGTCCTCAGTGTTTGCTGAGTGAGTTCTCAGTTGAATCAGGATTCTGACTTATCATAAAGAACAATCCTTGGGCTTTACACAGGGAGGTGAGGGTGGTCTCAGTTTCCCACACAGCTTGGTAATGATAGATTCTATGCTATTTTAGATGAGAAAAGATCCTCACTGGCTTGTAGAAACCATGATAGTGATGTAGAAAGCGTTAATGAGAAAAGGAAAAGTAGCTAGGCTTAGTTGAGCTTTTTCACATTCTGCAAGACTGTGCTCTGAGTTTGGATTGGTGATGCTCGCTGTATTCCTTCTGCAGTCTAGGAAGGGGGCGTGGTTTTCAGCAGAGCACATCATTTTCTGGTAACTCTGCCTTACCATCCCTTTACACTAAGGTGTCAAATTATCAAATTACTATTACCAGAAGTTTAAATTAACTTGGACCCTGTCAGATGAGCCACGGGAAACCAGGATGTAAACGAATATAATCTTAACTATAGTAAAAGCAAAATGAAACAGTTTTCTGTGTGTGGATGTTGTGTGTTATGTATGGTGTGTGTGTGTGTGTGTGTGTGTGTGTGTGTGTGTATGTGTGTCATGTATACATGTTGTGCATGTATGTTATGTTTGTTGTGTGTGTATGACACATGTGGGGATGTGTATAAATATATATGGTGTGTTTGTGTTATATATGTGTGTGTGTGTATGTGTGTGTGAGATGTGTGTATGCATGTTACATGCTAGGTGTTTAGGTATGATGTTTGCATGTTGTGTGTAATATGTGTGCCTGTATGATGTATGTATGTGTGTGTGTGTGTGTGTGTGATCCTAAAAAGCACATGAATGAACTGAGTGCATATGGTAAAGACATCATTCTTAGTGAATTATCTTATAAAGATAATTTAATTGGAGCTGGCTTACAGTTTCAGAGGTTTAGTCTATTACTGTCATGGTGAGAAGCATGGGTGTAAAGTATAGGTGGCAGCATGTAGGCAGCTATGGTGCAGAAGAGGGAGCTGAGAGTTCTACATCCGGATCAACAGGCAGCAGGGAGAGAGGGTGAGGCACTGGACTTGGCTTGAACTTCTGAAGCCCCAAAGCCCACAGCTAGTGACACACTATGTCCAACAAGGTCACACCTCTTAACACCAAACCCTAAGCATTCAAATGTATGAGCCTATGACAGTCAATCTTACTCAAACCACCACAATCCCTCTTAGGCCAAAAAAGTCCAATTTTCTCTTGAGCATGGGGTAGGCAATTCAGGAAGGTAGAGTAGCTTTTGAGCAGGGAACACAGAAACTGGAGATGGTATAAGGCAAAGCCTCACAACAAATAAGTACAAGGAGGTTCAGCAAAACAGTAAACAGTATTTGTAAATATTTCTGCACTCTCTAGCTTTGAAAGGACTTCTGTGGTGACATTCCATTACCAAACCTAACAGACTATGAAAAGCGGCATTTAAATGAATGTACTATTATTTTACTACCTATGTATTTTTTTTTCCAAAATAAAAGCATGTATGTTATGTTTGTTGTGTGTGTATGACATGTGTGGGGATGTGTATACATATATATTGTGTGTTTGTGTTGTTTGTGTGTGTGCGTGTGTGATGTGTATATGCATGTTACAGGCTATATATTTAGGTATAATGTTTACATGTTGTATGCAATATGTGTGCCAGTATGTTGTGTGTACATGTGTGTGTGTTTGTTCCTAAAAAACACATGAATGAACTAGGTGCATATGGTGAAGACATCATTTTTAGTGAATATCCTGTTGCTCTGAAGAGACACCATGACCATAGCAACTCTTATAAAGAAAAGCATTTAATTGTGCTTGGCTTACAGTTTCAGTTGTATTCAATATACAGCTGAATTCAAAGATAATTCAAAGACTATATTTGTTTACATCCTGGTTTCCCCTGGTTCATCTGACAAGGTCCAAGTTAATTTAAACTTCTGGTAATAGTAATTTGATAATTTGACACCTTAGTGTAAAGGGATGGTAAGGCAGAGTTACCAGAAAATGATGTGCTCTGCTGAAAACCACACCCCCTTCTTAGACAGCAGAAGGAATACAGCGAGCATCACCAATCCAAACTCAGAGCACAGTCTTGCAGAATGTGAAGAAGCTCAACTAATAATAATTATTATTAAAGCTCAACTAATAAAGTAATAAATTGGGTAAAAGATTCAGAATTCTGAAACCAGGGCTACAGGCAACACTAAAAACCAGGTATCCGTTGCCTTAGTCACTTTTCTCTGAATTGACCTGATAGAGCAAAGGTGGATGCCACGACCCAATCTGATGTGAACTTGACCTCCATAGAGAACAGCCAAGAAGATTTTATGTATCATTATTTATTTCCAACTTCCATGGGGTTGTTCTCCAAGTTTCAGGCAACCGCTGACTCCTTTAAAATAATTATGTCTAGCTGGATCAAGGTTCTTATTCAACTAGTCTACTGCTTTCTAACAGTTTAACAACTGTACACTAGCAACAAGAGTTAAACTCATTAGCAGCTGGATGTGCAATCTCAGAGTTATAGGAGTTTGAGTTTGGCTTGTTTCTAGGTCTGGCTCCTGTTACCTTTATATACACAGCACATAGTCATATCAAGTGCTTCACTAGGCCAGAGTTGTTCTCAATAAGGCATTAACAACTGGCCTGGAGAAGACAGTGAATGATGAAGTCCTCTATTGTTCGGACCTCGATTAAGAATGGTAACAAAGATGTGCTGCATATACTTAATGGGATTTACTTATCTGTAAAAAATTATGAGTTTATTAAATGTGGAGTGGATCTGAAAGTTATTATAATAAGCAAAGTGCCTCAGATTCATAAAGATACTTTGTCTCACATGTATATCCTAGTTTTTGGTAATTATATGTATGTGTGTATGTTTGTGTGATTGTAGGCATAGACTATGAAACTAGAAAGGGGACCACAAAAAGGGGAAAGGGAGTGTTGAGGAAGCAGGGAGATGCAGTAGGACACATGTAACATGAAAGGGAGAAGAAGGGTACTAGGGGTGTTTGAGGACAAAGGGGGCCAGGGAGATGGGGGAGAAGAGGGAAGAGGAGGGTCAAGAAAGACAAGTTATGTTTGGGAAAATGCCATAGTAAAGCAATATTTTCTATGCCAATTCATGAAATTAAACCTGGAAACAACCTAGATGCCCTTCAACTGAAGAATGGATAAATAAATTGTGGCACATATACACAATGGAATACTACTTAGCAGAGAAAAACAATGACATCATACGGTTTGCAGGCAAATGGATGGATCTAGAAAAAATCATCCTGAGTGAGGTAACCCAGACTCAGAAAGACAAATATGGTATGGACTCACTCATAGGAAGATGCTAAATGTGGAACAAGGATGACTGGACTGCTACTCACATCACCAGTGAGGCTACCTGGAAAACGGGACCCCAAAAAAGACACGGAGAAATGGATGAGATCTACATGAACAACCTGGTCATGAGTGGGATAAATGAAGGGCGACGGTCGAGGGAAAGAGAGTGGGAGATCCTAGCTGGATCAAGAAAAGAGAGGGAGAACAAGGAATAGGAGACCATGGTAAATGAAGACCACATGAGAAGGGGAGGAAGCAGAGAGCTAGGGAGGCCCACGGAGATCCACAAAGATACCCCTGCAAAAGACTGCTGGCAATGGTCGAGAGACGGCAGAAACTGACCTACTCTGGTGATGGGATGGCCAGACACCTTGATAGTTGTGCCATAAACCCCATCCAAGGACTGAGGAATCTGGATGCAGACATCCACGGCTGGGCCCCTGGTGGAGCACTGGGAGTCTAATTAGTGAGAAAGAAGAGGGTTTATATGAGCGAGAATTGTTGAAGCCAAGGTTGGATAAAGCACAGGGACAAATAACCAAATGAATGGAAGCACATGAACTATGAACCAAAGGCTGAGGGGCCCCCAACTGGATCAGGCCCCCTGAATGGGTGAGACAGTCATTTGGCTTGATCTGTTTGGGAGGCAGCTGTGCGTTGGTGCCGGGTCCTGCATGAGTTGACTGTTTGAATCCTGGGACTTATGCAGGGACACTTGGCTCGGCCTGGGAGGGGGGAATGGACCTGCCTGGACTGAGTCTACCAGGTGGATCCAGGTCCTCATGGGAGACCTTGATCTGGAGGAGGTGGGAATGGGGGGTGGGCTGGGGGAGGGGGAGGGGGGCGAGATGGGGAGAACAGGGGAATCTGTGGCTATTATGTTGAACTGAATGGTGTTGTAAAATAAAAAAAAAATTAAAAAAAAAGAAAAAAAAGAAAAATAATAGATAATGGGGAAAATAAAATAAAATCATACACTAAAAATTGACTTTTGAAAAATGCCTCATTTTGTGAGCATTGGTAAGCATCTCCTGCTCATCCCATCACCAACTCTTTAATTAGAGTATGAGTTTCATTGCATTAATAGGGGTTTGTCCATTTTCTTCTTTTTGTCTAGAAGGAATGGTGAGGGGAGAGATTGAGCTATTTCTCAATTCTGAGGGTGTATCAGTAGAAAGATAGCATTCCACCAACTTTTCTGTGATGGCTGAAAAGTGAATGACTCATTTGTCCTTATAAATATGAAAACGGAGAACAATGGGAAGATGAGTATTTTTAAAAATAGAATTAAGTTTTATTCCATTGGAGGAGGTTAAGAATATTGTACCATGTGCTAAAGATTTCCCCTTGGGCTCTATTCAGCTCATAATTTCACATTTGTAAGCTGTGGCCCTAGTGTCAGATGAGCACTGCTCTTGGAGCCTCTCTGGAGCCTAGAACACACAATGGGTCGCCTTCATAAAGCTTGAATAGAGAGCAAATGTATTGAGTTGTTAAAATGCCATGATGAAAGCAACTTAAGGGAGAAAGGCTTTATTCTGACTTCAGTTTGAGGGGTACCGTCCACCATGGTGGGAAGAATGGGAGCAAATACTGAGGGGTGACAGCTGGTCACTTTACCTCAGCTGTTGGGAAGCAAAGAATGAACTGGAAATGAGCTGAGCTATAAAGCATCAAGCCCCACACCCTGGTGGTCCATTTCTTCCAACCAGGCTTCACCTTCTACGGGTTCTACAACCTTTCTAAACAGCATGGCTGGCTGGGGACTAAATGTTTAACCATGAGCTATCCACTTCCCTCCAGACCTGCCACTGACTGTGCAACTCTGTCAGAAAAATCTAGAATCTAAGACAATATGATTTAAAGACAGTAGCAATAGTGTCACCAATACATTATTAGCTTTCCTTCAAAATAATATTTTATTTATTTTAATACAAACCAGATACCTTTTAAAAGAGTGATGTGTCTATATTGAGCACATTATGTGGTACATCTCATCCAAGACTTGACAGCCATCCTAAGACATGGCTAATACATGTTATCCCAGGATAGAACTACCATTAGCATGCCACAGAGAGGAAGAAACAGACTGAAGCATGCAGATAAGGTAGAGAAAGAATTGCTAACTTTATACCAGTTAACTATCTCTTGCTTAGACTAAAGACTTAAGACGAGGGTCCAGGGAGGATCTGAGTAGCTGCAAGATAGTCCTAACTTTTGCATTGCAGAGTTTTCAGTTTTTATTTTTCCTTTTGGTGCAGCATCCAGTGTTTCTGTTTGTGGAAGAAGTATTTGATAACAGAAGCCATGGGTGTGTATTTATCTTTGCATTATTTAGTATTGCTTTTCCTCTGGACAGTAATGCATAAGAACTGAACTCATGTTATGAGTAAATATATTAGTCTAGTAAACAATAACCAGGATTTAAAAAGCTCTGCTGTGAGAAAAGGCTGGGGGACCAGTCACTTGCAAATGAGTCTGATTGTCTGATTTTAGTGTTTCTAAATAGTTTGTTAATGTTTCTCTCTCTCTCTCTCTCTCTCTCTCTCTCTCTCTCTCTCTCTCTCTCTCTCTCTCTCCTCTCTCTCATCACTGGGCTAAGAATACAATTGACTGCGATACAACTGTGATTTATAATGTTGCTTATAAAGCAAGTACTGTCTTATTTCCTCCTTTTCATAGACCCCACCATTGGCCATTGGAATTGTGGAAGCAGGAAGGACTGACTATTTTTTATCCTTTTTTTCAGTTGGTTTTGTCTCAATAGAGGGATTGTTGGAGCAGCTGGAGGCAGCTAGTCCTAGGGCAGGTAATGATTAATCATGGATTTCTTGGTCCTGATTGTAATCTTCTTTGCAGATTGGCTAACCTGAGAGAAACGGAGGCTTAAAGAGACACTTTTGGACAACAGAGGCTGGTCTGAAGATGCCCTGCTCAGTTCTGCCCAGCTCTGAACAGACACCAGACAGTAGATTTTTCAGGATGACTCCTATGAGCAAGATAGGAATAAGCAAGGAAAAAAGAGTGATAAGAGATCTCTTTCCCTCAGAAACCTTGTACTCTGTAGGTTGTAGAAGGCCCCTGGATATAAATTCATAAAGAAGCATAGAGGAAGGAGGTATTTTTGTATGCAAACTCCTAGTAGTACCTGCCTACAGCCTTCATCTGCATCTCTGTGAAGTGTCTGTATATGAACTTATAATACTACAGAGTCTTACAAAATAATGTGAAATGAAATAGAAACAGCATTGTTAAGGTTTCTAGGACTGGATCTGACACTTGCCTAGTCCTCTTCACATAAGATGCTGAGATGCAGGTGGGTACTTCCTATTGAACACAGGCTGTCCCTCTCACCTGGAGGAAAAGAATGAAGGTTTGGGAAGAATCTCTTTAAAGAAGACTAACTCAATTGGCTTACTGGATGAAGATGGTCTTTCTTCCATGCTGTTCCTGCAACCTCAGTCTCTCCATACTGGTAGAGCTGAGGTAGCTATTCTAAACCATGTGACGATGAGGAGGGTGAAGTCCTGCTGAACGAATCCTGCCCTTAATTATTTGGATGTTTCTTGTCTCAATGCTTGCTCATTTGCCTTTGGAACTCCTAAGGGAGAGGAAAGCATAGCCCCTGTCTCATTTAAGTCATAACTGTTGGAGTGCTATAGTTACTGCACACCAACTACAACTCTCACTGATACAGTCATAGTATCATTTGTAATTAGAAATAGTGGGCTCCATTTGGGGGAGCAGGTCATTCAGATATCCTCGCTGGCTAAGTGCACAACATTTGCAAGCTCCCAGGGAGTGGAGCAGACAGTGAACATTATGAGAAATCAATGGAGGCAAAGTTGCAGTTATTCCCATAACTCTGTGAATCCCACAAGGAAATCCAGGGAGAGAAATTCTGTTCCATACAAAGTCAAACATTCTGGAAATTTCTAAAAACCCATATAGCTTCATCTACTGTGTTTCTTAAGTCAATAAATGGCTTCTTCACCAAACACCTTTTAGACCTTGCCTCTTGATCATACATCAAGTTCAATCTTTTCTTTTATAACTCATGACTCTCTTCTAAATTGTTATTGTGGTGGTAGAGACTTGGCCTGTTATTTCCATAATCCTGTCTCCAGCACCTACCCCTGTGCCCAATACCCAAAGAAAGAATTTTTAGATACCAAGTAGCTAGATGAAGAACACTTTCTTTTGTTTTACTGTCTAACTGACACAAGTCTAGATTTCAGCCTAAGCTATAGCCTGACCAAGACACCACAAAGTAATCCCAGGATTGTTCTTGGTGGGGTTTACTGCCTAATGAACTACTTTTCATTTTTTCTGTTCAAAGAAATGAAAGACTCCCTGATCAATTTTCTTAGGTGAGACTGGAGAAATTTCCATGGACACAAAAAGCCAGCATACAGAAAACACCTCACCTTTCTCTAAAGCAGACAGGAACCTCCCCTGAGCCAGGCAACTATGCTAATTGTCTTCATGCTTGGAAATTTCCGTGATGAACTAATTTTGTAAATAGGGTCATGCTTTCTTTTCTTGTCAGTATGTTAACTCAGACTTTTAAGGAATACTTATTATTAATTAACTTATTTATTCATTCTTTCTTAAACTCTCATCCTTAAACTGATTGACTTGCACCACATTTTTTTTAAGTTAAGAGATATTATGACAGATCAGACTAGAAGGAAGAATCATAAGAAAAAAATTTCTCCTATAATTTACTGTGAGAATAATGTACTATGGGAATTCTTCCTCCCAGGAAAACTGAACATAAATTCTAAAAATACATTTTCAATTTTTCACAACTCACAATCCAGAACAAATTATTAGCATGCCTTTTAAACCAAACATAGTCTTCATCACTGGTCCCTCAGATGTCAGATGTCCTTGGGATTTTGTTTGTTTGTTTTGTTTTTGTTGAGACAAGGTTTCTCTTTGTAGTTTTGGTGCTTGTCCTGGATCTCGCTCTGTAGATTAGGCTAGCTTCGAACCCACAGAGATCTGCCTGGCTCTACCTCATGAGTGCTGGGATTAAAGGCATGTACCACCACCGCCCAGCCTCCATGGAATGTTTTAATGTCTCTACTCAGTTACTCTCATATCACTGTTCTAAAGCAGGGACCTTTCAGTTGTATGTCTCACCCTTTGCAAGCCTGAGTTTTTAAAAAGTACATTTAATATTTATTTGTTTGTTTATTTGTATATACACAAGTGTGCCTGCTCCTCTGTATGTGCACCGTGTATATGCAGGTACCTGCAGAAGCCAGAAGAGTGTAGTGCAAGCTCTAGAACTGAGGTTACAGGCAGTTGCACATCACCCCGTATGGGTACTGGCAACCGATGCTGGGTTTCTGCAACAGAAGGAAGTGCACTTAACTGCCATCTCTCTAACCCTACAATTCTGATTTCAGAAAATATTTTATTATGAAAATTTCTGAGCATGCAGAAAACCAGATTGTAATCATCCAATTTCAACAATCATGATGTTTGGTTTGTTTAGTCTGGGTTTTTTTTTTTTCCCACCTCTTGTCAGTTTTGTTTACTTATTTTTCTATTATACAATTTGAATTAAATACTGATGTAATTTTACCTCTGATTTTCTCTCCCACAGCATAAATGCTATTAGAGCAATTTCCCATTGTTTGTGCTTTTGCTTTCCAAAGATCCAGTTACCCATGGTCAACCATGTTCTAAATCTATAAAATGGAGAATATCAGAAATACGCACTTCATAGGTTTTAAACCACATGCCATTCTGAATTAGGTGAATCTTATAATAAGGAATCTCCCACCATCCTGGTACATCCCAGGTGGGACATGAATCATCTTTCTGTCTGCTGTTTCCATATTGTAGAAACTACTCACCCACTAGCACTTAATAAACAAACAGGTCTTGGGTTATCAAGCTTACTGCCATAGTGCACATGTCCAAATAACCCTTACTTTGCTTAGTGATATCACCAAGCATAAGAACAGCAATGTTGGCTATTTGTATATACCACAAGGAAGACATAACATACTTCTTTTAGGAGAAGAGGTATAAGTACTCCAAAAGAAATCCCCTCAAATTCATATGCTGAACTTGCTAAAATTCTACCATAAGAATACCTCTTCAAAACTGTTCAATAAAAAAAAGGAAATTCTGCAAGTTTGCTATCACACTTCATGATATGTGTGTATGACAAGAGCTCAGTTAAGATGTAAAAAGCATTAGATTTATGTATCTATGAACAGGATAGGAAATAGACCCATGACACATTCTCTATGGTCTCAGGTGGTGGGGGCCTAAGACAGGAAGTAGACCAGTGGCACATCACTTGTGGTCTCAGGTGGCAGGGGCCTTAGGAGATTCTGCATCCCTCTCAGATAAAGAAGACTACTCTACTATCCCTAATGCATTTTCAATGATTCATTAGTGTCCTTTAATATCCAGTCCATACCACATCACTTCATTTGTCTAATATATTTTTTTATAGTTGGCATGTTCATTCGGAATTTAAGCAATTCCTGCTTTCTGTATTTGACTACTTGTGTAAACTTATTTAAATTTACTCTTGATCTAGATCTATCTACTCTCAGTTTCTACCCCCCCCCCTTTTTAGCTATTGATTGACTTGGTGAAGTGGAGAAGAACAGTCCATATTCTGTTCCTGCTTTGCTTATTGCTTAACAAGTTTCTGTATTTAGTATATTTTCTATAGACTAAGAGTTAGATTTAAAACTTTGATCAGATTACAAATCAATTTATTTTAGGAATTTCATTTCGGTGTTGTGTTGGTAGTATCTCACATCTGGAGCATAACAATATTTGCTGAGGATAAAGTTGATCAGGGGTCCAGTCATTCTAATGCTTTGATTCAATGACCCCTTTTTGCAATGAGAGAGCTTTCCAGCTGTTTATCATCTACCCTGCTGTCTCAGTGCTTGTAGTTACTTAACTATGTGTTCTTAAGGGCTTGCGAAGTGGCTCAGTGACAGAAGACTTACCTAGAATGCACAGAACCCTAGGTTTGATCTTTAGAACACACACACACACACACACACACACACACACACACACACACACACACACGGGGGAGGGGAGAGGGAGAGGGAGGGAGGGAGGGAGGGAAGGAGGGAGGGAGGGGGAGAGAGAAACAAATAATTCTTAAAATTAGATTTCTAGAAGCAGTATGAAAAACAGCAGTTCAAGTCTGTCATATAAGCTGGCTCCTATAAAGAATTTAGAGAGTAGCATGCAATTAGCCTCTGAGGGATCAATCTTGGGAGACATTAGAGTTCAAAGTATTCTCAATTGTTATATCAGTATAGAATTGATCCTAACTTTAGGAGACACTAGAGAAACTAAGAGAGATTGGTCAGCCCATATGGGGCAGATTCTTTGTAGCTTCTACAATAAACTTCTGTTTATAGGTCTCAATGTCTGTGAATAGAGTAAGAGCAGGCCATGTCTAAGTCCTAAGTTTCCAGTGTATTGGATTCATGTTCTGCATGTAGTGACCACTGGCTAGTTGTGCCTGTCTGTGAGGATTGTTGTTGTGTGCAAGGAATCAATTTATACCAAAAGGTATAAATTGGAAGGTATGTTCTAGATTTTGGCATGGTGTTACACATTTGAGTCAAGTGCTCATGCTGGTACTCTTAACTGTTGTTCCTCTCCAAATAGAGTGGAAAGCCACAGAAAGGGAGTGGGCATACTCAAGAAAAACTCAAGTTGATCTAAGGAAGTCAGCAAAGCAAAAATGAGGAATATCTTCCTTCTCATGACTTCTCTAAGCCCTGTGCTCTCACAGACCTGTATTGTAAGGACATGGCACATCAGAAAAGGGCTATAAACCTCATTGCTTATTATCCTGAACCACACTGAAGCTATGAGACTGGTAGCTGGAAGAACTGGGAGTATTCGGGAAAGGAGAGGGCTTGGAGAAAGAAAGCAGATCTCAGTAAACACTAAAGGGTCTCTTGTATGAGATATGAGGTAATCAGGGTGCTTCTGAATGATCCCCCAGATACAGAGCATAGTAGGAACCAAAGAGTGGGAGGGTGAAGAAGCTGAATTTATTGCAAGGTCAGATCCAGCCCTATGTCATAGCTAGACATCTATCCTACAGATAATACCTTCCCTCTACGGAAGTGTTCAAGTTGAATCTGGATGCCTGGCTACATGAAATTCACAGTAGATCTGGATTCGGATGCCAGGTTAGACTGCATAGTTAGACTTGTCAGTGATGTAACCCATTCTTAATCATCTTTAGCCCTACTATCTCCCCAAAAGTTTCACTCAAAACTTCCGTGAATCCAAATTTTCCCTTTATCTCATTCCAAAGAACATTTATCATTCCTTTCATACATTGTGGTGGCTCAGATTACACCTTAGTTATATGTCATGTCTAGATATGTCTCCAACTGTTTCATGCACTTTGGCACCACACCCCTCCCCTACTGCATGAATGTGTGCTCCTCTGTATGTTTTGAACTGTGTAATATGCCTTTGTTTCATGTCCGTCCCCCCCATGGTGCTGCATGGTTGTGTTCAGTAGGTACATGTTGAAATGGGTTGAAATGATGTTCAGGGACTTCCACAAGACAGCAAAACTGCATTGTGAAAACTTCAACTCTGAAGAGGGAAAAGTCCAGCTTCATCTATATGAGAACTTCCCTTAAGACTGCCATAGTTGCTCAGTGGTTTCCAGTTGGCCCTAGCCTCCATCCCTCCTCTCGTCCTCTCCACATCTTCTGTCCTCTCCACGTCTTCCCTCCCACCATCTACTTCAGCTTAAGAAAAATCACTGTCTTGGGCTTTTACTTTCCCCCTTATCAGTCCCTCTACTTTAGGGGAGAATGGGGCATTTTTGTATAAAAAAAACTTTTGTTGAGGTAAAAGAGATAAAAATTGTTTTCCCTCTTTTTTACAGTTGAGACAAAAGAGATGAAGTAAAATAATGCCTGGGTACACACACACACACACACACACACACACACACACACACACACACACACACGCACACGCACACACGCACACACATGCAGAAGATTCTGAATTTATGATGTGAGTCTTGCCTTTATAAGAAAGTTGACCATGCCATTTTGGTTAAGCTATATGTGCCTCTGTTAATCTGGTCCACCTGACCTCACAAGAATTTGGTGTCAGTGGCATGAGAAAGCGAATGTGGAAACAGTGTGCAAATTATAAGCTATGTGGATATAAATTTTTTTTTTGTTTGTTTTTCGAGACAGGGTTTCTCTGTGTAGCTTTGCGCCTTTCCTGGGACTCACTTGGTAGCCCAGGCTGGCCTCGAACTCACAGAGATCCGCCTGGCTCTGCCTCCCGAGTGCTGGGATTAAAGGCGTGCGCCACCACCGCCCGGCTATAAAATTGTTTTTTAAAAGATTTATTTTTATTTATGTGTGTATGTTTTTTTTTTGTGTGTGTGTGCATGTATGTGTGTGTATGTGAATGTTCCCACAGAAACAAAAAGAGAACATCAGATTCCTCAGAGGTGGAGTTAGATGATTGTGAGCTGTGCAATATTGATGTTAGGAACTGAAGTCAGGTCTTCTGCAAGAGCACAAAGCACTTTTACCTGATGACCCATCATCTCTTCAGCCCCTCAAACAGTTTTTTCTGTTAATATGTCAGAAGCATACCAGTCACCCTTCCTTCTCCACCAAGGATTTTCCTTGTACAAATTGAGAGTAGCTAACCTTCTGCAGATGACTGAGATGTGTTGTCTTCTCTGTGCACTGTGGGAAACATTGCATCCCTTAGCAAAACTAAAATAAAATGATCTTCTCATATATTTCAAGTTCAGAGAGAGCAGTAGCCACAACATTATTAAACCTGGAACCCAGTGCAAAGAAACCATGGAAGATCAATTAGGTCTATTTGTTTCTAATAAGCAGAATTCTTATTCAGAATTAGTGCGTGTGCTTTCATTTTCTGTTCTTATTTCTAATGCTTTCAAATTATAATTAAAAAGCCCAATGCTGATAAGATGATTTTAAAAAATATTATTTTCCTAATATATAGACATGTATATATATGTATATATATATAAATGAAAGATGAAGAATGCTAGATGAAATGCTTGATGTAATTTACTAATGCATTCAGAATAGGGGTGTCATATCTGTAGCAGATGCATCATACAAGTGAAATACATTAAATTACTGTAATGTGGGGCTCCTGTTAAGAGAGAAATATATGAGATGATGTTTAATTTGGATTTTCACTTTCTTTGGATTATTTCACTCATACATAATGAACAATAGTATTTTATGAATATCTTTTGCAATTTATTTATTTAATTTATAGTCAAATATTAAGTCATATAATCCATATGCACCATCTCTGGCATCCCCAGACTTTCCCAGTCATAGTCACTGATGCCATGTCAGGACAAGCTCAGGTTGTGAGGTGATCCTGAGAAGACTGAAAGCATGTTACCTATTGATATGCCTCGGCTGATAGGACCTGATGTTGGTTTATGGTTCCAGAATGATAATTGGGAGTGTGATTCATAAATCCACTGGCGTTCCTCTTCCTTCTTAGTAGTGACACCATTGTCTGTGGTCTGTGTCAATGTAGTTCTTATCACCTATCAGCTGGCTACCTTGGTTTCATCACTTAGCACTTCGCATTCCACCAGATGAGAGTCTGAAGACAAAGCCTTGACTATTTGAACAGAACTCCAAGGAATGAATGTATTCTTCAGTAAAACATTTTTCTGGAATCTTGGGAAATGCTTTTCATTTTTTCTCACAAATTATCTGAAGCCCAATGCATGCTCTATCATAGCATCAGAGATGTAAAATATATTCTACTATCACTGGCCTCTCAGACTTCAAAGGGGACTCCCCTTTACCTTTGTAGGAAAATAGTATTTAAATGTACCTAACTCATTTATTAACTCAGTTAGCTTCCCACATCCTCCTTTTGAAGAATCAGTCAAGCTTTATGTGAGCTGTACCCCTCACATGGAGACATCTTTCTTCTGAGTAGATTTATGGATAGATACATCTTACATCCCTCATGTTAAGGTAGACTCATTGCCTACACTTCCATATTCACATTGCATCTGCTATCTTGGAAAATGTTCCTCAGGTAGAGCCCCTACCCTTACCCTCCCAGTAAGTGGGATGGTGTCCACAGACTCAAATTTTCTGCTACTGGATTCTGCTACTTCTACCCCAGATGATAATGGCGTGATAATTTTTGTGTAGTCTACTCTACAGTACTTCAAAGAGAAAATGATATGAGACCTTGGTCCTTATTGTACTCAAGGCATTCTTCCTACTCTTCATAATATTCCATCTATTCTTTGAGAAGGACTTAGTTCAAAGTATGGAAATGAACGTGGATTATGGAAAATAAATTATCTGCACTTAATTTAAACTTCAATAGAACTACAGATTAAAGCCCCTTCATTAAAGGAGTAACATAAAACTGTATTCCTTATGAATTGTGCTACTGGTGATTTTGGAAAACTTTCTAATAACATGCAGAGACTCTGTTACATAAACTTTCATAATTTCTTAACAACTTCAGCATTGTCTTTATGACTGTGAGAAAACTCATTTCTTTAAGCTTTAGTCTTAGCATCTATAAAACAAAAGAAGTGGACTACCTGATACAGAAAGGCCCTTAGCATTCTAACATATAGTGATGGGATTTAATTTAAAATCTAAACTGCTACAGCAAGAGATGTTATCAATTAGAAAGTTAAGTTTATTCTGAATTAAGGTTAAAGGCTAATATTGATATTTGAATGGAGCTAAAATTACAGTTGCTGTATATTACTATAGGCTTGCTTCAACAATAGAATGGTAACCCAGGATCTGAAAGACAAATGTGTACTCAGTTCCCATTCTTGGAAGTAGCGCTTCTATTGTCATGGTTGTAAAGTTGAGATCTCACATGAATATCACTGGGCTAGACAATTTGAGGACGTCTGTATACTTTCAGCAAAGTATTCTTCCTATTGAAGATGATGTGCCTTCAGCTAAGAATAGACATAATTATAATGATCTCACACCTTTCAAGAAGTTAAGAAATCTGTAATTCAGAAGAGAGCAATTAGTAAACACTGTATGCTAATCCAATTTAGGAAGTGTAAATAATTCCTAAACATCAAATATATGGTCGTCATTATCTACTGCCAAGTTTGTAGGCCCTGTCTCTCAAATGTCAGGTGACATAACCACACGTAGGTGACATTCAACAAATGGCATTTTACATTGGTCTTTGCTTTGCAGAACAATATTAAATTTGGGGGATGTGGGAAACAACAAATACCCGCTCTGTGTAAAGGAGTGGTGACTGACCTCCAGGTGGTCTCTGATATTCAGAAAGGCTGGCCCAATGGGAGAGAGCTGGGTTTTTGTTGTTGTTTTGTGTTGTTGTTTTTAATTTCTTTCGAGAGTTTACTCCTATTCCATATATTGTGATCATACCCACCCCTGGCGTGGACCACGTGGCAAGGATTGCTACTTGACAAGATTACAGCATTTTCGATACTGCAGATCACAATTCTTCAGCACCCTTTTACTTCCACTTTTAACGATTCTCACTGTGTGTTATGAGAATTCCCTTAGGCCTTTTTCTTTGGGAAATTTTGTGTGGGCTTCAGTGGAGGATAAGGATATATACAATGGCTTCCTCTTTTATTATTATTAATTATTAATTATTTATTTATTAATAAACAAATTAATTCTTTAGAAAAATTCCCAGCCATTGTGGAACTATATAGCATGATAACTCTGCGTACTCCCACACAAGTTAACACCAAGCTGCCAGAAAATTTAAGGAAGTAACATATGCTTGATAAAGTATATTTGATAAATAAGACTTGTTTGATAAGTAAGGTATATTTGATAATCAAGATTTATACATTCCTAATATCTACTCAGGTTTGCAGTATTTGTCTAGCTTCATCTTTGCTCACTTTAAGCTTTAGCTATTTGGATAAACTAAGCCATACAAAAAAACTGCAATATTCTATAATTGAGTGTCTGGTACTGCCGAGAAAGTCCTTTTCCTAAGGTCAGGCATTTAAACAAAAGCCCCTACTTCCTCAGCGGCTTGAAGAAAGTTCCTGCTTGCTTCAAAGGGAGTCATTCTCCCTATCTCTAGCAAGAGGAACTTGTGGACCCTTTCATTGCCATATGACCATGGAGCCTATTAATTTGTTAAGGTCAATGCTGGCTTCCTCAGTCCTTACTCACAAGCCCCACCCCAGCTCACAAGCCCCCGTTCTCCCATTCCCATTTAATCCTTTGTGCAGTTGTAGAATATTAAAGATATAGCCTTTTTTTTTTCAATAAAGCAACAGCCATCCTGATTCACCCTCAGATCATGTCAGTCTCCTTCCCTCAACGACTCCTCAACCTCACAGGAGCTAGACTCTGGCACACCCCCACCACCTCTTTGCATCTCTGTCCTACCCCTGATGAAATCCTTCTTCCTTATGTTATCATCACTTCTTGTCTTGTGCTGGTGGTCACAGATGCTGTGTGTTTCTTCCTGCAGTGGCCACGTCAATCCATTCTACAATTTTCATTTGCATCTTCTGGCTTTTTGCCTTCCCCTCACCCCTTCAACAATGTCCCCTGTGACTGAGAGTGGGTAAAATAGATGTCCCATTTAGGGCTGAGTTACTCAGGGATGCCTTATCCTCATCACTTCAATAGTTTCTCTCTTTGATTGTCATCCCTTGCTAAATGAAAGTTAATAAAGGCTAAGAGTTCCATTGGTATATGGGCATAAGCATAAGCTTTTAGAAGTCATCCTAATGGCATGTCTATTAGCAAAACATTAGTGGTAGGTTCCCCTTACAACCTGTGACTTCCCTAGCAATTGGTTTTTACCCATGTTTATAGTACCAGACATGAATTCCCTTCTACGGAGCAGGCCTCAGATACAAGCAGGGCATGGTTGGTTGTCACTGGATCAGTCATACCACTGCTGTCTAGTGATCATATCTTATTTGTTAGGGTAACATTATAGACTATAGAGTTCAAAGCTAGGTTATATCATTGGTGGGTTTTTTTTAAAAGACATCTAGAAATATAGAATAGTAGCTTTAGCTTCTCAGGAGTTAGATATTGACAACTGGTACGGATCCACATAATATATGTCAACCAAAACATATCTTTTGATTATATTTGTCTCAGTGGTCACCAATTTCCCATTTCTGAGTCAAGCTTTAGCTATCACTATAACTCAGATACTTGCTGAATATATACAGGAGACTTCCCAGTCACTGAGGACAGCTTCTCCCCCTTAGAGGTAAAGATCACAAGAGATTTAATTTGGGAGGCAGGTAAGTGAAGCTAGGCATCTTTGGAGGAATGTGGGATGACAGTTCTAAGAAATATAAAATACAGGCTGGGGAAGCAAATTTGCATACCACTTATCCCTCAGAAAGGGAGTCTATGGATGTCTGTAGAGCTCGTTACCAAAATGTCAGCTGGTAAGACATAGATTCTATTACAGAGCCCAGCAGCAGATTCCATTGTGATATTTCTAAGAAGCACACCACACACTCTTATTGGCCATACACTAAACACTGATGAGTGTCTAATCACCTTTAAATGCTTCACGGGAATGAGCATACCTTGCACAGATGCCCCTGAAGCCTTGCTGGATCCCTGGGTTCACAGTCTGATGTTGCTTGGAGTGAAAAGTACTTGTTTTGTCTCACAAAACTGTTTGAAAAACCTCCAATGTTTTTCTCTTTATTCTATTCATGGACATGTTAATGAATGAGTCAAACAACACTCCAACCCGTTTGCAGTTACCCAAAAGGAAAAAGAGGAAAAGAGAACAGCAATAAAGCAACCAGCTAGTAAAGATTCCAAGAAACAAAGAAAGCCAATCTGTCTCTGGCGTGGCTGAGATAAAGTTAAACTTTGAAATGCACTTTCTTTCTCCTGCTCAGAGCAGGAAGAGAACTACCCTGGAAGCCAGAAGACAGGTGCTCCCGGAATTTCGATAGATGCCTGACAGGCCCACATTCATCATTTAGTCCACTATGAGAAATGGTGATCGGAGACTGATGTTATCAAACTGCTTAATCTCACTCTCATCGCACTGCCTTTTCCTGAACCTTGCTACACAATGTTCCGGAAGAGAGATGGTCATTACATTTGCCTCTGATGGCAGTTTCTGATCACCAGCAGCCAGGGTCTGTCTTGAGAAGGCTAGGGAAGTATAAATGTATTTTTAGGGTAGATCACTCCTTTATCTTTTGATTATTCGGGCATTTACTTGCTTGTATTTATTTACTCATGAGTTATTTATTCAACAACCATTCATTGATTCCCTTCTCTAGTCAATCACAATTCTATAGTCTGAAATCTTAGTGTGAATCACACATATGTGAATGACTGATTTGTGAATAAATGAATAGGAGCCATAGTTCCTGCCTCCAATGATTCCAGCCCTTCCCAGTGTAGAAGACAGACCAGTAAAGACACTAATGTAATTCATGATGATTAACACTTGGATAGAGGAGGGTTTGGCATTGTGAGAGCCTTAAGGGGGGGGGGTCTGTAAAGCCTTTCTCTGAAAAGCTAACAGAACACTTTCCAATGGAAAGAGGTTATGGACAATTGGATATAGCAGGCAGCTCTCAGAATGAAGGTTTGAGTTGGTCCTCAACAAACAGTTGGCTCAATTTTACAGTGAGTGAGGACATTGAGGACATGTTTGTTTTTTTTTTTAAAGGGGAGGAGATTAAAGAAATGTTCGGGATTGAAAGACTGGTGAATAACAATTTGTGGAGGCACAGCCTGGGCCCTCTTCCTGAACCAAAGTGTCTGGAATCCCTAACCTTCACCACTCAATTTAGATGAATCGGTGAGCTCTGGGTTCTCTGAAGACACCTTGCTCACCAAAGAAAAGTGGATGGTGATCAAGGAAGACACTTGACATTAACCTAAAGCCATGCATACCTGTGCATACATGTGTGCACAGAAACACAAACACATGTGTACCGCCCAAAACACACATGATCACACAACTTTAATTGTGGCAGAAATTGTCACTGTGGAATTTCAAAAGTGAAGCAAAGGTAAGAGACTATTTTTCAAGGGAATGGACATCCCTGTAGGCCATGAAGTTGTACCTATTTTCCCTCTGTTAGTCAAGTCTGGCTTATCACCTGATAAATATTTCAAATGTGAATTTAAATTTTGCTGTTGTCATAAAAACATATTTTGGAATTATTAACAGTCTTTGCTAGTATTGTCACTACTGATGAGGTTCCTATTAACTTATATGCAAAATCTTGGCTAATTTTTAAAGTAAGAATATAGAGTAAAGAAACATGAATATGACCGAAAATTTTAGTTTGCTTTATAAAGGAAAATATTTGAAAAATGCTACTTCATGAATTAAAGCCTATATTGAAATTATTAGGAAATTCTAAAAACATATGGTATAAAAAACATTGTAAAATCAGCATTATTCACTGATATAAAAGTATATAAATTTATTTACTTAAAATAATCTGACATCCTATTGGATATGTTCAAACAAATAGCAAATAGCTGATTCTGTCCTCTCCTGCCATGGCAATAATCCTGATGACTTTCTTATTGTATTACAAACCATGGCTCCATGCCCCAAGGAAAAATAGTCTGCTCTAGTGCCCGTCCAAGATAATTTTTGTCATCTTAAAAGGATGTGTGCTTCATAGGATAAATCAAATAAATGAGTTTACATTTGGAAGTCCATCTGGTGTGCTGAAGAAAAAAAACCAAGCAAGGACCAGTCTCCTTCTTGTTTTTCCCCATGTGACCTTGTGTGAGTCCTTACTCTTCACAGCAGCACATGCTGCAAGTATTCCTTAGGGTGAAGGATGTTTCACAGATGAAGGTGCCATCCTCTGAAGAATGGCAGAAGACTGAGCTCCTGTGAAAGCCAGAGAGCTCTTAATGACAAGCAGAGAGCTCATTGTACTGTTCTTCATTCCACTTCTTTTCCTGCCCCTCAACTATCTATTCCTTCTCTTTCCACCATTTCTACATACATTCCTTCAATGACTATAATAATCTTAATTTATCATCTTTCTTTAATAATCCTAGTTTATCGAGTCCTTAGTATGGTCCACACAGTGTTCTAAATAATTCCCACATACAAAGTCACTTATTTTCACAAAAATCCTATGGATTATGTATATGATTACCTACATGAAGTCTTTAATGAATTTACACAGACTTCTATGATGTCAGGCAGCACCTGATCAGAAGTAGTCTGATTTGACACACTACATTTTTAGATTACAATCAGTGGTGTCTCCTAGAATATACATATCTCAGAGTATTCCGATAGCTCTTTGCACACATGTACTTTCTCACACTTTCTTTGCTACTCTTTTTATCCATTCTTGTGAGAATAGAGTATGACTTGTTCGTTTACCCGGAATTGGCAGCATTTGACACATGGAAGGAAGGGCATTATAATGTTTATATGAACACATAACATGTTTTCCCAAAGAGTCATGGAACCTTGGAGACTTCACCCTCACAGGTCAATGAACAAATTTCAGGGTGGTACCCACGAATCTCTCGTTTCTAAGAACTGCATTCAATACATTATAGAGAAACTTATTTTTTCTCTGTGGTTGGAATTCATGTCTGTTCTAGTTCATTTTCATAACCAACTTGACACAGCCTGAAAAAAGGAACTTCAATTAAAAAATTGAGTCAATGAGATGGGTCTCTGAGGGATTGTCTTGATTGATGATCAAGGAGGGCAGCTCCCTTGAGCTGCACCATTCCTAGACTGGTAGACCTGGGCTGTATAAGAAAGTAACTGGATATAAGTCTACAAGCAAGCCAGTAAGTACCTTCCTCCATGGTCCCTGCCACAGCTCCTGCCTTGAGCTCACACCTTAACTTTCTTCAGTGATCATTTGTGACCTTCAAGTGTAAGCTGGAATTAGCCCTTTCCTCCAAAGTTGCTTTTTGGTCAGGCTGTTTTAGCACAGCAACAGAAAACAACTTAGGACAACTTCCTTCAACAAAAATCTTAAAGGGCTTCTATTTCCCCAGTAGTAAAGGGGTCATCAGAAATTCTCCAAGCAATTCGCTCCTGGCAACCAATTTCTCTACCTGACTAAAATTCAAGTATAATTATGCTAATCTTTACCATAGGGATTAAATGCCTTAATTTTGATGATGTTCACTTATTAGACTTTAACCTTAATTGCATATAAAGCCAATTTTATATTCTTTATTTTTAAATTTAAGACATTAAGATAAAAATATAGTAAGTAAAAGCCAGTGAATGTTATTCAATTAAGTGATTTTGTTTCTAGCAGTACTTATTTATTTGTGGATTTATTTCATCTATATTAATAGATTATTTACACAGGAGTTAATATCATTGATTAAGGAACAATGTGCATTAGTCTTTTAGTTGACTGTAACAGTCAGAGTAACTCTGTAATTATTTTTCCCTCAACATAGTACATGTTGCTATGCAATCTGCTTTTTTTTTTCTCACCAAGTTGCTATTAATATGTCTTGACAGGGTATTTTTAATGCCAGAAACCTTATTTTGTTGAATTATTTTATCACTTAGGAAATTGTTGTTTACTTAGATTGAAGAATTCCATAGTGTATAATAAGATGACAGAAGAAAGATCCAAGGATCATTGAATAAATTAAATGTATCCAATATCTACTGTCTGTGTAGGTTCCTGCTGGGACTCCAGCAAGTATTTAAATGAGCAGGAGACATAGACATATCCCTAAAATTCTTGTATTCTAGAATATAGCTTATATATGTCCTCAAATATTAAATTTAGTGATTTAGAGTTGGTGTATAGACAAAATATTCTATAGCAAATGCTTGAGCTGAGTAAAACAATGATTAAAATTAAAAACTTACCACAGAGTAGTTTTAAAAATGTAATGAAAATGAATGTTAATTGTCTTAATTAGGGTTTATATTGCTGTGATGAAACACCATGACCAAAACACAAGTTGGGGAGGAAAGGGTTTATTTGCTTTCACTTCCATCATTGAAGGAAGGATATCAGGATAGGAACTCAAGCAGGGCAGGAACCTCATGCAGAGGCCATGCTTACTGATATGCTTCCCTTGGCTTGTCCAATCTGCTTTGTTATGGAATCCAGGATCACTAGACCTGGGATGGAGGGACCACCCACAATGGGCTGGGACCTCCCCCATCAATCACTAATTAACAAAATGCCTTAAAGCCAAATCTTACGAAAACATTTTTTTCTCAATTGAGTTTCCCTCCTTTCAGATAACTCTAGTTTGTATGTAAAGTTGACATAAGACTAGCCAGAACATTAATCTTGACTGTCAATTTGATATGATCTAAAATCATCTAGAACAGTCTCTAAGCATACTGAGAGAGGGGCTATTATTCAGATTAGCTTGGCCCTGGCCATCCATGTGTAGATTATCTTGATTCTTACTTGAGGTAGGAAAACCCATCTCCTTGGACTTGGGTACTGGGCTGCATGTGAGAAAGAGAGCTGATTGCCGGCATTCTTTGTTCTCTCTTCCTAATTGCATCTAGTCAGGTTCTTCCTCTAGCTATCATGCTTCCCATGCCATGGTGGAATGGAATCTCATGGAACTATAATTTCTTACTCCTTTGGGCTTTTTCTTTTCTTGTTTTTTTTTATGGTGGGATCAGGGTATGTTGTGACAACAATAAGACAAGTAACCAACACATTATATGAGTGGTTTGTTACAGAAGAGCCTTTGGGTACCCACCAGAACTTAGTAAGTACAGGATATCTTTGTTTTCAGGCACATGAAGATGAAAGAATAGAAATGAGGATGTGGAGGCTGGGAAGGGCAATGCAATCGCATTGTGTCAGGAGTCTGGCTGGGCTCACAACACCCTATAAGGGAAAGTGTCTCACTCATTCCCTTGCTGAAAGAACAGCCTTGTGTTTATCACCATACACCCGCCACTTTTCTGGACATAGTTAATTCATCCAGTAATACACTTTTCCCAGAAGGCCAGTCAGTCTACATCCAGGTTATGGATTGCCTTGGTGTGCAATGATGAGATAAGTCAATCAAAGTCTTTCTCTCTCAAACTTAAACTAACACATACCATGTAAGAACAGTTATACATAGAAATTGAAACTGAAAAGATATGTCAGGATGGAAAGGTGTTATAGGAGTCAATAGAATGAGAGTATATCAACCAGACATTTTGATCAAAATTATGAGAGCATAAATAAATATTTGTATCTTTTATGTCAAACCCCAAACTGGTTCTATATTAATTTGTGTTCTCATAAACACAAACACAAGACAAAGACTTATTTGGGGTCAGTTTATTTGGTTTGAAGCAATAAAGAGAAAGTCATTCTAAAGACACATCACTGAGTAGCAAGGACATGTTTTTATGGAAACTTCTTGTAAAATATATGGAATGTCTAACAGAATTGTTCATTTGAGTAATGGGTGGTGGAAACACTAACTTAAGATACCTTGTCCCTATCATTTGAGGATTATCTCCAGGATGTTAACTGACCACCTTCTTAGGAAATGGTGTATGTAGCCAGTGCAAGTTTCTTAGCTATTAGGAAAGTTCTAGATAAGACAGTGGACATGCTCCACATGGTTATCTGTCATCCTTATGCAAACACAAGCAGCACATAGTACATGGAAAAGAACACATTGGCCAGATTAATAAGATACCAACTATTAATTGTAGTAAAGATGTAATCATCCGAATAGTAATTGCTATTCAAGTAATAAAACTGTTAATTAAGGATATGGTGACTAGTAATGATTTACTTCTGCTTATGAATTTTCTGGATTCTTGGAGATTCAACAAATGAGCCAAATGGTTCTATGCTAAAGACCACATTCCTACAATTTTGAGGTCTCAAGAATGACACCAAACTTAATTTTGTCTAAGGAGTAAATTGTTCATTTTGTTTACTATGCTGGTGAGGTGGTGTTGAACATATTTCAAAGATTCCATTGCCTTTTTTTTCTTTACTATAATGAATTCTAAAGTCCACATAGAGCAGAAAACCATTGGGAATATTCTACTTTTAAGTATATATGCCTTTATTATGCACTAGGGAGTTAACTACAGAAGTTACAAAGTCCTGTGTTTTGCCTCCTCTCAATCTTAAGTCTTTGAAAAATAAAACCCTGTATTTCCTAGTCAAGCATTAAAATTACTTTAGTTGTTGAGGACAGAAAGATGGCCAAGAAGCTAAGAGTACTAACTACTCTTATAGCAGACCCAACTTCAGTTCCCCTTAACCACATCAGAAAACTCACAACCATCTGTAATTCTAGCTCTATGGGAATCCAATGTGGTCTACAAGAGCATGTGCACTCATATGTACAAACCCACACATAGATACCCATATATACACATAATTAAAATAAAATAAAAATAAATTGTTTTATTTGCATGAACTCTTTTCTCTGGGAATATGGATGATTTCCCACTTAGAATCTACTAAACTCTGATTATAGTTTTTGGTCAGTGATACTATATAGAGACAAATTGTTGTGGGATATTTTACACTGTAAAAAGGTATTGCTGTGATTGGTGTTATAAAAATCTGAGTGGCTACTAGCTAGGCAGGAGAGATAGGTGGAACTTCAGGGTAGAGAGAGGAAGAGGATAATTGGAGTTCATAGAGATGCCATGGAGACATTGGGAATCAGACACACAGAATGAAAACAAATGTAAAAAGCCACATGGTAAAATCTAGATTAATATAAGCAGGTTAATTTAATTTATAAGAGCTAGTAGGACAAACCTAAGCTAAGACCAAGCTTTAATAATTAATAATAAATCCCTGTGTAGTTATTTGGGAACTGGCAGCCCAAAGAAAAATTTACCTACATCAAATTTTAAAGATAAGAAGCATATTTTGAAGCATTCACAGTAGTTAGTGTATTGCACAACTCCTCAACCAAAGAAGGCTGGTCTTCATCTGTTGAAGCTCTATATACACTCCAATATCTCAAAGAGACATAAAGATTCACAGTTCTCAGCCCATTCATCCAAATACCTCCATACAAGTCTAAGAGCCCCAATTCATCTTTATCAGGCCTTGTTACTAATGGAGCAATATGTGCTGTACATCCTAGTTCCTTCCTAACCCAATAATTACAGTCTTAAAATCAGAGTTTGTGCATTCTTGGACTTGTGGCCACATGACATAAAAAGTACTTTAATCATGTTCATGGGCACATTTTGCTTTAAGACCACTAGGAGGCTAAAATTTGCATTGGCTTCATGAGACACATTTCAAATGCATCCCAGAATTGTCCAGTGAAAAGACAGGGAGAAGGCACTTTTGTCTAAGGTTTCTCATTTCCAATTAGATATCAGTTTCCCCAAGAGTGTGAAAAGCCATGTTCTTTCCATTTGTTCATGTACTACTAGAATAAGTCTTGTCTGGTGGTATTCACATTCCAGAAGAAGCTGAGGGACAATGAAATGTGGGATGCACTTGATGCAGAACATTATGAATATGAATCGAGTCAGAGTTCTCCTGAAAATTTCCTCTGCATATGCAGCTAACATCAGAGAGAGGGTCAAAGACATGTGAGGTGGGACATCTGTGATGTCTGATACCATAGGTAAAGCAATCCCTCAGTGTTGTGGACTCAGGAACCTTTCATCTGCTTAGCATCCATCTCTGAAATGATGTTCTTACCACATGGAAGAAATCTCCTCCCCTACTTTCATTCAAGAGAACTGGAAAGGGGAAAAGAAGAGGGAACACCTTTATCTCTCAGAGCAGAAGTGGACCTCACACCCATTGGGCAGAACTTGGTCATGTGACCTTACTGGCTATTGGATAAGCAGAAGCATAAACTCTAGCATATTCTGACTATTTAAATACCTACTAAAAATCAAGCATTGCACTCACATAAAATGTTTTTTTAATCCATCTTTGTGGTACAACCTTAGAAATATATGGAGGGGTTTTGTTGCTCTTGTTTCAAACAATGATTAGAAGGTATTCCTCTCACTTAATAAGGAAACCCAATGACTTGCAATATCCAGAAGAGATTAGCCCAATAAATAAGGTCTCTGTGTATTTTGAATGTTCTGAAAAGTGTCTAGGTGGGTAGGAAAAAAGTTGATAACTTTCTATCTAGAGTTTCATACACATATTCACAATTATAATATACCTGAGTTTTCAAGGTATATACTTACTTGATTAAGAACAAATATACCTTATATGTCTATATCATTCAAATTTCTTTACTTGATATATTTTTATATTACTCAAATAATGTAAAATAAAACTTTGTTTTCCTTTTTTAAATAATATACTAAGGGCATTATTGATTCTTGTAGAAGTATTTGTACAAGTGAGGTATACTTAAAATTTCAAGAGAGTGGAGGGAGTTTAATAAAACACTCAGTGTAAAACATGGGTATTTGAGCAGAGGTGGTTAAGAGCTGCAGTTACAGAAGGGAAAAAAGAGACAGTGTGGACAATGGTCTACCTCTTCCTGTAGAAGCTTGTCAACGCAAACTAGAGAAGCAGAAATAATGGCTAAGTTTAAACATCAACACCAGACTTGCTTGTGAGTGAGAACAGTCTTGGTTCCTGGGAGGTTGAAAGCAGAAGGATTGCTGCAAGTTTTAGGTCGGCCTAGGCTACAAATAACAAAGACTAAGCCAGCCTGGGCTGCATTCTTGGATCTTGTCTGAAACAACAACATCAAACTATGTATAAGTAGAAGCTATGAGATAGCGATTTATGTAAGTATGTTAAAATTCAGTTGCTGTGTAAAAACAACAGATCAGACATTTGCGGAGTCACTTAGCTTTGAACACTACAATGAGTATACTTGAGCTCCAGCAGCTGCATTCTGCAAGGATGCCTCAATCCCAACTGGCTTTCAGTATTTCACACAGGTTAATCCAGGACTCTAACTTGTGTTCCACTTACTAGGTGCTACTTCTGGCTTCCCTGAATTCCTTTAAGCTTGAGGTTACTCAAGCATGCCTGTATTCAATCAGGTCATAGTACCAATGAGTACTGAGGGAAGTAGAGAGAATATGTCCAAGTCTTCACACTGGAGGCTAGAGAATGGGACAGAGTACTTAGTGAATGATGCGGTCAAGGACCAAAACCATGAGAGAAAAAAACATCCTTTGGATTTGTGAAATAGAGAGAAGAGTGCTCTTTGGATGTTGATCATTGATCTTTCATGTCCTCTCTGTTGTGTTTACATTTTAATTATTTGTCTTGGTTGATTTCTGAGACCCTTGATACTCCCTTAGCTTTCTCTTCCTTTCTTCTTGGGAAAGGAAAAAAAATTCCCTTTTATATTTTATTCTAAATGTTCCATGGTGTCAGGAACGGCACTTTCACCCCCTTCATCATTGGGCATCTGGTTGAGATCAAGTTCAAGCAAGTTATTCCTGACTGCTCAAAAATATGATCTGTGACAAGATATTCCAACGATACAAACTCTAGAAGATTTACTCTTTCATTATCTCCCCTCCCCAATGTGTTTGATAATAATAAACATAGAAAGCACAACATTTCACCGTCCTTCACCCCAGGTGGCTCAAAGTGGAGAAAGGCACTCAGATCAACTTTTACCTAAAATACAACTTATACACTATGACATTCTATAAGGAAACAGACAAAGGTGTTGCTAGCTTTGCCTTGGGGCCCTGGATTAAATATAGAAACATTTGGAATAAATCTTATAAGATGAATAAGATAAAAAGAAAATAAAGAAAATAAGGTGGATAGAACTGACAGTATAGACTCAAAATATTTTTTATCCATACATATAGAAAATTAATAAACTTAGATTATTGGAGAGCAGATGGAGAGAAAGGGGTAAAGAGAGAAGAGAGAAGAGAAAATGAAGATCAATAAGAAACTAGGCTAAGGTAGTCACTATTCTCTTGGTTGGGGAGTTTAAAATTACTCACCCTTTGCCTGATAATGATTACAATGGTGATAAGTATCATGCAAGGAAAGGTTATTAAATATTACACACTTTGAAAATTAATATAACTTTCTTAACAATCTATGCAGGACACCCAAAATTGGTGAGTTTGTATTCAATGTGATATTCAAACAGAATAAAATAACCAGTTAGCCATTGGAAATCTGGAAGTAGGGCAATGGTGTGAAAGAAGAGCCGAAAGTTGTCAACTTCTGGGCCCTTGTCAAAGTTATATCATGGACACTTAAGTCAAACAAAGGGCAACACTGTTAAAGGAAACCTAGAGGAAGAGACTGCAGAGAAAGGAACTGGGAGTTGCCTGTAAGAAAGAATCAGGATAGAATGGAGCACCAAAACCAAGGTGAGAAAATGATTCCCAAAAAGCAGGTGTTTGAAGCCCAAAGTTTTCAGAGAAACTCATTAAGTTAAAAATTATTATAGATCCATTGAACATAAAATGTTAAGCTCCTCCCGTACCCAGTGATGAACTGAAAATTTTAGGATAAATACAAATCCAGCAAGCTTACAGATGATGTCTAGCCTGAAATGTCCCTTGTGAAAAATAAGACTGGTGCTCTAAAAATACTCTCAAATCCCATATTTGAAGAAAAGATATCTCACCCAGGAGTGGATGCACTGTGGTGTTTGAAGGTGGCATAGCAAAACAGCTGCACGTGTGAAGTAACTCTATTTAAACAAACACAGTTTCCCACCTAAATGAATAGAGTGCCTATTAGAAGGCACTTGACCTTCTGAGCCTCAGTTTTCTCATCCATAAGTGAGAGAAAATTATACCAATTTCTATGGGTCACAGGTGAGGATGTGATGAGATAATTGCATTTAAAACACTTAATCTGGTACATAGTGTGGGCTCCATAAATAATAGCTATTATGATTATGCTGGGCTGCTATGCAAAGGGAGCTGCCACTGCCTGACTTTTCATTAACCATGCAACACTGGGGAGTTTTTGGCAGCAACCACAAAGCAGTTTGTTGGCACACAACCTTTCAATTATCTGCACTACTGATCCCCTCCATTAGCATGGATAAGAGAAAGTGTGCAGCATAGATAAGCCAGGGGGAGGGAAAAGAACCAGACTAGCCATAGATCTATATAATTCCCTATTAGGATTTAGAAGCCGTTCTCATGGCTCCAGGTTTACATCTTCAAAGAAAGGAGCCCATGTTCTTCTACTTGACCACAATGAAAGTTAACTCGTTCTGGTTGTTATTGCACTGTTACATAACAAATTTCTGTTTAAGAAGATATACCCAAGGGCTCTTTCTTCTATATGTTGCAATATTTTAGTTCTGGCTTTATTTTCAACGCTGTGCCTCTGTCTAGCAAGGGTAAGAATTATTTAGGTTATTTGAGAGTCAGTGGAATGATAATAAAAGTCACCTTATTTGACACTGACTTCTCATTATGACATATAGAGTTAGCTTTTATTGTATCTTATTTATTTATTTAACAAGGCTGTAGAATTGTAGAGGTTTTCCTTAGAAGTAGTGTAAACTGGACGTGGTATAAATTTATAGATTTTCTTTTTGGCCACTGGAGGGCTCTCATATTTTTCCACTAATGAAATGGAAACCTTGCACATGACTAAAAACTAGAAATCAAAGATTAAAGTTTAAAGAGGGATCTTCTAGTTAGTGCCCCAAAACAAGGTGAGGTAGAAATTTGGGAGCAGGTGAATTGAAGGCTTCAGAGCAGAAATGTTGCCATTTGAGACACAGGCTGTGTCATCAGTGAGGACTCATCTCAGCTTCAGCATGAGGTTGAACAGCTCCTGTCTCCACTTCTTTTATTCTAGTAATGCTCTGTTGCCTTTCTTGCTTTCAGCTGCTAATTTTCCAGCATCCTATCCTTGAAATGGTATTCCTAAGGAAAAATACTGATTCCTAATATTTTTGGAATCATTCCTTTTCCCTTACCCATGTCCTGGCTGACTACCCTCTAGCGTCTGATGATCTTCTCTAACCATGTACTATGTCCCATCAATCCTTTTAGGGACTCCAGTAGCAGCTACACAGATACACAGGCATACTCTCACACACAGACATACACACTTACACACAGAGACCCACAGATACAGAGACCCACACACATACATACAGTTGTGCTGGCATTAGTGTTTCAATATGAACTCAGGCCAACCATGAAGTGCTGGGTACTTGCACTGGGATTTCAGATTTCCTGATCACTATCAGACATAAAGACAAAGTAAAGTAATCGATAACAGTGACTCTATTTCTGATTTCACTTGTTCTGGATACCTACACAAAATATACAAAACATGGCAGCAGGTATCTTTAAAAACAGTAAAATTCAGAGACAAAAACATAATCATCTGTCCAGTGTGAAATCTGAGGTCTATGTGGCTTTTAACCAATCCCCCAAACACAATTGTAGGTTGAAGCAAAGTTGGACACTTTGGAGAGACATCTGAAAAGACCCTGTCCATCTTTTTGGTCCAGTGGGTTTAGGGGTTGGAACAGATGAAGCTCATCAGGAGGATAAGAGGTTAGAAGTGCAATCATCTAGGTATCAGGAAAGTTCCACAGCTTAAAAACTGCAGATACCTATCCAAGCTAAGGTTGTTGAAAGCTCTCATCTTTGCATATAAAGCCTGACTGTTTTACAGTCCCTTCCACTGTACTTCTAAACACATGCTGTGACCATCAGTGGCCTCTAAGCCACATAGAGCTATGTTTTAAACATTGCCACACATTACTGATAAACAATAATAAAGTGACATTAGCAATAAAAGACAACAACCACAATGGTTCATTAATGGTGACAAATGTATCGTTTTACTAATGTGAGATAAAGAATAATAAAGCAAACGGCTAGAGTAGAACTTCTTGCTATCTCCTCAACTTGTTTGCAAGTCTAAAACTGTTCAAAATGCAAAAGCTGAAATAAAAGATATTGGTTGGTTATTTATCTAATATGATTAACCATCAGTTAAAGCCAAAAGGTGAATGATGGCCAGAGTCTGGACAGCAAGGCACAGGCAGCCTCAGAGCTGCTGATGGCTACAGAGACAGAGGTATACGTTAGTCCTGGGAGAGAGAGAAAAGCACCTCTCTTATGTAGGGTAGTCTAGTATTCCCATTTAGACCATGAGGCTTGTCCTGCTGCTCCCTCCCCAGTGTAAAGCATCTACCTGCTTGTTTTCTTCATTCAGGATCCTAGTGATCAGATTAACTTTCTGGATTTTGTTGTTTGTGGTTTTTTTCTGTTTTTTTTTCTTTTTTGGTTTTGGTGTTTTGAGACAGGGTTTCTCTGTGTAGCTTTGTGCCTTTCCTGGAACTCGCTTTGGAGACCAGGCTGGCCTCAAACTCACAGAGATCCGCCTGGCTCTGCCTCCCGAGTGCTGGGATTAAAGGAATGCGCCTTGTGTTTGTTCTTTAAGCAGCTTGCCTCTTGGCTTGAATTCTCATCCCCAGCCCTGGTTCTGCTTCTTCATTTCAATCTCCCTGTTCTTTTGGCATGTACTGACATACCTATCTTCTTACTGTCTCCATGTATGGACTACTGATAAAAGATTACTGGGAGACCATTGGGTTTCTGATGATGGAAGCTTCCCAACATATCACTAAAGACAAATGACTCGATGCCATTTGGAAGAGTGAATTCTTATCCTGGGAATGTGCTCTTCCATTTCTCTGCTAAGGCAAAATTCTACTTGGACCTGTCAATGACAAGTCATTCTAGGAGGTAGTGTCATCCTGTGTGCCTTGGTCCTTTGTGGTACTGTTAATTGGATATACAATGTCCTCCAAAGATCTAAGTGTTGACAACCTTAGTCCCCAGTCCCATGGACCAGCAAATGCTAACCTTATCATTGGATTAATTCATTGGTGATTTATACCTGAATGGGTCAATGAGAGGTGATGAAAGTGAAGAAAGTGAGATGTCGTTGGAGGAAGTGGGTGGGACTTTGGAGACATTCCCTTAGTATAAATACCTTGTCACCAGCCCCTTCCAGCACCCCCTTGCTTCCTGACTTCTAGAAAGTGAGCAGCCTCCTCCACTACAGGATCCTGGTGCCACAGTGCTCTACTTCACCAGACCCCCAAAACTTGTGCACTATCAACTCTGCACTTAAACCTCTGAAACCATGGGAAGAATACGTCTTTCCTCTTTTGACTTGATTTTCCCAGGCATTTAATCACTGCAATGGGAAGTTGACTAAGACATATGGGTTCTGTATCCCATCCCCAAACAGAAACTTCTCATCACTATTCCTCAAACAATAGAGCTTGGCAACTAGCTATGTAAATTTTACATTATATTAGGAATAACTAACCTAGAGGTGATTCAAAGTCTACAGGAGGGTATGTGTAAGTTATTTGTAAATTGTATTTCCTTTTCAAAATAAGAAACCCGAGGTTGGGAAGATGGCTCAGCAATTAAAAGCACTGGGTGTTCTTCCAGAGGACCCAGGTTCAACTCCCAGCACTCACTATCACTTCTAGGGGACTTGATATCTTCTTCTGGCCTGTGCAGGCACTAGGCATATGCGCGGTACACAGACATACAGGCAGATAAAACAGCCATGTACATTTAAGTAAAAATTAAAATAGCATGAAAGAAGGCAACCTGAAGATCTGCAGATTTTGCTGTCCTGCAGGTTTGAGTAGAGGTTCTACAGCTAAGCCTTCATGAAGACCCATCAGGTCTACCTGCCCTTTTGACCTGCAATGACATCTCCTCTCTATTAACACTGTCAAATGTCCTTCAAATGCAACCTGGCTTCTTTCATCCCTGCATTTCTTTTTAAGTCTATAAACTGCCAATTATGCTTAGTCAATATCTAGTTTCTCTGTTGGACACATGAGAGGCTTACTGTTTCCTGCTTCCTTTGAAGCTAGAGGTGACCGGGTGACTTGTTTTGGCCAATGAAATGAGGCCCGAAGGGATGCATGGCACTTCCTTGTCAAAGCCTTTAATTGCTGGTGTAGAACTTGCTAGGCTTTTCTTCTCCTGCTGTGAAGATCATGGGAACACGTGTTGATTCAGAGGTGTCAGAAGATCAAAGCAGCCTGGAGAGCAGAGGCAACACATGGAAGACAGCTGCCCTGGAGAGTTGCCCAGACACGCAGGGGGCTGTGTATGAGTGAGTAAATTTTGTTGTATTAAAAAGGAAACTAAGATTGTGGGAATGTTTTTAACCACCGGGTAACCTAAAATAACTCCACTATTACAGTTGAAAAGTAATCTCAAGGGTATACTACACTGTTAGTAATTGATGATATCTTAATGTATTACCTCTTCCAGAATATTCCATTGTGATAGGTGATCTCAGGAGACAAGATATCTTCACTGAGAGGAATGATCTACTAATGATGGAGCAGGAGACCCTTGGGCATATTAGAGAAGATGACATTTGGGGATAAGGTAGTCTTCCCATGATCTCTAATCATACCACGCTTGTGTTTGGCCAGATATTTGTCTATAAACATACTTTAAGAAGCACAGTTTGTGACAGGTGCAGAAGCTGTGAGACCCAGTCTCTTGATTCTTCCTCTAAGCCTGTCTAAACATCACTAAGATGACAATCTCAGCCACTCATTTTGTCGTTAACTTACCTTCTGTTCTTTTTTTTTTTATGGTTCCATTGTCCTCCTTTGTGATTATTACTAATAATCCCTTTCTTTCTTTCTTTTTTTTAAAAGATTTATTTATTTATTAATGTATACAGTATTCTGCCTGCCTGTAAGTCTGCAGGCCAGAAGAGGGCACCAGATCTCATTACAGATGGTTGTGAGCCATCATATGGTTGCTGGGAATTGAACTCAGGACCTCTGGAAGAGCAGTCAGTGCTCTTAACCTCTGAGCCATCTCTCCAGCCCAATCCCTTTCTTTTACATGCTGGAATGAGAGCTTTTAATCTATGATTTTATCATTATGAGTAACCTGTAAAGTGTTGTACTCAAGGCACGTGGGTGGAAAATTGGAGCATCACAGGTCAAACCCAGGTCCTCTGGAGAGTAAATGCACATTTCACCTTGAACTCACCTTTGGAGGCAAAGCCCCATTTAAACATCATTTCCTTAGTAATGTGTCTTCCTTGACCGTCTCTAAAATGACCTTGTATGCTTGTCCATCCCTGTTCTTACACACAACTACAGTAGCTTGTCTTCCAACCTTCCCCTGGCCCCAGATTTGTGTCTCTTGGTGTTTAGGCCCCAGATTTGTGTCTCTTGGTGTTTAGGCCCCTGTAGTTTGTCCCCATGACTCCAACTCTGTTCTTTAGAATGTGATGCAGGTGGCATTATGTGGCTGCCAGGGTCAGTCATCAGAAGCCTAACTTCTTCCTCAGCCTCGAGGATCAGGCCCTCTTCGAACACGTCCTTAGATGGAGACCAAATGCCATGCAGAATTTAACAGCCCAAGACGATGGTTTTCTGAGAAAGCACAAGACTACCATGAAGAAGACAAGTGGAGAGAGGCAGATGGCTGTTCTACCTGGTCTGTGCCAGCCCCGTGAGGCAATATATACAGGACAAGGGGGAAAAAGCTGTTCTGGTTGTCCTAGATGATCCTGTCCAGCTCCAAGTGCCACCTCCAGGGATCTGCATGAAACTCAGCAGGTAAGAATCACACCATGAGCAGTCTAACCACAGGACCTCCAGGTAAGGAATAGTAAAGTGGTTGTTTTCAGGGGACTGAGGTGTGGCAAGGCTCATTTTATCCTGAGTATTTAAAGTAGAAACTCCCCTTGTAGTACCCTCCTTCTCCACAGGCTGATTTCGTGTTACCTGATATACTGTTTATTTTCTTAATTAACAATTTATACAACTGGCTCATTGATATCATAATGGAAAGATTTGGAGGACTTTTTCCCATTCAAGGTGAGTATTGTTCCATTCTCGTTTTGTGCCTGGGTCATGGCAGGATGTCAACTAATGTTCAGTTATTAATTTTTAAGCTCTTTGAACTCAGAGACTACATAACTCTCACCAACATATCCAACAATGTCCAGCCTGCCAATGTCTGCTGTCTCCCACAATGCCTCTGTTCATTGCAAACAAGGATGTTCATTGTTAATCATCCTGGCAGCCTGCGTGGTCTAACCTGAGCAAATGTTTGACTCCCCTTGTGACCCGTTTTCCACAACTTCCTTCCTTGCATGGTCTAGAAGTCCAACACTTCAGCCTAATGGAGGCAGGCACATTAATCCGGATATTTAATCACCCTGTTCTCTGGACTAGGAATGTCCTCCCCTATAAGATCCATTCAACTTTGTTAATGCTTATTCATTTCTTCTGTAGAATCTAGCTAAGATGTGTTCTCCTTAAGCTCGCCCCCCATTCTCCCATAGTTCAGTGGTCCCTTTTCTTGGATTCCTGTGACCTGTTGAGTACTTATCCCTCAGTATGTCAATCCATTGATTGCTGCCTATTAAGTCCTAGCCGGGAAGTCTGGCAAGGATGGAGCCTGTAGCCTCTTTAAGGTTGTCTCACCTGCACAGTGAGTGCCACAGGCATGTGGATCAATAAATGAGTGTGGGGTGAATGAATACACTTTACAAGGAAAGAACAATCGCGGGTGAGGTAGGAAATAAACACAGCACTGAATCCTTTATCACCACAAAGTGCTGTTGATGTACAATGGGCCCCCAGCCTCCCCGGCTGCTCCTGCCTGTCTCTCGCCTTTCATCTTTCTCCACAAAGCCAACAGCCATCCTCTAATCAATGCGGCTGCCTCTCTCGGAACCTTCTCTAGTCTGTACTTGTTTTTTTGTCCTGAGATGCCTGAAGCCTCTTCATGTTCAGCCCAAAATAGCGCTGACCTTTCTGCTGCTCTGTCACCTGGCAGCTCGTATCTAATTTCCTTTTGCACGAGCCTTGCTCCCTGGCTTTCAGCGTTTCTGCTGTCCAGGTTTCTCTCGCAAGCTCACTGTGTTGCCGACTGTGTTTTTCCCTCGGAGAATCTGGTTTCCACTTTTTTTTCTGGTTTGAACTCCATCTGACTGTTTATTTCTTTCCCCCCCAAGCATTCCATGGTGGGTGAAGTGGGGGCAGGGTTGGGAAATGGGAAAGGCTATTGCCTGGTGATTTCTCTTTTGTGGAGGAGCCCACTGAAGATCTGGAAAATAGTGCTATCCCAGTTCATTTTGCCCTCTCCCTCCCAGGACAAAGTGTCCCCAGCCGCCTTTTCAGACTTCACACAGAGTAAGGGAAGTAATTCCTTGCACGGGGGATTTTGTGTGGTTGGTTTCTTCCTCTTTTGTTCTTTTTATGTTTTGCTTTTATTTTGCCCTTTGCAAATTTAATTTGAGTAATATCTACCACAAGATCACATGCAAACCTGAGTTAATTCTTTGATAGAAATTGTTTGGAACTGTCTTTTCTGAAGAGCTAGCCTCACACTCTAGCTGACATCTTCTACAAAATGGCTTCCAGTGGAGAAAGAGAAAGAAGTCTGTATGTCCTCCCCACTTCCTATGAGTCTGGGCTTTAATAACACATGTGATTTACATGTCCAGGAACTGAGGCTGTGACTCAGACTCAAATCATAAATCAGCATCATACATTGTTATGAACATCATTATTCAAAAAGTATAAATACACTGGGCATGGGAGGCAGACCTGGGAGGATTGTCATAAGTTCAAGACCAGCCTGAGAACACCAGATCACCTGTGATAGAATCACACCACAGACACACACACACACACACACACACACACACACACACACACGGCAAATACAGTTTCTAGAATACTTCCCATGTCCTTATGACTTCATGCTCTTAAAGGAGCTATTTGTCCTATGTAAAGAAACCTTGCTCCTTTTCTCGCCTATTCAAATTCCATCTTATTCCTTAAAGCACATCTCTAATGGCAGGCATATCCTTCTCAAAAAGCCACCTGTGACCTAGATGAGCATCCTCACCCCCTCTTCCACCTTCCCACAGCTTTGCTCTGAGTATACTGGAGTAAGTAGCAATGAGCTTTGAATTTGAGCTACTCATGGAGGCATTGTCTCTTACCAACTTACAGACTCCGTGGCCATTTCTCCTTGCCTTTGACTTCTACTGAGGAAAGCACAAACTCTTGATAACATGTCTTAGCAAGGTTTATTATAATTCTGCTTTAAAAGTGGAAAAAAATGTGCTGGGTGGTGGTGGCACACGCCTTTAATCCCAGTACTCGGGAGACAGAGATAGGCGAATCTCTGTGAGTTCAAGGCTGGCCTGGTCTACAGAGTGAGATCCAGGACAGCCACCAAAACTACACGGAGAAATTCTGTCTTTTTTAAAAAAAAAAAAGCCGGGCAGTGGTGGCACACGCCTTTAATCCCAGCACTCGGGAGGCAGAACCAGGCGGATCTCTGTGAGTTCAAGGCCAGCCTGGGCTACCAAGTGAGTTCCAGGAAAGGTGCAAAGCTATACAGAGAAACCCTGTCTCGAAAAACCAAAAAAAAAAAAAAGTGGAAAAAATGCACAGGGTGACAAATCCTGTTGAGATTCTAAGATTATCCAGTTATTTTCCTAGGCTGTTACAGGCTGGAGTTTAAGGAAAGTCCCTTTACACTCTGTTGAGTTCTTCAGTGAAAGACATGGGGCTGGGCCTGGGGAGCTAAGTAAAGAATCAGTGGGAGCGATGGAAAATACAGCAATTGCCTTTCAATTGGGGAGTTGAATATTTTGCCACAATGGAACTTACTGTGATATCTCCCAAAAATAATATTACAATTTTTTTTTAGTTTACCACTCGAGATTTGAGAGTATGTAAATGCAAAAGCTATGCTAAGTGCTTATAGGTAATATAGATCTTAGTTCTCTTAACAATCATGAGAAAAGGGTTTTGTGTCTTCATCATGATCATCATGATGATTATGATTATTCAATGGATGAGGGAGGTAGGGTTCTGGCCAGAAATTTTAAGCAGTTTTCTTAAGCTTATATAGCTAATGAATGGCAGGGGTTGACTTTAATCCCATACAAGTAAAAGCAAGATTCCTGGTCTTAAGCAACACACTAATTTGTCTCTCTCTGCAGGTGGGGAATCCCTTATTATCCTGTGTCATAGTTCCCTGTGATTATGAATGGATGTGGAAGGTTGTTGAACATGGTTGTCATGTAATAAAGGGATTACAACTGACACCAACAAAGAAAAGGGTCACTGTAATGACTAAATTAATAAATGACATTTTGACTGGGTATAAGAGACTTCTACACGTCAGGATCTCTGCACTTTCTAAACAAACATCTCTACCACTGTCAACCAGCATGCAAGGAGGGCATCATAATCTTCATCAAACAGATGAGGAAACTAAAAGCCATGGAGGCTGAAGAGTTGCATGGAGCCCCAGCAGCTACCCAGAAATAAAAGGGCAGTGCTTGTTAGGGATGTCTTTGATGGAATCCCACACTGACTGCATTGTCTTAGAGAAAAGATGAGATTATTTTAGTGCCCATCCCCCTCTTCCAACTCAAAGAAAACCTTTATTATCATTCTTATTGCCATTTTCCATCTCAGGGCCCTTTTGAACTTGAAGGTTGTTGTTTGGTCCTCTCTGCTCCTAATCTTATTTTTCCAGAATTTTGTAGGCAGGGTTGAGTATAATTGGGTTGGACATCAAATTGAAATTTTCTATTTATCCTACTAACTGAACAACTGGAAGACATGACAATTTCTTACTCAACATTGAAAACTCAATTCCTGGTAAATAGAAGGTCAATAAATGTTGAACCAAACAGCGCTCTTCCCTGTCATTCTCCATGGTTTTACTGATTGCTTGCCTTTGGTCTCTTGCCTTATTTTATCACCTGCCTTATTTTGTTTTCTAATCTTGGAGCTATAGTGGCACCCACAGTCACTGTCAACCCCATGGGAGCATTCTGATTCAAAGGTTTGGCTAACCCACCCTAGGGAAACAGGAGCCAGAGCAGGGTCTGTTGCCTTGGGAGCAGGGCCGTCTGCCTCCTCTCTACTCTCATGGAGTGCTGGCTATCACACTCCTGGTTAGCAGTTCTTGTGTTCAAATTCATTCATTACTGAAGATTAATCAATAATTGAGCATTATATAGCCACCCAGAGGCCATTTCATGGTGCAGTGGCATATTTATTACTTTATTCAGTGAAGGGACTCAAGAGCTCGCTGGTATTGCTCACAGTTTGATTATAAGATGCCTGACTGACAATCTAGGACTCTCAGCACCTCCCGACTGGCCTTTCTCCTATATCTCAGCCCAGTCCTTCTGGCACAGCTGCTGTCTGCACTAGCCCAGACCTCCCAATCTGTCCCTTTTAGACAGTCAGCTTGGGTTCCTCAAGCTGATCTGTGCTGAGGCAGGGATGAGCCAGACAGCTCGGGAGCAATGCCCTTGGTGGCAATATTGAAGTCTGCAGGGTTGCCCTGACAGCAGCTGGTACTTGTTGCTTACACTAAGCACTGCCATCAAGTTCAAAGCTTTTTTTCCTAGTGTGACAGGAGGGTACCCCAGTGTGCTTTGAAAAGTGCAAATGGAAATTGGTAAGAATGCTATTGATCATACGGAGCTGGAGAATCTGATCCTAGGAGGAATATCTGAATTTTCTACAGGGAAAAGGTTCCCTTAAAAATCCTCTGTACAAGCCGGGCGGTGGTGGCGCACGCCTTTAATCCCAGCACTCGGGAGGCAGAGCCAGGCGGATCTCTGTGAGTTCGAGGCCAGCCTGGGCTACCAAGTGAGCTCCAGGAAAGGCGCAAAGCTACACAGAGAAACCCTGTCTCGAAAAACAAAAACAAAAACAAAAACAAAAACAAAAACAAAAACAAGAAAGAAACACAAAAACACTTATTTGTAGCCGGGCGGTGGTGGCGCACACCTTTAATCCCAGCACTCGGGAGGCAGAGCCAGGCGGATCTCTGTGAGTTCGAGGCCAGCCTGGTCTCCAAAGCGAGTTCCAGGAAAGGCACAAAGTTACACAGAGAAACCCTGTCTCAAAAAACAAAAAACAAAACAAAACGAAAAAATCCTCTGTATAATGCAAGTCCATGGTCCATGCCACACTTGGGAGAGGTCTTCTGATTGACTGGCACTTGAAGTTTTGACTCTGGTACTAATTGTTGTGTTTTGCCCAATATATTCTATTGCAGGCCAAATCCTTAGTTTCTAATCTTACATAAATTTTATCCTTAGGAAAAGCATTGATCTACATGTCTATGGTAGTTTCAATCTGGGGCAAAACCTGCACCACTAAGAGATATTCACCATCAAGGGTTCCAGAACTTCATGTTTTTGTGTATATCCAGAATGATAAGGAGGTTTCTCAGTTCAAAGTTCCCTTAAAATATCTTCTAGTAGTGTTTGGATCCATTCTTCCTCCTGTTTACAAGACCAGGCACAGTGTAACCAAAGCCTGGTGGGATTTCCAGACCCCCTTCATGTACAGAGCAATGTTTATGCTCTGACATGTTGGGTCTTTATTCAAGGAGGGCCTATTTATCATAACTTTCATTGACAATGACCAAACTAATGGATATTAATGGCAATGACATGAAACTAACCATTGTTCTTTAAGAGGAAACTGTATCAAGAAGGCATCCTTCTCTTTTAGGATAAGAATCCTAGGAAGAATCTTGTCAGTGCTACAGGTAGTGTGCACAGGGATGTCACCGGGCATGTGACAAGTCTGGGCTCCTCTGCAGAGAGAATGGGAAAAGGCAAGTGTTCAATGCACAATTAAATGGTGGTTCAATGATTTTGTTTCTTTCTTTGTTTTTAAAGCAAAACTAGCCATTGTTGATAGAGTGCCTACTAAGTGCCAGTACTCCTTTTTACCCTTTAGTCTCCTACAGCTGAGTTGTTAAGATGAACATTAGACACCCTTTTGGGTAGAACTATGCCAAAGGCAGAATGAGGCAGGCAGATCCCCGGAGTTCACTGGTTTTTCTTTCCCTTACAGCACAGAAAAAAAAATGGACAGCATCTGAAGAACCACACCTGATGTTGTCACCTGGCTTCTGCATGTACATGCATATACATGCATGTGCATCTACACACACACACACACACACACACACACACACACACACACACACACACACACACACACGAGTATTCTTTTCCCTATGAAAATTCTCCTTTTAGTTTTTGCAAAAGAGATTCTAAAAGCTTTCCCATGATTCTCCTTGATTATTCATATATAAATGAAGCAATGACCTGGTTTCAACTTCTAGGATATGAGATGAACACATCATGAAGTCTTCTTTTATTATGAAATCCTTAATCCCAACCATAAGGGAGGAACTTGTCTAGCCTCTCACTTCTTCAAGACCTCACCTCTTAACATCATCAGCTTAGTGTCCCCTGAATGTAGGGAAGCTACTCAAACTATTATCCTATCACCTCCATCCATTGTTTAACCTTGTTTTTTTAATCTTGAGGTAAAGCTTGGCCTTTACCTCATAAAAGCTAAAGCCACTGTCTCTGGGGCCTCGCTCCTTATTCACCCTTCAATCTCCCCTGGTCTCACCGACAAACTGGAAATCTCCCAGGACATCTCAAGGAAGAATCATCATTCTGAGACTCTCTCCTAGTCTCTACTTACTGGGTTACTTTTCTTCTTTTCACATCTTCACTCTCTCGATGCTCATAGAAACTCTTCAGGCCATGAGATTCAGGGTGGGGCTTTCTGCTGATGGGGGAACACAGCACACATCCAACTCATATGGATGATCTCATTTGGTTTTATACTGCATTGGGGGCTCAGCAATCCCTTGTTTTGTCACTGTTCTCAGTCAAATTTGCACTGTTTTTGATGCGCCTTTCCTGCCTTTTCAACTCATTGTTGGAATCTAAAGCAGTCTATGGGATGTACCATTCACCCAAATTACTTTCTCTAGATATGGAAACTGACCCATTCACACACTATGCTAGCAACAGTATTACACATGAAACTTGGCCTCTAGGTGAGCATAAGACTTTTGTTTATGTCATATTGAACATCTGAAAAGCCTGGAGTTACATATGATCTGACTCAGGACCCCTAGACTAGAGCTTGCCTATGCCTGTTGATCACAACCTCAGTAGTTACTTGCTTTTCCTGAGTGCTTTATAATTGCTGGCTTTGTTTCCTTTCCCAGTGAAGCAATTAGCGTATCAGAGCTGAAGGTATGATCCACAGTTCCTCAATTCATCACCCAAGCTTGACCTCCATACTATGCTCCATCTCTCTTGGGAAGAGCACCAAGCCAGAGGGGGCTTTCAGGACTGAGACCCAATTAGATTTATCACTAAAAGGAACAAAATAACCCAGGCCACTTAGTGCCAGTTACATGAAAGGGAAATAGGTTAACTCTTGATTGAAGAAAAAAAAAAAAAGTAAGATTCAGATCAAGCAGCTTGTTGTGGTGTGGCCTTATGCAGAACAGAAAGCTATAGCTTCCGACTGACTTGGTCATGTGTTTATGCCTGAAGTCAACTTTGTACCTTTAGTGTTGATTTTATGACAGTCACAGCCATAAGGAAATTAAAGAAAAGGATCAGGATGTCACCTTCTACAGTGGG
The DNA here is from genome assembly GCF_004664715.2 of Peromyscus leucopus. Lineage (NCBI taxonomy): Eukaryota > Metazoa > Chordata > Mammalia > Rodentia > Cricetidae > Peromyscus > Peromyscus leucopus. The sequence continues at coordinate 30,060,050 of NC_051076.1, forward strand.
TGTGAACACTGGCAACCTGTCTAAAGGCAAAGACTCAAAGCAGGAGCTGATCACCTGACACAGATATTTACATAGGCTGAGAAAGACAGCGAGGTTCTTCCTTTCATCAGACATGCCATTATTCGTACACACCTGGCAGTGCCCCAAATGTTGCACTCTCAGACGGAGAATCAGACCTTTGTCTGGTAAACGCAGACATTCCTAAGGACAAGCATAATGTCTGTTTCCCATCTTGTCGTGTCAGTTTGGAGAACTATAACTCATGTTTTCCAATACTGGGCTCCACTGATGTCAGTGCCCACCTCAGGAAAATGTCCTGAGATGACATGGAGAGCTGCTTTTGGATGGGCCACGTGACCTTTGCCTGACCTTTTGGCCTGTAGAGTCAGTGCCACTCTTGGCTCCCCAGTCTCTGCCATAATTAAGTCAAAAGTTTCCACTATGGAGAGAAGAGAAGAATAGGCCAGATGGCTCCATGTCAACACTAGTTGGTACAGCCGCCACCATCATCTTGATGCTGACAACAAGAGCCAGCTAAGTGTTCACACAGCTCAGACTCTTAAGAACATTGTCGCTGGGTCAAGTTGTCTATTCCAGTAATCCCAAAACCTGGGAGATGGAGGCAGGAGAAGCAGAGTGAAAGACCATTCTTGGCTATATAGTGAGTTCAAGGCTAGACTACATGACACATTACAGCTCCCCAGCCCCCAACTAAAACAGTCCCAGGGAGATCAGTGGCTAAGGACCCTTACTGTCAAATTTGATGACCTTAATTCATTTTCTAGGACCCATATGTGAAAAGGACAGAACTGACTCACAAGTTTTCTTTGAACTACCACATGTGTGTTGTGGCATGAGAACCATGGCATGTCCACAAGCATTTATGCTCACTTATATAATAAATAAAACTGTATTTTTTTTTTAAAAAAAAAAAGCAAAAAACAAACAACAGATAGAAAATATAGAACTAGGAAGATAGTTCAGTTGGAGAAGTACAACGTAAATCTTACCTCCAAAGTCCACATGAGAAAGCCAGGCATGGTGGTACACATCTGTCATCCCAGCAGTGGGAAAGTGGAGACAAGTCAATCTTCGGGGCATACTGGTCAGTCAGACCAGCCTACTCAGTAAGCTTTAGGTCCCAGATAGACCTTGACTCAAAAAATAAAGTTAAATGATTCCTGAGAATTGACACTTGAGGCTATCCTCTGGTTTCCACACAAAATGCACACATGCAGCCAAACAAGTAAACACACATGCACACACACACACACACACACACACACACACACACACACACACAGAGGCATGCACACATGCAAGTATCTATATCTATACTGATATAAATAAAATTCAAATTCAAAAAAAATGTTCTTACTAACAGACGAAATGAAAGGCTGATGCCTCTGTCTCTTTCTTCACTGTATACAGGCCAAGGGCTCCCCATTTGGGGGAGATATCATTAATAGTAAGTGGTTGGTCTGAGTACATGGGGTAGTGAATGAGGACACCAGAAAATCCAGGTCCAGAATTGCTTCTGCCTGTGGTGAGGAGGGAGGCTGTGCACAGTGTCAGCTTCCCCATGCCCAGCCTACACTGTCTCCATGAAGCATCAGGAAGAGAATAACTGAAGAATAACCAATACTTGAGATCTTCATGACTCTCAGGCATCTCCTGGGATCTAATTTTAAAGCAGCAAATAAAAATGTTTTTATAAGCACATATTACTTAATTTAGTTAAAAATTATTTGCAAAAGCAGAGATTGTAAGACTCACAGCATTACATTTCTCTCAAATGCAGCTGGTTTAAGTATGCCTCATTTAAAGGAAGTTTACCTTGCAGAAATTGGGACCAGCACAGTGAAAAATTCTGATTGTTGCTGTTATTATTATTGTTGTTCTTGTTGTTAGTCTAAAGGCAACATCAGAGGCCATAACTACATGTGTTGTGAAGTAGAGGCATCTGACCAAACCTAGCATAAAATGTTGTGCTTCATTAAATACAGAGGTGTGTGGGAGAAAACAGTCAGAAATCTTAGTCCTCAGGCAGAAGCATGTTATAGTGTGTTAGTTTTTCAGTTAGTGGATGGTGGGAGTCTGAGAGTGTAGAATGAAACAAAGTGATGGGGAATCACTTTGGGTGTGGTGGCTTGAGATCAGAGCTGAGTGTGTTGTGGTGGCTTACCAATGTAATTCCAGCATTTGGGAAGAAGAGACAGGGACATCATAGTTCAAGGTTATCCCTTGGTTATATAGGAAGTTCCAGGCCAATCTGGGCTACCCATGGCTCTGGGACCCTGGAATGAGAAAATGGGGGGAGGGATTTAAAAAATAAAGCAAAACTGAAATTGGTTTAATTTGATCTAATTCACATGAGTGCTGACACATGAAAATACCCTTACCATCAGAATTTAAGTCTGTAGTAGAATTTTATAAATACTCGGTTTGATTTCACAATGAAATATCATGCACCATAATCCTGAACGATAACCCTCTGAACAAATGATTTTCTACTGAGAAAAGCCAAAACTGCAACTTCCCCTTCCTTTCACAGTAATGGAAAAGATGAAAGTTGATTATCTGTGAATCTAACTTTCAGGAGAGCAAGAAGCATTCTTGCTTTGAGAAGCTCACACAAGTTTCAGTTTCCATGCTCTTGGTTCACACTGCTCTTCCCTACCTCTAAGCCTGGTGCTTGTGTGGAATAATGAGTCCCACAACTTTGGGCCTGATAATGCTTTTATAATACAAAGGAGGAAAGCCAAGGAGAGTGGATTTGGGCATCCCTCTAATGAAAAGTTGGCCTGTCTGTTTTTATCAGCCTAATGAAGCCCTGGCCCCATTCTCTTGCCCGGTGTAAGCCTCACAGTGGGGACATTGAGCGCTTTCCAATACATCCCTGCCACAGATGCTATCTGCCAGCTCTCTTAGCAGAAGAGTTCATTTGAAAGGGATCCTGGCTCGAGTGAGGCTTTGTGAGCCTCCCAGCCTCATTACAAACCAATGGAGATGAACTGACTGCTTAGTACTCAGAAGCCAACCTAACAAAAGCTGACTCATTACACAGGGGAGGCTGGGACTCTCCTGGGCACTGGGTTTCCTTTTGTTTTGTATTTCAGCCCCCTTTCTTCTCCTCTCCTCTTCCTGGCCACCCCAACCCAATCCAGATTTTGTGGCAAGACTTTAGTACTGAAGAGACCCTTCCTTTCCTTCCTTTCTTGTTTTCTATTCTATAGAAACACAGATCTATAAGGATGCTTCTCACTAGATGCTGTGCTTGCGATGGCCTGATCCAAAGCTATTATCCTCTGTTTTCCACATTGGTGTATATCTTCCTGCTTAGCATGTAAAAGTACTGGATCCTTTGCCTCCTTACCCAGGGACACACCCTTGCAGCCCGGCAAAGGGAGTCAGAAACTCGTGCTCATCCTTTAGGGAAAGAGCTGGAGTTGACCAACCCAGACAGCCCCTCTCTCCTTGTCTTACTATCTCTTAACTCTGAGAAAATTATAGAATGCTTCTATACTCCATATTTAGAGACAGGAAGTGTCAAACCTTTGTAATGACATGATAAGAACCCTCATATGGTACTGACAGAAAAAATCACCCCAAATGGAAAGGGTTTAAAATATTGTAAATTCAAATATTATGATGAAGTCTAGATCCAGAAAGCATCCTCTTCTCTGAGGGCCTAGAACATTCTCTGCGTATAGTACCCCGCCTCCTTGTCTTCCTCTGTTGAAATAATCACAGTAAATGTGGATGTGCATTCACTCAGGGTTATCCTCTACAAAAGTCATAAAGGAGGATCAGTTAATACTTATCCTTACACAGGAATAAGAGAAAAAGCAATCCACCAATCAAAAATTTAATAAGGAAGAGCTGTATGGGAAAGCAAATGTTCCTCTATACACAGTGTGTGAGCTAAGACACTATACTACCTACCTCTGCATAGAAGGGTCAAATAAAATAATCCTAGGAAGCTAGGGAAAGGAGCCTGCCCCACAGCCTTCTCTACCTCTCCCTCCTGCACACTGTAGAGCCCTTACTGCTCCTACCTTAGAAGTTGCAACCCTGAAATCTAAGTTTCTTCCAAGAACAGAGACAATATTTGGGAGGCAGACACAGCAAAGTTAACCTCCAGGTCTCCCACTACTAGTCAAGGACAACTGAAGAATTTATCTAATGGTCTTGAATTTGTGCTTCCCCATCCAAAAAAAAAAAAAATATTGAAGCTAGGATCACATGATTAATGGTAATCAATGTGAAAAGGAGTGAAATGCATTTGAAATACTGCTCCTTATCTCATCTTTCTCTCTTCCTCCCAATTCTCCAAGAAAAGGCCATTAAACTGATCCACACTTGTGACTTCCTAAGTTAATCTGTCACTTCTCTCAGGGGAACCACTTTTAAACACACTGGAATGCTTTAGGCCAAAAGGAATGTATTTCTAATTATGGAATTTGATTATTAGAAGTAGAGATTCTACATATTCAAAATCTTTCCATGTAGTAGATGTGCTTTATTTATGGTTAAGTGAATAAATGGGAAAGAGTACCCAGTGAGTCACAGAACTTTGAAATAGTTTGTCTCATTATTAAACACAATGTACCAGCAATGATCACCTCCAAAGCTCTTGGGAAAAGGGTAGATACACAACTGACATGATTCCTTCACTTGGGAAGCTGGCTTCCATCCTAGCCTCCTATTCTCAGCTCTGGCCTTTTTCCCATGCATAGAGAGTCAGGAGTTCTTGTTGTTGGCCTTATAAAACAAGAGTACCTTCAAAGCACAGTGATCCAGTAAAGAATGACCATGGCAGGAAAGATTATAAATTGCTGCAGAATTATTTTCTCCACTAGTTTTCTAACTGCTAAGATGTCAGGAGACAAGCTGCACAGCCTTTTGACAGTTGTGAGTTCCAGAGAAATTTCCTCCTGGATTTATGAAATCTGTCACTACCCTTCATTACGTTCATATGTACATAAGGCTGTGCTGCTCGCGCCAAATCAAACTTTCAACAGTCAATTGACCTTCTCCAGTTCAAGACAAGAACCAAGCTCAAGAGAAATGATTCCATTCTGATCTCAGAGTATGATTATTCCCTCAGGACAGGATGTGCCTCATGGGAAGTTCATGGCCAAAACCAACCCTGCCCCAAGTGCAGAACCACATCCAATAGTGAGTTATAACTCTGAGCAGCAGGCATTGCTCATTCCGCAGTTATGACTGAGCTGGGAATGGTGTGTCTGGCAGACTGGGGCTGCAGATCTCTTTGGTCTTGACTTCTTCTACTGCTCAATCTGATTTATTCATCCCACAACATTTTTTTGAGCCACCCATAATGCCAGGTCTTCAGGATGGGGTCAAATTAGAATCCTACTGGTGCTTGTTCTTACCAACTAGCCTACAGCTCTCAGAACTGTGTGTGGAGATGAAGTCCTAGATAGCATCTGCAGCCCTCCATGAACAAGGTACAGATGATTCAGGGTCATGTACCTAAGAGGCCCTGGTAAATCCTTCCTACAAATCCTGACCCTGTTCATTGAACCAGAATCTCTGGGGAGATGGCTCAGTTGGGAAAGTGTAAGTTTGGTCCCCCAAACCCATGTAAAATAGTCAAGTATGATGGTGTCTGAGTGTAATCCTGGAGGTGGGGAGGCAGAGACAGGAGTATCCTTAGGGCAGGATCATGATCAAAGACAGGAGTATCCTAATCAAACAATCTAGCCTAACCTGTGAGCTCTTGGTTTAGTGAGGCAGTTTGTCTCAAAAAATTAACGTTACAGCAACTGAGGAAGATGTTCAACGTCAACCTCCCTCCACGTGTACACACACATACATGCACACTCCCCCCAAATGGGTATATAAATACACACACACACACACACACACACACACACACACACACACACACACACACTAGTTTCCCATTCCCCTCAAAATTCTAGTCTCTTTAGAGAACTTAGACTAATGTAGTAAAGGAGGCGAAACGTTTATTCAGTTTGTTGTCACAATTCTTTCTTTGTTTCATTGTAATCAAATTTTTTTTTTTAATGTCAAGGTTTGTGTTACATATACTAATAGTGTCAGAACTGACTGAGGAAGATTTTGGGTCATCAATTTCTGCCTTTGCCAAAGGAGACACTAGCTGTTCCTTAGACAAAGGGAATGCATTGCCAGGGAGGGGCAGCCAGGCCCAAGTGGCAGGGATCACATTTTGTTCTCTGCTGTATACTGACTGGTTTTAAAGAAGCTTTTCCCTAGTGGATGATTTAATTTTTACATAAAAGCTGACCAATTGTCTAAAGGACTCTCATATGCCTTCCATCCAGTTCTTCCTCTTACCAACATCTTCTGAAACTTTTGTTCATCTCTTAAAGCTGGGAAATGAATGTGAGAACACTGCTGTATCAAAACCCACAGAATTCAATCAGGCTTTACAAGTTTTTTCACTAAGGTCTTGTTTCTCCATCAGCAGACTATTTATGGTGTAATATCACACTTACGCACACCATTTGCTTATGTATTGTTGTTAACATTACTGACTCTTAAATTAAGACATCTGACATCCCAATGCACTGCAGAATATAGGAAAGTGACTTAATTGCAATCGAAAAATTTTAATTTATTTAAGATAGAGTCAATGTATAGTCAGTGATTTTTTATCTATTAACTGTGGTCAAACTGACTGAATGACAACCATTTTAATGAAAGATGTTAAAGTCCATTGATGAAGGGGAGAGAAGAGATTGAATGCTACAAGGAACCTGGGTCACGTAGGAACTATGAGCTTCAGTGGTTATTCTCTCAAGGCACAAAATGAGGTGAGAAGCAGTGGTTACATGCCACCTTGCAAAATCAACAAGGAACTGCAAATGAATAACAGAGTTATGCTATCCCACTGTCTTGAAGCATGGAGAAATTGAACATTTTCTGATGTTATAAATAATTACAACAGAGCCAAATCTGTTCCTAAAATCTACTACCAGTTACTACATGCTCTGTTTCTATGCATGAAACCACAACACTGACTAAGAAGGCCAGTATGTATTTCAGAAATGCGTACATTTTTTAAAAAAGAAAATATGCCGGGCGGTGGTGGCGCACGCCTTTAATCCCAGCACTCGGGAGGCAGAGCCAGGCGGATCTCTGTGAGTTCAAGGCCAGCCTGGGCTACCAAGTGAGTTCCAGGAAAGGCGCAAAGCTACACAGAGAAACCCTGTCTTGAAAAGACAAAAACAAAAACAAAAAGAAAAGGAAAATGAAAGATAAGAACAAAGGAGTGAAGAGAAGGAAAAATAAGAAATCATTAATTCATAGAGTCTATTCATTTGTGTTACACCCATACTGAAATACTTACTTTCTAATCTTTCATTACATTTTTATTCTCTGTGTGTGTGTGCACATGTGTGGGTGACCACGTGTATGGGCAGACATGCATGTGTCATATAGTGTGTCTACGGAGCTCAGAGGACAATTTGCAGAAATCACTTCTCTTTTACCAACATATGGGTTCCAGGAATTGAATTGGGGGTAAGTGCTCTTCCCCACTGAGTTTTTTCAGAAGCCCCACCTTTCAAATACACATACATACATACATACATACATACATACATATAAGTGTGTATGTATGTGTGTGTGCAATTATCTTTTCTCCTTAGCTTTTAAAAGCAATTTTTATTTTACCCCAAAGTTATTCAGGGGACCTTCCTGGTAGTCATGAGGGCCTCAGATGATGTTAAACCTCTAAGGTCAGCTAAGTGAGCACTGTAAGCTCCCAGGAACAGGTTGGGGGACTGTCTGGGTTTTTGGGAGGGCAGAGGGATAACATCGGATACTGTGCTTGGAAGGCCAAGGTATTGATGTCAGGGCTTGAGCTAGAGGAACAGCCCTTGAAGTGGGAGGATTGAATGATGAGCCTTAAAAAGCAGTGCTGTTGTGGTACAAACCATGAACCACTGTGGCTGCAATCTAGAGGTCTGTGAATAAAATATGTTTGGAGCCCAAAGTAGAGCAGATGATTACAAATGGTTTTGTAGCATAAACACAGCTGGAGCCATTTTATTTAAATGAACAGAAAGGGCAGCTTTTTTAAAAAGCAAAGCCCATCTTGAGATTCATAAAAGTGCACCCAATGCAAAAGCCTTGGCCAGTAAGCTCAGTAAAACATTCGGGACAGCTGGGGTCAAAGAGTCTTTCACAAATATATTAAGGAAGAAAGGCATACTAGAGAGAGAGAGAGCGGTCTGCTAATAAATCAGAAAAGGAATGAAAATCATGATAGCTCAAAAATGACTGACTTACTGAACTGACGTATGGTCAGAAAAATAGATGTTAGCAACGAGGCTAACGGAAAGCTGTGTAGGTTATTAGAAAGCAATGGATACTCAGTCCATATAAAGTAGCTATTGATGGAGAGCACTGTTAGAGAATATTTGAAAAATCAAAGGCATAAATCAGTAGTCTGGGAGGAAACGTTCCTCGGCTCCAGCCAAGGATGATCTAGTCCTTCACTCTGTGAGCGATACTCACCTCAACTCTGACTAAAACAAGAAGGGAAATCTGTACTTGTCATGAAAAAGAGCTATGGAACCCAAACAAAAAGGCAATCATGAAGTAAAGCGAGTAGGAGGCAGGACACGGAAAACAATTTTTGGGTGAAACTGTAAAAAGTTGATACTGCAGAAAAAGGCTACAGCTAATGGGATAGGGGAAATTTCAAAGTTAAGTAAGATGCTCAGTAGAGAAAAATAAATAAATAAACAAGCTGGTAATTTGAGGATATGTTCTCTCCTTGTCAGTTCCTTTTTTTTTTTCTCCCCTTGAAGTTAAACACATTGGAAATTCACTTACTGGCGGTGGTGGCGCACGCCTTTAATCCCAGCACTCGGGAGGCAGAGCCAGGCGGATCTCTGTGAGTTCAAGGCCAGCCTGGGCTACCAAGTGAGTTCCAGGAAAGGCGCAAAGCTACACAGAGAAACCCTGTCTCGAAAAACCAAAAAAAAAAAAAAAAAAAAAAATCAAATCGTATGCCACCTTAATGAAGTCTTGACTCAAGTTACCATGAAGCCATGGATCCAAGCTGTCTGGTAAACTCCTACGAAATCTGCTGGATTGTAAGTAGGTCCTCACTCAAACGAGGCTCAAATTTAGTATCCTTCCTTATGTAACACAGCTTCCAAATCTAGGGTTAACTTGGAGAGAGTTTCACGTGGAGTCCTAGGATTGACCTCAGGATCATCCACCTCCCCTTGTGTCGATGAACCTTGTCTGCTGCGGCCTGCCTTCTAAGCCTGCCTTCGTCACAGCCCTGAGAACTGTCGCAGATCTCACAGCCGGTTCCTCAGTGACACATGCAGAAGGGAGAGGTCATCTGGCAGCTTCCCTCCAGCGGGTTTTTGTGTGCATCCTGGTGGCTAGAGAGATGGCTCAGCAGTCAGAGTGCCTGTAATTCCTACTCCAAGGGGTCCCCACATGCCCTTCCAGCTTCCATAGTTTCTCTCTCTCTCTCTCTTTTTCATACATACACATGCAAATAACATAATCAATTAAATCTTAAAGTAATTTAAAAATCCATTGTGATTGGACAGACAGACATAGGTCACAATCTTTAATCATAAATGTGTTGATTTGCCCAGGGTGTGAAGGGAGAGTGGTAGGATGTACCAGCTAGCTCAGCCTGGGCTGCACACTTCTTCACCTCTGCAATCAGATGTCAACTCCGTCTCCATAGGACTACATGGATGGGGCTGTCCAAATACAATAGATGGTTTGGGAAAGAGAACAATGGTGGTCACTTAGAGGTAACTACCTCATGTCTGAATCTATACTAGAAGGCTAGATACAAAACAGGGCAGTGGAGCTATACTAAGCCAGGAACCTCTAGCTCTTTTTCATCCCAGTGCCTCTGATGTCCAATTTCTTCTCTTTTTCTATCCAAATGCCTCCCCTCTCCAAGCAGACTGGGTGGTCCTGCTTGGTAGCTAGATGTCCGCTTTGACTGGAACAAAGGCAGATTATAGGATTTAATACCAGGGGCAGCCAGATAAGGAAATAAGAAAACTTTAGACCCATGCCAAATGTCTTTTCTAGAAAACAAGGTTTCAGATACAGAGAGATTTAGCCTAGACAAGCCCAGACCTTGGTATCTGAGCCAGAATAGGTGAAGTCAAAGATAAAATCGGGTACCGTGAGCAGAGAGGAAGTACAGCTTAAACACACACTGACCAGGAATTAGCTCTTGGGCTATATGAACTATGCGTACATGTAATACCAGAGCTGTAGATGTACCCACTGGAATAAGGCTTGCCTAGTATGTGTGACACCCTTGTTTGAGCCTTAGACTGAGGGAAAAAAAAAAAAAAAACTTGGAATGCTGGACTGATTTGGATCCTGCTTTAGTTGTTCCTCTGTCAAACTGTTTTCTATGAACAGAAAATCTACTTCCCTACTTCTAAGGGCTCTACTAATGCCTTGCAGTGTTCAGTTGATACATCTCAGGTTCTAGATGCACAGTGCTGCGGAGGTGGTTAGAGCAGGTCTCCAACAATCGTTATGAAGGTGTAAGGTTGGCATCAGAGAATGGCCACAAAAAAAGTGTGTGACACTTGCCCAGTGCTGGTTTGTGACCTGGGTATTAGGAGAGGTGAATTCAGCCAATGTATCCTTCCAAAAACTTACCTCAGTTAAATGTGAGGATATTACAGCTACAGCTAAGTGCTTCAAGAAATAAATAATAATCTTGGCAATGAGTCTGTTAATGGCCTCAATTTTCCTTGCTCCCTGCTTTAATTTACCAATTTACTTTATCTTCAAGTTACAATGTCACAGTCCTGACTAAGCCCAACATAGCATTTCTGTCACTGGTACTTGTGAGCCCTGTGTCTTGCTGTTCCACATTTTCTTATGGAGATTTTTCTTTCTCAGGTTGTGCTAAAATTTCACTGCATGCAAACCTGGCGATGCATATGGTGCATTTATTATTTTTAAACACCGTCTGGAATCCACTGCCTGTCTGCCTGCCCCTCTCTCTTTTTTTCACCTTTTTCTTCATCTGTTGCATGCTTCCCCTCCCACCCCCTCCTACTTCTCTCCAGTATGTTTATGCATTCAGAGAAGAGTCTTCTGGGAAAATAATGGAAGAGAAAAGCTTGTGATTTATCATTACACTATAATGGGTGCCCTGCTTCCGCTGGAGGAGGTCAACCTCTCTGAGAGATACCACAGTCCCTCCTTATTAACGTTCTGTTCCCACTAATGGCTTGGGGTAGGGCAGCCAGGTCTTACAAGGAAGGCATTTAAGAAGAGCACTTTGTTTAATGGAAGCTGGGGGTTTTACGGGGACACATATAGCACCAAGCATTCCTAGGAGAGTGACATATTCATAGATAAAGAACTCCCTCCCCCCAGCCCCCGGGAGTAGCCTTTAAAACATCAGCAGGCCCTTCGCCCTTGCTTTCCTATTCTGTGCTTTTTGTTTTGTTTTGGTTTTCAGTGTCTTTTTTTCTTTTCTCTTTCTGGTTCTTATTCTGACACACCTTTACAACTGCAATCCACAGTTTTCATCAGCCCTTCTTATTTCAGGCCCTCATCACCTCGTTCGCTTTTTAATGGATCCTTTCTTGGGTCTGCCTCCTTGCCAGCTCTCTTCTTAAGTCATGGGTTTTATCACATCACAGCCCTGTTTAACCCCTTTACACTCCCTGAATCAAGTTCCAGTTCTTTAGCCGAGGTCCTCTCCAGGCTCCTTCCAGTCCTTACCTCCCTGAAAAAGCCAGACCTGCCCTGAACTCTTAGCCAATGCAATCCCCTGGAGCCTAGAAAATCACATAGGGTGGAGAAGTGTAGAGGGGGGAAAACCCAGGAGCTTAAATCTCACAGGGAACAAGAGCAAATGGAACGATGGCTTGTCTTACTTATTTATTCATTCATGTATTGTATGGATGGGTGTGTGGTATGTGGGTGTGTTCACATGTGGGGGTGCATGTCTGTTCATGTGCATGCATGTACCCATAGTACGGGGCCCCAGGTTGATGTTGGTATCTTCCCTGATTGTCCTCCAGTCTATATACTTTGGTGGGGCTCTCACTTGAACCCAGAACTCACTGATGAAGTTAGTCTGCCTGGCCAGTTACTTAGGGCATCCTTGTCTCCACCTTCCAAGGTTGGCCCCATGCTTGTCTGTCATTTATGGAGGTGTGGGGATCTGAACTCTGGTTCTTACCCCAGTACAGCAAGCACTTTTACAGGGAGCCATATCCTCAACCCCAGAGTGTGCCCTTTTCCAATGATGTTTCAAAGGATATAGAGACAGGTCCTACATTGGAGACAATTCATTTTGTGTCTCAATCCTGGTAACAGAGCTTGGTCCATGGCAGAAAATAATAAAAGAAAGAAGTAGCAAATGATAAGATTAATGAAAGAAATTCAGTGAAATTCCAAGATAAAATTTAAAGAAAAAAGGAATTAGGCATGGGGCATTAATTTCAAAGCGTGGTGCCAGGAAATAAGTAGTGAGTTTAAAAACCCATCCCTATCTAATGATACGTGATGAGCCACAGAGAATTGCGCCAACGACATTGTCCGTTTCACACATGTAAGTACCCCCTAATTATTCCCTTCAATATAAATGATGCAAGATGGCTGCAGACTGGGGGAAAGTTCACACAGGCACGTTTGTGATGTGATATGATTTATTACCACTTTCCAGAAAGGGGTAAAAAGAGAGAGGCTGTCCAAGGTCACAGACTAACTGCAGCAGTGTTTACGAGCAGGAGACAGTCACTACTTCTAACAGTCTCTCCTGTTACGGAGCTTAAATGCTGCAGTTCATTGAGTCATAGGTTGCTGGTTTAATTGACTCCTGAGAAGACACACAACACGGATGTCCTAGCTTTCAGGCTTGCTTTTGTCACGACACAGTCTTGGTCTGCTATTTAGTGAATAGTTGGTGTACTGCTTGGCCCTTAATCCACGGCTCTAAGTCATTTTAAAAATAGTTCTAATGTATGTTTGTGTTACGACTTCCTGAACACCATAAGCATACACAATATACAGATTGGTTAAACAGTAACTACACAAACATACAAAAGTGTATTGTGCAAATACTAAAATTAATGCACAATCGGGTAGACCAACTTACCCTCCTATAAAATATATCCAAGCTAGCTTTTAGATTTAAAATTTAAGTTTCAAAATAATACTGACACCTTTTTCTCCATTGCATGCTGTGTAGCCCTGGCTAAGTTTGAAATCTTAATCCTCCTGCCCTGTGTGGTGGTATTGGGTTCCCCAAAATATTGTGCACCCTAATAAACTCATCTGGGGTCAGAGACAGAACAGCCACTAGATACAAAGGCTAGAAAATGGTGGCACTCACATCTTTAATCCTAACATTCCAGAGGCAGAAATCCATGTGTTCAAGGATACAGCCAAGCATGGTGACTTACGCCTTTAATCCCAGAAAGCGAGCCTTTAATCCCAGGGAGTGGTGGTAGAAAGCAGAAAGGTATATAAGGCGTGAGGATCAGAAACTAGAAGCATTTGGCTGGCTAAGCACTTGGCTGGTTAAGTTTTTAGGTTTTGAGTAGCACAGTTCAGCTGAAAGCCATTCAGATATGAGGACACAGAGGCTTCCAGTCTGAGGAAACAAGACCAGCTGAGAAGTTGGCCAAGTGAGGTTAGTTGTGGCTTGTTCTGTCTCTCTGATCTTCCAGTATTCACCCCAATAACTGGCCTCAGGTTTGTTCTTATTAATAAGAATTCATGCAACAGCCCTGCACTGTGGAGTCCTGAGATTACAGGTGTGTACTTCCACCTTTGGCCTCTGATGATATTTTTTATTTTGTTTCATAATTCATTTTGCAGTCTTTATCACTCTCCTATAAAACTAGACAAGAAGTTAACAGTATGTGCATGTGCTGAACAGAAATAGTGGAAATGCATTGACAGGATAAGAAGGACCATTTTATTTGACCTTCTTACCAAGAAAACATTTAATTTTATGGTAAAAGTGTAAATTGGGAACCAGAACTCCAACAGCTAACCCTACTTTTGTCCTACATGATGTGAAATAATTTTGAATTCAATCTGCAATCATAGTATGAGCTTTAATATTGATGGCCCAATTGGTTGTATGTGAGAGCTCTTGGAAAACACCATAGATATCTCTCTAAGAGGATTCTCAATGTGGATTAACTAGGGACTTGGGAGTCCTGCTCCAAAGTAGGTGGTACCATCCCATAATATGAGGGCCCAGGTGGAATAACAGGCATAAAAAGGGAAAGCCCAGTGTAATGTAGACATTCTTCTTCTTTGCTTCCTGGCTGTCATGAGAAGAGCAGCTTTCTTTTATTCTCACTTTATACCACCAAGGATCTGCCTCATTGGAGGCCTAGAAACAAAGAGCCGAGAGGCCATGGACAGGAACAGTGAGCTCAAATGAGTTATTCCTCACTTCAAAATTCTCTCAAAATCAACACACAGAGTGATAGTGTGTATGAGTGGAGAGGGTGTTGTGCTGTAGATCAGTAAAGGAATCTATGAAGAGTGATCCATCCATTTGCCCATCTACTCATCCATCTGCACATATTATCTATCTGTCCATCTATCTATATTAATTTGGTATGTTATTAATAAAATAAAAATGGTAATTCACAAGGCAAAACAAAAGCAATTTTTATAGTTCTGGAGGCCAGGAAGTCCCAGGTCAGTGTCTAGGGAAGTCACTCTATCAAGGTTCTAAATGGTGTTTTGGCTAGTTTAATGTCAACTCAACAAGCTGTAGTCATCTGAGAGGAAGGAAACTCAATTGAGAAATGCCTCCAGAAGATCAGGCTGTAGCCAAGCTTGTAGGACATTTTCTTACTTGGTGATCAATGGCAGAAGGCCCAGGCCATTGTGGGTGGGGATACCAATGGTCTGATGGTCCTGGATTCTATGGGAAAGCAGACTGAGCAAGCCTTGTTGAACAATCAGTCCAGTAAACACCTCCCTTCTACAGCTTCTCCATCTGCTCCCGCTTCCAGGTTCCCACCCTGTTTCCTTTCCTGTTCTGCCTTCTGCCAGCGATGAACAGTGATTTCAAAGTGCAAACCAAATATACCCTTTCTTCTTCTTCTTTTTTAAACATTTATTTATTTATTATGTACACAGAAGAGGGCGCCAGATCTCATTACAGATGGTTGTGAGCCACCATGTGGTTGCTGGGAATTGAACTCAGGACCTCTGGAAGAGCAGTCGGTGCTCTTAACCTCTGAGCCATCTCTCCAGCCCCATACCCTTTCTTCTTAAAGTTGCTTTCGGCTATGGTGCTTCATCACAGCCCTAGAAACCTTAAGACAGATGGTCAGAGGCAGGCGGGTCTCTGTGAGTTTGAGGCCAGCCTGGTCTCCAAAGTGAGTTAGTGAGTTCCAGGAAAGGCACAAAGCTACACAGAGAAACCCTGTCTCAAACAAACAAACAAACAAACAAACAAAAAAGGACATGTGTTCTTCTTGTATCATCACATAGTAGACTAAGAAAGTGAGCCTTGGTCCCTAGTCTCACTGGGGAAAATGGGATTTTTATCCTTATGACCTCATCTAAACTTATCTCATCTCAAGGACATTGCGAACCAAGATTTTGAAATTAGAATTCGTGGTGTATACAACACTTAATCCACAGTTCTATTCTCTCTCTCTCTCTCTCTCTCTCTCTCTCTCTCTCTCCTCTCTCTCCCCATTTACTTATGCATACACACGTAAAGTAAGTTCAATATGTGATTAGGATATGCTCCATCAACAGAGGATTAGAGGCATAGACCCATACACTAAAGAAACAATATTATATTCCAATGTACTTTTGAAAATGAAAAAAATCACACTTATTTTAGAAGAATCTACTAACACATAATGGTAAATAAACCATTTATTTCCCTTTTTGGCTTAATATGGATCTTTTTTCTCTGTAATATTGCTCACTGAGTGTGAAGATTAAATTCATCTATTACTTTTCAATCAGTTATCATTTTATCATTGAATAAAACACAATTAATTATAAGTTGTTAAATAATTTATTTGATCATTGTACTAGCCAGAAAATAGTAAACTATTAAACTCTTCTTTGTATATAATTAATAATTGTATACAGCAGAAATAATTTGACATTATTAAACAATCACCATTTAATTATTTCAGTTAGCAAAATCTATTAAATAGCATTCAATCTATTTTTTCTACAATTATGTTGTTTGCTAAATTGTTTTTAATCTGCCCTTAAAAACAAGATAAATTTTTAAAAACCACATTTCCCCACATAATTTTAAGAAGATTAAACACCTGAATAGAGCAAAGATAATTTTAAGATGAAACCTTTGTTGTTGTTTTTTAATTACAAACTTTGACCAGTCTTACAAAACAGCTATTTCTGATAAATCCAAGTAAATTTCATCTTTGGATTTCTTGAACAAAGTATTAAATCTTCTTTAAGATGGTAGTATTTATACATTTAATAACTTTGAATTTTAATCCAATCTTAATTTTCAGCTTTTGAGTTCTTCTGTTTCTGCAGTCATAGATTTGGGCACTGAAAAGTCTAGTATTTTATCATATAAAATGTTGTTCTAGTTTTCACAAATGCCTTCCTCCATCAGAATGTTAATTTCCTGAAGCACAAAGGGCAATATGTTTGTGCATGTGTAGCTGTGTGTTTTAATTCTCCATTTACTTGAATAATTGCATCAATATTGGAAATTGAATCGAATGGGAACAGATAAATTGGTTGATGATTAGCTCAGAATGTTGACTTAAGCTTATAGGGGTCTTTTTGGAGAGGTTACGAGTTTTAAGCAATTTTAATGACCCAGTCACAAGGTTTTCTAAACTAAACACATCCTATTTTCAAGATTAGCTATTAGTCACATCTCTAAACTCCAAGTCTCTTTTATGTACTAATGCCAAGATAATTAAAAATTGAAAATCATCAATAGTGCTGTTTATCCTGTTTGAGAAGCCATGTAAAATGGCTTAGACTCAGCTATAACTAAAGTACCTCAGAAAAGAATGTGATTACATTATCTTCTTTTGGCTGAGTGAAATGAACATGATATATCTTTTTAAATTGCTCTCTATGATTCTTCCAATGACTTGACATTTGATCATTATTTTCCAAGTACTATTTAAGTTCATATCTCATTCCTCTTTCAGGTTTTCACAGTTACTGATTCTACCTTTATTTTAAGGTCCATCTCAAATATTGAATCCTTATGAGATTTCTTAGATATCCCTTCCCTAATCTTCCCCAATCACACTTTTCTTTTTATTTCTGCCTGAGTGGAGACTATTTTGTGTCCTCCACTGAAGCTCTTCTTACTTTGAAGAAAATCAAGATCTTTGCTCCCTTCTCAAATGTAAACCCATTCAGATGACAGACCTTGTGTTTGTGTTGTTTACATAAACATAGCACAGATGCATCTCCTGATTTCTAGGTGGCTGTAAAAAACGAGGTGAGATCGAAACTCACCTTTCTTTGGTGACTGTTCTTCTGGGGCATAACAGATGATGCTAAGAGCTGGGTGAAGATAAGAATGATTCTACAGGGCCCCAATCTGCCCACTCCTTACATCACTCTTTCCTGTGGCCTGCATTCTTAGCCTTCAGTTGTCACAGCTGATACGGACCCAACTCTGCTCCTGCCTTGGCAACTCTGGCATCCATCAACTCAGATTTCACAACCTTTCTGGCCTTCTGCAATACCCACCCACAGCAATTTGATGATGTCAGGTACAGAATTTTTCTGCAGCTGCACAGATCTGAAGGCTGCCAGTGGCTCTGCCTGTCTCAACCAAATCCCATCCCCCATCATTTTTAAATACTCATGTTGACTTATCAACATTGGTAGGGCTGCTTTACCTCATCCTGCTTAGCGAGGAGCCATCAGGGAACTGTTAGCTATTCACTAGTTCCTCTGGCCATTTCTTTCAAAAATATTTATTTTATTGTTTTTGTGTATATGTTTCTGTGTGTGTGTGTGTGTGTGTGTGTGTGTGTGTGTGTGTGTGTGTGTGTATGTTTGCCTATAGAATCCAGAGGAAGGTATTAGAGTCACAGGAACTGAAGTTACGGGGACCTGCTCGACATGGGTGCTGGGAACTGTACTGGGTTTCTCTGGAAGAACAGCAAGAGCTCTTAACCACAGAGACATCTCTTCAGGCTCCTCTGGTCATTCCCAACACTATTATTTCCTACTACGGCAAGTAGAGTAAAACTCAGTGATTAGTTTTTTGTTTTAATGAAATAAAACTCTGGCTCTCTACCCCACTTAATTTTCCTTTCAAGTTAGAAAGGAAGTCTTCAATACATTTGCATTTCAGATTCAAAATTTGTATTTAAGGCGCTTAACAGGGTCCTTTGCACATTGACAGCTTCCTTTTTAGCTTTTCCCAGACTGGGCTCTGTAATGTGTTGAGTCTTAGTTTGCCGAATATGTGCATTGGCATAATGTTTAATTAGGTTCCGTGTCAACTTTAAATCTAACACCATCAGCATCTAATGAAATAACAGAAGCACTTGGCTTCTGCCTGGTAGATCTTAAGAAATTTTCTTCCTTTGACTGACTAAATCACTTAAAAACAAATTAAAAAGTAAACAAATAAAGATAATGGGGGGGAATGGGAGCTCAGTTACCAAGATGGGGTATTCCTGTGACCACAGATGTAAGACAGAAGAAAACAGAATCCAAGTGACTATTAAGGGAAATCAGATGGATCCTCCCCTACACAATTAGCAAAAACTTGAACAGATGGGAGTAAATTAAATTTATGCATATAAAATTATTTTCTCATTGGCTAACATTACTGCTCAGGTGGGCTTCACTTGTGCTTTTTTTCTTCTTTTCAGTTGAATTTGGGGGCTCTGATAGAACTATGAAGGGGCACAGGAGATGTAAACCTGTTCTTAGCCTTCAAGGAGGCTACAACCTCACAGCTGAGCAGTGGTGATAAGACAAGCCCAAAGCAGTACAACTGGGAAGGCAACAGCTTGTGACCTGGGGAATACTGGCTAGCACAGAGTAGCCTCATGTTTCCTTTCCAGTGAAATGGTAATGCTAGCATCAATACCAAAGCCTTGTCCGGGTCAAATGGTTAGTACAACGTTGTACACGTATGTCCCTGCCATGCATACAACAAATGCACAGCGTATTTCAGGTGTTAGTATGAATTGACTGCTGAGGTATCTGTTGTCTTTAAAAAAAGATGTGATGAATCCTGCATATGCTAGTTCCCTATTGCTTTTGACTAAATTAACACAAGCTTAGTGACTTCCAGCAATATATTATTGCATGGTTCTGACGGTCAGAACTCGATATCCATTTTCTAGGGCTCTATGTGCTAATATGTCTTGCTCCTTTTCAAAGCATCTGCATGCTTTGGCTACTCACCTTTTTCCTCTTGCTATTTACACCCTTTGACATTGGTTGATACAGAACCTCCTACTTCTCTCTATAAACACCTTATCCTTATTATCCAGGGGAAGTAGAACAAATTACCTAAAATCACATGCTTATTTTGAAACCCTTAACAGAGTCATGTTTAAGAGAGTCCCTTTGTTTTATTAAGTGACCATTACAGGATCCAGAAAGAAATCTCCAAATACAGTCCAGGTTATGGTTTAGTTTATCATATACCTTTTGAGAGAAAAAGCTCTGGAAGTGGTCTGTAGAATGCTGCCAACTCATCTTCACCCATTTAACCAACAATTCTATAATTCCTTATGGAAGCTTTAAGGTGCCCTAGTCTTTTCTGGGTACCACATTATTTAAAGCAATCTGTTCACTTACATTAAAAAATAATGAAACAAGTGAAAGTTATTAGGCACCATCTACTGCTCAGGGAGAAAACAGTGAGTGGGAATACCGTTGATATGAGATGGTTCTGTTTGGGGGTTTTTTATTTGCTTTTTTTTAATGATTCCAGTGACATCATCAATATAGCTTAGAAAGAAGCAAGGTAATTCCACGGGGCTTCTGTAGTTCATCTACTGAGATAACATGTATCTCTAAATCCTAGATCTTTGACCTTTGGGGAAGCTCCAGGCTTGGAGATTTTGAAAGTCAATTTTCTTCCTTATCTTTGGTCTTTAACCAAAATATTTATATCCACCTCCCCCCACCACACACACAAAAAGTTGTCCCTTTACAAAAAAATATACAAATATATTATTTGAGTGAAAATAACTTTTCCTATCTGCTTCATCAAATACATTCTTGTTATCTCATAGGAGAAGGGCAATCATTGAATTTCATATCTAGAGTTTACCTGTCCTTTCCCCAACTAGCCTGCTGACTAGAAATGCCTTCAAACTTTTAGGGGACAGAGAAGGACTTTCATTCCAGCTGAGACTCATAGCAAGCCAATATAGAACTTACTAAGATTCTGCATTACAAGTTAAGAACAGAGGTCCATAGAAGTTAAGCAAGTCGCACAAGCCTACACCGTATAGTCAGAAAAAGAACCTAACATTGCCTTTCTCTGTTAAACTGTCCTTTACACACTGTCCACAGTTCAACATTCAATAGGCTATGTTGTTGGATACACCTGCAGACTTTCAAGTTTTATGTTTATAAAGTTCAGTAATGACTGAAGATAATGAAATTCTGACACACGTATATGTATACATATATTTTAATATGTGGAGAGGTCATTAACAAATCTTAACTTTGGAGGGAAAGTTGCGTTCTGATTGGTTGATGTGTCCCTATTAGTCAGTGTGTAAGCTGGACATGACTTAGAAATTCAAGGTAAAAAGTGTCCTGCTTCTGGTTATAGGTGTTTTTGTTTGTTTGTTTGTTTTTGTTTACTTCAGAAGTCCCCTGCAGTAAGAGTTAGGACTGAGACATCTTTGGCCAGGTGTTTTGATGAATCTTGGTTTTGGCGAACATACACACAAACAAGAGAGACAGACACATATAGAGATAGAGGAAGACAGACAGACATAGAAAGAGGGGAAGAGAGAGAGAGACACAGAGAGAGGCTCTGTTCACTTTCTGCCTGGCTCTTAGGGTTTCAGTTACTGTGTTAGAGGGCTTGCCCTAAATGTTCAGCCCATCTGCTCAGGGAACGATGCCTTCACCACAATTATCTAATCATGTTACAGTAGAATATCAAACACAGCATGAGTGACAAGGGAGGAGCTGCTCAAAGTCAAGGGAAACAGGAGGATTCAACACAAAGTATGGTGCCAAGTATGTGTCTTAAGTGTAAAATGTACATTCTTGTCTTAGAGAAGCTTCTGGAGGCTCGTGTTAAGAAATGAAATGAGCCGATTTGGCATACTGGCTTGACTGAGAAAACTGTCAGTTCCAAACAGTCTGTCCGACATGACTGGGGCTCTTGTGGAATACCCGTGTATTTCCTACAGACTCCTGAAGGCAGCATTGCACTTGTTGAAAACTAACGACTCCTTTGCATAGTCTTTTGAATGAATATAATCTAGTATATGCAAATCACATTTGAATATATTTGAATTGGACATACCTTTCTCTTTGCCAGAGTTCAGCTTGCTCTATTACACGAGACCCTTCCCACACTTAGGTTGCCTGCCTGAAACCTTAGTGCACGTGTTTGCAACTGCTGACCCGGTCTCTGCAGCATCCTCTGTTGTCTTGTGATTTACAGCCTTTAATTAAGCTTTGACAACCTCTGTGGTCATTGCAGTTTTTACAATGGGCAAAGTAGGGTTGAGGGGGTTCTACTGTCTCTGTTACAAGATGTGTATACACTATGTCTGACAAGCCTTCTATATCATTTGAGGAAATTCATATACAATGAAAACATCAAGCTTTCTATTGAAATTACTAACAGTTTCAAGATAGAGGTATCAGATAAATAAGTACTGTGAATGTGGAGCCTGCTCTGGCTGGAAACCTATGATGGTGACCCTAGGCTTAGGGGTCATCTTATCACTACATTCTCTACTACATAGTTCTTTCAGCTTGAGTGGGATGGATGTATATATGGAGTGGGAGAAATTTAAGGCCCTTATCTTTGTATTCTCCTCAGCAGAAGACTGGAAAAATGTGGTAGATAATGTGTCACTAGCAGGAAAGGTAAGTGACCCTTGTCAACTTGACATAAAAACAAATCATTATTGAGCCATAACCTTTCCTTTTGTGTTCATGCCCAATATCTCATGTCACAATGTAAGCATCATACAGTTTTAAAAGTGCTGTGTCTTTAAAATTTCAAGCACTTTAAAAGTCCAATCCTTTTAAAACGTCGAAAGTCTCTCTAAAACTCCAAAATCCCCTTAAAGTTAAAAGTATCTTTATCCATGGGTTCTTGTAAAATCAAAACAAGTTAATACTCTCTTATTCTAAGACAGAACAGCCAGGACACAGTCACAATCAATTCAAATCAAAGCCAAAAAACAAATAAACAAACAAACAAACAAACAACAACAACAACAACAACAAAAAACCCACAAACGGCAAGCAGCTTGGTGTCAGACAGCTGAGAGTCTGTCGTGATCTTCTGGGCACCTCCAAAGGGGCTTCTACCACTTCTGCAGCTGCACCCTCTGCAGTACATCAGCTTGCTTCCTAGGCTCAACCTTTCTCCACTCCACAGCTTTTGTGACCCTTGGTGGCCATCCCATGTTATTGGCATCTCTGGGCTACATCTTTA
The DNA here is from genome assembly GCF_004664715.2 of Peromyscus leucopus. NCBI lineage: Eukaryota > Metazoa > Chordata > Mammalia > Rodentia > Cricetidae > Peromyscus > Peromyscus leucopus. Next base: position 30,082,713 of record NC_051076.1, read on the forward strand.
CCAATGGCCTCTTTGGCTCTCATTGGGGACTCTGACCTGTCACATAGTGTCAAGACTCAGATTCTCTTCCTGACCCCTTCAGTCCTTCTACTGCAACTGAGGCTGTACCTTTACCTTCTGGCCCCCTTTCAGGAATCTTAGGTCTGCCGCACAGTGCCAATCTTCAGTCACTTTTCACGAGCCCTTCCTGCATTTAAAAACAGTATCCTCTTAAATAATGCCAAGTTTGGCCACCAGCACAAGGTACAGCTTTGGCGCCTCTGGACTACAGCTTCTGTGTACTGACTCTGAAGAAACACTTCCCAGAATATTTGGTCTCGTTGATGATGGTCTCTTCTTAATCCCAGCTGATTCTTCAGCTCCAGATGACCAGAATCAATTTTACCAGCAAAGTAAAACTTATGCTTTAGTGGTTCTTAATTCAAAATACCACAGAAATGGCCCTGATAGAATTCCCACAATAGCTCACCAAGCTTTGAACACTCAATGGCTTTTCTAGTGCAACATTCTGAAGTCCTTCCACAGTCTCCCCAATCAGTCAGCTCAGTCACAGCAGCACCCCACTCTTGCTATGAATTTCTACCTGAGGGTGTCTACTGCTGTGATAAAACACTATGGCAAAGCAACTTGAGGAGTAATGGATTTGTTTCAGCCTACATCTCTCAAGTAACTCTATATCAGTGAAAGAAATCAGAGCAGGAACCTGGAGGTAAGAACTGATGCAGAACACTCCTTATCAGCTTGCTCAACCTGTTTTCTTATACAATCCAGGACCAAGTATAGAAGGGTGGCACAGCCCATCATGAGCTCAGCCCTCTCACATCAATAGCTACCCAAGAAAATGCACCACAGACTTGCCTACAAGTTAATGTGGTGGGTGCATCTTCTCAGTTGAGTTTCCCTCTTACCTCATGTCTAAACGTCTCTAGACTTGTGTCAAGTTGATTAAAAAAAAACTGAACAATAAATAACAGCCGCTCTTTTATTTTCCCTTAGTGATTCCTGGTAAATCTTCTGGATAGTTGAAACTGAACCCTAACTATATCATTACAAGTTTTAACACCAGAACCACATAATATTAATACATAATTTCTTTATTGTCACCTAGTAGGTAGAGACTTAAGAAATATTCCTATTTCCATGGATCTTACATTTTATATTATTAAGATGCTTCATATTTGAAATAAATCAGAATTCAGTGGATTGTGTTATGAAAGGGCATTCAGTATATCAAGAGAGCTGGTATCTTTCCACAAGGAAGCTTGCAAGAATGACCAGAAAACTTTTTTCCTGGAAAAGAAAAGAGATTTCCAGTTAAAGCTAGAAAATGGGCCACATATTTTTTATTTCTCCTCCCTCCTAATACTCCACTATAATTCTGTAGAGTAATTTTTAATATGATCTAAATCCATAAACTCGAAAGTAGAGAGAAGACATCTTGGTACTGAAAGGCAGCAATAACATTCTGGAAAAGGAGAAAGTGGATGGTTATTTGTAATTCACTTACAGAGCACCCAAAGCCAAGCCTTCAATGCAGAGGCCACAATGCCGCCATTCCACTCTGACTTAGAAGCCTACAAAGGCCTGGGAAGTGGGGACATGCCACCCCTGAAAGTAGTGGTACAAAGAGCTTGAAATGGAGAGCTCTTGCAAAGTGCACTTGCAGTCCAGCAGGTCTCTCTTCCAGCCATCTCTTGGGCACATTCTTAGGGGAGCATTTTCTTTCCACCCAGAGGGACATGAAAGTCTTTACCCTAGAGAAAATGAGACAGAGGTTGAAGTAAGGGAAGGTGGGGCAAATGAGAGGAAGGAGATTGGGGTCTACCGGGAGTAGGGGTAGAGTAGACATGTTCTCCCTTGACCCTGAGACATTCCACTTTCCCCACTCCATATACTGCCTAATACAGATAGCTTAGGTCTGCAAGCAGGGAGGAGGATTCCTCCCTCAGGAAACTGATGTCCATCAGAAAAGATTTAGGAAACGGGTACTTAGTGAGCATATCCTGAGTACTCATGGTCCCCTCCTGGTTCTTCTCTAAACATAGACTAATGCAAAACAATCAGCAAGTCCTCCCCACACACATAGAACTCTTAATTGGCTTTTGAGTAAGTCTTATAAATGGACTTCCAAAGGTCAATTTATGCTTTGTAAAAGCAATTAACATTAGAGGCAGGATAAAAATCAACAAGTGAGGATAAGGGATCATAGGAAGTTAAGGACACCACAGAGAGAAGAAAGTTTTAACTGTCCCATTATTAATAATAACTTCAGAGAAATAAGAGATTGGATGGCATTAATACATTTTAAACAGGATAATGCTTAAAACAATGAAGAAGCTGGAAATGGTGGAACACACCTACAATCCCAGCTACTAAGGAGGGTGATGCCAGCAAGACTCTCAAAAAAAAAAAAAAAAGAAAAAAGAAAGGAAAAGAAAAAAGAATAAAAGAAAACCCAAAACAATAAATAAATAAAGACAGGATACAGCTCAATGATAGAGTACTACATTATGGTAAGAATACAGAAGGTCTTGGATTCAATGCTGTGTGTGTGTGTGTGTGTGTGTGTGAGAGAGAGAGAGAGAGAGAGAGAGAGACAGAGAGAGAGACAGAGACAGAGACAGAGACAGAGAGACACAGAGAGAATTAAAAATACTGTAGGAAAAACAGAAAGTTTAATAGATTTGAAAGACTAAATTAAATTTTAAAATGTTCAATAAATTCTAGTTCTAAATATCTTCACATTAAGTCCACTTGATTGTCCCCATAGAGATCTGAAGTTGAGATCTTAAAGTTTAGTATCTGTCTGTGTGTACATGTGTGTGTATATGTGCCACATAATTCACTGGTGATTATGGGACAACTTTGTGGAACTGGTTCTCACTTTCTACCCTCAAGTGGGTTCTGGGGATTGAACTCAGGTCATCAGGCTTATGCAGCAAAGCACCTTTGCCCACCGAGCTACCTCAAAGGTCCTGGAGGGATTTTTTTTTTAAACCCTCTGCCCCAGCTTCTTTCCAATAACACATGTGAAGATCTTCTTGTGTGCTTGCAAGATCGATCCATATATGTCATTATCACTTCCTGAAAGGTTTTGCTTAGATCCCTATCTCAAATGTCACCATCTTAGCGTTTATTCTCCTTTGTAAGGCATCGGTGCAGTGAAGGGGAGGAACACAGTCTGTCCATAACAGCCCATGCGTCTGCAGCTCTCAGAGCTGGTGCTGCTTCTTTGCCTCTTCCATCTCGTCCATGTCCTGCTCTGCTAGCTGGCTTCCACTTAAGAAAAGCAGTCCATGTTCTTTCTACCCAGAACACACCGTCCATCCTTTACCAACATGAATGTTTAGTGAACAATAGACCGCAGCCATTGCTGACCTGCAATCAAAATGTTACCCAAGTCGTTTTGAGTGAGTGCAGGCCCTCAGACAGCAAAGAAGCCTGGCTTGTTCACCTTTTATCCTTATCAATGAAAGCGTGTGATGTATAGTAAACACTTACGAAACATTTAGGTGAATGAACCAATGCTATATCAGAAAAACCCAATATAGAAGGAGAAAATATTTTCCAGGGGCTGGAGAGGTGAATCAGTGGGCCAAGTGCTCACTGTGCAAGCAAGAGGATCCATGTAAAGGGCACAGCTTGGAGGTACACGCTTGTCATCCCCTCACAGAGGGGAGGCAGAGTCAGGAGGATCTCTGGAGTTCAAAGGTAAACCAATGCTGGTAAATTAGTGAGCTAGAGAGTCACTGAAAGACTGTCCCAAGAAGGTAAGCTGGAGAACTATCTAGGGAGACAACTGACATTGACCCCTCACCCACATATTCACATGCTCATGTGCACATATGTGCACACACAGAGAGAGATGAATCTTATAAATATAAACATTGATTGATACCTTCCTTATTGGGTAAGAACTTGTTATTTCTATAGCAGAGTAGCAAGACCTGTACCAAGGGAGAAGTCAACACTAGGATCATATTAGGAATGTCCAGACAAGGAGTCAGAGCAGACGTCCACATGGTTTAGCATTAAGGTGACCATAAGTAATCGTCCAAACCAGCACATTTTTATTGTGAGTGGAAGACAGAGATTAAAATAATTGTCAGCTATTAATTGATCTAAAATAGGCATAAACCATGAATGTTCAGGCAACTAGAACACATGGTTACCTTATTTAGGTTGGCTGTATGTTGTTGGTTATTTAAAGATAAGCATGACAATGTTAGGATTTTGGTACCAGAATGTATTTTAAATTATAAGAGAGATGATTATAAAGGCTTTTTACAGCATTCTAAAGGGAAATTAGATGAATAGACCTAGTTACCCTGCTTTTAGAAAATAAATCCCATGTCTGCATCTGGGTATCGACCTATAGGCAGGGCCCTTTCCCTCACCCTTGGCCTTGATTCTCACATATTTTTTTTTTCTTTTCCCATGACATTTTCCCTTCCTTCAAAGGAGCAGTATGACTGTCCCCATTAAGCCAACTTCTGGCAGTAAAGCAGGGTCCAAGAGGCTACAGGACACCAGCACTTCCTTTCCGAGCTGGGTGAGGGGCTGCCAGGTGATGAATGGATGTGTGTAGAGCAAGGTGATAAACCAATGCCTCAGTCATGTAATCTTCCATTAAAATGAAATGCATCCCAGGCATGCAGTGTTTCTGCAGCTTGTACCCTCTCCCATTGAAGATCATGAATAAAAGAGGGAAGTGTACTGCTGACAGATGCCAGCATGCATAAAGGACACTTCCTATAAAGGCGAAGCTCCGGCTAACAGATGGACTAAAGATGTGAGATGCAGAAAGATTTACCAATCTAAATAATTCAAGGGAATGTCGTATGGCAAGCTAGTGCTTTGCGGAGGGAGCCAGCAGAAGGTGCAGATGGAAAGGCAGGCCAAGCCTTTCCCATAAACCCATTAAGAACAGTACTTGTCTGAGCGACAGTATGTCGCAGAAGGCCCAGGGAGAGGCCAGCAAATGAGAAATTTGCTTTGAGACTTTGTCCCACAAGGTCAAGAGCATATTTAGTAGTGAAGGCTGCAGCATCTGATGAGAGTGAAAAGGGGGTACTGTGTGCTCCACTGCTCACTCTGCTGCCCTCTCCAACCCCCTCTCCATTTCACGAGACCTTTATTTATCGCATGAGAATTAGAATCATAGAAAATGAAGGCATTCAATGACCTTTCGAGAAGACGTCTCAGTTCCTCTCCTCCTTGTCGTGACAAAATGCCTGGAATGCCAACAGAAGGGACAGTCTGTTCTGGCTCACAGTACCCGTCTGTGCAGTGCTGGTGAAGGCACGGTGGTGAGAGCGCATGCAGTGGAGGCAGAAAGAGGCAAGCCCACAGTCAGCTCTCCTCTGCTTTATCTTTTCAGTCACCCTGAACCTCAGTGGGTCTCATTGCCTCAGTTAAACCTCTCGGAAAACATCCTCACAGCCAAGCCCAGAGATGAATCTCTGATGATTCTAAAGCTAGTTGAGTTGACCCAGTGAAGATTAAATATTACAAAAGGCCAGGAGGACCAGTCTTTTCAGGTTTTAGTATGACAAAGACTTTAAGCCCAAAAGCCAAATGACAATACCACTTCTGGAACATTTCAAAGAAACGTGTAGCTATGTCCTCTCTAGACGCCATGTAAATACTTGCGTGTCCCAGCTCTAAAAAGGAATGTTCAGATCATGATTGTGGCTTATTTTCCAATACCTAATCTATCTTACAGAGCACAGTGCTTAAATATGCTTGAAGAAACAATGTCTCTTTCTCAGCCACCAGTGCTTGCTTGCTCTATGAAAGTATCTCTTCTTGATAGTGAAACTCCTTCAACTTAAAACACTCCTGCCTGAGACACAGCCACATCCTGTAAAGCTGTGCCAACGTGTTAGTGGCCCAAGCAGGAGAAGCTGTGATGGGGAACCCAACAAACAAAGCATGTGGATTGAGGAACAGAAACCCGCCCAGGCCCCAAGGAGTTGAGCTATGCCAGGGAAGCTAAAGTCACTCCTCAGCTATAAAGTGAACAACCAAAGTATTTCAAACTCCCATCATCTCATTGCATAATTACAGAGAGGTAAACTAGGAGGCTCTCGTGTAAACATTTCAGACAGTTAAGACAATCTCTGCACTGTGGCTTTCTTCTTAAAGCATATCTACTGGCACTCCATCTACTGATGGCCCACAATGCAATGCTTTTTAGTGCTGGTATGAGTAGATATGCAATTGCTTAGCATGCTCCACAACAATGTTCTTGCTAGAAACACTGCCTCACAGCCAGTTTTTAAACATTATGACACTATCACAGAAGTCTTCAATTCCAACATCACCCATTCTCTCTCTCTATTCCTTGTTACCTGATTCTTTATGGGTAGCAAGAGTGACAGGTCTCAGTTTCAGGCCAACTGTTAGGGGTAAGAAGTGAGCATTCTTTTCACTTTTATTGTTTTAGTCTATCAGATCTCTCTGTTTAATGTCATGAAGACAGTTCCACTTAATAAATTACTAGAATTAGGACTCTAAGTGATCTTGATAGTCAGTCTCTACAGCATCCTATGGACTGAAGAAGATTCTGGAATTTTGTTTGTTTGTCTTTTCTCCTGTCAGAAGTATCCAACACTGAGGCATGGGAAAGAGCTTGAATGCATACTTAAAAGATATACATGGTTGAAGTCTGGCCTTGCCTGTGGAGGTTGATTGCATTTGGTTTATTTTAACAATCTTACCAGGGTTGCTTTACATTATCCCTTATGAACCAAATGGGAAAGCAGCAAAGAATAAAAACAGCCATTACCTTCTGTTGGATACAGCAGTGACTGGCTTACAGAAAGAAGACATCTTTTTTCAGTCAAGTTCATGTAAAGAAGGTTTTAGCAACTGAGCTTTGTCTCCCAGTCTTCTTTTACAAAATAAAAAATTACATTTACTTATTGTGCATGTGTGTATAGGTGCCTACAAAGACCAGAGGAGAACGGGAGAGAGAGAAAGGCAAGAAAGGAACAGGAAAGAAAAGTTTGTGAAAAACAGAAAATTACAGAGAATAGATGAAAAAAATAGATGATTAACTATAATCAGTATCCAAACAGATGTTGACTGCATGAAGAAGGCAAGAACAAAATCTTGGACATAGTAATGTACAATGCAGAAATCCCCATGAAAATTTCTTTTTATTTATTTATTGTATGTGTGTGTGTGTGTGTGTGTGTGTGTGTGTGTGTGTGTGTGTACATGCATGTGTGCACACATGCCTGTGCAAGAGCACACCTTCATTGCAGGTACCTGCAGTGACCAGAAAGGGGCATTATATTTTCTGGAACTGGAGCTACACGTGATTTGAACTGCCCATTGTGAGTGCTGGGAACTGAACTCAGGTCACCTGGGTCATCAGACAGCACTTGTAACCACTGGATCCTCTCTCCAGAGCAAGAGTATTTTTTAAAAAGAAGAAAAAAGATAGGGATGAAAAACTTTTTAAAAGAAAGTAATAAAAGTTGAGAGTCAACCTTTAGAGACAAACAAAAAGATTCAGAAAGAAGAGTAAAGGTCATTAACAAAATATTAACTCCCAATGATGCCCCAAATGCTAGTGACAATGGCATTCTATGATGCAACTTACAGGAAGTTATCTTCCATCATGGGGTGGGACTTGGAGGTGATAAAGCTGTTTCAGGGTTACCCATGATCTTGCAAGTAACCTTACATTCATACTTTGTAAATAAGTCAAACTTGGTTCCTCATGCTGGATTTTGGCAGAATGACTGTTTTAATCTGTCATCATTGAAACCCTTTTGGGATAGAGATATTTGTTTACATTTTCCTAGGAAAAAGAGTTAATATATCATGTGTGATCTCTGCCGCATTTCCTAGAGTATACACTGCAAAGGAACGTTGCCTCTGAAGAAAACCATTGTGTTTCTGTCTTTGTTGTCAGGGAATTGGTTTGAAAAGCCTAAACCTATGCTTTATTCAAAATTCAAACTATTTTTCTTAAAGATTTAACTAAGTATTTTTCCTTTACTATTAGTTTTTATGGGAAGGAACACAGGGAGATTTTTGAGTTGCTAATATAAAGTGAGCCTCATATGTAACTAACTAAGTGAGCTTTGTCCTTATAAATTCAGACTATATAGCCTTCCAAATTTCACTCAAGCAATAGACTCATCTTTCCTAAGTCTAATATGTAAAGTTGTCCTGACAGAGGACAGGTAAGCATCTATCAGCCTTTCCCTTGAAGAAAGGGTCTTTACTGTCAGATAACCTTAGTCTGAAGAGTCCATCTGTCTGTCACCAGGTACTCTTCCCAGGCTCCAAGAAACTTTAGTCTGCACTTGAGGACTTGGCTGAGTATTTTAAAGGTACTGGATGCCTTTGGTACCTGTGACAAAGGATGACAATTTCAAGCTCTATTTGCCAAATTCAAATTGTTCACAATAATAGTAACTTTATATCATGGTTTGTACAAAAATGTTAACATTTAATTTTGACTTTTAATATGAATTATTAAAATTCACTGTTAAGAATGATTGGAACACATGGGAAGGCTATGGACTAGGTGTACAACAAAGTCTCTTTTACCTAGAATGCAGCATGAACAAGGGTCTTCTCATCTGCAGATTCACTGCTAGGAATGTGTTTGTGTGTGTGAGGCTGGGATAGGGAGAATAGTGACAATGATAAAACAATGTTATGGGAACTCCCTGTACTTATTTGTAAGTTTCACTTAACACTCAACTATACAAATGAAGAAAATTGCACCAAGAAAGTTTGGGTGAGATTTCTAGGTTCTGAGAAATTGTGCGGTACTGGGTGACCACCCCCTCTCAGACTAGCCTACCAGGCTTGGGAGGCATGGAGAAAGACATTGCTTTTGGTAAAGACAGGCCTCTCCTGCGGGAGACAGGCAGTGATGAAGCAGGCAGAAGTGGCCACAGCAGTGCTCAGTCTGAGGACTTCCCCTGGGTCAGGTTCTGGGGACACGAGGCTTTTGTAAGAAAGAAGGTCTTGGTGTCAGCTGGGTGGTTGACAGTAGGTGAGAGAAGAACTGGAAGTTCTCTTCCTGTCCAGGTTGTGCACGGAAATGGTGATCTGTACCTATGGCTGCCCGGGTAGACTGCTGTCTGGGTAGACTATTTAAATACATTATTAAATACTGCCGTTATTTTGCTCCAATCGCATATGCTTTAAGAAAAACCACAACAAAGAAGTCCCAAGGGAAATTATATGCAAAAAAACTATGTTAATAAGGCACTCAGGTACAATTGATTTAAAAAAAAAAAAAAACCCTTCAGGAGATGCAAAACTTTGGAGACTCTTGTAGTCAGGAACAAGCAACTGCATTTCTTGTATTCTATATAAAGCTATCTTAACAGCTTAATGAGCATTTTTTTTTAAAATCATGGGTCAGATAAGTGGATTAATGTGACTGGAAAAAAATGTCAAACATTGATATTTCTGAAGTTTTTCAGGCTTCCATCCATTAGCTAAATGTGACAGCTCAGCTTTCTGGGACCAGGTGTATTACAGCAATCTTCTAGCCACAGGATTTAAATGTCCTCATCAGAGTTAAATGTCCTTGCTTCTCCTTTCCCAACTTAAGCTGGAGGAAGGTTCTTAGATGTGTTGACATAGTTAGGGTTTCCTTGTCAAAGACTGCTGGGCTGACTTCACAGTGTTTGGGGTCAGCACCACACAGAATTGTTGGTGTGGATTTTCAATATAGTCGCTTCATCAGCCTTGAGCCTGTGGGACCTGTGTTTGAAAAGGCAGTTATTTGGAACCTTGTTCTAAGGATCTAGTGGCGTTGATGACATCTATCTCCCAGGGAGAACATTGCTCCATTTCACTTTATTGTCATTCTGGTCACCTAGAACTTCTGCAGTTATAACCACAGACATGCAGACATACACCTGGGTATGATGAAGTAAAATAATAATAATAATAGAAGAGCCTATCTCCAACTTCTAACTTCAGCCAAATGTTTATGAATTATTTATTCATTCTGGCTGTCCTGTTCTCTACAATATTTTAAATATTAATTTTATTTTATGTGTATGAGTGTTTTGCCTCCATGTATGCATGTGTACCACATGCATGCCTGTGCATACAGATGCCAGAAGAGGGCATCAGATATCCTGGAACTGGAGCTACGGAGTTACAGATGGTTGTCAACTGTCATGGAGAGGATGGGAACCAGACCCAAGACCTCTGCAAGAATAAGAAGTTTTCTTAACCTCTGAGCCATCTCCCCAGGCCCTACAACTATTGTGAACATACTATTTTCACAATGTAATGATGAAATCAAATCTCAACAGCCCAAAGTTGCATAATGAATAACAATTCAGTTTCAATTACAATGGCTCCTTCATTTTAGCCTTCTTTTTTTTTGTAATTAAGAAAATGTTTTTATTCATTTTACATACCAATCAAAGATCCCCCTCTTCCCTCCTCTCACCCCTCCAGCCTCCCCCTCCCAGCCCACCCCCCATTCCCTCCTACAAAAAGGTAAGGCCTCCCATGGTGAGGTACATTTAGTAGGGGCAGGTCCAAGCCCCTCCCCTGCCTCAAAGCTGGAGAGGTGTCCCATCATAGGCAATGGGATCCAAAAGGCCTGCTCATGTGCCAGGCATGGATTCTGACCCAAGAGCTAAGATTCGACCCAGAGTGGCCCCCTGAGACACAGACACAGCAAGTATTTTAGCCTTCTAAGAGGACAATCTAATGGCGGGCAGTCAAACTGCCATTTGGGCAGGTAGAAGTCTTTCAAGCTTGCTAATTCACTTTGCTTGAATACTGCAGTCTGTGATTTCATTTTTTTCATAACTGCTTTCTTTCTCAGACAAATCACACCTTCAAAAAGACAGACCAGTTATAATATTTTATGCACCTTACCTTTGAAACGATGAAGTGAAAATTAAAACTCCAAGAAAAGGCTAGATAGGGGATTAGTCCTTACATACCAGACAGGGAAATGAGTCTTACCAAGAGACAAGAGTGTAGGGTTTCTATGAAATGTTGCTAGCTTAGAACATTGTCTTAGATGACTTTCTTGGCTGTATTATATACCTTTTTTTGGTGATATTTGATCAGTTTTGTTAGTAGCATTAGCACCTAAGACTAATCCTAAAATTTGGTAAACCATAATGGCTGGCCATAGATGTGAAATGCACTTACACATGAAAGAAGAGCTATGGGTAATGAGCCCAAAGAAGTCACTTATTGCAATAGTTCTTCAATCTCATTCCAGATTCACACTGCCAGAAGCATCTGGAAACTTGCTAGGCTCCATGCTAAGGCTGCTGAATCAGAAGCACCAGTCACCATTCCCATACATTTCTGAGGTGACTCGGGCGTTTGAGGACTGCTGATTAAGGGTGTCACTGTCAGGCACTGTTCTGAAGCCAGGAATCAGGTAGGAAAATCAAAGCCCTGGGTTTTGGCTGTAGCTCCTCAAAGAACTGGAAATGTATCATTTGCAAAGGGATGCAGCAGCAACCAGTCTTCTTAGATCCAAATAAGTAAAACAGAAAAGATATCCTAATGTTACACAGTGGAGGCAGGAAATCGAGCAAGGGCGGAGGAAGCAGTCTGTCTCCAGGTGTGATCCCATGGAAAGGGAATTACTCAGCGGCCTCAGACAGTCAGTCCTACACACGTTTTCACACGAACACTCTCAAGAGGTTTTGTAGAACTGTCATTGACGGCCACTTTCTGCATCACTGCCTTTGGACATAAGTATGTGATGAGTGAGGGCAGCTCCAACCCAGCCGAGGTGTGCCTACGCTGCCTCCTGTGTATCCTGGGCCACCCACCTGTCACTTCACTCCTCAGTCCACCACTACCCAACCTGCCATAGATGCAAGACAGGAGGTAGTGAAGGAAAAGAGGGTGAGAACACCAGTAAAGAATGCCTGGGGGACAAAAGAGAATGATCGTGAAAGTGAGGAGAGAGGGAAGATGGGATTAGAAGATATAAGGGAGAGAAAGACAGAGTTCAAAGGAGAGAGACAAGAAGTGAGGACCCGAGGAGATGCAGAGGGGCCCGGAGGGTGGGGCCACCCAGCAGCTGTTTGGCATAGGAGTCTTGCACCATCCATTTTGCACGGACTCCTTCCTGTGTTCGTCAGCGTCTGCGATGCGGTGATTAATCATTCATGTCAGAAGCCCTAAACCTATTCAATGGAAAACAAATGCCATGGCACCCAGCCTTTTGCTTATCCCGTGCGTGCTCTTCACAAGCTTGCCTGGACGAGGCCGTCTGGGACCAAGATGGTTTTTTTTTTTCCCTGGGGACTTCTAAACCTCCCCCCACCCCCGCATGCAAATTCAGAACAGCTCCATGTGTTGGTGATGCCCTGTGATCTCTAGGGCCTTGACTTTTACGGGGGGGGGTGGTCGGGGGAGAAGCACTAGCAATGAAGGTCAAGTTGTTCTAGTTAAACAATCAACATTCATTTAATTATCTTTTTTTTTTTTTTTTTTTTTTTTTTTTTTTTGGTTTTTTGAGACAGGGTTTCTCTGTGTAGCTTTGCGCCTTTCCTGGAGCTCACTTGGTAGCCCAGGCTGGCCTCGAACTCACAGAGATCCGCCTGGCTCTGCCTCCCGAGTGCTGGGATTAAAGGCGTGCGCCACCACCGCCCGGCATCATTTAATTATCTTTTAAAGAGAATGTAGACCCTGTTACTTACAAAGCTTCTTCTCTGGACCACAGTGTCTATCATACTATTGACGCCCTCAGTACTCCCAATAGCCCTTGCGGCAAGGGTTGGCTCTGAGGTCTCTCTAGCAAATTCCGTCTTTTCGATCTTTCTCTCACCTAGTTCACGCTCCTCGCTTCATTTCCTTGCCCCCCCCATCTATATGTGCTTGATACCTGAAGAAACAAGTCTAAAAATGTGTTTTGCCCTCAACTGCACTCAGAAAACTTGTCTCCTAAACTTGTTTGGGTTCCTGGTTAGTACACAACAGGAGAAAAGTGGAAGCCAGGCAAGCAAGACACAGCATTCCTCATTTCTCGGGCAGTCATATAAACAGCATTCCCCTGCCGTAGGCTCCTGCTGCCATGCCACTCCAGTAGCTGTGATGAACCTTTCTTCCTTAAGTTGTCCTGTTCATATTTTAGTCACAGCTAAGAAAAGAATACAGAGTAAGTCCCAAACCTTAACATCCACAAGCTTTCATTTTTCTCATGTACAAAGACGCTGGGATGGGTATGGCCCAAACATGTCCAGTGTGGCATGAAGCCTGTGCCCATACTCATGGCTTCCTTTAAAATCTGGTAATCAGATATTTAAGGAGAAGCTGAGGAGGATAGCTATCCTCTAGGGATGAATGTTGCTTTTTAACCTTCACTACAAGGCGAAATGTGGAGTCTGTTTGCTAAGTGGGTTTAAGGACTTATAGTGATGTAAGAAGTGGAGAAGACCTCATTGCTTCCAAGTTCACATACCTTCTAATTCAACATCACATTGCTTTGTCTCGCAATGATGACCACAATTTAAAATGCATTTGCATTCTGTCCTGAAAAGCTTTCCTTCCTTGTGTTTTGTGTGCTTGCTTCCCTGGTATGCCAAGTAAGGGGTGCATGCAGCTGTCTACTGGGAAGCAGCAAGGAGAACTGGGGACTTGCCATTAGCTGGGCCGAAGCATATTTTCTTACTTAAGACCTATTACAAAGTCCATGGATGTGATTTTCATTACCAAACTTCTTGGCACTTCCTTTTAACAACATTCTTATGTGTTAAATATGAATAATTTTGGTTTGCAGAGTAGAAAAGGGTTTCAGGAGCCTGTATGACTTTCTTAAGATCACATACCATAAAAATAATAATAAGTGCAACCTCTAGTCTGGAGGACCTGTGTGATTGAGAAGGTCAGGAAAAGGGTGATGATTCAAATTCAGGTATTCCCCACTCCAGTCTCTGTAAGGGATTGGTTCTAAGAACCTCAGTGCCTCCATGGACCCTCAAATTCTTAGGTGCTTCCATGCTTTATGTAGACTAGTGTATCAAAAAGAAAGTTGCGAACAACTTCCCTTATACATTAAAGCATTCTCTCTCTCTCTCTCCTGTTTGTATGTGTGTGCATGTATGCACATGCATGCATGTACATTAATGTATGTAAATGAGGACACATGCTACAACATGTTTGCTGAGGTCAGAGGACAACCTATAGTGTCATTTTTCACATTCTACCTTGAGGGGGGGTCTCTGTCATTTCCCTGTGGCATGCACCAGTCAGACAGGACCCTGAGACTCCAGGGAGCCTCCTGTGTCCCATTCCATCTACTGGAAGAAGTGATGGGACTCCAGGTGTTTTCACTATGTGTCCTGCTTTTATGTGGGTTCTGAGGATTCAAACTCAGGTCTTTACATCATTCAGCAAGCACCTTTACCCACAGAGTAAAGCCATCTTCCCAGCCTCAAATCATTCTAATAATATCAAATACAATAGAAATACTATGCATGTAGATCCTTGCCATATTGCATTGTAAAAAGAATAACAAGAACAATAATTTGTATGTTTTATAAACAGGCACAGTTTTCCTGGTATTTTCCAGAAGGATTTGTAGAATATGTGTATACAGAGCCAACATGTACAGAAAGCTAGAACTGACTGCCTATAGAGAACCCAAGAACTTCGAGATGACATGTTGTTTAAGATAAATATGCATGATTTAAGTTTGTCAGCTTCAGGTAAACAATAAACATTGTTTAGAAAATAAATGTGAGTTAATGAGTTTGGAAAAAGAGAAACAGTGTGTGTCTGCCAGCAATCTGGATGGTCATGGGTGAGAGCAGTGATGTTTTTTTGTATTTCCATGGTTCTTCAATGTATGCTAACAAGGACAGCTATGGTGTTTCCCTACTAGAGAGTTCCACGGTCCAGAGAGAATTCATGGGTGGGTGAGATGTGGATCTCAAACTGGCATTTCTTGCCTGGTTATGTTCTTCTGAGTCTTGTGACTACCTCACAGAAGCAGTATGTCAGGGCAGAAGCACACTACATATGACTGCTCTCCTGGACCCCACCCATTCTTGCTCATCAAGAACTTTCTTATGAATGCAGAGCATATACTGGATGATACCAGGCACAGATGAAGCAAAGGAGGGTCAAGAACAGGTCCTACTTGGATTAGATGAAATCAACCCATAGCCCCTTCCAGTCATACTTCTAACACAGCTTCTTATTCATTAGGTTAGAATTAAATTATTAGAGAAGTTGTGTGTATGTATGTAGGTGTTTGTACATGGTTCAGTAAACATGTGAGCATGTTCATGCAAAGGTTAGAGATTGACTGCTAGTGCCGTTCCTTCAGGCATTACTTGTTCACTTGAGGCAGGGTCTCTCGCTGGCCTTCAACTTACTCTCTAAGTATATTATACTAGTTGGCCAGAAATTCCCAGGGACTTGCATATCCCCCCCCAACCTACCACTTGAAATCATAGTGCTAGGATTTCAAGAGAATTTCACCATGCTGTGTGTTTACTACATGAGTCCTGGACCTCAAGCTCAGATCCTCATGCTCACATGGTATCCTGGCTAGTTTTATGTCAACTTGACATAAGATAGAGTCATCTGAAAGGAGAGAACCTCAATTGAGAAAATGCCTCCATAAGATCAAGCTCTAGGTTTTTTTTTTCTTTTATTATTTAAGGATTAGTGGGATAGGGCCCAGCCCATTGTGGGTGATGCCAATACTGGGCTGATGGTCCTGGGATCTATAAGAAAGCAGGCTGAGTAAGCCATTAGAAGCTAGCCAGTAAGCAGCACTCCTCTGTGGCTTCTGCATTACTCTGGGTCTCTAAGTTCCTGCCCAGTTTGAGTTCCTGTCCTGATTTCCTTCAATGATAATCTGCAAAATGGAAGTGTAAGCCAAATAACCCACCTCCAACTTGCTTTTGGTCATTGTGTTTTATCCCAACAATAGTAACTCTAAGAAGCACGGTGGGTGTTTGACCAACTCAACCATCTCCCCATCCTAGAAAACTCTTTATCAAATTATCCTAAATCTGTCTGTACTTTCAGAACTTAAAATACTTAAAAGAAAATTCTTCTTTTCTTCCTCTCATGGATTATTTGTAGTTTAACAAGAATAACAAAATGACATGCTTATTTGTTTGCAAGTAATAGGTGAATTTTATCCCATCCTACATCCCTTGCCCAGCAGCTCAACAGGAATCTAGACAGTAAATTTATTCCTCTCAGGACTGCACTTCATCATTACATGGTGCTCTCTAAATCCACTTTTAATTCACTCTTGTGTCTCAGCAGGCGTGGCTGTAGGCCTGAAACGTCCTCCCACAGAAGAATGAACAAAAGCCACAGGTTCAGCCCTGACGGTGTGGAGCTGTGACGTCCTGATTGTCAGGCATCGCTTAGATGGCAAAAGAGCAAGAAACCTAGAGGCAAAAAAATTCAAACCATTTAAAATTCCTCCTCCTCTCCCTGAAGCAGTTTCATTTCAAAACATAGAAGCAGCAGAATCCCATCTTAATCTTCTCCTGTGAGCAAAGGTATATACCCTACCTCGAGTGGATATCTAAATTCTAAGACTTCCAAGAACACCTAAGAATGGTAAAGCAAGGGCTAGGGAGGTGGATCTCAAATAGATCCCACTGGCTGCTCTTCCAGATTTGATTCCCAGCCACATGGTGGCTCACAACCATTTGTAGCTCCAGTTCTAAAAGATCTGAAACTGTCTTCTGATCTCTGAGGGCACCAGGCACACACATGGTATACTTACATGTGTGCAGGGAAAACATCCATACACATAAAAGAAAATAATAATTTTAAAAGAATGGTAAATCAAGGGCTGTATGGAATTTGGAAAATATAAGATATATTGTCATTCATCTTTTATACTTAAGTCAGCCTATGATTGGGGTCTCCCCAACATTTTCCACCCCTTTTATTCTTTTTATGAAGTTTGATGCTTGTGATACATTCACACTTGTTATTCAAGTAATATACTTTTAAGGAGACAGACATTTGGATTAATTTTAACCATCCCCCTTACTCTTTTGCTCTCAGGCAGGACTGATTGAAGCAAATGTCCTGCTTTCTAATGATTGCTGCCTGGACACCAGAATGAAAGATGAATAAATATTCTGCGCAGATATTTCTTTTTCTCAGGTTTCACAGCATAGCAAATGAATGTGTGTGGCTCACTGTGCTTGCCTCCAGGTTGTGTATAATACAATCATTTCATAATGATTCAAAAGCTATTCATTAAGCAACTTCTATGGTCTGGGCATTATGCTAAGGAGAAAATAAACAAAATTGACAGTCCTTGTATTTAAAAAATTAGTCGATTATTGAGAATTAGAGGTGAGCAAATACTATAATAAATGTCGTTATAGAGTGAATCATAGGGAAGAAATACAAGATTGTGGGAGGCCTTTGTATCAAAATGTCAGATAAGCTGAAAAATAGAAGAGAGGGACATTACAAAGGAGTCAAAAGTAGCTTAGGAGCTTGAAGTAGAAAGGTAGAAGTGTTATGGGGACCACAGTGAACAATCCTCTTGAAGCTAGAGATGCCACTAAGAATGGCTGGCTCACACAGAGAACAGGAAAACAGCAAGATGTGAAACCAGAAACAGAATGTTGCCGCCAACCAAGGAACATGTTTAGCTACCATACAAACAAGTGTGAGTTCTAGTTCAATGGCCTCATGGAGCCAGAGAGATTCAAGCTGGGGGTTTGGACTTGATCCTCAGATTAGAGTTTGGTGGGTTTGATGCTTGGGTGGGTATCAGGTCCAGGTGCCAAAATGAGGCCCACAGAACAAAACAGTAAGATTGAATAGGAAGCTGATGAGGGAGGAGAGGGTACTGAAAACAGGTTATGTGATATACATGAAATAAATACTGGACATTTCCCAACCCAAAGCAGGAGCATTGAAGGGTACAAGCACCTCACATCTGGAGAAGTCTGAGCAACTCGGAAGGGGCATGACAATGAAGTTCTGATACATGAGTTAAGAGCTAAGAGGGGCTCGCTAAGGCACTGAGCTGGGATGGAGACATCATTTGCCATTGCCAGGATTTCCTCACTCTGCCTCACTCTCCAGACTGAGTGAAGAAGCCAGACAGCCTTTGGAAACGTAAGCTGTATCTTCACTCCTGTATTTGGTCTTCTCTAGCTCTTCATTCTCTGGTGAGTGAAGCTAGAAAACACTTAGAAAACCTCCCCTTCACACATGCATTTTCTCTTCTTCCCACATTACAATCGCCCTTGGCTTCCCCCGCTCTGAAGGTTTGGTCTTCTCCAGGGGTCCCGGTGTAACACCATCTCATGTCCTCAGCACATGTTCCTCCTCCTTCTGTGTTTACCCCATACTCTCTTGCTTTCAGATTGTGTTCAATTGTCACACAATTTTTAACACTCCATGGAATAACCTGCCATGTAGAATCTCATCTGCTATACCTCCTTTTCTCATAACTACCACTTAGGACTTCAATTTTAAGAAAGTAATGTGTTTATTACTATTATTAATATTGTATTATTTTGATGATACCCCACATCCCAATATATTATTATTTTATTCTATTATATTATTATATTATTATTATTATATCATAGTAGTAGTAGTAGCAGTTTGATAATATCCCAAGTCCTAATGTAGTCTCTCATACAAAGTACAATAGTTTGATAATATCCCAAGTCCTGATATAGTCTCTGATACAAAGTACATATTTGTTGAGTAATTAAAGAGACATGTAAGTTTGTGCTAGTTTTCATATATGCTCTATCTTCAGCCACTCTTTTAAGAATGCTTTCTTGTCTAGGAAGACATACTAAAAATAACATGTAGTTATTTCTTGTAAGGAATGAATCTCTACCTTAACTACACAGTAGAATTATCAGAAGGGCTTTAACATAACATAAATGTGTGGATCCTACTCCTGGAGAACCTGATCTCCAGGATTTGCCTAACCTAGGAGAAAGGATCTCTAAAGGTTGACAGCCACTGCTGGGAGGGGAAGAAGAATTTGAAACGTAGTCAGAAAGGCAGGATGTTGAACCTGAAGGTCTTTGCTGCCAGGTAAAACAGCTTGGAGATAATTGCACATGTCTCTCTGAAGTTCAGTGCTATGGGCCAATGAAATGGCCTGGCGGGTAAGAATTCCCAAGTTTGAGGACCTGGGAACCACATGGTGGAAGGAAAGACCCAAATCCCACACATGACATACATGCATGTATGCTCCCTACCCCCCAACCTCTCTCTTTAAATACATAAATACCACACTCATTAAATACATAAATATTCGAACAATTTTGTGTAGTGCTGGGAAGATGGCTCAGCAGCTAAGAGCACTCACTCCTCTTGCAGAGGATCCAGACTTGGTTTTCAGCAATAAGTGACAGTTCACAACTGTCTGTAACTCCAGTTCCAGGCATTTTGATACATTCTTTTGGCCTTCTTGATCACAGGCTCACACACATTACACTTATATAGGTGTGGGCAAATACCCATATACATAAAGTAAAAACAGATAAATGTTTAAAACAGTGAGGGTCATTGCTTTGTATTCATGTCTTCTTTTCCACAGTGACTAACTCCTTCATTCTTTTATACAGTCATAGACCTATTTCGTGTTTTCTTCACAATCTTCTTGTAGCTATATAACTCTCATATATAAACTCTCTGAATTACATCTTCATCTCATCTCCCTCCATTTACAGTGATCAAAGCCCACTAGTTCTCACAGAGTGCTCATGAACAACAGCTTCCTATTTCCCTAAGTCAACCTTCGTAATTGTCCTGCCTGTGATATCACAGAAGCTAATGAGGGTCTCCCATGGAGGGCGACATCTCCTACCCAACAACTACATTATACCACTCCAGTCCACCATCACTTTAAAATCTCAGCTTCCATCACGTAGCCTTCCTGATCCTTTTTCTGCCTTAGCATGGTGCTCATCTCAAATCCTAATCTACCTTTCTGAGGTATTATTCCACTAATTGCTCTTGGAAACAGTCACCTTCAGTTAAACTGGGTGTACTGATTACTAATGGCAAGCTCTTTCTTCTTCTGCACTTTTGACATGTTTCTCATGTCTACGATTGTCTCCACTCTCTTCTCTCTTATAATTTCAACCCATTTATTAAAGCCAACTCACCTCTTCAACATAGCTTACCCTAATCATCTGAGCATCATCTCTGCATGAACTCATAGCAATTATTGTTTATACCACTCATTTTGTACTTAAGGTTAAATCCCTCTGTGAAATTTCTCTGCATTTGTACTGCAATTTGATGTCTCATTTTCCCAAATAGCTTATAAGCTGTCAGTTCAAGGATAAAACACAGCTCCTATAAAGCTCTTGAACATAATAAGCACTCAACTTTATTATTTAAAGGGATGAATTAATGCATGAATAATCATCTGGTCTTACCATATCCAGGTGACTATATGTCTTACTTTTGATGCTGATGGAAAGACTTTTCCCTATTGACCTCTCCATGTCTATAATCTGAAGGGCTGCTGTGTTACCTAGACAGATTATCCAAGTCCATGATGGAGCAAATCAGATGCATGCAAGAAAAGCAGAGGATAGGGCACTATGCTTTCACATGTCTGAGATTTTCTTAAATCTGAAGAATCTACGGGAGGAGTGGTTTAGAGCATATTCCTCCCCAAGTTCTCTACCCTTGTGTTTTTCTATCCCTTTGGACACTCACTGTTTGCTAGCCCTCTTCTTTTTTTTTTTTTTTTTTTTTTTTTTGTCACTGCAGTCTAAACACCTAGGACAGTGGTTCTCAGCCTTCCTAAAGCTGTGACCCTTTAATACAGTTCCTCATGTTGTGGTGACCCCAACCAGAAAATTATTTTCACTGCTACTTCATAACTGTAATTTTGCTACTTCTGTGAACTGTAACGTAAATATCTGATATACAACCCCAAGGAGGTGACAACCCACAGGTTGAGAAGCACTGCCCTACGCCTTCCTCACACTCATTTCCCCGGAGTCTCACTTTTCCTCCTCTCAGCTTTTGACGTGGGTTTTCTCTAATGGAGCATGCAGACTGTCATGGAGCCTGAGATTCGATTCTGCAGCAGATGAGATGGGGGAGGGTTGACATAAAAGGCTCTGGAGCCTGCAAACCTGTCTATGGTGCAAATATGGTCAATAGGTGCTGCTCAGGAAGTGTTGATTCTGTTTTGGGCATGTGAAAAAAATCTCATTCAATTGTTTTAATGTAGTAGATTTTTAGGATGTTAGAAAGCAGACAATGGTGAGGGTATGTGTACTCCTAACCAGGGAAAAAGGGAAGAGGAAGAATACAGGAATATTTAGATGAACCAGACATCTAAAAGAGACCACAGGGATAGAAGAAACCCAGAATGCATAACATCGTACACAGAAAATGATAGTTTCCCTCTGGGTTGAGAGTTTTCTTTGTTATACATAAACATCAGCCCAGCTGTCAGGCCCCCATGCAATGTTGTCTCCAAATAGGCTTGAGCCTTGGCATTCCATGTGAAAACAGATTAGAGGGAACCTCAGACTTGTGGGAGAGGAAGCATAGGACTTGGCTTCAGAAAATCCAGTCACTCGTCCTAGTCAGCTTCCTTTGCCTGCCATTGGAAAAAGGAGCATTATAGGAACCTTTCTGTATTTGTGACCACCAGGTGGCAAGTAACATCAAGAAGTGACTGTGTCACATCACAAGCCAGAAGGTGCCTCTGAAAATCATCAGTTTCATTCCCTGCATTCTATAGACGAGAAAACTAGATTCGAAGACATTGGATTTTATGAATTATTGCTGTTTCAGA
This sequence comes from Peromyscus leucopus, assembly GCF_004664715.2. Classification (NCBI taxonomy): domain Eukaryota; kingdom Metazoa; phylum Chordata; class Mammalia; order Rodentia; family Cricetidae; genus Peromyscus; species Peromyscus leucopus. The sequence continues at coordinate 30,104,491 of NC_051076.1, forward strand.
CTTACCAAGAAAGTAATGCAGCTCTCAAAGTAAACTTCATTTGCAAACTGGACTTGCTTTTCGCAAGGATCGAGTGGTTATTTGGATTGAGCTAGATGCTTTGGGTTCCCCTCCAACCATGGATATTTCTTCTCTTCTTCAGCCTACCTTTGCATATTGCTTGTAAGGCAACATTTGATTGTGATGCTGAACTCAGCTGAGCATGGCTAGGCACCACCTTCAACAACTACTGCTGTAGCTCCCCAGCTCTCTGGACCTCCTAGAAACACCAGAAGCCAAAGCCACCAGCTAGAGTCATCATCCTCCCACCTTACTTTGGTAAGTGCCATGTGTTAAGAAGGTCTGAAGTAAGCTAGCATAGCTCCCAAATTCCTACTCTCTTCTCCCTCACCTTTCCTTGGGAAAGGCTCTTGTGAAAGGCACTAGGCTCAGAAGAAGAAAACATGATTTTTATTACCAGCTAGAAATCTAGATAATTTTTCAGAGGTAAATAACACTCAAAATTAGTTATAGTTATTCAATATTCATGTAATTGAGCAGGTACTTAATCTTTCTTAAGGACACTGCTTTCTTTCTTTCTTTCTTCCTTCCTTCCTTCCTTCCTTCCTTCCTTCCTTCCTTCCTTCCTTCCTTCCTTCCTTCCTCCCTCCCTCCCTCCCTCCCTCCCTCCCTCTCTCTCTCTCTTTCTTTCTTTCTTTCTTTCATTTATTTATTGAGACAGAGTTTCTCTGTGGAGCCTTAGCCATCCTAGAAATTGCTCTGTAGACCGGACTGGCCTCGAACTCACAGAGATCTGCCTGCTTCTTCCTCCCAAGTGCTAAGATTAAAGGTATGGACCACCACCAGGAGCACAGTGCTTTTATTTTTAAGTGAGATGCAACCACATGTACTGATTTCTTCAGAGTTGCAGTGAAGGACAGTCTTTAAAGTAAAAAATGCTTTGAGACTGAGGGTGTAGTCTTTTAAGTCTTAAAAGTTCTTATTAATAAAAACAAGGTATTGGGTTAAAGCTGGAAGATCAGAGAGATAGAACAAGCCACAGCCACCTCATCTCACCAATTCCTCAGCTGATCCTGTTTCCTCAGACTGGAAGCTTCTGAGTCCTTATCCAAATGGATCTCAGCTGAACTGTTTCTCGAAAGTCTGGAGCTGAACCATGCTATATAATTCCTCACCCTCACGCCTTAAATACCTTTCTGCCTCCTGCCATTACTTCCTGGGATTAAAGGCATGAGTCACCATGCTTGGCTGTTTCTGGTGTGGCCTTGAACTCACAGAGATCCAGGCAGATCTCTGCCTCTGAGGATTAAGGGTGAGTGCTACCACTGTGAAACCTCTATGTTTAATACTGTGGCTGTTCTGTTCTCTGACCCCAGATAAGTTCATTAGAGTGCACAATATTTTGGGGAACACAATACCACCACAGTGTAGCTCAGTAGAATGTTGCATATCATACATGAGGCCCCAGGGTTCGAGCTCCCACACCACATGTTTGGGGCACTATGATGCTGTTATGGATAATCCCAACACTCACAAAGTCAAAGGCAAGAAGATGAGAAGTTCAAGGTCATCTCCTTCAGTATATAGTGATTTGAGTCGGGCCTGGGATGTATGAGCTTCTGTCTCTAAACCTTTGCTGTTGAAAAAGTTCTATAAAAATCATACAACTGCTATGAATGCTGATTAATGTGCCCTGTCAGCCCTCCCTTGTGTCTTAACCTCAGATCCCTCCTCTATGTCTAAAAACCCAAGCCCCTCATTAATAACCCAGATTCCACCACTACTAATAGCAAACCCTTCACCCCACACAAACATTTGCACAAGAAGTGAGGCAGCCGGGCGGTGGTGGCGCACGAAAAAAACAAAAAAAAAAAAGAAGTGAGGCAATCGATTAAAAAGTGTGAAGACAATCCATCAATATCGTTAAAATGTGCTCATCACAATCCATGTGATAGATAAACTTGCACTTACCGAATGTGACTTGATACGTTTCAACAAGAGTGGCTTGTTTCCAGAATGTTCTATTAACATCTTCATTTGAGCCTTACTATATATCAGGACAGGTATGGGTAGGACAGCTATAGACATCTGCAGAACAAGCCTGAGATGGCCGGGTAGACCAGTGTGGGAAACATTGGCTTTGAAGTAACTACTTGTATTCAAAATCCACTTTCTCATTAGTCAAGTGGGCTCGGACAGCTCCTCTGGTTTTTATTTTTAATTTTTATTTATTTATTTTTTTTCTGGAGCTAAGGACCAAACCCAGGGCCTTGCACTTGCTAGGCAAGTGCTTTACCACTGAGCTAAATCCCCAATCCCTCCTCTGGGTTTTTAAAAAAAAATGTTTCTATAGTTATCCATGGGAATAAGAATAACTATTTCTTAGATTTCTTAGAAAATAGAAATAAGAAAACAGATGTAAAGTGGTTATCATGGGGCTTTGCACATGGTAAATGCTTAATAATTATAATTATTTTTATTAATAAGAACCTGGGTACTTAGTTTTCAATGCTTTTTTTTCTATCTAGTGAGTCTTTAAATTCTTACAATATAAGAATTCTTACCTCACACATTGTTAGCCTAAATTGTCTCATGTACATTGAAACAGGGACTTTTTTTACACTGAAAGAGAGAATTGACTATTTTGAATGACTATACAACCTGCCAGCCAAGAGTTCAGCTTTCTCTGTGTGGCTACCTTTGTCTGGAAATGCATAGTGTAATTATTTGAACATTCCCTTTGTGCTTTTCTTTTATTATTTTATGAAAATGACTGAGAAACAGGAAAATGAATGTGCTCATACTGGTGGCAGGAAGCTTGGGTACCATAAATTTACTGTAGTTGAGACAGAGATGGCAGTCCCTAGATATTCCAGAATTGATGAATCTTTGTTGAGGCCTTAAGATGATCAAGCGGCCATGCAGGTACAAAGAAAACGAATAAAACAGCAGATAGGAAACATTGGAAACATGGCTATTATAATTACATCTAACTGATAAATCATTTTTTAGGAACTGCTTTCATGCCATTTAGCTTTCTCAGACCAGAAACTCTATATACACCTTAAGTCAGTTACTACGTTCCCTCTGTTAGATCTGCATAGAAGAGGAGTACAGACTCATTCTTTCTTATGGATCTGCTAGCAGATGAATCTAATGCACAAAAACTGCTAGCAATAATCATGTTCCTTCTTTAGAGTATGTCTTGCCTAATCTTTTTTTCAGATGCATAGAAAACTTAAAATAACAGCACAGTTTTCTACCAAAAGGGCAATGGGAATGATGTAATCTTGTGTGTATGAGGTGCTTGTGCTCATGGACTTAACAGCATCTCTCAGGATGCACATGGTCCTTGTCTGTGCTATATTTGAAATTGCCAAATATGCTGGCTGGTGCTTGCCCTGGCAATAGATAAGACTGTATATCTATTTCTTTGAGCTTTGTAAACACTGTCTATTTATACTCTTGTGCATTTCTTATTAACTAAATACAAAGTAGATTGTATTTAGTAGTTCTTATCTCACTATTGAATAATATATATTTAAGGTGGGTCACTGGAAAAGCTTGGAACCCAGGTCATGTTTCTTTAAACAAAATGACATTTCTTAGTAAAGAGGTTCCCATTGTCCCCTGCAGAAATATATCTGATTTCAGAAAAGGATTGATTCAAATAAAAATGTGTTTGTATAAGAAAAATTATTTTCTGCTGAGAAAACACATAGTTTGGGGGTAAATTTATAGTTCTGGTCAGGTCATTAATATCTGGTTGTCAAAAAGTATTGGTTTGAACAAAAATATGTTGTAATAAAAATGCATTGTTTTGGAGAAATTTATTGGCCCCATGAAAACCTATTCGATTCAGAAAGATGTGTTGATTTCAATGAAAAATCTATTTGTTTTTAAGGGAGATAATGCTTGGCTCTCAGCTTTTCTGTGGGAAATCTCTGTGACATTGATATTCATTTAGAAAGATGAAACATAGACATAATTAGTGGAAAGATTGTGAGGAGTGAACACAAGGTCCATTTGGTCAATAATGCTTAACAAGACATAGTGAGTGCCAATCTTCAGAGTTCATTGACAGACATTAGCTGGTGACTCAAGTAGCCCAAAGAAGGGTGTGGCTGTCCGTGATTATAGAGCATGGATGCTAACTGTCACAAGAGGATGAGGGAGATGGGAAGAACCCCTGACCCCAAGAGCGTTATAGTTCTAAAAGTCCTTGTATGCCTGTCCTTAGCCCACTGCCTGCTGTGCCTTGCCTCCTTCTTCTCTGCCTGTTATAGATCGAGGTCTTGAAATAGTTAAAAAACATTTACATAGTTTATTTCTTCTGAGCAACCAGATAGTTACTTTAGAAAATCACATAAGGTTGGCATTGAGTTGCCTCCTTGAGTGGGCAAAATATACTATGTTGCCTCTCTCAATTATTTGTCCCTGAAAGTTGGTGAGAAACACCAAGTCCCAAAGTGATTCTTATGTTTAGCCATGCGCTTCAAGCAGGACATGGCAGACAACCATTTCTTTAAAAGGGCTAGATAATAAATATTTTAGGCTTTGCAGGGCCATATGTCTTCTGTCAACCTTCAACTCTGCAGGTGCAACATGGAAGCAGTCACTGACAAGGAAACTCTTAACTCTGCTGTGTCCCAGGAAGTTTTCTGTGTGTTTTACACAAATAGCCTGCATACCAAATATGGCCGTAGTAAGCTTCTAGAATCAACTTGTTATATATCATACAAATAACTGCACTTAATATACCATGAAAAATGTTGTCAGTATGCAGAAATCAGGTAAGAATAAAATATGAAAAAAAAAACAACCAAACAGGAACACATGGGTAATCCCCAAGAGACACTCTTGATACAGAGAGAATTCAAAAAGGAGACTGCTGAAGGAAGAAGAACTGCACAGTATTCATCAAGCTTCAGGGACTCAAATGTAATTGCAGAGCCCAGCCTCTTTCCTTTGTAGTAAAATACAAGCTCATGACATTACAGTATTTTTAAAGAGTTAAACAGGAAGAATTGTGCTTCAAGTGTGAGCTCTCTCTCTGGAAAGCTTTAGAGACAGATGTGAATGAAAGGTGTATTTCTTAATTCTCACGAAGAGCAGACACTGGGTGTTGCATGCAGCAGAAACAGTGAGGCTCTTGCTTAGGCCCCATGACCATGCCTTTCTTTCATAATAGGTATGTGGATCAAGTGTGGTGTTTTTCAAGATTCTAAGATTCTAGAATCCCTTTGGTAGTGGTACTGATTTGAATCCTGCAAGTAGGATCAGCAAATCCACCAAATATGTATTGATTCCATTCTAGACCATTCTGCACACCAATTATTTAGTGTCTCTTCTACCTTAAGTTCTTTGAAGTAACTATTCATAGATAATTCACAGATCCTTTGTGGTTTTTACTATGGATTCATATAGTGTGCTCTTTTGCCCCAAATTCCTTTAACATCATGTACTCCAACAATATATATTGCCCAAAAAGCAAAGGCTGCTTAAATCACTCTGTACCTACTGAGAAATCTTTTCTGCGTTACTGTTTGTTGTTGTTCTATTTGTTATTCTCAGTCAGGGTGGAAGAATTTCAGAGGCTTCCAATTGGTTCTCTTATCATTACAGTCCCAATTTCATGTCAAAATAATTAGATGATTCTGATAAGTGCCATTCATATTTATTCATATTATGTGTTTTTTAAAAGGCAGAGAAAAATGACAAGCGATACGTCTGTGGATTCAGGCTCACACTCCTACTCTCATAGCATAAACAGAGGGAACATGAGGATGCTTCAAGCCCTTGGGTAGCACTTGGATCTTGGATTCCTACCTACATCACCCCAGCTTCCTCTCTCTGCTGGTGGTAGCACAGGATGGACTAAGAGAACCATCACCCTCCATGCTTGCCATGTTGCTCAAGAAGTTGTTTGCCCTTTAGACAGTAGATTCCTGCAAAATGTTTCTCAGAGACAGAAACTAGGCAAGGGGCTACAATTCTCTTGGGACAGCAGAATCAGATGCCTGATTATCCAGTTTTTTAAATTATTATTATTATTATTATTATTATTAGTCTTTAGTTTTATAAATTTAATGTTCATCTTGATGGTTATCTATTCATCTTATCTCAAGGAAAGCAACACAAATCTCTCAATTGTGACCTCTCCCTTCCTTAAGACGAGCATGCACTTATTGCTCTAGGTGGCTGAGAACAACCACAGGACCTTTATGATGTAAGTCATCCTGCTTTGAAATGATATACTAGCAGCAGCATTGGTCCATAAAAAAATCACCACAACCACATTTCTCTCATTAAGAACAGACTTTTCTTTCTTTCTTTCTTTTCTTTCTTTTTTTTTTTTTAGTATTTATTGTTTTACAGAGTCTAGATGAGCTGAGTTTTGAAAAATAAGTAGGAAGACGAAAGCCCTACACACTGAGTGGAGACACACAGTCTAGGCACAGGAGGAGAGAAGCAAAAAAGAAAAACAGAAGAATTTAAGAATGTCTTGGCCTGGTAGCCACAGTGAACTACACAGGAGGGAGAATGTGAGGTCAAAGTAGGGAGTCAGAGCAAATCTGTATGTCAGGCTTATGAGTGGAGACTTGCCTGTTAGTAGTAGCAAACAAGAGGCTGAAAAGGACTTTACCAATGGTGAAAAGTGAGCCCATCCCCCATTGCCTCTAACAGATATGAAATGCAAGCCGAATGAGGTTAGTGCTGAGGAGCCATGGCCCAAGTGCTCCTGAGGTGTAAGGTGCAAGTTTAATGTGACTTGGGTGCTTGGAACTACAGCCCTGTGACATGCAGATGAGCTGGTTCCACTCCACTAGGTGACCAGATTATCAGCCAGGCTAGAACAAAGCTGCACTACCAGTAGGAACTCAGGCAAAGAATTCTCTCTAGGCACTAAGTCTTTCTGTTTTTCTCACAAATGATCTTCACAAGAATCAGCTGCAGATAGGTCACCAAGGAAAACCATGGGTGTTTAGCTTCCAGAGTTACTTGCCAGATTGGGCAAATGATGAGACTGAGTTTAGCATAATCTTTTGTCCTTTGGTTTTCCTTTTCCCCCTTTCTTTTTGACATCTTGGTCCCATCTAGACTCTTAACAACATATCAAAAAGGAACCCTTTGAGAATAGGAATGTGCTAGAAATAGAAACTGCGTATGTGTAGAGTAAGGAATTGATGAGGAAAATACACCCGTCATCTAAAATCTAGGTCCACAAAAGCCTTAGCATTGTTTCTTAGTGTTATATGGAAACCTAAGGTGCATAGACTTAAATTGCTCTTTCTATGTTTAAATTTACTCTACAAAAAAACAAAAACAAAGCAGAACAACACCACAGGGATAACTCAGCTTTTTCTTCATGTATCTCTAGCATAAGAAAGGTGCTGAATCGAGAGACTATCCATCCCATTTTTAAAAGTTACATGTTCTATATGACTTTTATTATATTAAGTGTTTACTCATGATCCACTGTCTATGGCTACAAATGATATATTTACTATCTGTGTTAGTTACTTTTCTCATTTCTGTGACCACATCCTGGACAACAAGCAACTTAAAGGGAAGAAAGTTTTGTTTTGACATAGTTTGAAGAAATACATGCCACCATGGCAGGGAAAGCATGGTGGCAGGAGTGTGAGGTCATTTCAGTCAGGAAGCTGGAAGTGGACAGAAAAGGGAGCTGGGTTGTAAAACCCTTAGTCCTGCCCTCAATGGCCCACTTCTTCATCTCCTAAACATTCCACAGACTTTCAAAATAGTACCACTAGCTATGGACCAAATGTTTAAATACATGGGACTGTAGAGAACACTTCACACTGACTCCACGCCACCATAAATGGGGCTGTGGGAGATACTTCACACTGAGCCCATGCCACCAAACCGGGGCTGTGGGGGTTACTTCACACTGACCCAAATGCTACCCGCTCTACTAGAACCTTTCTGAAGCCTCACAGAAATTGAAGACCTCCATGCTGCTTTGTACTTCCCTTCCAGTGATACCCAGTGACAACCACATTGGTTTTATCTCCTTTTTCTAATATCATTGATGTTGATTTTCCTCATTTCTTATTCTTGTCCAGTTCCCCAGAGCTTCATGCCCTCAGCAGGTAGTCATCTCCTGACCTGGGGGAGTGTGTGTGTGTGTGTGTGTGTGTGTGTGTGTGTGTGTGTGTGTGTGTGTGCATGTGTGTGTGTGTACCAATTTGTGCATATAGAGGCCAGAGGAGGAGCTGGTTGTCCTTCTGTGTCACTTTTCCCAATGTTCCCTTAAGACAGGGTTTCTCTATTCAACCTGGCAGCCAAGAAAGCCTTAGCAACACGTATGTCTCCATTCCCCATCACACTGATTACTGGAGCAAACATGGCCATGCTGACCTTTTGACATGGGTGTTGGGGATCTGAACTCCGGTTCACTTGCTTATGCAGCAAGCACTCCAACACATTGAACCTCTCCAGCCACTGTTTTTGCCTTAGTAACCCTACCTATATTTCCATATTTTTAAAAGCAAGTTAATCTGCAAAGAAAAAGCACTGTGTTTCCCTTGCCCTTCACACAGTTCATGACTGAGACCTGTATAACATGAAGCAGATTGCATACAAATTTAACCTTTGATCAAACACATGAACCTTCAGAAATGAAGATCCAAGGAAAGGGAAGTACTGTGCATTTTATGGACGATTGGTTAAAAACATGATTATAGGGTGGGATTTAAGATCTGATGACAATAAACTCAGTAGGATTTAGTAAGTTCTGATTATTCAGATGTTTCAGAAGGAATTACTAATGATGGCTCAGTCTATGCAGTTACTTTCTTCATCTTGAGTGGGGAACTGTAGAGGATTCTAGAAGGAGAGAAAATAACTTCAATTTGAATGTGAAATTGTTTTTTCCTGCTCATTTTTCTTCAACCATTTTTCATAATCAAATTCTCTGTGACTAATGATGCATAAACCCTCATGAGTTAATTCTGGAGTGAGGGCTTAAAAGATTGGGCAAACATCTTCTTATTCAAAGTTACAAATAAAGATAAAGTTAAGGCTCTTTTTTGTGTTTCTTGTCCCCAAAGCATAACCTGTGAACATAGAAAAATCCAGGTGTGAATTTTGTCTCTAACCCAATAGTGCTTTTAGTCTTCAATAAGGTCATTCAGCCTTTGGATTTTCAAGTTCCTTGTGGTAGGTTGAATGAGATTGCCATGTTGGGATCACATTTGAATGCTTGGCTCATAGTTAGTGGAAGTGTTTGAGAAGCTCTAGGAGGTTTGGCCCTGTTGGAATGGTGTATCGCTGGGGGTGGGCTTTACACCAGACCCAGTCTCTCTGTCTTTGTCTCTTTCTGTCTCTCTGTCTCTGTCTCTGTCTCTCTCTGTGTATATGTGTGTGTGTGTGTGCGTGTGCGTGTGCGTGTGTGTGTGTGTGTGTGTGTGTGTGTGTGTGTGTGTATTCTAGCTTCAGCCAGATGTAAAGCTCCAGCTACTACTTCAGGGGCATGTCTGTCTGCTTCCTTCCGTGATGGTGATGGACTAGCTATTGCTGCAAGCAAGCCCCCGATCGAATGCCTTCTATTGTAGGAGTTGCCTTGGTCATGGTGTCTTTTCACAGCAATAGAATAGTAATTAAGACATTTCTAATCTGCAAAATGGAAATAATGGAATCTATGTTATAGGGTTATTGGAAAGCTCACAATTCAGGACAATTTTGCATTCTAATCTGAAATCTGGAAATATAAAATCCAGAATGTTTCCAAATCAACACTTTTCAGTGTTGACATGGTGCCACAGGTATAAATTTCTGTAACTGACTTCTTGTGACAGGTCATAGTCAAAACACAGGTGCACTGAAAATATAGCATAAAATTCCCTTCAGGCTATGTGTGGAATGTATATACGAAATACAAATCAGTTCTGTGTTTAGAATTGGATCCCATCCCTAAGATAGCTCATCATGAATATGCAAATATTTCCAAATACCCCAAATCTAAAACATGAAACACTCTAGCCTAAGCATTTTGGATCAGGGACACTCACTTTGTACATGTACAGGCACTGATGGAAGAACGGACTCCCTTTCTTTCTCTTCTTTCCTGGAAAGAGTTCCCAGCTGCAGATCTTTGCCAGTCAAAATTCAACCAGAGAAACAGAAATGCCTCTGTCTTTTTCAAACAGTCAGACTTGAGTGGAGGAAATTGGTTATGGTGATGAAAGAATTGAGAAGCCAAAAATGATAATGAGATGTTCAGGAAATGACTGTCATCCCTAGAAATGAAGACTCACCTCCAGGAGATAGTATTGCCAGACCCCAGAATCCAAAAAGACTCAACAGAGTTGGAATAGCTGCCTGTTAATAGCTGCCTGCCAGGAGCTGAGATGGTACAGGAGATGTGTTCTTGAGTCTATATAAATAGGAAGCTGTTAGAGTCAGAGACAATATACAGAGCAGAGTGGAGATAAGACATTGCATTTTCTCCTCCACCCACCTACAACCTTCTACCTAACATATGCATTGCCAGATACAAGTGCAAAAGTCTCTAGAAATTGTAGTTTTCTGAAATCCAGGAAGGAAGAAGGAACAGAAACACATGGACTCTGAGTCCAGCAGTGGGGGCAATCAGTCTTGTGTCCAAATATCCAGTGATGTACTCCTTTACTTACTTGGTAAAGCCCAAGGTTTTCTCCTCCATCTTTACTTCCTGCAGTAACTTGGTCTACAAAAGCCTTATGAATATTTAAAATGAATGCTGTATTGGTTACATTATTAGTTTGGTTTCAAGTTTCAAACTCTTGCCAATTAAAACAAATTTACTTTCCTTTTCCTGCATCAGTTGGCCAAATATGTATATACCTTGCAAATTACAGATGCTTTTAATATTGAGTGCACTAAAATATTCACATGTTCCAGGAACTTAGCAGAAAGAGTACTGTCAGGGTTGAATTTTATTATGAAAAGAATCGTTTTCTAGTGAATATGATTTTTCACATATTGGATTTGATTTATTTGATAATTCCATTTGCTATCCCTCTGACAATAAATGTTTTATAAACTGTTGTATTAAATGCCACAAAAGAAGAAGCAACAAAATATTATATAGATATAGACAGGAGGAGGTAAGGGGGAATAAATTATAGACACTGGTATATCAATATAAATTCATAAAAGAAGTTGTAATCTAACTAATACTTGGCAGAACTGATAGATTTTTAAAAGAAATATATAGAGAATAAGCAAAAGTTGTACTAGAGGGAAATTACAAGATCTGCTGAGTAAACGGTGTGCTGATAACATAGTGGAATTGGGGTGACATGTAACTTATACGTTGGCTGTGGTGAAACTATGATGGATCTTGAAAGTGAAGTTGAGATATTTGCACTGTCTGTGGCAGCAGGGAGTCAGTGGAAGTGTTTTTGTTTTGACAGTGAAATGCTATGACTAAGACCTTACAAACTGTTACTCATTTCTACACCTAGGAATTTTTAAAAAAGATATACTGTTTATTTGTTTTTATCTGTTTAAATGTTTGACTGCATGTTTGAATGCGCCCCAGGAGGTCAGAGGGCACTGGACTCCCTGGAATGGAAATACACACTGCTGTGAGCTACCATGTGGGTTCTAGGAAAGGCATCAAGTTCCAGGATTTTCTGCAAAGGCAACAAGTGCTCTTAACTGCAGAGCCATTTCTCCAGCCCACCTAAGAATTTTTTTTTTTTTCGTGGGGGGTCGGGGACAAGGGAAAAGGACCCACTGCTCAAGTATGAAGACCTAATTTTAGGTCACCGTCTTGCAAAGAAAAAGTCATGTGTGGTCACACACACTAGTCCTAGCACTTGGGGAGGCAGAGACAGGAGGATTAACAGAATTCACTGGCTCATAGTCTAATCTAATGGGTGAGCTCCAGTTCACTAAGAACAGTCTCAAAGAGTAAAGGGGGAAATGATTGAGAAACAACACATGAGCCAGGGAACAGTGGCACACTGCCTTTAATCCCAGCACTCGGGAGGCAGAGCCAGGTGGATCTCTGTGAGTTCGAGTCTAGCCTGGTCTACAGAGCAAGATCCAGGACAGGAACCAAAACTACACGGAGGAACTCTGTCTTGAAAAACCAAACGAGAGAGAGAGAGAGAGAGAGAGAGAGAGAGAGAGAGAGAGAGAGAGAAACAACACCTGATATGAACCCTTCAATTTGTTTTTTTTTTTCTTTTTAGAATGTCACAATATAAGAGAGGTAAATATGAAGAAGTTTAGTTCAGATTTCCAAATGAATTATGCAATTAAAGTATGCTCTTATGATCATTGAATTTACTGTGTCCTTTACACATTTGTAGAAAAATAACATATTAGCCAGCCTGGTCACAGAGCAAGATCCAGGAAAGGTACAAAGCTACACAGAGAAACCCTGTCTCAAAAAAAAAAAAAACAAAAAAACAAAAAAACAAAAACAGATTAAGATTTTCAAAATAAAGCTAAAGTTTTCTAAGTATTATTTCTATGAATATCCCAATAAAAAAGCACAGAATTAGTGTAAAATCTAAAGTAAAACTGATTGAATCCTATTAAAAAAAATTCCAAACCTTCTTCAGTTCCTTATTTCACTGAAAATGTAAAGGTTACAGACATTTGCCTACATAGCCTTACATATAATTTAAACCAAATACTCAAAGGTAATCCATTTCAATCAACTTCAAATTTGTATTATCCCCAAACCATGATGTCTTCACCTACTGTAAAAACTATTTCTTCAACTCTAAATAAATGTAACCAAATTAAGTAAGAACAAAAAAGCGAAAGTTGTGGCGTCCAACAAGTAAAGCGGGATATCTCAGCTCCTGCAATTCTGTGTGCTTTCAGAGAGGAGCTGGGGCCTGTGAATCACCAGCACCCACGGCTCTGTCTCAGTCTGGGTGTGGACGGTGCTACCTCTGGGAACAATGAGACTAGAGACTTGACATGGATAACCAAGTTGAACCCATACACCTGAGGCATCTTAGGGCCAGCTGCATTCAGTCTAAAGCCAGGCAGTTTAAATGTTTCCCTTTCAGTTGGGTGACCCAAGCAGTTATTAACCTCATGGTATTAGTTCTCTCAGTCCTCACTTGCAAAGCTTACAAATGCTGGAGAAAGTAAGGAACAAGGAAACGAAGGACGTTCGGTGTCTTTGCAGGAAGGTGAAATCTATTGGCCATCTAAAGATCAAACCCAGAGACTAAATCTCCTTGACTTTTCTTAGAATTTATAGTGTGAGCAGTTGTGTGTGGTTGACTCATGAGCTAAAGCCCTCTCCATCAAAAGGCAGTCTGTTCAAACAAAGCCCACAGCTCAGAGCAAATGCCAAGCCCGGTGAAGACGTCACAGTCTCGGTCTCGGCCCAAATCCAGTGGCAGCAGATACATAATGCATGACCAACAGGATTTCTTTCTGCTCTTCTATCTTGGCCGTTGCACAGGCACAAACCCCAGTGGAACCAAGTAATCAAATACAGATTTAGAGTCATTAAATCTTCAAGGGGAAAGTTTTTCAAACATTTGGTTTGAGCAGTGCTCACAAGCTGGAGAAGCAACATGAGAAAAATCAATTAGAAGTAGGAAGTTGGCTTGGATAACATAAGGAATTATAATAAATTTTCATTATGACCTTGAATTTTACTCCTGCTATTCTACAAATGGGACAGTTTAGAAAACAGATTCTTTTTGTCCCCGCTCATCCCTTGGTTCTCCTGAAAAGAGCAAGACTGGAAGAAGGCAGCATGAATTTGGCTTCCTCACTGTCACTAGTTATGCAACTGTAGGATAGTGTCTTAACTTCTGAGACCATCTGGCTCTTTATCTGCAAAATGGAAGTAAGTAGTGCAGTGTCCTCAAAGAACTGAATGAGGTTTACAGAATGGCTGCTTTCCACTGAAATGAGATTACAAAAATTCATGGCTTTCTTGCTACTACATTTTAAGGCAAGAAGCTTTTAAACAGGGAATTGAGTTTGTACTTCAACCTCCCATCATAATCTCTACAGGTAACACTTTTTGCATTGTTCATTTTCTGAAAATGAATCTGTGAGTATGGACATGGTTCTAAAGAAAAGGATCAAAGAAAGAGACGAAGTAAACTTTGTTTAGGAATACAATTTCCAAAAAGTAAAAACATAAATTAAAAATACATAGATGATAGATAGAAGATAGATAGATAGATAGGTAGATAGATAGATAGATAGATAGATAGATAGATAGATAGATAGATAGATAGATAGATAGATAGAGACAGATACATAGATAAAAAGTAAAGGTGGTTCATGTGTGTATAGCCCCTCAGAATTCACGTGGGCAACTGCATTGTGTCTGGTAACTACTGTTTCCAATCCAGACATCTACTCCCTTTAACTCTTAAAATTCTTCTGCCCCACTTCTGTGATAATTCCTGAGCCCTTGGGACCTGGGTTCTAATATAGATGTCCTAGTTAGAGTCAAGCGCTCTATAGTCTGTTCTTCTCTACATGTTGATTTGTTGTGGGTCTCTATTAATCACCATCTACTGCAAAAACAAGCCTCTCTGATTTAGGTTTTTAGAGAGGCATTAATCTCTAGGTGTAAATATGGTGATGGTAGTTTATTATATCCATTTATTAGGTTAGTACTAAGTTCTTCCCTAGGGCCTATGGCCTAGCCTGCAACTGGTTTTTGGCCCAGTTAGTAGTACCAGACATAGGTTCTATCTTGTGGAGGGGTCTTTCAATTCAACTAGAAAGTGGTTGGTTGGTCCCATAACATTTGTACCATTATTCCACCAGTTCACATATCTTGGCCAGGCCAGTCATTCTTGTAGCCATCACGTTCACACTGGGTAAGATGATTAATGACTTTTCTTCACTGGTAGTGTGCTTAGAAACTTCCATCACTATGAAAGATAGCCATTGGGAATAAAGTTCTCAGTAAGTATCAACTAGATTTTCCCATGTACTATGATGCAAGTATGTGATGTCTTCAGCAATAGAGTTTTGCTATCAAGCTCTGGAGGCTAAACAAGAGTAACGGCAATAGCCCACAATGTTTGGAGGGGTTGTCATGACCCAGTGACCAGTGACTTGAAAGAGGTAACCCACATCTGGTATTGAAC
This sequence comes from Peromyscus leucopus, assembly GCF_004664715.2. Lineage (NCBI taxonomy): Eukaryota > Metazoa > Chordata > Mammalia > Rodentia > Cricetidae > Peromyscus > Peromyscus leucopus. Next base: position 30,119,598 of record NC_051076.1, read on the forward strand.
TATTTTTCTTTTTTCTTCCTTCCTTCCTTCCTTCCTTCCTTCCTTCCTTCCTTCCTTCCTTCCTTCCTTCCTTCCTTCCTTCCTTCCTTCCCTCCTTTTCTTTTTCTTTTTTGAGACAGAGTTTCTCTGTGAAACAGTCCTAGCTGTCCTGGAACTCACTCTGTACCAGGCTGGCCTCAAACTCACAGTCACAGAGATCCACCTGCCTCTGCCTCCCCAGTGCTGTTATTAAAGACATGCACTACCACTGCCTGGCCGGTACCGAACGTTTATTTGATAGTCTATAGTATCTGGAAAAGGCATTGTCCCTTTGTTACAGGGTAAATCCACTTAAGACCTCTTCATATATGTTTATGTATGCATTTTAGGAAGCTTACACAGTAGTAGGCTTCCATAGGGCATTTTGAAGGCATTTAGTGTTAGTCTTCCCTGTATTCTCTCCACTATCCTGCCCTCCTATCCCTATCACATTTAACTCTTCCTGTTCTGTTATCGCCCTTCCCCTTCATATCACCATTATTTTATACTTCCCCCTTTAAATCCCTACTGCCATGGCCCCTTCATACTTTTTTTTGTCTTCTATGGGTTCTTCAATTCAAACACACGTATCTAAAGACTTAAAGATAGAATTCGCATTGACTGTGACTGCATGCACAAGACTTGAAGAAGATCAAGCTGGCCAAAATTTCAGCATGGTTTTGGGGAAGGGATCATGAATTCCCATCCCAATCTGAGGAGCTATTGGTAATTGATAGCTTCTGAGGAAGGGAAAAATCAGTTTTCTTCAGGAATGGGGTCCTGAGAGGCTACCCATACTCCAGTACATGCAGTATATGGCTGCATGCCTATGCACATTAAGGCAGCATTCAGTGGGTATTAATTAAATGTAGAGCACATGAACATGGGGGAGAAAAGTGGTAGGGGGATATGAGAGGTGAGAGCACGGAGGGGCACTTGATCACAACATATTATACGCATACATGAATATTAAAATATTTTTAAATAATGAAAAGGAATAAAATTAACAAAAATCAGAAAAAAAAAAACAGACAATGTACATGCTAACATAAGAGGTACCATAGATGAATTTGCTTGGACTTGCAGTTAACAAATCTTTCACTCCTGCTCTCTCTCCCTCTGTTTTATCCTCTTCCTCATCTTCTTTCTGGGTCTACTTATGTGGTAACTGCATTGCACCTTGATGAAGTCATGCCTATGTCTTCCCACAATAGAAAGACAGAGACAGCAATGGTGCTACGGCCTACAAACAGACAAGGACACAATCCGGCATCATCAACTCACTGAATCCCTTGGGAAAAAACATGATCTATGTGCACACAACCGACCCTTGTTCACATTCAAATCTCTCACTGGCTATGGGAGAATGTGATGCTATGAGCAGCCTCCTTGGCTGAGCCATGTACTTCCTTATATCCTTAACTGAGGGAAAATATATCAAGAGGAAAGGATATGTTGCAGGCAAATCAAAGCCCTCTACCAAAGTAACTTTTAATTTTTGTGTGTGTGTGTGTGTGTGTGAATGCATATGTATATACATGTTCACATGTGTATGGAGTCACATATGTCTATGTTGATGCATGCCAAGATCAGAGGTTGATGCCAAGTGTCTTCCTACATTGCCTTCCAGTTTTATTCCAGGAGCTTTTTATCAAGCTATCAGCGTCCATTCCTACAAACACTTGAAAACAGGTTCTAAAATCTTTTACTAAATAATCTGTCTTGTGAGAGTTGCAGAAAGTCAAGAAAGCTAATGGGCAGCACAGTATTGCTACTTTTATTTTGAAAGAGGGAGCACAGAGGCTAAGGGGGTAAAATAGCTTGACCTGGATGTAGATGAGAAGTCCAGCCTGACTCTGACACATGCTTCTTGGGGCAGCGTTCTTTCACGTCAGCTGAGCACCTTCCCTCATGAGTGGGGAAGCAGCGAGGACGGTTGCAGATTCTGGACAACGTAGTGCTTGTAAAGAAAGCAGTGTAACTCTCGAAATGTGAGGGGAGCAAGAGACATCCAACACATACAGCGTACTTCCTGTTCTCTTCCCTCGAGTTTATAAGCAGTTCCTAGATCCTGAGAGTTTTCCAGTGAACGGTGTTCCAACTTTAATGGAGGTGTGTTTACCCAGTGTGACTCTCCTATTTTCTTCTCTGTTGGATTCTCAGAGATGATTTTTGTGCTCATTCCTCCTACTATTTTAACGGATCTTGCCATGCTGTCTTTCCTTCTCCTCTCTCAAACCATAATTATATGAGGTTAGAAATAGAAACAAGCCGGAGAGAAATGTCTCGGAGTAAGTGAATGCTAAACACCAAGACTATGTCCAAGGGAAAATTTCTAAGCATTTGCCATAGAAGCTGTGCTGGTGTGGTATAGCTTCCTCACTGCACACTTGCCAGACTCTGTGAGGGCAGCCTAGTCTGTGATGAAGGCAGAGACAGCTAAGATGAGAGGTCACCATGTCCAGGTTAATAGGGGAAAGTTCATACTCTATAGCGAGATGACTTTCAAAATTCTCAATTTGCTGAAGCAGATGGACTTGAGGTGGACCTTCCACAAGTAAGACAACTTATCCTCGACCTCACCTGTGAATTTAAATACTGGGACGTCTCTGCACCCAGATCATTTTCTCTCATTCCATTCTGGAATTCCTGCATTTTCTAGAGAAGCAGGGGAGGTCTTAAGACTTTTTTTGTGAGCTAATACAACTCTCCAAAGCCGACGTTACCATCAGTGGCTTCAGTCCCTCAGCTGTATTGGTAATAACAATATTATTAGATGCCAAAGGACAGGCATGCAGTGCTTGGCTCCTGGGCCAGCCAGCAGGGACTTGTTGAAATCCAACTCCACTTTGTAAGCTAAATGAAAACCCATGAGCAGCCCCAGTCAGGATTAGAAGGGCGACTTCTGAGCTCTCACCTGAAAGCCTCCCTCTCACACATTTGATTTAAAACAATCACTACTTATTTGCTGTGGACTTTTCTTTCATTATAGTCCAACCCTGATATTTAATCAGTCTCTGCTATGTTCTGTTTGAACAAGTTGATGCTAAACCACAATAAAAAAGAAGAGTCTAAGAAATGTCATCACTGCCATATTATCCCCTCTCTGTGAACACATTCATAATGCATTATGATTTCAATAGGCAGGTTGTTTGTAATTAAAATTAATACAGAATTAAAGCTGTATTTGTGGTGATGGCCTCCCTTAATTTGGCTTTCATCAATTAGACCAGAAAATTGGGAGGTGGGGGATGAGGTACGAACTGTGAATTAGGAATTTATATTACATTCATTAATCACTACATGAGAGAAGATTTGAGAGCCAATCTCTCCTTTATCTAACACCTCAGACTAAGATAGCATTGCATTTACTAAGAAAATGGTTTTGTATACTTTATTAAGCATAGCTGGTAATAAAGTGAAATCCTGCTGAACAAAAATCGACTGAGATATTATATCTTCTGGGTGGTTGGGGCTTCTGAATTCATTGTGCTTTTTGCATGATGATATTTTCACCTTTCCCCCACTTTCACGTCACCTCACTTCAGTGTCTCCTCATTTCTAGGGACTCCTTTCACCTCTATTCAGCCAGGAGCAAAGAGATGAAAAATGAGCATGAAATAAGTGAAGAAAAGTATTGATGTAACCAACCGTCTTATTAAATAAGAAACACAGAAACAATGTAAAAGAGAAAGCCAAGAGGTCAGAGCTCAGAGCTAAAATCTCACCCTTCCTCCTGCTGTCCCAGCTTCGCGAAAAAAAACCTACTTCCTGTCAGTTCGTTTTTTTATAGTATGTCGTTCTGCCTTCTCATTGGTTGTAAACCCAAACACATGACTGCCTCGTCACTGTCTGAATGTACAGCCCCCTAGGTCTTAAAGGCATATGTCTCCAATGCTGACTGTATCCCTGAACACACAGAGATCTTATGGGATTAAAGGCGTGTGCCACCACCGCCACACTCTTGCTATGGCTCTAATAGCTCTGACCCCCGGACAACTTTATTTATTAACATACAATCAAAATAATATTTCAGTACAATTAGATTACCACCACAGAAAAGGGTACCAGTGTGCATGCATTTATCTGATACATGACTGTAAGTTGTGGGGTGGTACTTAAGATAGTCGACCATCAGTGACCACACACACACACACACACACACACACACACACACACACACACCACTCAAAGTGAATGCTAACCAGAAATAGTCACTGTTTTGGGTCATCTAAAAATCATTTCTCCCTATATAAATGTGAAAAAAAAAAAAAACCTTCCAAATGCTATCTCCAAGGCTAGTGTGTCCTGACTAAGAGTGAAGGTGCTCCCTGAAAGACATCAACCACGAAATCCAATTTTAAAAGAAGCAGCTTACATATACCCAGTGAATGGAGATACTGAACCAGCTACTAAGTAAACACAAAGGAAACCCTGCACTCAGATGACTTCACCATGGAATACCTTCAGGCTTTTAAAGAATTTGGACAGTGTTTCACAAACTCTCTCAAAATACAAAAAGCATGATCTCTTATTTCTTTTTATGAGGACAGTATTACTATGATAACCAAATCCGCCAAGGATATCACAAGAGAGAAAATCATGGACACATATCTCTTATGAATGTGGGTACAAAACGTGAAAGACTGGCTGATTCTCTCTAATGCCAGAATTAACACAGGAATGCCTGTTTTCAGTCAGTTCTGTTTAATGTTGTACTGATCAGAAAAAAATCAGAGAAAAGAAAAAAATGTAAGGCAAACAAGTTAAAAAAGAAGTAAAACTTTTCTTCCTCTGGCTCATGTGATCTCATATACATAGATATTCTTGGGCCAGCAAGATTGCACAACAGATAAAGGATCCTGCTGCTAAGCCTGAGGACTTGAGTTCAGTTTCTGGCACTTACATGGTGAAAGGGAAATACCTACCCCAGCAAGTCGTCCTCTGACCTCCACATGTAGGCAAAGACATGCATGCATGTGAGCATGGGTGTGCATATGTATGCATGCATAGCCATGTGTCGTTGTCCACATGCGCACAAATAAAACTAATAATGAAAATCTTTCGGAGTTCATTCATAATATAATTAACATTCTGTTAGAGTTAATAAAAGAGCTCAGCAAGGCTTCCAGATAAAAGATCTATATGCAAAATCAATTTTATTTCTACATATGTACAATAAACAGCCTGAATATAAATTAAGGGAGCAGTGCAATTTATAATAGCATCATCATGCATAACCTATGTGGGAATAAAGTGGGAATAAAGTTATAAAAATGCAAAATGTAAACTGTAGAAACTATAAAACACTTCTGAAATGTAAACATCCTTGGTTTGTTGATTCAAAGACAACATTATTAATATAATGATGTCACCTAAGCTTATCCACAGATTTCCTAAGTCCCTATCAGATCCCCAGATTATATCATCTTTGAGAAAATGTACAAACTGATAGTAAAATCTGTACGCAATGGAAACGAGTCCAGGACGAAAGCTTCAGAATTCACATGAATTCCAAAAGTCATTATGAAGTGATTGCAGTCAAGACGAGGATAACGTGCTACTGACACAGAACAGAAGTACAGATCAGCAAACTGAGACTTGCAACTGAGAACTAATTAGTTCATCAATATTTCAGAAACAAACCTGTAGAGTTGTAATTGGCTGATTTCAGATGAGCCTTCTCTAGGGAGCCCCGGAGTCAGCTCAAGGCTCCCCAAGACCAAGTTCTCAGCACAAAGATTTATTTGCCCCAGAAGATGGGGAAAAATAGACAAAGACAGGAGATAGAGGAAGAAGGAGAAGGGTAAGGGAACAAGGGAAAGGAAGCAGGGGTATTTGTCCTGGAGGACAAAGGCTGACTGCCTCTCCATAGAGAGGAAACAGATGTGGCCCATGAGCAAATGATGATTTAAAAAGGTAAAGGGGGAAACCATGTGTTAGGATGAGGTATGTAATTTTAATTGGGCTTGTTAATTATGTGAGCCAAAGGGGACTTTTGATTGTTGGACTTCAATACTTTGATAGCTAGACCTTGGTAGTCAGACTCAAGAGGAGGAAGTGGCCAAATAAGGGAATAGACCTTGGGGGCGAGCTTTATGAATGTGATCTAACGGCCTTTAGCAAGGCAGAGAGAATGGCGGAGAAGGACAAACCCTACCAGAGCCGTGCTTGCCATGCTCAGGCAGGCTGGAGTCCCTTTACCATCTTAGTTCATCTAATAGAAAACAAAACAACAACAACAAAACAAATCCTTTCTACAAATGATGCATTCATTATCTTACTGTTTCTGTACAGATGTCTTACTGTGTCGTTGGGCACCTAAATAGTAGATGAGGGGAAAATCCCTTCCTAAAACATTCCATCTGAGAAATGGAAAGAAATGGTCGTTAGATGACATCATTTTTTTTTTTTTTTATCTATTTACAGATTTGGTATACAGAGTGTATATTTAAATAGACATACATTCAACAGCCACATTGCTGATGTCAAACTCTTTTTCACTTCTTTTGGCCTTTCCAAATATTATAATATAGCCAAATAGATATTTCTGAGTTTATCTAAGTGGTAGTTTGAATGAGATGTCTCCCATAGTCTCAGGCATTTAGATGCTTGGTCCCCTGTTGGTGGTACTGTTTAGGAAGCATGGCCTTGCCGGATAAATTATGTCCCTGAGGGTGAGCTTTGAGGTTTTCTGGGTACTACCTTCTCTGTTTCAGGCTTGTGCTTAAAGTTGTAAACTCTCAGCCTGCTTCTCCAGCCAACATGTCGGCGTGCTGCCATACTTCCCTTCAGTGATAGTGGTGGATTCTTATCCCTATGGAACTATGAGCCCAAACAAATCCTTCCTTCTGTAACTTACCTTTGTCTTATCACAGAAATGTAAAGTAACTAATACAGCTAGTCTCTGGATTTAACTGTAAATTTGCAAGTACTAACAAAGACTGTATAACAGGACAAATTTCACCATGAAGATGTAATAAGCTAAATTTAGGAAATGGGATACTCCTCAGATCACGTCCTGTGCTCTCACCATGTAACTGTAAGTGAAAAGCATAGAAAGGGAACCCATTAAAATACAGACGATATAGGTACCACGTTGAAAAAAAACTAAAATTTACAGAGTCTAAAAAAAAAAAATAACTGAGTGGTATAAGTTTAAAAAATATTCAGAATTAATTGCTTTAAAATCAAAACAACAGCACTATGACAGTAAAAGAAAAGGAGCGATAAGCTTGAGATGGAGTCCATGGAAGACTGTCTGTAGTACCGAGAATATTTGTTTCTTTTTTAATTTTTGTTTGTTTATTTATTTATTTGCATACTTATTTGTGGTGCTTAGGATTAAACTCAGGGTTCACTTTTGTTAGACAAGTCCTCTGCCACTGAACTATAGCTACAGCCCTTAAATTTCTATTTCATGAGCTAAACATGTTGATTCGTTATGATCAATAAGTACAGTGTTTGATTCATGTGGTTCTATGTATTCGTGTTTTCTTTTTGTGAGACAAAAATGAGCCAAAGACCAAAATGCTTTCACCCTAAAACTAAGGCCTAAGATTTCTCCTTCTAGGAATAGGCCAATAGTTACTAAAACCAGTCAGTCCAGATTCCAGAAACCAGGAAGTATAAAAGTACAGAGTCACAAGGTAGTCACGAGGTAATACCTGCCTGACTATGGAAATGTCCTCTCCCTGGTTTCCAGAGTAACTGACCACAGAAATGCCCCCACCTGAGGGCAGCCAATGAGAAATGGTGGTGGGCAACTACTCTCTTAGAAGTAATTTCTAGAAGTCCCTAGAAGCGAGCCAATCAGAATTGTACCCATACTAGCACCCCTAAATGATGTACCCTTGTGATCTTTCCCTTTAAAAACTGAGCTTGCAGACAGGCGGGCACTTCCTCCAGCCTCTACTGCGTTGGATGTATTGGATGAAGTCCCTGCCTAGGCTTGTATTGCTTTTAGACATCCAGAATTAAACCTTGCTTTTGCATTCTGGCATGCTTGTCTTTGGTGGTCTCTCTGGGGGGTCACGATCTGGGCACAACACTTTTAACAATAAAGATATTTTAAGTGGGCTGGTTCATATTATGAAAGAGGGCTAGTGTAACTTGTTCAACTGTATATGCATCTGATACATCACAGGCAACATTGGAAGTTTTTGAGTAGAGAGTGACATGATCATAATGGCCCATTAGAAAATTAATCAAGCAATGTGTGGAATAGATTAATGGACCAAAGATGAGAAGACGTTCAGCAGATGATGAAGCAGCTTCGAAAAGAGTTAATTAAAATCTGACCCAGGGTAAAAACAGATGTGACAGGGTTTGCAGATGCGGAGTAAGTCGTGTGCACTGACTGAACATGTTTAGGGAAAATGGACGTTTAAGAATGACCAAGAAGATTTTTGTGTAATTTTTTTTAAAATATAAATTCATGTATTTTGTCTTTAATGAATCAAGGGCTTACTATGTAGCTCCAGGACCGCCTCAGACTTGTGCTTTTTCTTCCTCGGCCCCCTGAGTTCTAGGGTTAGAAGTATATAACACCTAGACCAGGATAAGATTTCCTTACCGAGCTAAGAGGCTCGTAGCATAACCAGCAACATAAATCAAGAGAACCCATGTGAAGTGTTCACAAGTATGATGACAGCAGAAGTATAGACCCCAGTGCTGTCCCAGTCTTCAGCTAAACTTCATTCTTTTCACCTACTGATCTGTGATCTTGAGTAACTAAGCCTTTTAAAAACACAATAGACTCATCAATAAAGTGGGAGCAATGTCAGAACTCATTTAAGGAGGTTATTGTGAGGAAGATTCAATATTACCATCCAAGCAGAAATGCCTGGCATGCAGTGAAGATGATGGTGGTGGTTGTAGGTGCTCATCTGGACCTTGAAAGATACCGGGACTGACACTAATACGCATGTGAGTTCACCTTCCAAATGCTTAAAAGTGGAGTAAATTAGCTTTCTATGGGGAAAGATGAAAAATTTTAAAGAATTTTCTGGATTTTCTGTGTACTTAACTAATGGAGGCAGGGTTACAAAGATGTGTCTGATACATATTACTAAAAATACTTTTGTTTCCCTTGGTTCTATCAATACTTTTGTCCTAATATTTCATTAGAAGGATTCTAGAACATTTCCTTATTCATTAGGAGTAATTCAGAGCCATGAAGGGCCATGTGGACTGGCTTCTCATCTGCCTGCCATTAGCAGATAAGGGAGGATGAGTTCCATATCCCCCCCTCCCCACCCATCAACTGGACTCTAGTCACCTGTGCACAAAGTCACCTAGTTGCAAGGTTTCTCAGTGCCCTTGGATTTTGTGGTCCTGAGGCTTTGTGGTTTTAATGGACACAGTTTGCTGATGTAACAGGAGACACACTGGATCATAGATCCCCAGGTTGTGATGACTGTTCACTTCTCTCCTCTTCTTCCTCTTTGCTTTGTGTGTGGTTTGCCTGCATTTGTATGTGTGTGCACTGTGATTCCTTCTTCACTTTGTTATGCTAAGGCAGGGTCTCTTGTACAACCCAGAGCTCACATACTCTGACCCAACTTGCCTGGGGATCAGGTCTCTGCTTCTGGAGCTCCAGGGCTTAGAGATCATAATTAGTAATCAGGCTTTTCAGGCTTTTATGTGGGTGCTGGTGATGTGACCTATGGTCCTCACTCTTTAGTGACTGAGCCATCTTCCTAGTCCTACTCTGTCTTTTGAATGGTCCAAACTAAAGACTTTAAAGAATATAAGCCTAGTGCTTATTTGGATGGTGTTTTGTCGACTTTAACCTAAGATATAGTCTCACTTAACATAATGCCTGGTCTGCCACTCAACAGTCAGGTCCAAGTTGTTAGCATTGGACAGGACCAAAACAAACCAACAGTCTTCAGTTCTACATCATTTTTAGTTTTGCCTTGAGTATTAAATATTTGACAAAGCCACTCTTTATTGTATTTATTTGCTTCCTCTAAGACTTATTAAATGATAGCAAGTCCCTCTTCGTCACATAGAAGGCTCCAATGCCTCTTCTGGAATGCTGGGTATTTGGGGAGAAATTCATATGGAAGATCTTCATGGAGTTCTTTCTCTTACTACATTCAAGTGTACCTGGGAACTTTGTTTCACATTTCCCAGTGACTCTCAATATCATAATTTTAGGGCTCAAATTGATTCATTTTCTCAAAGGATGTGTTGCCTGCCTCAATTAACAATTTTAAAATAATTTTGATATGAAATCTCTGTCTTCCCCAAGATAATTTGCAAGAGGCCACATTTCCATTGAAACAATTTTGAAAAAAGGTATTGATTACAAAATACATATGCAGGAGGATATGGGCAAGCTTCTGGAGTATTTGTGACTGAAGAAAAGAAGTCTTCAGGAAAATATAAATACAGTGAGGTGAGCCCATCAGTCAGTCCATGGGCAGTTTGTCCCTTTGGGGTGTTTCCAGAAGCTGTAGGTAGAAAGATGCTATAGAGTTATACAAGGGAATGTACAGAATTCCTAAAGAAAGCAAAAGCTGGGTACATATCTTGGAAATTTCTTGGGACTGAGAACATAAATGTCAAAATTTAGAGTTTCTAATCATTGAGGATTGAGACAGGTGCCGTAGGCAATTCATCTTGAAACTTTTAACTGTGCTTTCTCTAGACAGTAACCCATAATCCAATGGAGATCCTAATGAAAAGCACCTGGAAACCTGAATTGAGATTTCAGCAGGTATGATAGTGAGGAGACGAAGCTTAATATTTTAGGGTTTGGCAACTAGAAAGCCCCCCCCACACACACACACACAAAGAAAGAAAAATAGTACCTATGCTGAGTAGTTTTCGTCAACTTGAGAAAATGCCTCCATCAGATTGGGCTGTAGGGAAATTTGAGGAGCATTTTCTTGGTTAATGATTGATATGGGAGAGACCAGGCCACTGTGTGTGGTTCCATCCCTGGACACGTGGTACTGAATTCCATAAGAAAGCCATAGTGAACAAGCCAGTAAGCGACTTCTTCCAAGGTCTCTGTTTCCATTTCTCCCTTCGGGTTTCTATCTTGAGTTTCTGCCCTGACTTCCACTAACAATGGACTATAAACTTTACAAAGCCGTTTACTGTTCAAGTTGCTTTTGCCATGGTATTTATCACAACAATAAGTGTAAACTAGAACATTACCTTCCAGTGTGGACCAAGATAGAGCTACATCCCAGGATGGAGAGATACGGGTGCAAACGTCAGCTTTCCCGTGATTAATATTGAACAGAGACATGCTAGATTCTGTTAGAAAAATGCAAGTTAAAAAACCATAATGGATTCAATACCTCTGGATCGGGATAGCTTGGTCCAAAACAGCAACTGCAAACAGCGCTGACGAAGCTGAAGTCAGTGGGAACACAGAGCAGCTAGCCATCGCCTCTGATAGAGCGGGAAGCAGCTCAGCCACTGCGCAGAATGGGTTGGAAGCAGCTAGTGAAGCTCAACAGACACATGACTGCAATCCAGTAAGTGCATTCCGATTCAGAGACCACACAATATACATATTCATGTTCGCCAGAAAGACACACAGGAAAACCATAGCTCAGATCCCTATCAGTAATAGAAAGGGTAAATCGTTGGGAATTTACGGGATGGACATGATACAATAACACGAAGATAAACTGCTCCTCGGAAGGATGGGCCTCTTAAACATGAGAAAGAACAAAGGAGGCCTCTGTTCTCCCATTTGGTTGTTCCTTTGGAGAATTTCCCCACGTAGTATACACTCACTAAAATACTACTTCTAAGGTTGATCTAACATTTACCTATCCAGTTGTAACTGATCCCAGATTGTAAGATGTTTATTTTTATTTCATCATTTGAAATCATTTGGTGTATTCCTTTAAAAATGGATTTAAACTGGATTTATGTAAAATGGAAAGTTGATAACACAACAATGCAAAATTGACTCCAATATGCAGCTCATGTTCTCACCAGCACTAAACACTATCTTATTAAGCTATGTCAAAATGATTTTAGTAATTATATCTTATTTTAAATCATGATTGACTGATTTCTAGTGTACTTGTTTAAAATTGCATTTACATTCAGCTTCCTATGACTTTTTTTTTTGTTGGCTTTTTTTGAGATGTCAGTTTTCCTTAATGTTTCCTAAAGTTTTTTATATGATAAAGATAACATTAGCTATTTAGTAACTAATGACGAGAGGGGCATAGAACAGAGTAGTAGGAATGGCACCTAGATCCTCACCAGTCTAGTCAAGTACCCTATCCATAAGCCACACTGCTGACCCAGGACAACTGAATTTTCAGGTCATTTATGATGCTGGAGACAAGAAAAGTTTCTAAGTTAATTAAGCTGAAAAGTTTTCCCCTTAGTTTTCCTTTATTGAATTTGTGCTTGGATAATCTATAGTCATTTCAAGACACCACAAGATATGTTAGAGTTAGCTTTTGTGTATCAATTTTGACTAGACCACAGGGTGCTCAGATATTGGGATAAAGAGTGCAGTGTGTGTGTGTGAAAGAGAGAGGTGTGGGGGCACAGAAAAAGACTAGGAGAATTCTGGTTGAGAATGTTCAAATTGGTAGACTGAGTAAGGCAGATCGGAATCTCCATTGTGGGTAGTGCTCAGGAAATTCACTGGCAATCTGAACAGAACAAAAGCAACAGAATGTTTCACTCCTTACCTACCCATATCTAAGCTGGGGCCTGTTCTCTTAATTAGAACTCAGAATCAGATTGTTACTTACAGGGTATCTAACTTGTCAGTGGCAGAACTCAGAGTTCTTTACCTCCATAATAGTATGGAGCTCAATCTTTATAATAAATAGATGATAGATAGATGATAGATAGATAGATGATAAATAGATAGACAGACAAACAGATGATTGCTATATATATATATATATACATATATATATATATATAGAGAGAGAGAGAGAGAGAAAGAGATAGGCAGACAGACAATAGGTAGATTTATAGATCGATAGAGATAGTTAGATAGATAGATAGATAGATAGATAGATAGATAGATATCATATTGGTTCAATTTCTCTGGAGAATCATAATTAATAAAAATTTCCACTTACTTTTTCCTCTAAGATTTCATTGTTGTTCCTTATTTAATTCTTAACATGACCCGAGAGTTCACTGCAAAGAGGATATCAAATCTTGTTCTTTGTTACCCTGAATAACCAACTCTTTGTTTCTGCATTTGGAAGTAAGTCAACTCTTCTGTCCTCAGTGTCATCATTGCACACATGCTTGTCTCTATCCTACCTACCTTCTTCACAGCTCGGTCCTCACATCTCCACCCACAGTCTTGGGTGAGACCCTTCACCTTCTCCTGGTACCAGGTTTTCCTTTGAGCATGTGTGTAAGAATCAGTGCCTGACACCTTTTCTGCTGGACAGACCCTGGCTGTCATGCAAGGCTCACACATTGGCCAGCTCATGAAGTCAGTTCTGTTCTCAGCATGTGTCCATGAACAGCTCAGGTGCATGGATGACGTCACTAGTACCAGAGGTTTATTTGCTTGTTTTTAACTGTAAATCTCTGTCTCCCTTTTTGCCAATTCTGTTCTGTTGAAAAGTTCTAGGCTAATAATGACTACAATAAAATAAGAACCACCGCATAGCCAGTGGTATAGTCATTAAGAAGATGTGAAAATTGTAATAATAATTCTTAACCACATTAAAATTGACATGCTGTTAATTTAAGAAATAGATATAGGATAGACTTCACCAGATAAATTTAAAAAAAAAACTTCACAGTAAACTTAAATTTCAGATAAATAACAATTTGAATGCTTAGACATCACAACCACAGGATCAACCTAGGCACCTTGGTAAGACATTTCTGTCTCATAAGAAAAATTTAAAGGAAGTTTAGGTTGTGTTTCAGTGATCCGTTGCTGGTATAGCATGCAGGAAGTCCTGGGTTCAGTCTCCAAGACCAGGGCTGCAAAACCAAAACTGCATCAACCACAGACCAGTATGTATTTTTAAATTAGATATCCATACAGTTTCTGGAAATCGTAACATGAAAGTATGTTACACCCAGAAAAGCATTTACCAAATAAAAGTAAAATAATAAGATGAAAAGGAAGGGCAATAGTTTACTGTTTACATTTTTTTCTATTTTTCTACATTGAGCTGCCATCACCTGAGTAAGTGGCACAGGACCTTTGCTTGGTGTGTGTGCTGTGGATATCCTTCTATATAAATAAAACACTGATGGCCAGGGACCAGGCAGGAAGTAGGTGGCCAGGCAGGAAGTAGGTGGGACAAGGAGAGAGGAGAATTCTGGGAAGTGGAAGGCTGAGAGGGAGACACTGCAGCCACCGCCAGGAGAAGCAGCATGTGAAGACGCTGGTAAGCCACCAGCCACGTGGCAAGGTATAGATTTATAGAAATGGGTTAATTTAAGATATAAGAACAGTTAGCAAGAAGCCTGCCACGGCCATACAGTTTATAAGTGATATAAGCGTCTGAGTGGTTATTTTATAAGTGGATTGTGGGACTGCGGGGCTTGGGGAACCTGGAGAGAAGCTCTCCAGCAACATGTGTGTGTGTGTGTGTGTGTGTGTGTGTGTGTGTGTGTGTGTGTTATGTACATGTGTATGCATACATCTATCTATCTATCTATCTATCTATCTATCTATCTATCTATCTATCTATCTATGTAATGGGAAGGATTGGCTCACACAATTATAGAAGCTAAGAAGCCCTACAACATGCTATTGTTGTATATTGATATAATATTGGTATAATCCAAATATTAAGTCAGAACCAGCTTAAGCAGACAGCAAATTCACCTGGCCTCTATCTTTTGTTCTATCCATCTCTTGAAGAATTGGATGGCTCTCACTCACTTTACTCCATCAGCTGACTGCTACAGCTAAACTCAGTGCTAATCTCATTTAAAATGACCTCCACAGACACACCCAGAAGTCATGTTTGACCAGTTTTCCCATCATCCCCTTAGCTCAGTTAAGTTGGCACACACAACAGATTGCCTATTACCTTTCCTCCCTTCACAAACCGCATCCCTCTGCTTCTGCAGAGGCGATGATGATAAAGGAAGTAGAAGTGGGGGAGGGAAATAGAAGGATTTTAAATTAAATTGTCTTTTCCCAAAATTCTTAGCTGAACTGATCTTGTGTTATCCTCTTGCTGATGGTGACAGCTGTGCTGCCCTGGGTGATGCTGATTCATTCTCGAATTAAAACAATAAAATTTACTAACAACTCTACAAGTCCTCGAGTGAAGAGATCTATAAACTGCTCTCTCTTTCCTACAACTCCCTGAAATTACTTCTCCATCTCCCCTTCCTTTTAACTACAGGATTTAAGTACTCTTCTAAAGTCTCACAGCTCTATTTCTTCTCCCAGTTGGCTCTTAGCTTTGGTCTTGCTCAGCTTTTATTATTATTATTTTTTTTCCAAACTGCCTGATTTCCTGAGACAAGCAGAACTTGGAATCCGACAGACACAGTCTCTGATACTGTTCTCTTTCTCACTAGTAATATGTATGTTAGAGACCCTCACCCAGGCCAGTGTTGTTATCTGCACAAAAAGAACCTAGCAACATCATTGCAGAAATTATTTGGTAATGTTGCAATCAAGGTTTTCTGGACTACTTCAGATGGGTTCAGGCCTTAGATACAGTTTTCCTTTGAAAAACAATTTACATTCAGTCTCAAGAACAAAGAAGATACACCAGGAATGTTGAATCCTTGCATTATGGTCAGAAAGACATAACAGACAATCTTAGTGATGGAGAATTGGCAAAAGCCACAGTCTTGAGGGAATACAGGTACACACACACACACACACACACACACACACACACACACACACAGAGAGAGAGAGAGAGAGAGAGCAGTGCCTTCCTGGAGATGAAGTTGACAGCAAACAGGGCTTTGCACTTATCTGTGGATGGATTCTTAAAGCTAGCTTTTATTGCATGACCACAAAAATCCTGTCCTAAGACACTGTGTAGTTGCATTTGTGTTATTTGGCGTTTTCGATAGGCATGTACATGGAGAGTGTCATAGTTATTTCATTAACAAAGCCAGCAAACATTTTTGTTCCTGTTTAACAAGTGAAATAACAGGAGCTTCAGGGAGGAAGTGTGCAAGGCAATGTTATTAGGAAGGAATCAGCCCAAGAGCAATCTCTTTTTACATACACATACAATGGGTGTCACAGGCACAGTGCTGGCTTGGAAGAATGTGATTCCAGAGACACTTTGAGAATTTCTGTACTAATTAAGGACTCTGTCCCACAGTGATGAAGTCCCCCTGTGGCTAAGTAATATATGCCGCCCCATATTTAGAAGAATTATTGGAAAATATTTAATCCCTCATTCAGAGGAGATTAGAAGGGTAGTCTCATAAATTAGAATAATAATTACAGGTAGAGATCTGAAACCGTGACTTCTTAGCCTCGAACTGCTCTTATCAGGTGTGGATAAGCTACCAAAACCCTGTAGGTCTCCTTCTTTGCCCATAATAAAAACAAATTCAGCTCTATTGTGATTGTAATGAGAGCAGACACTCAATAAGCAAAATATCTCCACTGATGTTTATCTACAATTCAAAAACTATCTTGCACTCACAGTCTTCTTCCCCCAAACAGTGATATCCATCTACTTGTGCCATTTCCAGACAGTTTTAGTGAAATGGAGTTGGAAATAAATATATATGCTTAGACCTAAAGAAACAACAAGCAAAATGAAATTTTCCAAGTGAAAGAATACAGTTGGGAATTTAACTTCTATTTAACATCTATTGATTAGGCCACTGCAAATCCACAAATACCACCATTCAACATTTGTTCCTTGGAGTCTCTGAAGTGCCGGGCATTGGACATTTGAGATAAGAGCTCTGTTTCCAAGGCCTTTCTCAAAAGCATTTACACCTGCATGAAGTTAGTGTCTTACAGAGAAGGCCAGCACAATGCAACATAGTGCCATAGCAGATGATACTGAGAGGTAAAGAAGAGAAAAGCCCAGAGACTCTGCCTAGAAGATTCTCTGAAGTGGGGATCATTATGTCTCATGGAAGAAATAAAAGTTGTATTGGACATGGGACACTGACAATGAAAAACTTTGATTGCCTGAATACTACCTATTTACGCCTTTGTAATTATGACAACAATATGGTGAGTCAAAATTATTAGTCACCAGGCCAGCAAGATGGATCAGTAGCTGACAGTGCCTGCTGCCAAGCCGAATGACTTGAGTTTGATTCTGGAGACCGTGTGTGGTGGAGGGCAGGAACCATGTCACTTTGGTTATCCTCTGGCCACCACCAAACCCACTTGCCATGCACAAGAAATAAATCATTTGATAAATTGTTAAAAATTAGGTAGCATACCTCACACCAACACACATACTAAACCTAACAGCCACTCTTCACCCAAAGAATAAACAAATAATAAATACATGTTTTTCCCTCTTCCTAGAACCTTCAACACTTCTGCCTTTGGAAGATTCTTAATATAATTGCTTCTTTCTGCCTTTCCATGATAGAAGCTAGAAAATTGAGTTTTCCTGTCTCTTTCACAAGTAAGGCACAGCTGTCGACAGTGTGTGACATAAACAAAAACACTATCACCACATGGTATATTTGTTCAACTTTTCTCTACTTCGGAGTTTTATAAGTGAAATCCTAAGCAGTGAGCAAATATTGGCTAGAGATCCTAGATGAGGCATGTTAGTCAGTTTTTCTGTTACCATGACTACATCAACTTTAAGGGGAGAAGGTTTAGTTCTGAACTTTCCGTTCTTGCTCTCGGGCCCATGGCAGGGCAGTTCATCACGGCGGAAACACACGCAAGGCAGAAGATGCTTCTTACAGCATGGGGACAATGAGGCGGCAGCAAAGAGAAAAGGAGCTTGTACAACAGAGTTCCTCTCAGCTACGAATCCGGAGATGGATCCACGTAATGGTAAGTGTAGGGGCCTTCGTGATGCAATCACCAATCTAAAACCTGCATCTGAATCCTTCTGTGTTGGGGATCAGGCCCTCGACACGCAAGCTTTTGCGGAACATTTCCGATAGAAACTTTAAGAAGAGGTCATCCACATGAAAGAATGAGATCCCGTGGAGCCAGCTTCCTGGGAAGGCCAGAGGTGTAGAAGTGTTGAGGTTTGTGTTGCCATTGATCCTGAGGGCAAGACTGGGACCCAGCAGCAGTGAACTTGTCCTGTAGTACCCAGTGTTCGGGAGCTATGGAGTAAGAGGTCCACCATCAAGCACTTCTCCACGACTGTGACACTGATTAATGAACTAAATTCTTAGGGAGGCAGAGGGAGGCTGACTACAGGACAAACAAACATTAGAGACATGGCTATGATGATGAAAAAAATGGAGGGATGCATCTCTTCCAGTTTAACTAAAAGCAAAAAGGAAACCCACCCACCCACCCCGCAAAAGTAACTATAGGGGACTATGTACAGATCTGGTGTCCATAATGATAGCATCTCTACGATAAGCCAGAGAGGAGGGGAGAGCCGTTGAGGCAGAAATGTGTCAAGTGTAAGGGAGGTTGAAGATGACCCCACCGGTTTATTGCAGTCCAGAATTGTGGTTTGGAAATTATTCCAGAATTTCTGGAAACTGCTGAAGATTCAGAAGTAGCGCCAATCTACAGGTCATATATTTTCCCAGCAGCACATGGCGTCCTGGATATAGATTCAAATAATGTAGATAATTAAGTTTGTCTGAGATGGAGCTCTTGCCAAATGGAAGCAATGAATAGACAAGCTAGCAAGAGAATTTATTTCCTGAAGGTCTGATTTTTGTCTTTTGTTAAGGTGAGAAGCAGAAAGAGCCTTCAATCTTAACGCTACACTGAAAAGAAACATTACAATTTTAATTGTTCATTCCTTGAAAATTTCATAGATAATAATTGTGAAAGGCATTCATTAGTTGAGAAAAACTATGTAAATTGTGACGCTTGTAGCACATTAAGCAAAACCGCAGTCCGCATTTTAAATTCCTGTTATCAGGAACAACAGTTCAAAGAATAATGAAATAAGTCATTTTCTTACATTCATAGCACACACTTGTTATTCTCCATCTCTTAGAAAAAAAGCAGTCTATACAGATGAATTTGAGTGCTTTTTCATTAGTATAAATAAAATGTTAAGTAGTGTAAGGAATTGCTGTAAATGCTGTAGACGGAAGCACTTTCAGTAATGTTTTTCTTGAACAATGGTGGCAGTTTAAAAAAAAAAAACCAACATTTCAGGACTTGTTTGTGATGATGACAACATAGACCCAAAGAAGTACAATCTCTTTTCTTGAGAAGCACATGACATGAACAGTGGGAAGAGGGACTCGTGAAGGGGATTTCTCATCCTTACCGTGGCCCACAGGGTCCAGGTATGTGTTAAGGAAGGTGTTTTTAGCATTTCTGTAGTGGCCTCCCCCACCCTTGGCCACCTATGCTCTCCAGTCTGGCTGACATTCCTCCAGGACTTTGTCTTCTTCTCTTCTTCTTTATGTGTTTGTTTTGTTGGGGAGATTTTTCTTTTGTTATTCATTTGTTCTTTTACTGTGTGTGTGTGTGTGTGTGTGTGTGTGTGTGTGTGTGTGTGTGTACACACGAAGGCCAACGGTCAACATTAAGCTTCAGCTTTCTCCAGCAGATACAAGAGGAAATCATGGCACCTATTGTGTGGTGGTCAGCTCTACAGGCTCTGGGAAGAATTTCTGTCACTCTTTTTCTCCTCAGGCTCAATGGCCACTCAGTTACATTCACAAGTATAGCAACACTGTCCTAGAGGTTATGACATGGCAAATGCAAAGATATTACGCATGCAAATGGTTACTGGACACACAGTTATCCATCATACTGGAACAGTCAGGTCATGCTATTAAGTAATAAAGAAAAGTACTTGAGTCCAGCTCATTCCCTTGCTGCACTCATTTTTTTTTTTAAATCATAATAACTTAGTATTGCTGGTACTCTTATCTCGTTTCCTTATAGCACTTATCAACATGGAGCATTGTGTTATGTGTTTTTTTTATGTTTTGCTTATCAGAAGCCTCTAGCCCTGGAATGTCCTTGGAATGGAAACACTGACATTGTTTCCTTGTGTCCTAGCACGGGGAACAGGCCCAGTATAAGGGACATACCCATATTGTGAATGACCAGTATGTGAATGAATGACCCTTCCTAGAACTGGAGTGACATATAGATCTTTCTGGTCCCACTGGTGCCTCCTGCCCTTGCGGTCTTCCACAGAGTGCACCTGTGTGTTTTACAACATGGCCTGTGAGCACAGGCTGCCCTTGACTGAAGTGGTTCTGATGGCCAAGCTCTGGGGTCCAAGCAGCATGCAATCTCATCCAGGAGCACAGCCCCAGCTCTAGAAATTCAGTTCTGTAACTTGGATTTCTGAGGGTGTACACCTCTGTCAGGTGGCTTTACATTAACGGCCATTTCAAGGAAGAGACAGCTTGGCAAAGCAAAAGGAATCGAGCCCTGCAAAGAACTCATCTCCGAGATTAAATCTTTGAAGATTCTCAGATAGCCATTATTGCTCTGGCTCCCTTCCAAGCGAGAGAGTCAGCAGAATGATCAGTGTCTTATCTCCCAGGTTAAGGATACTCACAGCCATTTCTTTTTGAGTGTATAAAATAAAAAATTTACTGAGTGGTTACTTCCTGTGTTTGGCAGTTTGAAAGATATACAGGATGTGTCTGGAACAGAGGGGGATTGTCAATAGCCAGTTTTCACACACTCGAAGACCTCATGGGCTTCTATAAATGGGTGCATGTGCTGCAATGTTTTTCTTAGTTGAAGTAATTGTTGATTACAGATATGTATGTATTGAATCTCCTCTTCAATACTGGAAAAGGTTTGCTTTTTGATGTATTATCAATGATGCGTTGTTGGAAGCCACTATGCCCAGATGGCATGATGGATGGACAATACAGCATCAAGAATAACTGGGTGACCAGCACTAAGGAAGTAGCATTTAAGGGTGGGGGCATACACAGTCAGAAGATATTTTATTTCAATAAAAATGACCTTTAAGGATCCATTATCTTCCGCTATTTGTCATGAAGAGAGCTGAAATTCCTCGGACATGGCACATTGAAAAACAAAATCAGAGAGGAACTCGTTACAGATGAATAGGAGATACAGAGCCAAAATGATATAAAATTGTTCTCCAAATCACTGGAACATTAAATAATTCATTATATTTTTCCACTCACTATCCCACAACTTTACCAATAATATCATATAATGAGTGCATGGATTTTATAAAACATTTTAAAATTAGTTATTATATTTAGGGGCCTCAGCAAAACTTTATGTGGGGTTCTACAGTTCATAGAAACAGCTCTGAGCTTTCCTGTGTCATGTACAAGGGTAGGTGATTAATTGGTGAAATTTAGTAAAAATTTTTATTCACTTTGCTGGTTATTTCCTAAGTAGTAGTTTTAGTAACTATTGTTAGATTTAAATTTATATTAAATTTTAGAGGTGTCTTAGTACAAAAATTCTTTGGAAAGTGTTTTGTGTATATATTGTCCTTCCAGTTGAGTAGGACACTCTGAAAGTACTTCAGGTATCTACAGTATTGCAAAGAGTTATCTCTGCAAACTGTAGTGAGAAGTGCCTGCATTCCTCTTTGAAAGTCTACAAAATAGCAACACCTGAGTTCTGTCTTGTAAATATGTTCATGTGCATTATATCCTGAAAAGTTTGAAATGTCTAATTGATCAGGGAGTCCATTAACCCCTTCATCACTTCCATATCCAGGCATATTGTTTGCTCCAATCTTGGAAATAACTGCACATTTGCTTCTACTACTGCAAACATTGTTTGTTCAACATTTTCAGGCAAATTTCCACACATGGCGGCTGTACACATCTCCAGGAGTGGCCATACCTAGGGAGAGCTGGTGTGCTTCAGAAGGTGGTATGGAAACATGTGGGTTGTCCCAACAATCACAGAGAATGATTGACATTTGGGGAGCATGAGCCTGAAGCTTGTGATGCAATGGAGGATAGTGTTGTACCCTAGATGACATTCCTACAGGTGAGAAGAATCCACTGTGATTGGTCTGATACTAAGACCTGAATCTGTCATTTATGCTACATGTAAAATACTGTGGTTTTATGATAATATAGTTTTTTTTCCAGTGAAATTTGTAGGATTGTAACTTCCATGCCAATTCAAATAAGTCTTTACTTTGCTTAAAATGTTCATAATCTGGTAACCATTTTGGAAAATCACATCATAGAGGGGAAAGCACTTAGTACTCTATACAGTCCACATGCAACAGTTTATCTGTAGTCTCAATGTCATTCATAAATCTACATAGAGAAGCAAATGTCTAGTCTAGTGTCTCAATCACATCTTCTCCTTTAGCATTATCAAACCTTTCTATATTGAAACCCATAGCATGTCTCACACAGTAAATATTTCTACTATCATTATACTAGAATTCTGGAATCTTGCTGCTTTTATTAAGCATGTTTATAAATAAGCAGTCTATATGACTTGGCATAGGTAAAAATTGTCACTTTGGAAAGATCTGGGGAAGCATTAGTACAGACGTCTACAGTGTAAGCCTCTGTCTACTGAGCCAGAGCCTAGGCTTGAAAGTTCAAGAGTACCAGGAGCAGCTGGTTTTCATTGCAGGATGGAGGACATGCTCAGGAAATCGGTCTCCTTTGGTGTTCATTCTCCCTTTGTCATCCTTATTGGTGACACACACACCTCCTAAGAAGAGCAGAGGGGAGATTCTGCAAGCCATAAAGAGTAGACTGAAGTACTAGGGTACTAAGTAACCTTTTTATAGCTGAGTCTATTCAGAGCTGAGTAGGTGATGCTGCTGTCACTGGAATGTCAGCCCTATAAAGGAGAAGACTGTATCTTTTTATAAGCATCACCTCCCTGGTCCTTAGGAGCATGCACTGGTACAGAATGGATGCTTGAGAACCACTGTGGATCTTAGTTTTCTGAACACTTCTGTATCATTATTACCAATTATTTTTATAGGCCTGAGCCTAAGTGCAATGTTGAACAGACTGTGTTTTGATAGTGGCAGCATCTCAGAATGTATTTTTGATAATTAAGTGTGGTTATAAAAAGCACAGTAATGTTTTTTTAATGCATAGAAGAATTAATAACTCACCCAAAAACATGAACTGACAGGCATGAGGGCTGGGAAGAATGCTTCAGAGCTTCCTCCATAGTACCGGGCCCTTGCAAGAAAGGCTCCACTGGCCAGAAATCTGCCTCAATGGTTTCCATCAGAAGTTTATTCTGAGTCTATTTATTATTCAAATAGAAGAAGAATTCAGCCAAATCATGAATCACTATCATTAATTATTCCCTGGGATTAAGGAATCAGTTATAACCATGTCTCCCTTTAATCCTGTTTTATTAATTTATATTCTTGGCAAACTCTTCTACTAAACGGATTCCAGCTTACCACAGGGACCCAGAGGAGAATGGAGGTCCCTGGGGTCAGAGAGCAGCATTTGCTTTAATTTGATAAAATAAATTAGCATGGGATTATGGGTGCTATTAGCATAAAATCCCCACTGCTGCTGCTCTGGCCTTCAGGAGAATGCTGAGTGATTGTGTTGACTCTTGTCTGAATTTCTATCAAAGACAGATTTCCAGAAGAGCTGTCCCAAAGTGATCAGGCGGATGGGAAGCTCTGGGTCTTTGGGAATGTGTGTGCTCATAGAGTAGTATGCATCCTAGCATGCGGAGAAGTGAAAGTTCTCTTTAAACTTAGAGAACCTCCTCCCCAGATCACCAATGGCACACTCCCCATGGCTTTTCCACTCTGGCAATGGAATGCAGGGCAACAGAACTCTCTGAGATAACCTCTCCAAAGGTTGGACTAAGCAGGCATGCCTTCATTCCCGCCCCTTCTCTCTCAGTCTCTGTCTGTCTCTCTGTCTCTGTCTCTGTCTCTCTCTCTCTCTGTTTCTCTGTCTCTCTGTCTCATCTCTGTCTCTGTCTCTCTGTCTCTGCCTCTCTCCCAAAACATTCAAATATCAAGCAGGTGCCATACAGTTGACAGAGACTGCCTAAAGCACAGTCTGTAAATGTCCTGGCATGGGAAAAGATGCATGACAAACACTTCTGTGACAGTCTTTATCTTCAGCCCCACCACCCTATTCCTGACCAGCCACTTTGTTCCTAGGGCAAACTGAGCTTGAGATGTATGGCTGTGAATATCACACCACCTACACAATATAAACACTAGAAAGCTGTAGCATGTGGAGGAACAGGTGAGCCTAAGAAAATGACTCCACTTTTCTCAATTCCCCTGTCCCCTCTGATGGCAACCAGGAGATGTGGCAATAAGAGAGTCAGTGTGCCAACCCCAAGAACTATAGGAAGCTATGGTTTAGAGTGTTAGATAATGTGATGTGCATGTTTAAAGATTGCAGTTTTCTGTATCTTTAAAACAGATATGCAATCGAGGAAATAAAGTCATTAGAGCTTAACAGATTGCTCACAATAAATGTTAACTGGGACATTGTTAAAGAGTGTTTTATATCTGGAAAAAGTATAGTTTACATATATTATATATCAGAAAGTAAAGGCCCTTAATACTGTAAAGGGAAATCCCATTAAAGGGGGAAGTAATGATTATTCTTTTAATTTAATTAGAGGCATAATTCAGTCATTCATTTTTTATTGGTATGTGTACAAAATTACATTTCTGTATTGTTTGGAGCAACATCTGCAGCTTTTGCAGGTGTTCATTTCCAAATCTCACTGTAAAAAAAAATGGTCTGTGTGTATGTGGTGTGTGTGTGTGTGTGTGTGTGTGTGTGTGTGTGTGTGTCCAGCTTTGCATGGGTACAAAGATGGTATCTGTGTGAATGTGTATGTCCCCAGCTCTGCATGGGTTCTGGGGACCCAGACTCTATTTCTGATGCCTATGTAGCAGGAACATTATCCACTGAGTCATCCTCCTCGCCCCCAAAGATGGTAACTGTGATAGAGTCTCATAGATTAAAAGGCGGTTTTTCTTCTCTTCTCCCTTATTTTTCTGTGTGTCTCTGTTTTCTTCCATCCTAATGTAGATGAGCATAAGCCTTTGAACTTTGTGATACTTAGGTATGGTGTAGGCTATCCTACCCATCAATAACCTGAGAGCAATCCTAGGCATGGAGTGAGGCTCTCACCAATACCTTGTTCCTCTGGAGCTGCTGTTATCAGTTAGCAAATGAAAATTCTAAGATTGCCCTGCAAAAGTGAGTTATTTCATTTCATGAAATTTGTATATGGGCTGTTCAAAGTTATTTGATATTAAAAATGTGAGAGGAAAACTCCACTGGGAGTCACAGTGCAGCAATAACATTTAAATAAATTACTGAACCTGACATCCAAATCGTTTATTTTTCAATACCCCACCACTCTTCATGATAATTCTCAGCCATAACCATGATGCGTTAGGTACCAGCCTGTTTATCAAACGTGGGCACACTACCTGTTTTGCCTTTAATCCAATTCCAAGCGCTTTATCTTAAGAACTTGAGAATGGAGGTGCAAGAAATGCTTCTACTCAAGTCTGCTTATACTTGGCTTCTCAAACCTACAATCCTCCTGCCTCGATCTTTCAAATCTGGAGGTTACAGACATTCACCACTATTCCCGGGAAGCCATCTGAAACTTGCTTTCTGTGGGTCATCTGAGAGTGGGCATTTGGCTTCAAGGACCATTCTTCCTATCAATAGTAGGCACTGATCTCAGATTCTTCTCTGAAAAACTCAGAATTACTTAGCCTTGAAATTCAGTCTGCATTTCAAAGTGAATGGTGACCCAACTGAGTCTGGTAAGTATACTACACTCATGACAATCTATGAATGAAATCTGTGTACAATCTATGAATGAAAAATAGGCTGGCAATGAATGGCCCTCCATGCCTCCCATTCCACCTCCGTGTCCACATAAAATGTGGTGCCAGGAGAGGGGTGTAGGGCCTGTGGTCATGCTGTTTCCTGTCTTGGCTTCTGGAAAGAGAGTAGAATGGGGAAGAATCTGGTCTAATAACTCAAAGCTTGAGGCTGCACACAGCCCACCATCTACACTATTATTGTGTTTCTCTATTTGTAATCCATCTCCTTATCTGTAATCTATTTGTGCTTATACACAAAGACCCAGGCTGCACTCAACCTTGGTCAAAGCAGCTTTATTTTGCAGTGGGCAACAGTCATCAGAGAGATGTATAACTGTCAGAGTGCTGAGAACAAGGGAATCAGTGTTCAGTCCGAAACAAGACATCTGTATTAGCCCCCTTCCACCAAGGCTCTGGGAAGGAGCATCTCAAAGATGGAGGTGGGAAGGATGCTAGATGCAGAAGATGAGGAAGAGTGCTGTGATATGCTGCCTGCTCATACTTGACCTGGCTATCACACTCATAAACTCATAGTAGCTGTGGTTACCTGCACAAGACCAAGCCAGCTAAAGTCCCAGCATGGATGGTAAAGGTGATCTCCAGGTTCCACCCCATACTGAGCAGCTATTGCCAATGGACAGTCACTGGAGGAAGGAGATTTTTTTGAAGATAGGGCCACTGGTAGCCACATGTGTGGGGGGTTGTAGGGGGACATAGTGGTAGACATGATCATATTCCATTGTATGTATGCATAAGATTCTCAAAAATAAAGACAATATTTTTTGACACCAATACTAACCAAACAAAGATGGTTCTTATGGGATTAAAAAATACTTTAAAACTATTATACTAATTTGTGACCTCCTGGAGTTTAGTTTACTCTGACAAAAACACATTCTTTAACATTAAATTTACTTTCTTGGGCAGGAGGAATAAACACAGACACATGCCTTCACACACATGTGTATGTATTCATGTATATACATACATATGCACACACATATATATGTGGTTTTTCCTCATGGGAGTGACAGTCAATAAAGAAAAGAACTTGGTATACACTAAGCTAGATACTCTCCGGCATCGTTGGCTTCCTCGAGTTACTGGGCTGGATGGGATTTGGAAATTGCTGTGAATGGTGTGACAGGGAATGAATTACACGAAGGAAGTGATACCTAGAGAGGTTTAAGTTGCAATCCTAAAACTGGAGGTTGTGAAGGGAGATCCTGTGTGGTCTCCATGGGTTGTGTGATGTGAGTATGTCAGTAGTGACAGGAACAAAAAAAAGTGAAGTTTAGGATTTTTTTAAAAAAAATATTTCCCTCTATTTCAAACTATTTTGCAACTTAAGCACTGTCTAGAGTCCAGTATCTATATATTCTCCAGTTATTAATTAGCAAGTATTGCATTATTTTACTTTAATTTTTCCATTTAATTTATTATTGTTGCATGCATGTGTACAAGTATGTTTTGTGAGTAAATGCGATTGTGTGTGTGTGTGTGTGTGTGTGTGTGTGTATGTGTGTGCATGTGTGTGCATTTGTGGATGTCAGAGAATAACTTTGAAGAATAGGTTGTCTCCTTCTAAGATGAGGGCTAGGAAACAATGCTAGGTCATTAGGTGCATCTCCTTGCTAAGCTACATTTTTCTGCCCTGATTTAATCTTTCTTTATCACTAAATTTAAAAAATAAAACAAAAAGCACAAAAACATAAATCTTCATTTACTTACTTGTATTTTTCAACATACCAAGTCTTTCATGTTTAGATGACTCTTGGATCTTTAAATTTTTTTATAAATCCACTGCAATCATTTTAGAGCCAAACACCTCTCCACTCTCAGCACATGGGCATATGTGTTGGAAGGTATGGATTTCAACTCTCCGATTTTCAGATTCTTAATTAACTCCCCCAGTGGTTCCTCTGTTCTTTTCTCCTTTAGTTCTTTTCACAAAAGAAAAGACTTTTTTTTTTTAAAAATTGCAGCCAAAGGCAGACGCAAAGGCTGCTTGGGAAGATGTCATGTGCTATGACAAGAGCATCTTAAATTCTGGCTCAAGTCTCTCAGCTGGGAGCGTCTTCCACTTCCATGTAAGATTTTTGCCTTAGGAACAATGTATCAACCAAGTGCACATGTAATGCAGGGAATTTCTGTAGAACTTGCATGAAGGTGGACCTTTAAGAGGACAGTTATGACTATCAGATAGCTTATACATGCATTGGTTCCATTGACTTTGGGTACAGCAGTAAGAGGAAAACACACCCAGCTTACACTTAACTACAGCACTTTTGCAGTCTCTTTCTAACCAATAGAAATGGCTTCACTAATGCCCCTTGATCATGTGACTAGCATTGTTTAAAACATCCCTGTGCACGCTTTACATTTTGAATCTCCTAAGTAAGGGGCTGTCTCATTCTTTACTTAGAACAGCTAGACAGAAGCTATTCAAAGGAAAAGGCATGATTAATCTATAGTTCTTATCAGGATCTTTCAAGTACCATTCAAAACACAAGATAAGCACTGTAATAATTGCAGAGCTCCGGACAGCAATTGACTGGCCTGTGCATTGGCAATCTCCCATTGTAGTCAATACAGAATCCCCTCCACTTCTGGAAACCACTTTCTGGTCTCCTGAGCATTACTTTACGTCATCCAAATGTAGAAATGATCCCCTTACTCGGACCTTTTGCTTGTTTTCTGTCAGTAATGTTTAGCTTCTTCTCACTTAGGACTGTTGCTTTGAGACAGTTACACACTTCAGTGAGAGAAGTTACAGTACTGAATTCTCTATGAAAAACTAGGACTAATTACCATGGTGGGCTGTTGGCTGGTGGGGAAACGCTGCAAAAGAGTTGGTCTTTAGTGTTCCACCCCATCTTTGGACAAATTCTCTTTGTCTGTGTTGTCTCTCTCTCACTCTCCTTCCCTCCACCTGTGTGTGTGTGTGTGTGTGTGTGTGTGTGTATGTACACTTAGTGTATGAGTGTACACTATTAACTCTGAAGGCATTGTGTTTGTGTGTATGTGTACTCTGACTTCTGAAAGAAGTGTGTCTTTGTGTGCATGTGTTTATGTATCTGTGTGAATACACGCATGTGTGTGTGTGCACACACACGCACCCTCGCATGTGCGTGCACATGCACGCACACATTCTATCTTCTGATCACAGTGACTTTCAGTTCTTGACCTACTCAAGTCCACTCTCTGAGCTTTGTGTGACAAACATATTGGTTATCTTTGCAGCAATATTGACCCAAATCTTCTGTATGGAACTATATGTGATGAATTTGATGGTTTGTGAAGTGGCAGATTGGCTTTGTACATATTCTTAGCTAATTTTTTTGAAATAATAAGTTACTCACTTTCTTATAGCTAGCATTTCTATCACTACTCTCAAAGGAAAGGATTATGATATACTCTTTCTGAAGGTGACTAAATTAGTCAGATGGTACTTATATTGTAAAAACATCTGCTTTTGCTTCTCTCTCTGATTTTGGAAAACTATCCATTGGCATGCATATGCACAGGACTGTAAGAATAAAAGAAGCCTAAGATTTCAAATAGTCCAACTTTATTGTGAAAATGAGAAAGAGGCCAAGGCGCAGAAAAATCTGACCAATCAGTGAGTACTGATGCTCAATGCTAGGACTGGGTGCTGACACATGGATGCTATTTTACCCAGAGCATTATTATCTACTTAGGGCAAGGGAGTTGGCCACTGAGATGTGCAAGTGATTTGCAGTCTCCTTCATAAATAAAGGACTCAAATCCCCTTGAAAGGCTGTCAATAAGCTCCAGGTGGATTTTCTGCATAATAGCTGACTCTTTTATTTATGCACAGAATGACACTTAATACATGCCATTCTATTGAGTTTAAGTCAAGCATGGGTGCTTCTCAATGTCTGATAGAGTTATCTGCTTACAAACGGAATGTCTATAAGCTGCAATCCTGCTCTCTGTTAATGTGTAGGATGATCTCAGTTCACATTGTATCAGCACACAGTCCAGAAGCAGTTCAATTCCATGTGTGCACAAAAAGGATAAAAAACAGATATCATTTTAAAAATATAATAAACATATAGGCTGTCTCTAAAATTAAAACAGGCATTAAATAATTTGTAAGACTGGTTTGATTTGTAGAAGAAGATTGTGGCTAGAGGCTTACAAAAGGCTTATGTTCATTCCATAGTGAAAGGGGTGGGTGGTAGAAGGCTGTGTTCACTGTGACATTACTTCCCAACTCCCGTCTGTGTCAACAAGGTCATGTGACTAGTTCCAGTGACTGTGAGGGGAAGTGATGTGTGCTGCATAGGGGAGCATCCTTTGAGAATCAGTTCCACCATCTGTTTTCTGTCATCTAACCGAATACAGAATCTTCAGGCCCTGGAAAGTAGCAGAGAAAGTAGCAGACAGCCTAATTTCTGAATATCCACGTACGAGAGACCTATTTACCCTTTTTGACGACTATCTGTGTGGCAAGAAAGTTGAATAGTGCAAAACCTATGAAAGTAAATGGTAGATGCCTTCCAACACTGGAGTTATCTCCATGCCAGAGTCAAAATAAAAATGACCAGATTTACTCTTAACACAAATTATTTTAAAAGGAAGACAAAGGTTCTATGAGATACCTGATTGCACCAAGTGGCATGGGTGCCAAACAAAGAGTTGTGTATCTCATACTCCATCTCTGAGTTCTATATACTTAGAGTCATGAACTGAGGATTGTAATTGAAAGGTCAGATTGATGAGACCAGCACCAGAGATAAGATTTCCATGACAGGTTGATGGATACTCCACTATCAGGGTGTACTTTTAATCATAATCTCATTACTTTACTTCTGGATGGTTGGACTCACCTTGCAAGAAGAATATAGTTCTGAGAATGGACTGCAGGGCCAAGGGGAAGGTGAGTGAGGAGAGAGAGGAAGGAAAGGTGAGTGGCAGAGGGAGAGGGAAAGAGAGGGGGAGGGAGAGAGAGGGAGAGAGCAAAGTACTTAGTTGGGTAAAGAGAACGAGGGGTTAGAAACTTAATACAGTGTCTGCAGATGTCTCCATGGGACCAGGAGGAAGTCATCCCAAGCCAATAAGCGTGTCATGGGGAGAAATGAGGATTTAAACTTAATAGCAAATAGATCCAGCAATGCAGCTTTGTAGAGCTGTGGGGGAGTTTGGTTCTTCGCCCAGAGAGAGCTTAATAGAAGTCAATAATGAAATCATCAAGATGCAAGCATTAAATGCTTAAATGTGCTGTCTTTGCCTTTGATTACAAAGGCTTTGCCTCTCTCCAAGCACAAGCACAATCTTCACTCAAAAGAAAACAAAGTGCTCACTTTACAGAAGGGAAAAAAAAGAGTTAGATTGTCTTAGTGCATTATCTCTGTCTTCCTGGAAGGAAAATCAAAACCAAGGAAACTGAAATAGTTAAGGGGTGGAGACAAGCAAAAGCACTGAATATAAATAGGAATGAATGTGTAAGTAGCTTTTCTTAAATCAGCATCTAGTTAGAAATATCGTTTACAGAATCCTTTTATCTGAAATTTAACAGCAGTGACATCCAGTTGTCTAGTGCTTTCAATGCAATAGCCTAGATGCTTCACCAACATTTCTGCCTTAAATACCAATATATTCTAGATAGAAATGGAAGTACATTGTATTCACATACAGCTAATTCCCAATGTGATTATTTAGTCACATGGCACCTCATACTGGTAGATGTCACATCTGGTAGTGATTGTCTTCAGGGAGGGCATCATAAGAAAATTCTCCCTATAAAATTAAATAGTCTAAAATCATAGCCCCAAGGACTCAGGACTATATTATTAATTTTAAGTCATAGAAAAGGCATGCCATCCATATATTTATTCATCCCAACACACTCTATTGGACTTCTCCTCTGAGATGCACAACTCTTTGTGCAATGGCTGTAGAAATGAATCTGACACTGTTTCTTCCTTCAGAAGGTCAAATAGGACTACTTTATTCTGTTCTGCAACTAAATTTCTAAAGGAAAAGGAGGGAATAAAGGTGACAGAATCATAAAGAAAACTGCACTGTATTTTGAAAATATAGAAAATAACTGGATATTTTTCAGTAAAAACTTATTCTGCTCTGCCATTAAGTTCAAATGTTAGAAGACAAGAGGTGAGGAAGAGTCTGCATCCTTCACATTTTGTGAGTAAGATCCTTTTAGTGTCTGCCAATGGAATTTAAGCTCTATCCATCTCTTTTTCAGGCTTCTTCTCCTAAAGAACTCATGCAGGAAGTACATTGGAAAGGAAGCTCTGCTGTAGTACACAAACACCCCCAGATGTTTGGGTACTATATCAGCAATGGTAATTGAATCCTGTTCAGGAGTTCTCAGACCTATACTTCAAAATAAACATGAGAGTTCTAAACTTGTGAGTCCCTGCATCAGTCAACCAACTGGTGTCTTAGTAGCTGGGCAAAAAAAGACAATACAAATCTGTGTCCTGCCTGTCATGGACAGACTTAGGTGACATGGTCTGTGAGTTCAAGGTGGGGGCAGCACTCAGAAGGGAATACAAGCACTGAGCAGATGTCTCTAGAGAGGTATAAACTTTGTTAAAAATTAAGGACATAGTTTCTTCCTTTTTTCTTATTTTACACAGTGGCAGAATTTACATGGAGGAAAATAACAGAGATTTTACGTGTGACTTTGATGACTTTGCTCAAATGTCTGGGCTCATGTTACATCCTCAACAACAACAACAACAATAACAACAACAAGAACATTTTTTTATCATCATAGAAAGTTTCCTCTCCTATCATTGCCTGTTCTTTCAGATCAGATTCTACTTTGATTTCTGTCCCTCTAGTCCTCTGTTGACCATCCTAGCATATGCTATCAATGGAGTATGGTGATATTGTGTTCCCCAAAATATTGTGTACCCTAATAAACTTATCTGGGGTCAGAGAACAGAACAGCAACTAGATATAGAGACCAGAAAATGGTGGCACACATGCCTTTAATCCTATCACTTGGGAGGCAGAGATCCATCCAGATTTCTGTGAGTTTAAAGCCACACTGGAAAGAGCCAGGCATGGGACTCACTTTAATCCCAGGAAGTGAGCCTTTGATCCCAGGAAGTGATGGCAGAAAGCAGAAAGGTACATAAGGCATGAGGACCAGGAATTAGAGCTGGTTATGCTTTCAGGCTTTTGAGAAGCAGTTCAGCTGAGATCCATTTGGATAAGGACACAGAGGCTTCCAGTCTGAGGAAACAGGATCAGCTGAGGAACTGGTGAAGTGAGGTAACTGTGGCTTGTTCTACTTCTCTGATCTTCCAGCATTCACCCCAATAACTGGCCTTGGGTTTGTTTTTATTAATAAGACCTTTAAGATTCATGCTACAATGGAGTCATGTGATGTGTATTGCTTTGTGCCTGGCTTCATTCACTTAGCATAATGTGTTTGAGAGTCATCAGTGATATTGACTATCATTTAATTGGAAAAACACCATAGTTTTTCAAGAGTCAGCTGTGGATGAAATTTGGGTTGCTTTCCTTTTTTTTCTATTATGATTAAGTTTGATATGAAGACTCTGGTTAAATTTTTTATATACATACATTATTACTCTCCATATAAATATAATTTCTGAGTCATAGGCTAGATCTATGCCCAACTGTCCATCATAGGCTAGATCTATGCCCAACTGTCCATGTTCTAAATGGGTAACTACTTAACAATCTTATCAACAAAATTTTCAAGTTCCACTTCTTGGCGAGGAAACCTGCAGACTGGTTCTAGTTCAGTTTCTCCAAGTCTTATGTCTGCAGTGTGTGTCTTCAGCAATAGGGTCTTACCTTCAAGTTCTGGGAGGAAATCAAAGAACAAAAAATTATCTTATGTTGTTTTGTGAGTCTCTAGACTCCTCTGGCCAACAACTGGAGTGAGGTTTCCAATGCCTAGCACTGGAATTTTTATTAGTCTTTTATCCTTGGGAGGAGTATTATCACCTCAAGTGGTGCAACTTCACTGATCTATGTATATGTGTGTGCATACACAAGTGTATATGTATACATATATACATAGTTTATACAATTTATAAATTATACACAGTGTATATAAACACAGACATACACCTATATGTTTTTTATAAAATGGTATGTCTCCCTTTGGATTTTTCAAACATCCTTAGTATTACCTATCTAGCTTCTTCTGTATTATCCTCCCTTCCCTTCCCAGTTGAAGTCCACCCACCTTGTTTTGGCCATTTCTCTCTTCATAATACCTGTGTCTTACTAGCCCTACCTATAGAGCTCCTTCTTGTGGTGATATTTTATTTGTATGTTAATAAATAAAGTTTGCCTGGAGATCAGAGGTCATAGCCAGCCATAAACAAAAGTCAGGCTGTGGTAGCACACACCCTTAATAAGATTACATGGCAGGCAGTGTTTCTGTATGTTCAAGGACACAGCCAAGCATAGTGACACATGCCTTTAATCTCAGTACCAACCATAGAGACCTGGAGGTCTGTACAGACAGGCAATGATGAGGAAGTGAGGCAGCTGGGCTAAGAGCCAATGAGAAGGCAGAACAGCAAGGCAATAAAGGCACAGGTTAGACAGGAAGAAGCTGGTTCTCTTGGGAAGCTATGGCAACATGGTAAGCTAGGATTAATTGGTGGCTATCACTATTTCTCTGATCTCTATGGCTTTCACCCCTGCATTTGGCTCTGTGCTTCTTATTTAATAAGACTGTTTAGAAATTTGTCTATATCTTCTTCCACTATGGTCCCTTTTTACTATCCTGGTTTCTGAAGTTACTCCAGATTGCATACTCACATCTGAAGATTTGGAGGGAAGATCCACGAATAAGAGGGAATTTGTGTCACTTGTCTTTCTGGGTCTGAGTTCCATCACTCAGTATACTATTTTCTAGTTTTATCCATTTGCCTGAAAATTTTATTTCATTTTTTTAATGGGTGAATAGAATTCCATTGTGGTGTAGTGTGCTACCCAGTTGTAAAGTCTACAAAATGAGATATGTGTGTGTGTATACATACATATGTATATATATGTATACATATATATATATGTATATATATGTATACAAACCACAACAATGACTGGCCTGGCAAGCAAGAAATCCCACTGGTGCAATGGTGTGTGCGTGTGTGTGTGTGTGTGTGTGTGTGTGTGTGTGTGTGTATGTATCTTATGAATAACCAACTATTTCCTAGTTGGACTTAAGGCCCACTCAATAGGAGGTATTTAATACCTGGAATTGTAAACCTACCCAAGAATCTACAGCTGACATGGTCATAGACCCTAGAAGAGAACCAAATATTGTCACCTTCTTAAACCACAATAATTTCTAATTGCATTCTAAATATTTATCCTTTACCAACAGATAAATACATCTCTCACTTCTCACCAAAGAATTTTTATTTATTTACTTTTTGCCATAGATAGATATCATTTCAGAAATCCACAACTGCTCAAAAATGCAAAGAACAACTGGCCATGGAGTGCCCAGAACCTGCCGATGCACATACAACACAACCCCTACACCTAAGGTTCAGGAAACATGGCAGAAGAGGGGGTGGAAAGATTGTAAAGCCAGAAGACCAGGATATCTGCTATGAGATCATGTCTTCTAGAAATGGCAGGAGCTGGAGTCATGAAATCTCAACAATGTAGCTGACTAAAGAAGATCCACACAATGGCAATACCAGGTGGCTGGGGGAAACCTCGGAAAGCACTACTCCTGATGATGAGTTACAGGCTTCTAAGAGAGGAAGAATCTGTCTTCCCCAAAGATGTGCCCCATACAAGTTATCCACATACATGCAAACAATACAATCAATACTACATGGACCCAACAGCAGTGTGTGTGTGTGTGTGTGTGTGTGTGTGTGTGTGTGTGTGTGTGTGTAAAACAGTAATAATAAGAGAAGATATTATGAATTTGAGAGGGAAAAAGGAAGACATAACAGGAAACAGAGGGGGAAGAGGAGTGATGTAAATGTAGCACACATGTAAAGTTCTCAAAAAATGTATATTAAACAAAATGAATATAATTTTCAATTTTCATTCTTACAAACATTTAGATTTGTGAGTTTTTCTCATTCTAGTCCTCCATGTCTTGAGGGTAAGGCTGTAGTTGAGGCAAAGTCTCACTTTGTCAATCAACTGGCTTGCCTGGAACTCACTACATACGGCAGGGTAGCCTCAAACTCATGTCAATCCTCCTGCCTCAGCCTCCTGAGTGCTGGGATTACAGCAAAAGTCATATGAGAAGTTTTCAGTCTACTAAAAGTGAAGGGGCTTGACTGACATCATAATAAGTATCCAATAAGTTCATGAAAAGTGACAGAAAAATTGATTAAATTTTTACTCAAAATGAATATATATATATATATATATATATATATATATATATATATATACTAAATACAATATCAATGTGAAATACAAATGAGAAGATGATTCCAGACATGAAAATATAACCAGAGAAAGCCAACAAAATATTTTGTTCCATGTTCAGTGGCCTAGAGGGAGATAGAGCTATGATGTGTATGCATACCTAAAAGCCTTTGTATCAACTTCTTTAAAAATGAAAAATATAAATGGACATATGTTGTTTACATGGAGTAACTTAATCCCTCTCTAATTATTAAGGTGTGAAGGTAATTCCGACTCTCATCATGAAACAATTTTATTCTTCAATACACTAATGCCTCTGAAACTACTCTGGGAGGTCCATTTACCTCTTCAATCATTATGTAATGTATGCCAATTTTATCACTAATGTGGTCAACAATTTTACCACTAATATGTTGCTTTGATTTTTCTACATTTTCTCGTAGGTGGGGGAAAACATGGTGGAAGAAGTTGGTAGGCAATTCTGAAAACTCTTAGCTCATCTTCACTAATCATTTAAAAAAAAATACACAACAGAAGAATTGAAGAGTGCAAAAAGTTTCTCAAAAAATGGAATCATTGTGATTGTTATGTGACAGGGTATTCATGCTTAAGGAAGGCAGGAATGCCAATGAAATATGAAATACAGG
Source organism: Peromyscus leucopus (assembly GCF_004664715.2). NCBI lineage: Eukaryota > Metazoa > Chordata > Mammalia > Rodentia > Cricetidae > Peromyscus > Peromyscus leucopus. The sequence goes on from NC_051076.1 coordinate 30,156,547, forward strand.
GAAACGGGTCTTGCTTTAGAATCTCTCAAACATTGACCTGACAATACATACTATGGGTATGGTGAATTATGCTTCTCAAACATATCTAACTGCAGATCACCTTATTAATGTCTGAAGCAGCATTCATTTCCATCTGCAGGAACAGAAGTCAGCAGGCACAGTCTGAGGGATGGTATTCTAGTTCAAATCAACCTGTTCCGTTATTTATGAGCAACTAATCCTTGTGAGCCCTCATCCCCATGGATGTCTGAATCTTCTCTGATCTCGTTTTCATCATCATTCAACGCTAATGAGGAAAGACCCAACAACAAAGAAAGAGATTTGATGATTTTGCAGTGGAATTTGGTTGGCCTCCCACAGCCAACTTTCCTGTTCAAACCTCATCCGGCAGCCCCTCACCTAATAGCTTGTCAAATCACGATGTAATTCATTCCTTTCTCCCCCTTGAACCTGCTGGAAGAGTTAGTATGTAAATTTCAACCTATTTTTAAGGGTTATTTTCACTCAAGTGAAATCTATCAAGGAAGGAGGGTTATTTTTACAGCATACAGCAACTGCTGATCACCATGGCAACCGGCCTGGTGAAATGCAATAAAGCATCCCTCTGTTATCGTAAACACAAAAGGGAAACACTGAAATCTAAAAGAAAGGCAATTATTGTAGGGGAAGAAACAAGATGCCAATGGGGCTTTTGCAATATCAGATGGCGTGCCCACGATACACTGGACTGAATTTCCAGAACCTGCCCTGAGCAGCCTTTGGCTCTCTTGGTTTGGACTAAACAAAGATTGGATTAAGAGTTCTTAAAAAGAACCACAGTTGCTTTCATTTTTAATTGACAAAATCAGACATTTTTGTTCAAACTAATATAAAATTGTTTTTTTTCTTTTTCTCATTTCTTAAATCATGAAATGGGCTTGGAAAAGAGAGACATTGGGGAGGAGGGAAAAAAACATATCATTCTGGTTTTCTTTAGGGGAACATTTTGTTGTTGATTGTGGAAATGTGGATAGAAAAAAGAAAAGGAGAACAATGTGAATAGAACACTTTTTTTAAAATATTTCTTCTCATATCTTAATCATCTTTTACTATGATTACTGGTATTTCCAAGTAGATAGAAGCAAGGCCCCTTTTAACAAATGCTTGAATTTTACATTTAATACCCTCTAAGATTCATGTAAAATATGGGGCATCAAGAGTGCTTGGAGTACACATATATATTGAAAAGAGATGAAGTATAAATTTTTGTTTCCACATTGTGGATTGAAGAGTTGGGGTCAATAAACGTTCAAATAAAAGATGAGCTAAAATAGCAGAGTGGCCAGGAAGTGTGGAAAGAGCACACGGGTCAGAATTTAAAAGATTCTGGACTTCACAAGCCCCATTCATTTTTAAGATTTTGTTTCTTTACCAGTGTGCAGCTCAAAAACCTGGTTGGGTTTCCCCTTCTCATCAGAACTGCCTCCAGCTAGTGTTCTTAGGAATGAGAATGGACTGCCCCAAGTCTGCTCCCCAGCAGGAGGCAACCTCAGTCATTGCACCCATTCTCTGCTTTAGTTCCTGGCCTGAAAAGCATTGTGCATGCTTCACCCCTGATATGAGTCTGACCTTTCTATTTGGAGCTCTGTAGAAGTAGGCAGAGAATTACCTTCGGACTAGCATGCTGAAGTTGGGTTATTGACTTCACTGTGTTTGTGTAAAACTTAAGGGAAGTACATCATATAAAACAAGACAATGAATTAGGCAGGTCATATATAATATTTATGGTCCAAGGGGATAGTGCCCCAGGTTAATGTCTTCATGTATACAGTTCAGTAACAAAACTGGCTTTCTGTAATTCTCCCTGAAAAAAAAAACAAAACACTTTCTTCTTGTCTTTATCTTCTAAATTTTATTGTATACCTCTCCATCCCATCCTCCTGTATTCATCAGTACATTCCATTACTCATTTAACAAATATTTATTAAGTGCATAGTATATGCTAAACATCATCCATGTGTTGGTAATCCAGAGCAGGAGCAGAGGTACCTATGCCTCATGGAGCTTATATTGTAGTGAGGGAGGCAGGCAATAAATTAATAAACCAAACATGTAGTATGTCAGACAGAAATAAATTACAGAGTAAAAAAAAAAAAAAAAAAAGAAAAAAAGAAGGCTGGTGAGCCAAGGTCCAAGAGAGGACATCGTTTTCATAGGCTATCAGAATGTCTATACTGAGAAGGTAGCATCTGACTTAGACTCAAAGAAGATGAAGAAGTAAGTTAGGTCATGTAGGTTGCATAAATGGAACTGCAGTAGAGGGTTCCTGGAATGTTCATGGAGGCTGGTGTGGCTACAACACAATACATAAAGAACATTGGGCTTGTGGTTAAGAAAGTGAGAGAGCTGCTCCGGAGGGCATCTACACTATACACGCCACTGTACACAAGCTACATAACCGGATGGATGCAATGGAAGATCCCTGGGTTTTGAGCTGGGAGGATACTGCAGAGGTATGAAAGCAGAGGCCCCATTCGGAGGTTATTAGAGGAACCTAGGGGAGGCAATGGTGGCCACTCAAAGGTCACAGTGGGTGTGAAGTAATGCTCTACAGAACTTCCGTATGCATGCATATATTTAAGATGTAGTTGTAGGAGTTGTGGATAGCATCCTAAACCCATGACTGTACCAAAATAATATCTCAGCAGCTTTATAAAACAGTCTTTTTTTTGTATTTTTAATTTCTTTTAGGATTCCACACATGTGTACTATATTTATATCATTCCATCTCTTCCTCAACACCCCCAGTTCTTCCTGTGTCCCTCTCACTTTTCCAGTTAAAAGTCTCTTATTCTCTACTTATAACTTCAATATGTATATAAATTCATAAATATAACCCATTTATTATTTCTAGTTGAATTCTTTTCCTTTTTAAAATCCCAGACTACTGTGCCAATATCTCAGTGATCAAGGCTATCTTGTCATCAGTTTTTTTTTTATTGCCTATGGACAATATCAGTAAGAGATGTTAATTTTGAGTGGTATCGACATACTGCAACAGTAATATGCAGGGATACCTTCCAGAACTCAAGCAAAAGGAAGATAGAAACACCAGACCATCCAAGCCTTTCCTGGAATTGGTGCCACACATTCCCACACCTATAGAGCACTGGGTCCCTCACATTCACCAAAGTACTGGGGGTACATTTTGAGAAGGGACCACAATGGTCACTTGTGGCTTGAGCATCTAGAACTGCCAAGTCCATGCTCCCTCTTTGCAATTCGCTGTAGAAACAAACTCACATTTCTTTCATTGAAGGAAGAGTAAGGAAATTTAAAAGATTGGAATTTCTTTATTACCAGTTAATTGGACAAACTGCTAATTTGGCTTGGTCTTTCACTGACTGTAACCCTCTAAGGAAAAGTTCTTCCTGACTCTAAGTTTAAGAGGAGGAAAGGGGAGAGAGAAGAGGGTTTAGCTCCATTATTCTTACACTGCTTATTAAAAGGTAGTGAGCTCATAGATTAGTTTGGTATATGAACACTGTCTCCATTTTTAATAACTAACTAACCTCCAACATTTAATTCAGGATTTTCTTGCTTTCCTTTTGCTATTAACATAATATCCAAGCTGGATATATGATAAAGAAGAGGGGGTTTATTCAGCCTTGTGTTTGGAAGGTTAAAACTCCACACACCGAGGTACCAGCTCTGGAAACATCTTCACTGGTTAAACACTGTCAGTGTGGATGGCTTCATGTCAGGAGTGAAGACAGAAGGAAAGGTTCTCATGGTGAGGCAGGAAGCTAGAGGCTACTATGGCATTCCTTTAACAGGCCCAAGCTAACCAGAGCCCTGTGAGGACTGCCATAATCCTTCCTAAGAGCAGCACTTCCTGTGGTTTATCTGCCTATTACCTCTAAAGATCCCACCACCTCTTAACATTGTTGCTCTGTCCACCAAGTCTCACATAAACCACACAGAAATACAGCAATGACATCTTTCTCTCCATAACAGGCTCCTGACTGCTGGTTGCCTATCAGTATGGACAACTTAGTTGGCCCTTTCCTTTTCTTTTTTTTTCTTTTTGCCTTACATTTGCACCCACCCACTCTACTCCTCTGTCTTTCCATGTCCCACAACCCTGCCTGACTCAATTTGATGGTCACTGGTTTAACCAGTATTTGGGAAGAGAAAGTCCATAGGCAAAGCCCTGTCTCCTACCTGGGCAATACAGTTTATTCACAGTTTTCCAGCCTTCTGGAAACAGATAAAGATTGCTCTTGGATGTGTCCCTAGTGGGCAGTACTCCTCTGATTATATACCATTCATTCTTCAACTCCTGTGACACAGGTAGAGCTTTCCTGGAGGCATCTTCCCTCCCCTCTGATACACTGGTGACTCATTCACATAGGATCTCTGTGGGAAAGCACTTGGTGTTTCCAGGGAATCTTCTCAAGCAAATGACAAAATGCCTCAACGCTGCTTAGTGTTTGGCTTGTTTGGTTTTTGTTTTGTTTGTTTGTTTATTTTTTCCTACATCGAGCCACATCTATTCCATGGAAAATACACATGCATTCAGCCATTATAGTGAAATTTTGAATTTCTCTCTGCTTTTATACATTTAGGCTATTCAAAAATCTTTGCTTTTTACACCAAAAGCAAACTGATTATCATCACTTTTTAAAATGTTATTTCTCAGATTATAATATAATCGCACCACATCATTCTCCCTTTCCCTTCCCCGCCTCTGAACTCTCCCACGGCCTCCTTCTTGTCCTCTTTTTCTTCAGTTGTTATTACATGTATGTATATGCATCTCTCTCTCTCTCTCTCTCTCTCTCTCTCTCTCTCTCTCTCTCTCTCTCTCTCTGTGTGTGTGTGTGTGTGTGTGTGTGTGTGCCTGGCTTTCCATGTTTCTTATTAGTTTGCTTCTTAGTTTTCTAAGTTGATATCGTCTTCACATTTTTCAAACCACTCAAACTTCTCTCCACCTCTTTCTAATCTGATTGACATAACTTCTTACTTCACTGAGAAAAACAAGCATCAGGACAGGAACTTGCACACCTCTGTCAGCAAGTGCATCGTGCAGGCTGCCTGGGTGCATAAGATGGGTAAAACAAAACATTAAATAGGAAGATGTCTCAATCTCTCTCTAAAACCAGTTTTCCATTTGCTCTCTGAACCACTTCCCCGCCTAAGGGGACACTAATTTGGAATTTCCTACCCTCTCTCTTGTGCCCAACATTTTCCTGCTCTTTTTTGGTCACCCTTGTCAGTGTGCAGACTTGCTCTTTCATCTTCGTGAACACACCTTTTTAAGCAAATCTTAAAGGCGCCTCCCTATCATTTCCGTATCTGCTTTTGGTCCTCTGGTTTTTTCTTTAAGCAATATCACTCGGGCTTTTGATTTTCTACTTCAGAAAAATCTCTTGTAAGGATGTCACCAGTAGCTACATCTCCCAATAATTTTGGCCCGGTCTGAACACATTTAACTTTGGATTTACCCCTCATCGTGAGCCTGTCTTCCTTGGCCCCATCATCTCAGTGTGTCTCAGCTTTTCCTCTTCTGGTGGCTGCTCCTTTCTCTCGCCTGCACTGGCTTCTACTCATCCCGTTAGCTATGACCTTGTTTAACTTACTTAGTGTTTTGAATCTCCTCATTCATAAAATGACACTAATATGAATATCATATTCAGGAATGTTAAAAATGAAATGAATTATTTAAGGCACTTAAAACAATGTTTAGAACAAGGTAAACATACAGATGGTAGTTTTTAATATTATTATCATCATAGACAACACCATTATCATCACTATTCATGCTAGAATCATTATTATAATATCACTATCTCTAACACCATCATCATTACTTCCACCTTCATCACCACAACCACCTTCATCATCATCACCACCACTACTATCAACACCACCATCATCATCATCACCACTACCATCATCAAAAACACCTCCATCATCATCAACACCACCAGTACCACCATCAACACCACCACCATCATCACCAACACTACCATCATCCTCATCACCCTGTCAACTTAATAAATGCTTAAATGACTTGGCACTCAATTTCCAGGACTCTCTCTTTTTAATCTGGTCATATCCTTGAATAATTTAATCAGTTTATGGAAGTTAGCATAAAGAGCCTGGTAATTGCTATTTTTGTCTCCAGTTTTATTTATTCTGTGATATGTAGAACAGTCTTTACATTCCTACCCAACATTCTCACTTGTTACCAAAGAGCCATTTCAAACTTCTTCCTCAAAAGCTACTTTCCCATAATTTATACATTCTCAGCAAATCCCAACTCTATCCCACTGGTTAGGTCAAACCTTGATATCTTTTCAGTGTTCTCTCCATTAACTATTTTGAAATCTATAATTTACTGTATAATGTCGTTCATAATAAACAAAACTATTTAAACTACATTAATCTTGATTCTTGAATGTGGAGCTTAAGTACCCTACTGAAGTCTTCATCCTAGCAGTCAACCAGTGTCATATCAGTCAGGGCCTCACTCTAGAAGTGGTCACTGGAAGCCCTTCTGTTATTCTTGTCTCATCGGACAACCAGCATTTGCTGATTAGCATGCTGGATGTCAAATTTGATTTTTATTGGTGAAACGAGCTACCTATTAATTAGCATGATGGATGTTAGAAATGGGCTGTCTTTTTATGAAATTAAAGCATTTAAGATGCAAGGATTGGCTTGAATAGCTTAGAGAGTCTCCTCACCTTTGCATTCAAATATTCCCCTGAGGCCTGTATTCTGCAGCTCTCAGGGATGAGTCCCTTGAGATTGGACCCTTAATCAGTCTCTGTCCAGCCAGTAATTTAGGACTTCTGGTTCTGTGATCCTGGCAATTACGCAAAAATCCTTCCTCTTGCCTAGCAGGATTGCCTCATGGGGTTACAGTTCATTATTCTTACATTGTGTTAGAATCTGGCTTCATTGAAGGCACCTAGATGAGTATATGGAATGGTATGCATCTAGCCAAAAGAATTCTTATGCAATAAATGATTCTCTATGTCACAAATCCGGCTTGAAACCCTTGTTTATGATCATCAGATATTCTGTTTTGAGGAATTAGCTGTTGTTCATGACCTGAGGCATTTTTAGTGGCTATAATGATTTATTAAGAATAATCTAAATATTGCATGTGACCAAGCTGATTTAGATCAGCTTACAATGCTCCTTTTCTCTCCTATATCTCACTGATGCTGCAGACATGCCCCACCAAAGTTCCAGAAATCAAGAGGCATTTAGTTAACATCTCCTATCCTTTAATGTAGGACTAAGGCACATAGTAAGTAAGGAAAATATGCTTTTGTTGTTAAGTCAATATTTCTCATTCATACAGAATGAAACAATGTTCCAAGGATGATTTTATTTTTTACTAATTTTAAAATTACTTTGAATCATTTTTGAAACCTTACCTAATATTCCTTCTTGAGGTGTGTGCCAGACCATTCTTTGACAGTCCCTAGAAACCTTCATTTTTGAAAATGTGTCTAACACCAAAGGTAAGAGAAAAATTGTTCTCAAGTTAACTTACAATTTGCAAGGCTGTACCTCTCATTGCTATAACGGTGTTTCCTTTTCCCAAGCAAAGTAGCATGGATTTCATTCATCAATACCTTGGCTGCAGATATACCATATCACAAGTGGCGCCTTGGGCCTGTCAGACTCAGAAGGGGGATTCTACCAAGCAGTATACTACACAATGCTTGTTCTCTTAGATAGTAATGACCTAGTGGGAGTATGAAAAATACTTCTTGTAGAGACCTGATTATTTCCTTGAATGAGGACTTTGTGCGGATTGCAGATAATGGAGAAAAGAATGACTTGGTACAGGCGATGCCTTCAAAGAGAAGCTGATTGGCTGGAACTCTAGTAAACCAATAGGTTCTTTTCTTCCCTCCTCTTTCCTTCTCCTCTCCTCCCCTCCCCTCCCCTCATCTCCCCTCCTCTCACCTCCCCTCCTCTCATCTCCCAGCTCTGGTAGAGTGTCAGAATCCTCAATCAAACCCCATTCTAAGAATCAGGGGCTAACACAGAGCAAGTGGAGAAGGAGGGCTGGGAGCTGTGTGTGTGAGAAGTGAAGAGGCAGTGGTGTCTTCAGCAAGTCTGAGGATGCAAACAAAAGGTGTACGTGAAGGAAAAGAAAGCAATGAATGAAGAAACCTAGCGTGGGGCTTTGTAACAACCAGATCTGTGACATAGAGAGAAGCTGAGTTTTTCCTTTAACCATCACCCCTGCCCAGTGCTGAGTGAGGTTCAACAACTGGAAAAGCCCCTCATTTCCTTCTCTCTCTCTTCTCCTTCATTTGTCTGATTTCTCTGTATTTCTTTTTAATTTTTTTTTCCAAAATACAAAATGGTGGTTATGATGGAGAGATGGTTGAAAGGAGGGAGAAAGGATGGTGAGGTAGAAGTGGAGGGAGTCTATGTGGTTAGGTACAATGCCACCTGTAGAATTCAGTTCTGTGGTGTGAGCAGACACATCGAATAAGGGATATTTCCTTCTATGATGATTAATATTTGTCCCTGATTATATTTCTGCTGCTGTGATATATGGTGGTATTTGTTCCCTGAAATATTGTGCACCCTAATAAACTTATCTGGGGTCAGCGACAGAACAGCCACAATATTAAACATAGAGGATAGGCAGTGGTAGCACACGCCTTTAATCCCAGCTCTTGGGAGGCAGAGCTAAGCGGATCTCTGTGTGTTCAAGGATACAGCCAAGCGTGGAGACACACGCCTTTAATCTCAATACCAACCATAGAAGACCTGGAGGTCTGTACAGACAGGCAGTGACAAGGAGGTCATGTGGTTGGGTTTACAACCAATAAGAAGGCAGAATAGAAAGTCTATAAAAAAGACAGACAGGAAGTAGCTCTCTTGCTGAAGAGGACAACAGCAGCAGTGAAGGGTAAGGTTTTTAACTCTGACCTCTTGGGCTTTCATCTCTGCATTGGCTCTGTGTTTCTTATTTAACAACACCATTCATCTACCGTGACAGTAAAATGACTTACTGGAGAAGGTGTTTATTAAGCATACAAGTGTTGGTTATAGTCTCTCTTTGTGGACAGTCAAGGCAGGGATTTGAAGTATCGAGTAGCATCCACAGTCAACAGCAGAGAGAATGAATTAATGCATTGTGCTAAGGCTCAACTCACTTTCTCCATTTTTTCTTTTAATTTTTATTAAGATATTTCGTATTCATTTTACATACCAATCACATATCCCCCTCCCTTCCCTCCTTCTACTCCCCAGTCTTCCCCTTCCTGACTTCTATTCCCATCTCCCCCAAGGCAAGGCCTTCCATGGGGAGTCAGTAGAGCCTGACATACTCAGTTGAGGCAGATCCCTTGCACCAAGGCTGTGCAAGGTGTCCCACCATAGGCACTGGGCTCCAAAAAAGCCTGCTTGAGCACCAGGGATGGATCTTGATCCCACTGCCTGGGTGCCCCTTAAGCAGATCAAGCTACACAACTGTCTCGCCTATGCAGAGGGCCTAGTCTAGTCCCATGGAGGCTCCACAGCTGTTGGTTCACAGTTCATAAGTTTTCACTAGTTTGATTTGGTTGTCTCTTTACATTTCCCCATCATGATCTTGATGCCCCTTGCTCATGGAATTCCTCTTCTCTGTCTTCTACTGGACTCCTGGAGCTCATCCTGGTGCTTGGCTGTGGATCTCTGCATCTGCTTCCATTGATTACTGGATGGAGGCTCTATGATGGCAGTTAGTGTTTTCGCCAACCTGATTACTGGGTAGACCAGTTCAGGCACCTTCTCCACTATTCCTAGTAGTCTAAGGTAGGGTCATCCTTGTGGATTCCTGGGAACTTCCCTAGCACCCAATTTCTCTCTATCCCCATAATGTCTCCTTCTATCAAGATATCTCTTTCATTGTTCTCCTACTCCATCCCTGTTCCAGCTCGACCATCCTGTTCCCTTATGTTCTTATCCTTCATCCCCTACCCTCCATTCACACACACACAGCCTTGCTCACCTCCAGTTTTTTTCATGGAGATCTCATCTATTTCCCCTTCCCAGCATGATCCATGCATCCCTCTTAGGGTCCTCTTTATTAGCTTCTCTGGAGCTATGGGTTGTAGTTTGGTTATCCTTTGCTTTATATCTAGTATCCACTTATGAGTGAGTACATATCATGTTTGTCCTTCTGAGTCTGGGTTACCTCACTCAGAATGATATTTTCTAGTTCCATCCATTTGCCTGCAAATTTCATGATGTCATTGTTTTTCTCTGTTGAGTAGTACTCCATTGTGTATATGTGCCACATTTTCTTTCTTTTTTTTTATTTTACAACACCATTCAGTTCAACATAATAGCCACAGATTCCCCTGTTCTCCCACTCTTGCCCCCCTCCCCCCAGCCCACCCCCCATTCCCACCTCCTCCAGATCAAGGTCTCCCCTGAGGACCTGGATCGACCTGGTAGACTCAGTCCAGCCAGGTCCAGTCCCCCCCTCCCAGACTGAGCCAAACGTCCCTGCATAGGTCCCAGGATTCAAACAGCCAACTCATGCAATGAGCCCAGGACCCGGCACCAACACACAGCTGCCTCCCAAACAGATCAAGCCAAATGACTGTCTCACCCATTCAGGGGTCCTGATCCAGTTGGGGGCCCCTCAGCCTTTGGTTCATAGATCCTGTGCTTCCATTCATTTGGTTATTTGTCCCTGTACTTTATCCAACCTTGGCTTCAACAATTCTCGCTCATATAAACCCTATTCTTTCTCACTAATTAGACTCCCAGTGCTCCACCAGGGGCCCAGCCGTGGATGTCTGCATCCAGATTCCTCAGACCTTGGATGGGGTTTATGGCACAACTAACAGGGTGTCTGGCCATCCCATCACCAGAGTAGGTCAGTTCCTGCCGTCACCACATTTTCTTAATCCATTCTTCAGTTGAGGGGCATCTAAGTTGTTCCCAGGTTCTGGCTATTACAAATAATGCTACTATGAACATAGTTGAGCAACTGTCCTTGTGGTATGATTGAGCATTCCTTGAGTATATGACCAAGAGTGGTATTGCTGGGTCTTGAGGTAGAAAGATTCCCAATTTTCTGAGAAACTGCTATACTGATTTCCAAAATGGCTGTATAAGTTTTCATTTCCACCAACAGTGGAGGAGTGTTCCCTTTGATCTGCATCTTCTCCAACATAAGTTGTCATTAGTGTTTTTGTTCTTAGACATTCTGACAGGTGTAAGATGGTATCTCAGCACTTTCTGCACTTTTATACTGTCCAGGACCCAAACTCAGGGAAAGGCACTGTCAATTTTTAGGGCAGGTCTTCCCACATAAATTAAGGTTATCAAGACCATCCCCCTCATAGTGCCCATCGGGTAGCCTGAAGGAACTATTGCTGTATGTATACTCAGTTTATATCTAACTCATGTATAAGCCTGACTAGTTTTTCTGTACTTTGGAATTTAGTTCCAAACTCTAGAAAGAAATGTTCCCAGGACAGAATCTCCAAAGTATAGCCCTTGTTCCTGATTCAACTCTCTCATACCAGCTCTGTGGTTTTAGTGTATATCGCTTGCCTTAATCAAATTTATTATTATACTTGTACTTTTTCCGTTGAATTACTTCTTTAATCCCCCGCTTCAGTTTTCTGACAGAATACATAGTGTAACAGCAAAGAGACAAAGTCACACACACACACACACACACACACACACACATACACACACACACACACATACACACACACACATACACACACACACATACACACACACACACACATACACACACACACACACACACACACACACACACACACACACACACACACACACACACACACAAAGAGGATATCCCCCTATAGTATTTCTACCAATTTCTATATAAAAATATTTATTTATTACTTATACATTTATTTAAATATTTATTACTTATTAAATATTTATTGCTATCAAAAGCATATGGGTGGGATTAGTTATTCATGTCCCTTTCCTCCCTTTAGTCCCTTGTCCTTCTTGCATATACATATTCTAAAGAATGTGACTTCACTGAGCTTGTCTGAGTTTCTCTCCAAAATGGTTCTCGTAAGTGGTAGTTATGGTGTCAGATTTCAGCTGCTGCGAAATCTCCACTGCAGATTTCTTTAAGCCAATTGTTATTCAGCTGGTAATAACTTTCCTTTCCTGGAAAAAAAAAATCACAAGAGTGATGCTCCATCAGCAGCAGGAGAGATAATTTTTAAAAAGCAACTGGGAGAGGAGGAGGAAAGATATTCTTTGCATATCCATAGCCAGTGAAAGGAAATTTGACCAGCAGGGGGCCTGGCCTTACATGGTAGACTGTCTCCCTTCTCTTTTGTATTCTTAACTAGGGGAAGGATTTGTATCTAAGAAACAAACCACAGGTCAAGCAATCACTTCCTTGGGGCACCCTATTGAATAGGTGAATTTACTGGCTGAGAAGGTGATTAGTCCAATCAAATTATGGAATGAGCTGTTGATTCCAAGCTAATGTGATCTAACTTTGTTTTTAGAAAACTTAAAGTCTCATTGGAAATGCAGTCAAGATCATGAGGATCCATTAGAAAATGTTCGGTAATTTTGTATGCTGGTTTCCCTGAAAGATTATGCCTGAGATCTAAGTTTGTACTATTTGAGTCACAGCTGTGTGACCTGTTTGACCCAAATCCATTGAATGAATGAAGCCCAAACAGTATCAGTTCTCAACTCTATGTTTAGTAAGAAAATATTGGGTATTAATCTGAAGGTCCGAGGGTATAGTTGAATAGAATTCACTGAAATAAGAGTGGAGTTGATGGAGAGTCCCTGCTCCATTATTTGATAACTATCCTTAAATCTTACTTGTTGTCTATGAGCTAGTAGTTTTCTCTGTTCTATTCCACTATTCAAAATACAGAAGCAAACAGAATAGGTCCCTAGCCTTCCTGGAACTTTCCTTCTCATAGTCAGGAAATGTGCACACAGCAAAAGCAAGCTCATAAGCACTAAGTATAAGTTAGCTAGAAAAATGAGAGAGATCTGTGCTGTTTGCAAATGAAACCCAAGCCATATATAAATTTTTGACTGTTCTGGTAGCCCCTTAAAAATACTTAAAAGGTGAACTCAATTTTAATGTTATATTGTGTATGAGATAGTGTGGTATTTTCACACTGGCCTTGAATTCTTATGTATGTTATACACTTACATTTGCAGGCCATTTGAATTTAGGGCTGCTATATTTCAAGTGGATGGTACCTGACTTCTGCATTTGGTAGGGCAGATAGAGAATAACTGAGAAGCTTCTAGAAGAAGATGGCATTTGATGTAACACCTAAATTTCAAGAAAAAGACAAAGCAGAAGGGTCAGCCAGCACAAGAGGATTGAGATCTTAAGGAAGCAGGATGGCTGTATCCTGGGACTAAGAGGGGAATGGTAAGGCAAAGAGGTAGGCAAGGATTGGGGACTAGGGCTTTGTTGATCTCCAGGGATTTTCCATTTAATTCTATATGGATTGGGAACCCACTGGAAGGTTTTCAAAAAAGGAAAAGTACAACCATACTATTCTTTAAATATAATTACTCTAGTCGATGTATCAGCTTACAGAATACAATGGAGCAATGACAGAGAACAGTGGCAAGGCTGTTTTAATGGTGGGGAAATTTCAGGAAAAAATTGGAAATTTGTGTAACATTTTATGGATCTACCCTACTACAAACAACCATAACTGTTAGGTCAAACAGGTAACACAACTGTGACTTGAATAGTACAAATTTAGATCTCAGGCATAATCTTTCAGGGAAACCAAAATACAAAATTACTGAACATTTTCTAATGGATCCTCATGAACTTGAGTGCATTCCCAATGAGACTTTAAGTTCTCTAAAATCCAGGTTAGATCACAGTAGCTTGGAATCAGCAGCTCATTCCATAATTTGGTTGGACTAGTCACCTTCTCAGCCAGTAAAGTCATCTATTCACTAGGATACCCCCAGGAAAAGTGATTGCTTGGTCTATGGTTTGTTTCTTAGACACAAATCCTTCCCCTAGATAAGAATACAAAAGAGAAGGGGGACAGTCTACAGCATAATCGTATATAATTCTGACAGGGTGCCTTGAAGATACTAGCATTCAGCAATTCCGATGCGTGATTATTAAGACATTAAATTGGGAAGTTTCTGTCTAAGGGAATGCATAATTTTGAAAACCAGATAAAAATGCAACTAGGTATATTTGGGTTTCTTTATTTGAGCAAAGACAACAGACTTCCTGACTTCTTCTCTTTGAAGGATTCACTGTAAGGTTAGGTTACTTGTTCCTAATTAGGAAAAACAAGTGTCAGGAAACACAGAAATTTTTTCCATCTACCTTACTCCTTTAGTAACTAGTAATTATTGCCCTCAAATCCTGGGCACTGATGTTCTTGGGAGCCAGGTATATTTATTCCCCCCACAGCATTCTTCCTCACCCCCACTGATTAGCTTTTCTCTTGTGTTCTGTCCTGAATTTCTAGAAGCAAGGCTCCACATTGCTGAGATAACAACATTGGAATACTCATTAGGTTAAGACTTTTTCTTACCTTTTTAAAAAAATAGATTTATTTTGTTTTATGTATATAAGTGTTCTGCCTGCACATATGTCTCTTCTGTGGAGGTCAAAAGAGAACATTAATCCCTTGGAACTAAATGCTGTGGAATAATCTTTCTGTACATTGGAAAAAGTATTGCTCTCATTGTTAATAAAAAGTTGATTGGGCAATAGTTGGGCAGGATTTCCAGGGCAGAGAGAATGCTGGGAAAAGAAGGGTGGAGTCAAAGGAGTCACAGGAGAGATGCAGAGGAAGCAGGAGATAAACATGCCATGTTGAAAGAAGGTACCACTATGTGGCAAAGGGCAGATAAAAAAAATATGGGTTAATTTAAATGTAATAGTTAGCTAACAACAAACCTGAGCTATTGGATGAGCATTTGTAATTAATATTAAGTCTCAGAATGGTTATTTGGGAGTGGTTGCCTAGATAGAGAAAAACTTTGCCTACAACCAAATTTATAGATAAACTACCATATGGATGCTGGGAATTGAACCTGAGTTGTCTGCAAAAGTAATAAATGCTCTTAACCATTCAGCCACCTCTCCAGCACTCTAAGTCGATTACTCTTAAATCATGTGCTCACCCTTGATTCAATCAACTCTGGTCAAAGCATAGGAGGGTGAAATAAGGTATGTGGTAAGTATCATGGCCAGGTCTGTGGAAGAAACAAGTATATCTCAGTAAAGACTGTATATAACACTTTTTTTCTTCCATTAAAAGAGAACCATGAATATAATAGATATTTGGCTAGTCTCACCATTGTCTTGTGTTTATTTTAAAAAGTAAAGTCTATGACATTATGTCTAGCTAGCATTAGATATAATGGATTATTTTGCGCAATGATTTGTGCTGGTTTCTATGAATATAACAGTAATATAAAATAGTTTTGCCATGAGAGACATAGAAGAAACAAAAGCAGAAGCCAGGGACTCAATTCATAGGCCGCTACAGCATCCAGCAAGACAAGCTGGTGCCTGGAAGGAGTGAGAAGAGTTTGATACATCAGGGAGAGTTCCACATTAGAAAGAGCTTGGTCAGCAGCCCTGGGAGTTCTTAGTTGGATGGAGTTGGCCTATCTACCTCCTTTGTTTACCTGTAATTGCCCATCTGGACAGACTCTGGCATTATAAACCTCCACCACCTAAGGAGAATTTGGTAGCACTCCAGATAGCTGACTCAATAAGGCATTGTGGTTCTTGATGACTTATTTCTCAAGCTGGATATGGAACTGAAGTAAGTGAATCTGAGAAAGAGGCCAAGGCCTTAGGCAGTGATCATAACAATGACCTACATCGGGAGGGTCCAGTTATTTCAAGGTCATCAACATCCTCCAAGCTTGAGGTCAATATTGGGATTGGAACCATGACGATTTGCATTTGCTGCCTTCACCTAAGCGAGCCACCCATTTGGCTTCTGGTTGCAGCCATCCTGACAGAGGGCACCTGCCCACCCATGGTGAGTGCAATCAGATGGAAGGTGCATTCCCCACCCAGCTGCCCAAGGCCCATGGCAACCATCTGGAGTCACTAGAGCATGACTGCTCCAGCTGGGGTGGGTGAGCAAGCACTCTGCAGAAGGACTGCAGAGTTAAGGAATCCGTGCAGTTCAGTAATGAGAACTGGGCTCCACTTTTAACCAGGAGGTCTGAAATCTGTTTCCTACCCTTCTGCAGGAAATACGAGAGTCTACAGGAATCGTTTCCATGAATGCGTATTTCCCATGTGTCAGGAGCAGACTAGAGCCACAAGGATAACACACATCCCCAATTTAAATAACTCATTCTTTTTCCAGGAAATGAACGCATCAATGTGGATCTTAAAATGATATGGCAAGTATTATAAAAATGTGCATACACATGTTATGGGGATGCAGATTTAGGGGGGAAAGATTATGTCCAAAGAAAGAAAAAATGGCTTCTGTTTTGAAGACACAAAGTTTGTCAGTGAATACAAGAAAGAAAGATATTCCCTCCTGACTGTGCAGCTGTGAGAACACATAGGAAAGGATGAAATGCCTGGTATATTTGGCAAATGATGAATAAGAAGATTTTAACCAGAACAATGTATACAGACAGAGACTAGAGATTCAGGAGGCAAGTTGTTAACAGTTTGTAAATGGTTATTTTATTGGGCAGAAAATATAAAACCATAAAGTATGTCTTGTTTTTCCTTTTTTTATCTAAAGAATAGCAAGATGATTTTATAAAACAGAACATAAATGTCTTCATAAGCTGAACTTGAACCTTCTACTCTGACTCAGATATCTGCACTCTATGATTTTTATTCCATTTCCAACTGTATACTCTGGCTCTGCTTTTCCCTTTTACATTCTGCTCCACATTTTCTTCTATCTTCTTCTACCAAGATAAAAATATTGACACAATGGACATCAGTGAAACTAACAATATACTGAAGGGGAAAAAAACAGAAAAGGCCTTTTTTATACATCCAATAAATACATAAGAGCTAGTTTTTCACAAATATACAGTGACACTAAAATTATTTTCTGACTTTAGATACAACCATAAATCACAACATGTTTTCATTTTCAGCCCAGTCACATGAAAATATCAGTTAATTTGCTTGAAAATTAAAGGCTGTGGAGCTATGGTTCGCCCTTCACAGAGACACAATCTACATGCATGTTTTGCTTTTTGAATGATCTTTTTGAGGCAGTTCTATGTGTGAAGAAATTCTTTTCCTTTTTTTTATCATTTCAATTTCTACTAACAAAAGACTATACACATGTAAACACAAAGAATCAGTAATTTTTTGGTGATAGGAAAAATGGAAACAAGTCTACGCAGTTGCCTTCAAATCTGCTCAATAAGAACACTTCTTTGAATTTGTCTTCTCACCATCCTAGGAGCAAAGTATTAAGACACCTAGGCTGGTACCAACTAGTTTTGGGGTATTTGATAAAGTGCTTTAGTCTATTGTCACATCATTACCAATGAAAAGTGAGGTCTATATTTAGGTCTCCCTGTTTTTTTTTTTTAACATTCAGTGACCACAACCTTGAATGGTGACAATCTTTACACTAACTAGCCACAGAGTACACTTTTATGAAAAGCATCAGCTAAAGCCCATTCCAGAAGTTCACCTGCCCAACACACTTCCAAAGCTTCCTGCTATTCACCAGTCTGACCATGTTAACAGACTTCAGTCATTTCTGGATCATTCATCAGCTTACATAAGCAAACTCTATAAACTGCCATGGATGAATTTCCATTCTTTGAGATTATGGTTTTGAAAAGCTAATGAGGGGAGAGAGAGAAGACTAGAAAGATAAGTGATAGAGAACTAAAGATCTAAAAAGGAGATAATCCACACCTCACTACGGAAGTTTGCTTTTTCATAATTTCCCCTAATGGTTTATCCAAGCATTGAAAAAGGTCAGAGATTCTTATCTCCCAGCCAAGTGACACATCCATTTATCACACTCGAGCTAACATAAATGCTTTGGATATAACTGCAGATGGACTGGTGGAGTGATTGTTCTATTCTAGTTTCTTCTTTAAAAATGTTTTTTTCATTAAAATTTTTTGGTTGAACACAGAAGTGAGTGACCATGCTAATCAGGAATTATGGGCAAGCTCAAAAGTGATCAGTTTCATAATGAAATATTAGCTAGTCAGCTGATAGACAGAGAACCAGTCTCCATCTGTTGCTGGAGGGAGATGAACACAGGGTATTTGCAAGCAGCTGTGACTCCCTGTATTATATGAGTCAGAGGACTTTGGTATGTGGATATTAGTCATTAAATAAATGATAAACAACCTACAACCCATAGACCTAGAGAGGTTTGGTATAGAGGAGGGAACTAGGGAGGACACATGGATCTCCCTGGGAGGGAGAAATAGAATTGATTTTATGGGTGGACAGAGGCAGGTGGGGATGGGAATGGGAGGACCAGATGCAGCAGGGAAGGAAAAATAGAGAAGAGGGAGGGAATGTGGGGAGAGATTCCGGGAATTGAGGGGCATTTGAGGGGTGATATAGAAACAGTGCAGTGGAAACTTTCTAAAATACATGAAGGTGGATGAGGTCCCCTAATAATGGGAGATACAGCGTCCCAACCTGCCATCTCTTGTCACCAAAGAAGACTTCCAGTAGCAGAACTGGATTGCATTCAGCTGAGTTGTTGGTGGGGGGTGGGATGTGATTGGGGTCCCATGAAAATCCCCAAACAACTCAGGCTGTTGCTAAGACAATGGGTTGCTCTCCACAAAATGACAGCAGGACCCCATTGTGGAATAAAACACCCACACAATTCATGGAGCATGGACAAATTGAGCTGGTGCCTACATGGAGCCTTCACCCCTATATTCTAGTGTCTTCATTGCAGGAATAAATACTCTGCAGGCTGCCAAGGAGATACATAAACATTAACTCGGCCACAAAATCTTTGACCTCTGTCCTGTCTGCCAAATTTGCTTGAGCAATGGTGGCACAAAGCTTGAAGAAATAGCTAGCCAATATCTGACTTGACTTCAGGCCCACTCCTCAAGATGAACCCATAGCCTGAGACTAGATAGCCCAGAGACCTAGGATAAAACCTAACACTACTGAATCAATAAAATGACTCTTAATGATATTCTGCAACACTCATAGACACAGTGCCTTATCCAGTCATCCTCAGAGAGGCTTTCCCCAGCAGCAGATGGGAATAAATACAGAGACCCACAGCCAGACATTATGTGGAGAGAGAATGTCCTTGGAACACACAGCTTTAAATGAGATGTCAGCATCAAATCCTTCCCCTCAGAGCTCAGGGAACCCCACTGAAGAGGATGCACAAAGAGTATAAGAGCCAAAGGGGATGGAGCACACCAGGAGAGCAAGGTCTTGTGAATCAACTAAGCAATGCTCATATGAACTCACAGCCACTGAAGCAACAAGCACGGGGCTTCTGTGAGTCTGCACCAGGTCCTCTGCATAACTATTATGGCTGTCTTCAGCTTAGTATTTTATGGGACTCCTGAGTGTGTGAATGAGAGGGTCTCTGATTCTTGTGTCTACTCTTGGGGCTCTTTTCCTTCTGTTGGGTTTTCTTGTCTAGCCATGATGTGATGGTTTTTTGCTTTATCTTATTATATTTTATTTTGCCATATTTGGTTATTGTGTCTTAGAAGCCTGTTCTTTACTAATGAGAGACAGAAGTGGGGTAAACCTGGAGGGGGAGGAGAGGAGGTACTGGAAACAGTAGGATGTATTGTATGAGAAAAGAATATTTTTCCAATAAAAGGAAAAAACGGGGGTGGATAGTAAGAAAGAAAACTTTGTGTTAAGTTTTCCAAATAACTTTTGTGTGTGTGTGTGTGTGTGTGTGTGTGTGTGTGTGTGTGTGTGTTTCAGGATTTTATTCTTTCTTTCTTTATTTTATTTTACAATATAATTTAATTCTACATATCAGCCATGGATTCCCTTGTTCTCCCCCATCCCGCTCCCCCTGCCTTGCCCCCAGCCCCCCCCCAATTCCCATCTCCTCCAGGGCAAAGACTCCCCCGAGGATTGAGATCAACCTGGTAGACTCAGTCCAGGCAGGTCCAGTCCCCTCCTCCCAGACTGAGCCAAGCATCCCTGAATAAGCCCCAGGTTTCAAACAGCCAACTCATGCAATGAGAACAGGACCCGGTCCCACTGCCTGGATGCCTTCTAACTATTCCCATATAATTCATTTAGCTAGGTACTACCTTCTCCCTTTGAACTCTGCTTCTATACACCCAAGATGCCACAATTCTCAGATTACAGCACTACAATCCAGTGATTATTTTAAAGGTCAACCAGAATTTCAATTAAGAGAAATTTCAAAGAACAAAGCCATTTTGAAACAAGTTAAATAAAATCGCCTTCACTGATTAAATGCTAAATTTTTTCCTTTACTATGAACTTCTTTTTGTAAATCCTTAATTTATATCAGTTTTTTTTTTGTGTGTGTGTGTTGTTAAAGCAACATGAAAAGAAAAGGGGCAAGAATATTTCTGTGGGTAGAAGGTGGCTTTTAGTGCCTTTGGCTGAGTCCATGGTTGCTTTCACATCCCAATGTATTTTGTTTGACCCCATCTGTGATGCAGAGACCTGGCATAAGGATTGACATCATCATAATTAGATCGCACACACTCCTCGTGTGTTTCCTGAGTGCTTATTCTGAGTTCTTGATTTGATTTCTCACCCAACTCCTAAAATAAAGTCTATGGAATAATAATTCAACAGTTCCCACTTAACAGGTGTTTTCTATGCACCAGGACTATGCTAAGAACTCCACAGATGTTATAATATCCATGGGTGAAAACTATTATTTGAAACAGATACTATCATTTTAATTTTATTTATGAGAAAATAAGACTCATGAAATTTAAATAATCTGTCTGGAACACAAAGCCTATCAATAGTAGAGCTGGAAACTTAATTCTACTTTCTTTGACTCCAAATCCTCTGTTATTGTCACTATTATTATTATTATTATTATTATTATTAATAATAATAATAATTATTATTGTTGTCCCAGAGTTATTTTTTAAATAAAAAAAGAAAAAAGTTTATTTTTTTTTTATTTTTTAGGAGTAAGACAAAGTCGATTTTGTGTATATATTTCGAGAGTTTTTTTTGACACTTGACTGGGGACTTGCTTGTGATTCATAAAATTCTTAGATATATGACAGAAAATATCTATAAGGTGAGAATGAGGATTGTCTTACGAAACTTTTATCTTAGTCTTCCTGTTTGTGAGTGTGTGAGAGAGTGTGTATATGTTTGTGTGTGTGTGTGTGTATTTGTGAGTGAGTGTGCACACACTAGAATGCAAGTTAAATTGTCTCATGGAAAAAATGGTTTTGAAAGCCACTTTGTTGTAATTTTGAATTCCATATTAATCATTGAGGGTAGAGACCCTGCTTTGTTTACAATCATAACTCATGCATATTGTCAATGTTTACAATACTCCCCGCTGAATATGGATAACATGGCTATTTTGTAATTAAAACACTATTCCATTAGGAAGTCTTTGGTCAGTGCCTGGTTCCCTCTGAACAATGAGGCAGCAGCTCTGAAATATGTCTTTCCAGTCAAGATGTCTGAGTGAAGGGGGAGTCTCAGACTGTTCACCCTGGATTTCTTTTCTGGGTCAAAACTGTCAGAGAAATCAGGGTTTCCCAGATGGACTTCTGGACTAGGGAATCTATTGCCTGCGTTCCTCACTCAGAGTCATGTTGTAGCTAGGAAGTATAAAGTCAAGGTAGGGAAATTTAAAGTACACTGACCGTATGGGGATAGAACATAAATATCTCCACACAATAGCAAAGGAGACAGGGCTTGACAGCCCTAGGAGTTAAACTCCTATACTTTATTAAGTGGCCTGTGTTTCTGGGATTCTTTGATTTTCTGAGTTCATTATTATTTTCCCATCAGTCGCTGTCCACCACTAGAAATTTCTAGCATGTCAACTTGGCTTAGGAAGCAAAATGCACAAAAAATATAAAGAAAACATTTAAGCTACTAGACTCTCAATATCTAAGAAACACTCCTGTTGATATGGTGGCATTGGATTTTCTGCATGTATTTTTAGCTGCTTTGTGAGAATACTTTGAATGTAGTAGTCCTTCACATATAATTTTTATTCTACTCTCCCTTTTAACTTTACATTGAAGTTTCTTTTGACTTTTGGTAATTTAAATGTATAGTTTTAATTATATATATAACTTTCAACGTTTGCATCATATTTTTCTCAATAAATCTGCTTTTTCAATGCACCACTTTGAGAATCATAATTCTGTTCAATATTCTGTGATTTCTTACACTTTTCCTAATGAAGATTTAGGATTTTTTTCTCTCTTTAGAAACCAACAACCTCTCCATCATTCTCATTTTCAATTGATGATTTGACTTGTGTTTCATCAAAAGTACAGAGACCATCAGAAAAGACATCTAGAAGCTTCTTCTGCCATATGAATGGATGTATGCATTGGCATCTACCTGTCCTTTGCCTGCTTATAGAGAATTATGTGTGCATTCAGTGTATGTGTCTGTGTGCGTGTGTGTGTGTGTGCGTGTGTGTGTGTGTGTGTGTGTGTGTGTGTGTGTGTGTGTGTGTGTGCAGGCTTGCTTGCCATTGCAGGAGTACAGAAAAACCAGAGGTTGATGCTGGAATGTTTTCTTCAATCACTCTCCACCTTGTATGTTTTTGAGACAAAGTCTCTTCAGTGAGCCTGGAATTTGCCATTTCAGCTAGACTGGCTGGCCAGTGAGCCCTTGCATTCACTTACCTCTGTTGCAGTACTAGGATTACAGGTACACACAGCATGCCTGGTTTTTAGGAAGCTGTTTGGGGATCTGAACTCATATGTTTATACTTGTGTAATCAGCATCCCTCCCTTGAGCAACCTCCCTGTCCCTGTTATGACAGAATTTTGTTTTTATTTTAGACTCTTCTTTCCTTTTACTTCTTCCTCTTCTTCTTGACTATAGGGACATATGACTCTAGCAGTTCTCCTCTGACTCTGTTGTATTATACACTTTTAATTTTCCCCAGATCATCCAATTCTTTCTTAGTGAATAATCAGGAGGATGCAATCACTTGTATTCTATAGATGTGGAAATGGAAGGTAAGCGAATTCTGATTTTCACCTTACCCTGAAGGCTCAGCTTTCGGGAGTCTTTTGCTCTACTTGAAGGATTACACGCAGTGACCTTCTCTATCCTGTTGGTCTTCATATCCAGTATTCCACCCTATGCTGAACACATAGTTCAGACCATGTCACCCTTTGCATTCACCCTTAATGTCCTGTGCTGTACCCCAGTTCTAGATTCTAAACAAAGAACCATTACAGATAGCTTTACTATCTGCTCCCTCCCATTTTCATCTCCACAGTTGTGTGCTCCTTCAGCCTTTTCCTCTATCTCTCTATTTCTATGAAATAAGGTTGCTGAAGTTAATGAAGACTCTCTTGCACTTGGTTTTACCTTCATCCTTCTCTAAGTCTCAGAAAGTTTGGTGAGGTTGGCTGTCTAAGAGAATGGAAGACTTTATGTGTACGAGCCATGACAAAAAGCTAGTCTGAAGGAGAATTGAGATCTCTTGGATGCTCCCATGATATTGGTGCTCCTTGGGATCAGTTACATTTATTGCAAAGATTCTGTCATCACTTCTTCTCTTTCCTAGGAAGTCAGCTACTACCAGTGCCTATGGGCCGTCGCTTCCCAGCTTAGACGATATTGTGATGTTATCATAGACATTCTCTTTGGTTGATAACACGTCATAACATCCATAGGCAGCTTGACTGTTTTCTGATAGGTTCAGTCATATATCTGTAATGACTGGCTTCAGTTTGGTCATACATTTCAGATAGGGCAAAAGTTAATATTCAAAGTATCTAATATATATTAAAATATTGTTGCTGGGCATGGTGGCACACCCCTGCAATTCTGGCACTTAGGAGGCTGAGACTTATGGTTGTGGGTTTGAGGCTAGCCTGAGCTACACTGGGATCTACTACCTTTAAGATTGCTTTTATAACACCTATGAGTAAAGCTACTGAAGTGAGGTGTTACTGCAGCTAATGTCCTGGAAGCCTAATAATTATCAGAGTCTCTTTCTCTTCTACCTGTCTTACTGCTGGTTATGTTTGTGCATACAACTTTTACTTTGTAACAGGGTTTATTTTGATCAAGGGCACATTAGCAGTGTGAATGAACAGAAGCATAAAAAGCCCAGCCTACAGATGAGCAAGAGACTTGAGAAGAAGAATCATGGTTCCCTTGGCCACCAGGCCATCTGGGAGACATGGCTATTACTGGAGTCATCCCGCTTCATCCAGTCATTAGCTTCTCTGCCTGGTAACAGTGACTCAGTGAATGAATGTAGAACAAAACAGCTGAGCTTACCTTGAAGGTATCTAGTCACTTGAGCTGAATCACGATCTACATGAATTAATATCATTGTATTGTCTCAAGCCTCCAGATTGTAAAAAATGATTATTATACAACAAAAGCTAACTAATACAGCAGAGAAAGAGACAACAATAAAGTAAGGGTTAATGCTTGTTTATTTAATCCACCTTTATCTTCTCCCCATAATATATATCTGACCACCCAGGGCCTTTCATATCTCCACAAGAAACTCACGTAGACTCTGAACAGAGATGGACCCAGTAATAGAGTGAAAGTGCTTAAATAGCCTTGAGTCTGTTTCTGGTTTCTATAATTTACTATTTGTATAAATTTGGGCATTAAATTATACTTCTTTGTGTTTAGTCTCCTTTCTGTTCAATACACATAATACACATCTTTATCAATAATTGTGAAGATTAAACTGAATGCATGTGTGTGCGTGCATGTTTGCATGCATGTGTGTGTGTGTGTGTGTGTGTGTGTGTGTGTGTGTGTGTGTGTGTGTGTTCTAGGAGTGAAATTGACAGGTCACACGGACTCACTTACTATCTGT
Source organism: Peromyscus leucopus (assembly GCF_004664715.2). Lineage (NCBI taxonomy): Eukaryota > Metazoa > Chordata > Mammalia > Rodentia > Cricetidae > Peromyscus > Peromyscus leucopus. Next base: position 30,181,572 of record NC_051076.1, read on the forward strand.
TAGCCTATTTTTGTAATTTAGTTAAGTTACTAGTATCTTTTGACCTCAGTTTCATTATCTGTAAAATAAGGCCATTGCCAATTTGCAAGGTTGCAAGAGTTCCCCAAATCCTTTTCAATTATCTATAAATATTATAATTAGGGAATGCAGCACATCTTTCTACTATGCCCTTGAGAAGCATAGAAATTGGTTATTAATGAACCTGGACTTCCGCTTCGATTGTGGTAATAATTCTACTGGAGTATAGTTGGAGCTTTTGAACTAGGGTGAAGAAGGGGAGATATGTACAGCTGGAATGTATTCCTCATGCACAGTACCTGCCCCCTGTGAATCCGCTAGTGAATTTTGCACAGATGTCTCTTTGTTTCCAAACGGGAAACTAATTGCCTTTCTGGTTTCAGTCTAGGTTTTCCCATATTGCTCTGCAAATAACAGGAGATATTTCTCAAACTTTGCAAAGTTCCTCATCAGTGGCATCTCTACCAGATGCCTCTCAAGCAACCCACATCACAAGAGGGAACCTCATCATCTTTTAAGCTGAAAAATCACCTTAGATCAGTTATCTTGCGGTTATTGTTTGCCAATTATTTACACACTTACACATCTTGCTGGTGTCTGTGTGTTTGTGCACGTGAGCGTGCTTTGGGGCTTTGTGATAAACTCAGAACTTTTCTGTTCTTTCTTGCTTATTGTTTGCTTGCATCTGGTGAATCCCAGGATGATGAAATATGCCAAATCCAGAACCCAGGATTCAGAAATGCTCTTCCCAGCAGACTAGAGGAGAGGACCTCACAGGCAGCAACTACTCATGAAGCCCAGCTTCCTCAGTGCCCTTTGTGACTGTTTCCCTGGCAACCAGCAGGAGCCTGGAGTATCCTTGAAAGTCCTGCACAGTTGCTACAGAAACCCCAAGGCTTTCCTAATTAGAGCCAGGTGGAGTTGTAGCGGGTCAGGATAGGCAGGCTTGCTTCCTTTGGGAAAACCCCCATTGAAAGGCTGACCATGGCATTCCTGATTCATTCACAGTTTGCCTCATACCTTTGTGAATTCATGTACACTTGATTTGCCTCATTCTGTGGATGAACAATATTGGGCCTTAAGGCATTAGCTTAGTCTTCAAAATCCTTAGTGTAACACTGAGTCTCATAGCTAGAGAAAATGTAGCTACCCAGATGTTCTGGGACAGGCCTCATTTCAAATACTCTGTCCTTTGTTTCCATGAGTATGGATATATTTGGCAGTTTATTGTGTGACCTGATTTTCATTTGTTATTAGGGTGACAGCATTGTAGAGATTTTCATAGAGCTACTTGGCTAGCAAAGGAGATGAAATTTGAACAGAAAGTATATAGTACATAAGAACCATGGCCAGATGTGTAAACACACTTAATTTTTTTAAGTCAACAACCTCTGTACTAAAATTCCTTGTTTCAACATGATAGAGCCTTGGCTTTTGTGACTTAGAATGCAGGTTTGGTCAATTGAAACCATCAATTGCCACATTTTCTCACTTTCCTTCTTCGTCATTTTCGGATGCATTCTTCTTCTTTTATTCTTTTGCCCCACCCATAAAATTACATACAAACTTTCTTGCACCACATAGAGACTTTGTCCCTTAATTTTACAAATGGCAATAACTAAGGAGGAGTGGACCATGTGGTTCGAGGTCATCCTAGTCCACACTATCAAACTGCTCTGTATCCCTTCCACAGCTCTATTCTTTCGATCTCCTTTTCAATGACTGTCTCTAACATTCACATTCTCCCTGTTTGCACAGCCAGGGCTCTACTCACAGACCAATCTCCCCAGCTCAGTTTCTAGAGTGATTGTAAACAAAATTTCAAAATTATAGAAGAAAGATGGGATGAACATTTCCATAACATAAAATTAAAAATATCTGTTTAAATAAAATAATTGGTACCAACAACAAATATATATATATATATATATATATATATATATATATATATTCTTTTTTTTACATTTAGCATGTTTCTGTGTAGATTGCACTCATTCATTCCACAGGGCAGGTGTAGATAAGTCGGCCTGTGGGAGTCGGTTCTCTTCTACCGTTTGTGTTCCTGGGACTGAATTCGGTCTCCAAACTCCTTCACCTGCCGAGACAGCTCACTGGCTCAAGGAAAATATTGTAAAATAAGATCATATAAAAATTACAAAAGTTTAAAAATTTAAAAATAAGAGTCACTTGTATGTTAACTTGAAATTAAAATGTTTTAAAAACCATAAGAGCAACAAGATATTCATATTTGCACTATACGAAACTTGCCTTTAATGTGAAAAAGAAAATCGGACACAACAAACTTCTAATTTTACTTTTGAGATTATAATATTATTGCATTTCTCCCTTCCCTTTCCTCCCTCCAACTCTTCCCATATACCTCCTCACTCTTCTTCAAATTCCTGGCTTCTTTTTTCACTAATTGTTATTGCACATATGTATGTATACGTATATACAGGTATATTTGTAAATACAATCTGTTCAATCTGTATAATGCTACCTGTATGTTTTCCGGGCTAACTATACAGACAGTAGTTGTGTTCTTCCTTGAGGAAGATCATCTCTTATACTTCCATAATTCCTCAGTTGCCTATAATTCTTTGTATAGGGTTGAGGCCTGGTGAGTTTTTCCTCATCTGCTTTGGCATATCCAATGGTGTCATCCTTGTTCAGCTTATGTCTAGGCAGTCATGTTGGTGAGGGTTCATGGGTTTAGCCTCCGACACTGCTAGGATATACAATCTCCTGTATCAAGTCAGCAATTCCCCATTCCCTTGGCTCTTACAATCTTTCTACCTCCTCTTTTGCTATGTTCCCTGAGCCTTTGATGTAGGAGTGTTTTGTAGATGTGTCCCCTGAAACTGGGCTCCACAACTCCACACTTTGATTGGGTATGGTATTCTAAGTGGTTTTTGCCTGTTGCCAAGAGAAGTTTCCTTTATGGCTGGCGAAGACTACACTTATCTATGGGTTTAGGGTCAAATGTTTATAGACTATTGTCAAAGATTATGCTGTCTTAGTAAGTAAATTGACAGCTGTAGATTCTTCTGCAATAACCACGACTTGACCAGCACTGACTAGTCAGCTAGATTTTCAGTACCAGGCATAGCTTCCCTCTTGCTGAACAGGTCTTAAGTCCAATTGAAGAGATGTTGGTTATCACAAAGGCATGTATACCATTACTGCGGTTTTTAGATGGTCAAAATAACTTGAAGAGCTCTTCACAAAACAAGATATCCAGATAACTATCTGAAAGTCAAAAAACTCCTAGAATAATTACTATTAAATGCCTTAAAAAATGTTTAATGATATGCTTCAACACATCCACAAGATAACTCATACCAGATAATAGTGAGTTTTTGAAATGAATATATTCTTTTTATTTTATAATTTAATTTAATTTTACATATCAGCCACAGATTCCCCTGTCCTCGCCCCTCCCACTGCCCCCCACCTTCCCCCAGCCCACCTCCCATTCCCATCTCCTCCAGGGCAAAGACTCCCCTGGGGATTCAGCTCAACCTGGTAAATTCAGTCCAGGCAGGTCCAGTCCCCTATTCCCAGGCTGAGCAAAGTGTCCCTGCATAAGCCCCAGGTTCCAAACAGCCAGCTCATGCACTAAGGACAGGTCCCAGTCCCACTGTCTGGGGATTCTTCATTTATGGGAAGGGTATAATTGCTTCAGCTACCACATAAAACTCCTTGGTGAAATCTATTAAATCTGTACTTAAGGATAACTATTTGACTTGCAACTACATCTACAACTGAATTTTATCCTGCGTATACTAACCATAGCCACAAGAATACTTATGTCAGTATTCTTCCTAACAGCCAAAGCCCAGAAATAATTCAAGTATTTATTGAGACTGGAACGTATAAAAGCTGTAGCAGTTTCATGCCTTGCAGTCTTCTCATCCGACACAGCCACCATCTTGTGCTGAGAGCTTGTCTGAAGCACTGAAGGAGGCAGAGGAACTAGACAGTGGGGCAGCATGGGAAGAGAGTGAGCGGTATGGGAAGAGAGTGAGGAGTATGGGAAGAGAGTGGGCAGAGAAGCTGTGGCGGTCCTGAGGGTGACAGGCTGGGTTGTACAGGCCTGTGGCAAGGCCGTGGCTTTTAGCCAGAGGAAAGGCAGGAGAACTTGGGAATACTGATGACAGAAAGATGAGATGATGTTCCCCCTGGGATGAAATTAGGTGCTGTTTTGATGACAGAATGTATGTATGTGTGGAAATGGAGAGATGGCTGTAGTCAGAGGAGCAGAAAGAACTAGACAAGAGGCACTTTAAAAGTGTGGTTATGGGGTTGGTTAGGGATTTAGTTCAGTGATAGAGCACTTGCCTAGCAAGCTCAAGGCCCTGGGTTCAATCCTCAGCTCCAGAAAAAATAAGTATGATTAAGATTGCAGTTTTTCATGTGAAGTCTAGAGTGTGTGTTAGACATAAGTCTCTCTACTGCTTACTCCTCAGCCATTTGTCAGTGTTTCTAGCATGTTGTGAAAACTATTAAACACTTTTCAGGCTCTTTCTGACTGGATATCTCTGTTCTATGTGAATCTTTTAGCAGCATGTTCATTTATAAAACGTATTTACTTATTATTAGTGAGGCTATTCCTTCTAGTTTTCAGCTTACCAGTAAAACATCCCTATTTCAAATTTTTATAGCCTTCTTCTCTACCTCCCCTTGAATTATGGCTACTTCACAATGTAACTTGGACTGGAGATACGGCTCAGTGAGTAAAGCATTTTACATCAAACATGAGGGACCTACATACATTCACTCCAAACAGTATCTCAACACAACAGCCGTAGTTCTATCATCCCTTGTGATCCTTGGGGGAGGAGTCAGAAGTGTTTTTCCTTCATCTCTCAGCAAGGTTCTGACAGGGTGAGAAGAATAGAAGAATGAGATTTGAACACGAGGAAGCTGTTGAGAACATTTCTCTTAATGAAATCTCGGGGCCTCCCTGTTTAGCCTTTGTAAATCTTTAGATTTAGTCACAATACAGCAAAATCAGGACCTCCAGACAGACAATATGTTATCTCTTGAAATAAAAAGGAATCTTGGGCTGGAAAGATGGTTCAGTGTTAAAAGCACTTGCTATTCTTCCAGAGAATCCAGGTTTGGTTCACAGCACACACATGGAAGCTCATAACCATCCAAAACTCCAGTTCCAGAGAGGATCTGATGCTTTCTTCTGACCTGAAGGGCCACCAGGCAATTCTGAAGTGCACCTGAATATATGCAGGCAAAAAATGAAAATATTCTGCAGAGAAGAATTTGGAAACAGTTTGCTCTCTCACTATATAATCTCTTATGTAACATTATCATTTCTACTATGGTTGTAAGTTATCTGATTTCAGACAAAGAAGAAGCATTGACATCACAGTATAAGAACATGTGAGATGTGAAGTATTACTGAATTAATTTTTGGAAAATACACACACACACACCATATATTCACTTAAACTCCCCTACCCCCAACACAGGTACCAGCATACAGCAAATTTAAACCACAGGAAAGTTGCATGTGGAATATCTAGACAATCATATAAAGGGAATATGTGAACTATGGTTGGAGATGATGGATGTTGTATGATCAGCACTTCCTTACTATTCCTGAAAGCCTAATGATGGGATAACCTTTTTGTACACTGTGTGAAGATGTATCTTTGTCCTTCCTCACCTGTCTAAGGCACCTTCTGATTGGTTCAATAAAGAGCTGAATGGTCAATAGCTAGGCAGGAGAGGATAAGCAGGACTTCTGGGGAGAGATAGGAACTCTGGGAAAGAATCTGAAGTGCAAGATTCACCAGACAGATGTGGAGGAACTCAGACATGTGGTACTGAAGAGAGATAACAAGCCAAATTGCAGAATGTAGATTAATATAAACAGGTATTTAAGTTTTAAGATCTAGTTGGGGAAAATCCTAAACTAATGCCAAGCTTTCATAATTTATAAAAAGTCTCAATGTCATTATTTGAGAGCTGTCAGTCCAAAAAAAGATCAGTTATACCTAAATGTATATATGATGACATAGTTGACCAACTTCCTTAAATGACAAGATGAATGCTATATTTTCAGAACCACAGGGAACATTGTATCATAAATGGAATAATAAATGTCTATAAACCTTGAAAGAATTAATAAGGGAGTATGATGAACAAAATGACACAGATTGATTCAATGTATTATATTTAATGGACAAAATCACAAATTGTTGAATAGATTGATGTGGCAAACAGACAAATTTGCCATCTGGGAGAACTCTAAACAATAGGTGTAGATGTAACTGCCTCGAGGAGGTAGAACTTCCCTCCACTGTGAAGAATGGTTTCCAAATATTGTAGTATGAAACAGCAAAAGTGAAAAAAATACACGATGGAGACATCTAGGAAATGCCACATCTGTTATGAGATCAAGTCTAACATGAACAATTAAAAAACATGTTGATAGCTTGTACCATGGGTGTGAACTATCTGTAACACAGCAAGAATAGAACTCTAATTCCATGCTCATCCTTTTGAAACTCATCAAACCATAAAGAACTCATCAGAAAAATCCCAACTGGAGGAAAGTTTACTCTTTGAAACTGTCAAGGTCATCAAGACTAAGAAAAGGCCCAGAAACTTACAAAGCCCAGAGTAGCTTAAAGAGACACAGTTGAATGAAGAATGGTATACAGGATAGGATTTTGGATGAGCAGAAGCACTGTGAGTAGAAGGTGAGAATATATAAATAAATTCTGAATTTTAGTTTAAAATTATGTACCACTCTGGCTCATTACTTGTAACAAATGTACCATCCTAATGTAATGTTCATCATCACTTATCATCATTGAAATACAAAGCAAAATCATAATGAGATATGACAGCCTACCTGTTAGAATGGTAGTTATCAACACATAAGAGCCAGAAGGCATTGGTAAAGATGTGAGAAAATTAAAACATAATGTATTTTTTCCATGAACTAGTTAGTGTAAATTAGTTCAGCTGTTGTGGAAAACAGTGTGCAGATTACTCAGAGTTACCCAAACAGAACTATGCTATGATCTAGAACTCCAACTACTAGGAATATGTTCAAGAGAAATGGAAGTATTGTATTGAAGAGATATTTATAATTGCAAAAGTACAGCATCAACTAAATTGATCATCAGTCAAAGAATGGATAAAGAAATATAGTATATATTCACAATGGGTTACCATTTAACTTACAAAACAAGAAAATGTCATTTGTAGCACTGTAGATAAAATACAAGATATTACATAAAATTTAATAAGCCAGGTACAGGATGACATGCACAAAACCTCATTATATATGGTATCTAATAATGTCAAACTTACAAAAGCAGAAAAAACAATGGTTCCTACCCCACTTGCTAGTCCTGCTCATTCTATCCCATAGGTGTCCAGGCCTCCACCAGGACATCTTTCTCCTTTGCTACCAGCTAGGTCAGCTCCTCCTCACTTCATTGGAATTATGGTCTGCCCTAGGACTCTTCTTGTCTTTGCCATCAAAGAGAGCTGATTATTACCACCCTATAAACCCACCTGGGTCCTCTAATTGTTTTCTACCCCATGCTATCACCTAGATCCACTTTTTCTCATCTCAAAGGCCTGCTCTCAGCTCTTCAGGGAGTCACTTTCCCTGTATCTCCAATCAGGTCCCCTCCTCATATTCCACAGGCTTACCTATCTCATCTGGGATTTCCCTTCCCTATGTTGCTAAGCAGGATCTGATCCACCTTAACTCATAAATCTGTCTCCTAGGGGAAACTTCCTAACCTACCCATTAGGTAGGTTTTGCTCCTTCCCACCACATAGTCAGTCCATCTCTTCTCTGATCTCTGTTCTCTAAGCTACTGGGTATGCATCACTCAGCCTCACTACTTAAGCCTCTTAGCCACTCTGGGATCTTGTGTCCAAATGTTGCCAGATTGCCTATTCCTCTGATATATCCTATACCCATGTCTCAGAATAAGCATAACTCTTCCCATGCTATAAGCCACCTGCTTCTGCTTCTCAATGTACCAAGGTATGTTCTGCTCCCTGGGACCCATAACCTTTCTGCTGATATATCTAGATTCACAAAATCATCTGTTCTCAGAGAACAGTTAACTAGAGCTTACTCATGGTAGAGCAACCAGACTTGAAGTGATACATCAGAAGGCAACAGAAGAGAGGATCTTCAAGAGGTAGGTGGTTTATTAGATAGTGTTTGTTCATTTAGAGAGTAGTAAACTCTCAAAGGAAGATAAAGAATAGAATCTACATCTGGCAGTATCAGCTCCCTCCATAAAAGAATACAATGTCTCAACACTCTTAAGTTTAATCATTTACTGGATATTATAAACACCTACACTGAGAGAAGAAAGATGATTTGAGCAAAAAGAAAGAAAACCTGACAATCTACTTTAGATATATAAGTCCCAATACAGGAACAAAAGTAACATGAAAAACCAAGACAACGTGCCCCTCCCAATTACTAATCCCATAATAAACTCTAATGATAATGAAATGGATTATCTTCCAGACATGCAAATAAAATGAATGACTATAACTATTTCCAAAGCACTCAAAGAGGACACAACTATACTTCAAGAGAATTTAAAAAATGCTGAATTAAATGCAAAAGTCAATCCAATATATGAAAACAGAATTCAATAAAGACATAGAATTGCTAGGGAAACTTCTAAAGTGAAATGCTAAAAATGAGAAACCCAATAAGCTAAATAAAAAACCTTAGTGGAAAACCCCACAAACAGAATAGATCATGCAAAAAAGAAGTCAGAGCTGGAAAACATAGTAGAGGAATTGGATCACTTAGTCAAAATCAATGAATAATTACCAAAAAATGTGAAGGGAACAAGGGAGAACTTTGGGGAACCATAAAAAGACCTAAACTTGGGTTCTGATTACAGAAGGATACTGTGGTGAAAGAACAGAGAATTTTTTCAACATACTCATCAAAGAAAAATTTCCAAAGCTATAGAAAATGATGCCTATTCAGATACAAAAGACTTACAGAACACCATATAGACAGGACTAGAAAAGAAACTCCTAATAACATATTATACTTAAAATAAAACAAGAATGTAGAAGGAGTATTGAAAACTGCAAGAGAGTAAGGTCAAGTCATTTATAAAGGCAGGGTTATAAAAATATCTTATTTTTTGACATAAAATGTTAAAGGCCATGCTTGGAAAGATGTCTTCCAAGTTCATAAAGGTTATAATTGTCAACCCAAATCATTATGCTCAACAAAACTATCTACTAAAATTAAAAAACAGTTAAAATCTTTCCATGACAAAAACAGGTTAAAGAAATTTATGACCACTAAATTAGTTCTATAGAATACTAGGAGGAATATTTCAGTCTGGAGAAGAATAAACACACTCAAGAAAATTCAACAAATAAATACACAATGACAGGACAGCTCATCCAAAGAAGTCTAAGCAAAATCACAATGTCAACAAAATGAAAGGAATGAATAGACACTTTTCAATTATAACTCTTAATATTAATGACATCAATCTCCCAATAAAATGACACAGACTAGCAGACTGAACAAGAAAACAGGAACCATAATTTTTCTGCCTCCAAGAAACACATCTCACCATCAATTGCAGATATCACCTTAAAGTAAAAGGATAGGCAAAAGCATTCCAAGCAAATTGAACTAGGAAACAAGCAGCAATAGTTATGCAATATCCAACAAAATAAATGTCAAACCAAAACTAATCAGAGGAAGATCACTTTAAACCCATTTAAAGAATAACCTACCAAGAAGATATAGTTCTAAACATATACACACTAAAACTTTCTTAAAAGACATATGAGTAGATCTAAAACCATAGATTAATCCCAACACAGTGATTGTGGGTGATTACAATATTCCACTCTCACCAATGGACAGTTCATCAGACAAAAACTAAACAGAAATTTTGGAGTTAAATGACATCTTAAATCAGATATACCTAACAGATATCTATAGAATATTCCACCCAAACACTAAAAAATATACATTCTTTTTAGAAACCTGTGGAACTTCATTTAAAATCAATTGTGTATTACAACAGAAAGCAAGTGTCAACAAATATATGAACATTGAAATAATGTTAGGTATTCTGTCACACCATAATAGAATAAAGCAAGATTGAATCAATAGTAAGTACAGAATCTCATGGAGACTAAACAGTGCACTACTGAATGAATATGGGGTCAAAGAAGAAATCTAGAAGGAAATTTAAAATTTCCAAGATTTGAATAAAAATGAAAACGTTCCATACCAAAATTCACGGGACAAAACGTTGTAGTGTACTAAGAAGAAAGTTTATAGCAGTAAGTATCTACATAAAAACTTAGGAAATATTAAGTTTAAAAGTTAATAAAATTCTGAAGGCCTTAGAAAAACAAGAATAAGCAGCAACTTAAAGGGATAATCGACACCAAGGCTGAAATTAATGAAATAGAAATGAGTAAAAGAATAAAAAGAATCAGTGAATGAATGAAGAGTTAACTCTTTGAAAATATTAGCAAGACTGACACGCATTTAGTCATATTAACCACAAGAGAAAGAAGACCCAAATTAGTAACATCAGGTATGAAAAAGAAGACATTATAGCAGACACTGATGAGTTTTGAAGAATCATGAAGGAAATACTTTAAAATTTTACATTTTACAAAACTGGGAAATCTAACAGAAATGTAAGAATTTCCAGATACATATGACCTGTGAAAGTTAATCCAATATGAACTAAATGACTTTAAAAGACCTGTAACAATCAACGAAATATAGGCTGAAATTAGAACCTACCAAGGGCCCAGACTTTTTGAATCTAAAGAAGCCCAGGCCAAGATGATTTCAGCACAGAGTTCTATCAGACCTTCAAAGAAGAACCAGCACAAACCTTCCACATAATATAAAGGAAGTTCCACTTACACACACACACACACACACACACACACACACACACACAAAGAGAGAGAGAGACACAGAGAGACAGAGAGAGACACAGAGAGAGACAGAGAGATAGAGAGGGAGAGAGGGAGAGAGGGGGGAGTATATCTGAAGATCTCCTGTGTCCCACCTGGTCCTGCAGTTGCTCAGTCCCAAATAATCACTCAGAGGCTTATATTAATTATCAATTGTATGGCCTGTGACAGGCTTCCTGAGAGCTAGCTCTTATAACTTAAGCCATTTCTATTCATCTATAAGTTGCTACGTGACCATGACATTACCTGTCTGCTGGCATGTTGCTGCTCCTTTGGTGGTGACTGGCATCTCTCCCTTCTGTCCTTTCCTCTCTCCATACATCTTCTTGGATTTCCCACATGCCTATAAACTGCCTTGCCATAGGCCAATGCAACTTTATATATGAACCAATCAGAGCAACACATATTCACAGCATACAGAAAGACATCCCACAGCAGGGGAGAAAGAGATAGAGGTCAATCTCCTTGATGAACACAAATGCAAATAATTCTCAATAAAATACTTGCAAATCCAATTCAAGAACATATCAAAAACATCATTCACGATGATGATTTTAGTTTCATCCCAGAAATCCAGAAATGCAGGTATGGTTAACACACATAGATCAATAACTATAATTTACCACATGAATAGAATCAAGGACAGAACATTTCTAAAATTTTCTAGGTCCATTCATGATAAAATTCCTGGAAAACCTAGAAATTCAAGTGCCATATTTCAAAATAATAAATTCAGTAGACAGTAAGCCCACAGGAAAAAATATGTTAAACTGAGAAAAACCTCAAAGTGTTTCCACTAAAATGACAGAAGGTAAAATGAATATAAATAGGAAAAGAAGTAGTCAATATATATTTATCTCTCATACCGCACAAAATTCAACACAAAGTGGATGAAGAACAGCAATATACACCTGAAACCTTAAATTTGATACAAGAAAAAGTAGGAGATACTCTTGAACTTATTGTCACAGGGGAGGATTTTCTGAACAGGACCTCAGTAGTTCAAGCATTAAGATCAACAGTTGATAAATGGGACTTTATGAAATTCAAGGCTTCTGGACAGCAAAGGACACCATCATGCAGTTGAAGCAGAAGGCCCAAAAAATGGAAAAAAATCTTTACCAGCTATAAATCCTGCAGAGAGTTAATATCTAGAATACATCAAGAACTCAAAAAGATAATAAACATCAAGAAAACAATGCACTTAAAGTTGGAGGCATAGAAATAACCAGAGGATTTTCAATGGAAGAAACACAAATGGTTAAGAAATATTTTTTAAATGTTCAATATCTTTAGCCATCAGAGAAATGCAAATTAAAACTCTTTGAGATTTCATCTTCTCCCAGTCAGAATGGCCAAGATTTTTAAAATGACAACAATCACTGACATTGATACAGGAAAAAGAAACATTCACTGTTGTTAGGAATACAAACTAGTGCAGCAACTACAGAACATAAACCTCCTAAATGTCTATCAGCTGATAGATAGATAATGAAAATGTACATATACATAGCATTCAGCTTTAAAGAAAAATGAAATCATGAAACTCACAGGTAAATGGAAAGAGCTAGAAGTAGATGAGTAGACATTCTCCGTGAGGTAATCCAGACCCAGAAAGACAAATATTACATATTCTCCCTCATATGCAAATACGAGCTTTGAATCTTTAGTTATGTATGTTTAAATTGGAGGACACATAGAAATAAGAAAACTAGTAAGTTACAATGTGAGGTGGATTTCCAGGGAAGAGGTATAGAATGCAGGTGGTATAAATACATAAAGTGGAATATCTGAATATGGATGCTTCAATGAGGTGGGTATTAGGAAGACAAAGATAGAGAAGTGACTATGGGGAAGGATGGCCACTAAAGACCTCTGAAAATGCCATATAGAAATTGATTACTGTAGGAACTTTTAAAACATATGCAATATACATATACATCATATACATAGGACAAACAGAGTTACCCTATAATGATGGAAGGGGATAAGTTTTCCCACATGTCTCTTTTTAAATTGTTTGTCAATGGGGCTTTATAGACCCCTCCTCCAAACATTATAAGCTGTGGTCATTGGTCTTTGGTTGTCATCCAGAACTTGATTTCTGAAGATATCACATACTGGAGTTCCAGGTCATGGGCAAATCAAGTTGGTAACTAGTTTGGAAGCAGCTTCATTCCCACTGATTAGCTTTCATAGTGCTAGAATGTTCTGTGTATGCTACCAGATGAGAAATGTGATCAACAGTTTGTGAACTCTGTGAACTACAGTAATTATATGCTTGGGGAGATATGACCATAGTGCAACAATGGCACAGATGTTACGGAAATAGCCAGCCACTTTCTGGCTGAATTTAAAGTCCACCCCTCAAGACAGAACTTATGTCTATTACCACTAACTAGTTCAAAATATCTGTGGCTGGCTAGATCATAGGTCCTAGAGGAGAAACTGATGCTGTTATATTGAGAAATGGAGATAGTAATAAACCACCTCCTGTTTCTACTTTTAAAACCACAGATCAGTGCGTCTTTAAACCCTATCAGAGAAGCTTCATATTTTTTTACAGTATATAATGATTTTAATAGAAACCCACAGCCGATCAACAAACAGAAAATAAGAGATTGTGGAGTGTATAATCAGCCATAAATAAGACATCAATATCACACCACCTCCTCCAAGGCTTACAAATCATTGTGTAAGTGGAAATATTATAAAAGCTAGAGAGAGTGGGCATCTACAGAAAGAGTGTTTTCTGGACATGTTAGGGCTATTTTACATACAGATTTCCTATGTTTATAAGAGCATGCCAAAACCTGCATAAGATCAAGAAATCCAAACTCCAGCATGGATAGAGGAGGGACTCATGAAGTCCCACCCAGAGCTGAGATATTGGTAGTTGGTTACTGTTGGATTAGGAAATTAGGAAGATTAAGTTTTTTTCAAGAATGTGTTCCCTAAGAGCCTAGCCATGCTCTAGTATATTCTACATTATAAATATACAGTCAGGACTAAATGGGTTTAAAAACAGATCATATGAAGTTAGGGGTAAAAAGTTGAGGCAGGGGGTTAGGGAAAGATTTGAGTGAGAGACAATGGGGATGGATTTGATCAAAAGATATTATATGCATATATGAAAATATTGAACACTTTTTAAAAGGAAAGAAAATTTCTTATATTTTCTAGAACATTAAAAGTTTTGAACAAGGTGGTGTAGTGGCACATGCCTTTAATTCCAGAACTCATAAGACTGAGGCAGGCTGATCTCTGTGAGTTCAAGTCCAGCCTGGTCTACAAGCAAGTTCCAGTTCAGCCAGGGCTACATAGTGAGAAATGTATGAAAAAGAAAAAAGTTTAGAAAAATAATGTGGTTTGTCAACATATGCATGTTGTTTATAATAACAATTTATTAAGAAAAATTCAATCCTTTTATTAAGACTTTAAGAATTGTCATAATTACTACATACAGTTATTAATTTATTTTACTTAAAAATATCCTCATTCCTGGTTGGAGAAATATCTCATCTGTTAAATGCTAGACTCACAAGCACAGATGTCCTTATTCCATTTTAAAGAACCTTAAAACATGCTATCAGACTATTACATGTACTAAAAACATTCATATTTATCCATAAAGTGACATATTTTAAAATCATTGGGAAAAAACTATATAAGCATATCTACATTTGCAACTTATCAAGTGTGCAGAACAATGAGACAAAACTATAAGATAAGAAGGGCTTTCTCACTCTTGATTTGACTATCTCTGAAGCTGTTTCATTCAATGTTAACATTGCCTGTTGTGATCCTTTCTGCAGGGTCTTTTAACTCATATTTTATTTAAGGTTCTAGTATGTGTGCAGCAATGATATTTTATGAAAATATTACAATAGAAAACAAAATCTACCTTGCAGCTAAAAAAAATGAATGCTGTTCACCATGTGGTGGGGCACAGGGAAAGGCTGGCCAAAGGGTGCAGATTTCAAGCTTAGGTCTAATACATTCTGGAAAGCAGCTGTTCAATGTACTGCTTGATTATAGATACTACTGCTGTGCATGTTAAGTCTTGATAAAAGGGGGCTTTAATACTTCTACTACATGTGCAATCCTAGTCCTAGATATTTAGAATGAAAGGATCCATCTGTAAATCTTGATTGGATATTGATTTTTAAATGTATACCAGACTCACCAGAAATAAATATTGAAATATATAGTAGTGGAACCTGTGAAATTGCTCATGTGTAAAATGCTCAGCAAGAAAGTAGAAAAGTCAACAACAAAGAGTAAAACAAGCTTTGCTCTCCGAGATTTCAATATTCCATAGTAGTAATTTTACCTAAAAGAAAAATAAATGTGAAGTTCCTTTGGCATAACCAGCTAACAAATCATGGAAAGTGTGGAGAGATCCATATTTTTATCATTGTCTTTCCTCAATATGTAGTGTTGTTCGAAGAGACTCAAGAAGTATTAATTGAACTAAAATAAATATTTACATAGAGAAGGCTTTTAAGTTATTTCCAGAAATTACTAACATAATGGAACTAAATGCTCCAGAAGCCTTAATACAGAAACTGATCTATACATGTATCCTTAAAATAAACCCTAGAGGCACAATGAATTTTCTAGTATTGGTTAGAAATAGCATGAGAGGACCTTCTTGTTATAATTTATTTTGTGTATTTCCAGTTTAGTGCCTATTTTTTCTTTGTGTGAGAAAGGAAATATTTCCTTAGAGAAAATATAAAAATATCCTGAATATAGCACCAGGAAGAGAAGCTTTCAGAGTGTGATGTATTGTACATTGTTAAATTTTAAAAGTTTCTGAGTTCATCATCTTAGATGTTCACCAAGTTATTTCTGTACAATTTGCACAATCACCAGGCAGCTTTCCTAGGAGTATGTACCATAGTCAAGCTGTGTGATGAAACTTTATATTGCACTTGATTCTTATGAAGAGTGGAAGGCATGAGGCTATATTCACTTTAAATCACAACTATATCCACAAAATATTGATGTTAAGCAAGAGTAACAGATCTGAAAAAAATAACATCCACCAAGAACCATACTCTCCCAGAGAATAAAATCCTTTTGTTCTTCACCTTATTGGCCTTTATCTAGTTTGACTGTTCCTCTTGCTGGTAAGAACCCCAAACCATTACTTCAGATAAGAACGATACAAGTACGGACTAGGGGAGAGATGGCCTAACAGTTAAGAGCACTTGTGCAATCATGAAGACCAGTGTTTGTATTCCAGCACCGAGGTCACAATCAGAGCATCTGGCAAACACCTGGAAACTCTAACATCCTGCAAATTCCTCTAACTCTAGATCTGAGGATCCAGTGCTCTCTTCTGGCCTCTCCCTGTGTACTCATGCACACATAAATAACTAAAATAAATCTTTTTTTGTAAGAACTTATATAGACACTAACTACATCTTTTATACGTAGCCCTCTTCCACTTGGTACATCTCTGAAATTGCCGTGTCTAATCCTGTCTCATCACAAAAGGCCTGGCTATCTGCCTCAAACCAATATTCTTCATGTATTGATGAGGAATAAAAATGCACAGATAGAATCATCAACACTAGTAGTATTGCTGCTGCTCCCCACTATATGTATCTGGACTTCTGTCTTGTTTCAGTGAATCACTGTCTTACCAGGAGTTCAGGCTTCAGAACTACATCCTCAGTCCTGATACTCCACGACTGAGATCCTGTCTTGCTGCATTTTTTTTTTTTTTCAATTTCTTGGTGAGTTCAAGAACCTGCTTTATTTTCACCTTTCTGTGTGCTTCCTACTATTCATTGCTGGATACACACACACACACACACACACACACACACACACACACACACACACATATTCATTGCTGGATATAGATGCTGGATCATAAACTAAATATCCGAGGCAGCACATCTGCCACAGAAAACAGTACCTCCACTTTGCAAGCTCAGTCTTCTCCTGAGTCTCCCATTGCTGTAGATTGGGTTGTGTTGATACCCAGTTGTTCCATTTGACTCTCCCTTAAAGCAATAATTTCGCAGGCATGCCACTTCTGAGTTACATCTCTGATAAGACTTTCTTCTAGCAGTAAGCTCAATCTGTTTCCCAGAATCCTCTGCACATCACTTCTAATTAGAAAACTTGGCCCACTTAAACTTATTTAATTTTACTCAAAATGACCCAACCTTTTCGAACTTTTCAAATGCATGCCGTAGTATTCTTTTTAATTCAAGATTTAAGTTTGGGTGCTTATATATCAATTTATCTCATGAGCCAAAATAAAGATTAATTTTCTCAAAGCTTCTTTTAAGAATAATAACTCACTTATTTTTAGATTCTCTTTTATTCTGAAATATAGATTTGACACTTTTAATCTTATAATAGTGCTAACCTTATCTGTATAATATTTTTAATTTCTAAGTCAATTTTCTAACTTTAGTTCACTTAATCTGCATAAATACTTCTTAAAATTTTGTTAAAGCAATTGTAATCAAAGCTCTCCAAATTCATCCAACACACAGTGAAAGAGCTATCTTGTAAAAGCCAGAATTTGAAATGAGTTAAAGTCTTCTGCATTTAAGGTGAGCACATTTTTAAGTAAAATCAAATTCTCACAGGCAAGATAGTTTTGTACATGAAATTAAAGATTAAAAAATTAATTCTTCATCACTTGGTCAAAAAGACCAAGAGAGCAGTGAGCTTGTGTGGGCTCATGCCAGGTTCTCCTAAATGTCAGCACTTAATACTAAAGACTGTGATGATCACTCGTCCCATTCACTGAAAGTCCTTTTCCTTACAGCAAGTGATAAATTGACAACAAAATCTGAATGTGGTCAAGAATCAATCAACAAGATGTGGCATACACCTCCCAAACAAGACATTGCATGAGACTGTCCTAACTATGCTTAATACAGTTGTTTTTCTTCGTTTGTTTGTTTTGTTTTTGTTCCTACAGTGAAGTCATAATGATGACAGTTTACCTACACAGCCATGTCTTTGCCAGGTCATTGTCATTGGGAGCTAGTGTTAGTCATAAAATGTCAGGAAGAGAGAACATTAGTTAGAGAGATGTGTCTTATAGTGTTACTGTGACAATAGGACCATCTGCGAAGTATGTATTCTATATTACACATTCTGAAAATTGAGGTTAGAGCCATTCAGACTTTCATAGTGAAAATTAAATGTGTCCAAATGATCCGAAGGAAAGCATCCTAGTCAGCTGCTGTAACAGAATACCAAAGACTGGGTGGTTTAAACAGCAAACTTTTACTTACCATAAATCTGGAAGGTGTTATAGGCAATAAAGAATTAAGAGACCAAGTCCAGTGACCAATGAAGGTCCTGTTCCTGGTTTTCAAATAGCTTTGTTGTCACATCCTTATAGGTGTAGAGTGTAAAAAGCACAGAGAAATTTTCCATCTCTTTCTCTCTGTGTCTGTCTCTCTCTGTCTTTCTCTCTCTCTTCCCTCTCCCTGTCTCTCTCTGTCTCTGTCTCTGTCTCTCTCTGTCTCTCTCTCTGTCACACACACACACACACATTGGATTGATCAATCCAAGACCTCACAGAGGCTAGACAAACTCTCTACCACTGACTTACATCACCAGCCCTGTACCTCTCTTTACAGTTTTCCTTCCTCTTATTAAATTTTGTTCACAAAAGTTCTACCCTGACAGCCATTCTAAAAGGCCCCTCATCTCAATATTGAGGGTTTATTTCAACACGTGAAATTGGGTGGCACAGCTTTCAACTATAGTAGATTAGTATATTAAGAAAATATGAACTTTCTTGAGTATTTTGTGACTTTAGTATTTTTGTGACTATATCTTTGAGTAATTTTTGGATACCAAATCCTGTATTATAGTTATTTAAAACATATTCAACAAAAATCAAATTAGTTACATCTAGTATCAGTTTATATGAGGAAAATGTATGTGTTTTACATATATATATATACACAAACATAACAATACTTATATGGAAGAGAATATATCAATAACTGTAGATACCAGATTTGTGTATGTTGAAGGGGGAACACAGATAAATGATCAGAAGCAAATAGGATACAATCAGGAAAATTTCTAGAGAAATGTATTTCAAACTGGGCCTGAAAATATCAGTAGAGGTCATAGAAGAGTGACTTGCAGTAGGGGTGAATTGAATTAGGAAAGATAAACACAGTTTAAAAATGAGAAATGACAAAGCAGTTAGCTTGGTTCCTATAGAAGAGATGTACTGACAAAAAATGAGAAATCATATTGACAAATAATGATGGCATTTTAAAATGTAAGAATGATGTCTATCTAAACTAAAAACCCTACCAGGCCTAAATCAATCTTATAGCAGTGTTTGGATCTCATTGATCTCTGGCTCAAAGCATTTGTTCACTCATTAAGCAAAATGGTGACATTATCATAGTGAGCTCCACAGACAGACATGGGCTGTGTCCTACAAATCCCAGCTGACATTCTCAGGTTCCAATCATTTCCTCCAGCTTCCTGTTTGTTATTTTCTATATCTGAATTGCTCTACTTTAATAATGTCTCACATACTTCATCTCCTTTTCCTTGGGAGATTTTATCTGCCTCTCCCTTTTTAAAGCATCATTGAGATGTGATTCATAGTGTATAAAAGTTAACCATTAAAATATATAATGCAGTATTATGCAATGTTATCACAATGATGTCTACAATATTCTCATCACTCTCAAGGAAGCTCAAAAACAGTGTCAATTTATTCCCATCCCTGTACTTTCTGACTTGCACATCCATAAATGTAGTTTTAATATCTACATATTCACCTACCTAAAGGTAGATGATAGTGGGTGGACCATCCCAAAAGGGCAATGTAAATGCTTTGCATTGGGCAGAATGTTTAGGAATGTGTAACTCTGTTTGCTTGTCTTAATAAGATATGGTCATATGTGTAATTATGTATAATCATTCTATGTGGCATGTTTTGTATTTGTTATTTCTTCTTATTGTAGAAGAAAGAACTACTAATTTACCCTTAAGGAATGTTTCTACATGGATACAAGGCATCAGACTTGCTGCTATTGCCTATAATCTAGCCAAGAATGGAAATTTATGTTGTATAACTTACATCATTGCTGTCAGGGTCAGTGCTCTCATGAGTTCATTGATCAATAACATAGGCAGCTAGGCAAAGCAAATAAATGATATCTACAAAATGAATCACTCTCCTCAATTGATTGTTAAGGCCTTCTATATAGTTTCATGGGTGTTTTTGGCAAGCAAAATCTCTCTAGATACTTTTGTGTAAATAACCTTATTTGTAAATTTCTAATTTTGTTTTGTTTTCAAAATTCCTGATGATCTTGTCAAATCAGCTATAATTACACATCTGACCATGTAATATCAAGAAGTTGGACAGTTATGCATTGTCAAACATGCTACTCAATACAAGGCATTTACATTGTCACTGCTCATCTGGGATGGTTCAGCAAAGAACTGTAGTATTGTAGATGCCCACTGAGAATGCCTGTGTATCAGTTTGGACTATCTGACTATCCATTCTGAGCCTTCTTTTCCTATGCACTACTGATCATGAGCACAGGGGAGCCATCTGGGAGAGAAAAAGTAATAGAGAGAATATGTAACTTATTTTTCTCCCACAGGTTGCTTGTACACTATTCCACATATTCCACTTCCATTTGGTGTTACTGTATGGTGTGGGTCAGATAATGCCTACATTTTAGGCACACAGTGAATTCTCCTACAGGGGTCCCACAGGATCTGAACAGCATTGCCACCTAACAGTGACCCAGTAGGCCTGGATTTGCTAGTTCTAGCAGCTCCAGCACCAGACCAACTTTCATAGTGAATCAGGCCTCAGTTTTTCCATTGTTCTGGACCTCACTTAAAACAGAATTGCATGCCCAAATGGCAAATACATTCCTAATAATCCCTAGTTATTATATCAGGCATTGTGACAGTCTTCTAGTCGAGGAGGTGAAAGGATTGAAAAACAAACAAACAAACAAAAAAACTTATCCATTGCCTTAAAAATGATAGACCTCCCACACAATAGAAACCCTAGAAATGGCAGTGAGAATGTGCCTGCACTTTAAATTTATTTCTCGATCATCTTCGACACAGGTGTCTCAGGAATAAGTTCAGAATAGTAGCTACCATGTGCTCACTATGTCTAATGAGAATAATACCACAAATCTAACAAATCAGTGTGATCTGTTGTAGACAGGAGAGATAGTCAGAGTTCCTGCAAAGTAATTGATGACATTGGTCCAGAGAGCTGATACCCCACTGTGGCAGAAGAGTGGAGGGAAATTGCTGGCTTTGCCACCTGAGAGCAAATCGTTTCTGGTAATGTTCACAAGCGAGTAGCTGAAAAACAGAAAGCTCATCTGCCAGCCTCATAGTTTCCTGCCAGATACAATAATATGCATTAAACCGCTCAAAAGAGGAAGCTGTACATTGTGCAGAACACTGCGGTCTAGAGTTGCTACTCTTTTCAGTTTCTGAAAACTTGCTGTCATTCTCCAAGATCCATGGCCTTCTTCTGCACACGTCAAATAGGGGAGTTGAATACAGATATGGGAAAATTTCTATCTATACCCTTCAAGTTCTTAGTGGTGGCATGGATCACTGCAGCCCCTAGAGGGATGGGACATTGGTGTTGGTTTATTTATTCCTGGAGCTAGGGAGTTCCAATGGCTTCCGTTTCTATGATGGCCCTTCCTCCATTGCTCAGAAAAACACTGTTGGAATTCTGCCAGTTTCTCTGTTATTCCATATATAGAGGAAGTAACCTGAGATGGAATAGGTCACCTAATAGGACCTCTTGAGATAGACTTGAGATAAAAATCTATTGATCACCTAAACTTCATAATTCCTTTCTTTACCTGGAGGGCCCTTAGCATTTTGGGTCTCCTAAAATTACTATCTCAATTTTAAATCAGTGTAGAGTAGTCCTTGAAAAGTATAATTACCTTCATTTACTTAACCCAAAATTACTCTGTAAAAAATCCAGAGGTCCCTTTGAAATGTTTTAGGCTAAAAAAAAAAAAAAACCCACAACAATAAAACAACCTTTTGTTATTTACTCGACATCCTTCTTGCACTGCATCTGGTCACCCTTTTAGTCAAGGGTATAAAGGTTGAAATGTGATTATTTCCCTCACAGAACCACACATTTGAATACTTAGTTCTCAAATGATGGTGTTGTTTGGGGAGGCTGTGGAGGATGTCGAGGGGAAAGCATCGCAGGCACAGGTCAGTCACATAGGTGGGGCCTCAGAAGATTCTGGCTGGCCCTCCTTCTGACCTGGGCTCAGCTTCCTGCCTCCCACTTCAGTGTGATTTATTCTTCTACAGTCATCCTTGAACTTCCTTTTTCATAAATTGGAAAATTTTGGTCTTTCTCATTTGACCTTTAGCCCACATTCTCATTATTCATACATTGTCTTTCACTACTAGTGGCGACTCAGACTTGAGTCTTGGAAAACAGAAGGGAAGGAGGTTGAAGTGAGAACCTGAGAGAAGTGTCTTAGGTTATAGCATTTGGAGGATCACTTCATAATATCACAGAACTAGCTATGATTATTACACCATCTGAGGTCTTGTCTACTTACAAAGTAAAGTATGTCAACAGTTGTGGGGTTTGCTTATTAATCTGTTTCCCTCTGTATGATAACCCTTATTTCTTCTCTTATCTTTATTAAGTCAGGTTTATCATTACTTACAAATCTGTTCTCAGTCCCGAACTGCTTTCTCTTGGGACCAGAAGTGGTTTAACTGTGTCATACATTAGACCTATTTCTAGTGTTTTGATTAACTACCATACTAATTTACAGAGTGGCTGCAGCAATTTATTCTTCCACCAACAGTGCATGAGGGTGCCCTGTACCCCACATCTTCAACCAGCATGTGCTGTCTTTTATTTTTTAATTTTCTAATTGCAGTCTCTGGTAGTGATGGAAAGACTTGACGCCACTGTTGATGTAGAGATCTTTCCCATGAGAAGAAAGACATGAGAACTGAGGGCTTGTTGACTCCAGCTTCCCTAGGGCTCCGCCCACACTTACATCCCAACTTTAGCATCTGTTCCTTCTCCAATCAGCTTCTCCCATAAGAGTAAATAGACACCTTACAATAATGGAGGTTTAGCTTTGTAATTTATCTAACTGCAAAGTGAAAGTTTATATTTTACTCCCTCCATATTCAGTCCTGCAAATACAATGCATGAGGCTCTGCTTTGAGACCTAGCTGATGCATTCAGGTTCCACACATGGCTCTCAGTCTGGGAATTTATATTGCTGAGTTTACCCTTATTTTTCCTCAGAAGTTTTTCTAGTTTTCTATGTTTGGAGCAACACTAGTGTTATTATACTTTTTTCTTTTCTAAAAATGACAAAAAATATTACATACATAGTCATCTAACTTCTTGCTTCTTATACATAGTTGATTTCTTATCTGATCCAATTCAGCAATGGAGAGAGAGAGAGAGAGAGAGAGAGAGAGAGAGAGAGAGAGAGAGAGAGTGAGTTGAGAGTTCTGATAAGTAGTTGACTCATTATTATAGAGGCTGAGAAAGCCTACAATCTCTTAGATGCAATTTTAAGGATGAAGGAGTCTTATGAAATAAAGTACTAATTTCAAAGTCCTAAGAACCAGGTCAAAATGGTAAAAATCACATTTAAAAAAGGGAAGGAGAAGAATAATTGGTAAACCTATTATGTAGCAAGGCAGAGACAACCCAACCTCTCTTTGACTTCCATCTTCTGGGATGCTTACTGGCAGGTGGTGCACACCCCTACTGGAAGGCTCAGACCCTCTGTGGGGTAGATGCTGCACACCTACAATGGAAAGGAACTCTGCTCACCAATTCAAACACTAATCACCTTCTGGAAACACCTTTGCAGACACACCTAGAAATAATGTTTACCAGATACACTCACATCCCTGGCTCAGTCAAGTTGACACACAAAATTAAACAATCCATGTGGTAACTATTTTAAAGTTTTGACAAACTGTCAAACTACTCCCCAAATAACTAAATTGTATATTGCCAATAATAGCCTGTGACAGTATCAATTTCTACCCATCCTCAAGATCATTAGTAATTTTGTTGTATTTGTTTTATATTTATTTATTAATAATAATCATTGTAGTTTATATGAAGTGGTGCTTTATTGTGATTTGCACTTCTCTGAGGTAGTGAGAATCTTCCTATGTGCATAATACTCCTATGTATCCATTTGATATGGTGTTAGTCATTTGTGTAACACTGTAGAAGTATCTGCTCAAAACTTTGGTACATTTTAAAAGATTTTTGAATATTATTGAGTTCTGTGAATTCTCTATATATTTCATGAATTTGTCAGGAACTTATCAAGATATAATTGGCAAATAAATCTTCCTGTTGTGGGGGTTGTCTTTTCGCTTTATCAAGAGTGCCCCTATATGGCATAGAAGCTGGAATTTTGATGCAATCCAATGTATACAGGTTTTCTTTTGACATTTGTTCCTTTGGTCTAAGAAATAACGGCCTAATTTAAAACCATAAAGACATACTCTGGATGATGAGATTACTCTATGAGTAAAGGTACTTGCTGCCAAACTTGGCAGCCTGAGTCCAACCTGCATAGCCTACATGACTTAAGGAGATAACAGACTCCTTCTTCTTATCATCTGACCTCCACCGGTATGCCATAGCATGTTCAAGCATGCTCACGCGCGCGCGCGCACGTGCGCGCGCACACACACACACACACACACACACGATTGAATATATATATATATATATATATATATATATATATATATATATATTCAATCTCAGAATTGAATCTTAGAATATATATATATATATATTCTAAGAGTTCTATAAATTTGACACTGGCACTTAAGCCTATGATCTAGGTGTTTATTAAGTTAACTTTAATGCCTGGTTTGGGTTAAAGTGTTTACATATGCATCTTAAATTATCAAACTCTACTTCCTATTTACTCACATTATAATGAAAGAATGAAAAGCTTTTGTATACAGCCTTCACCCCTCCTGCTTTTTCTCAGATGTTATTATTAGGTTATCGCTATTATACTTCCTTGTCTCTACATATGCTACAACTTAATGATATGTAGAGGTAACTATGATATTATGCCATCTTAGATCTTGTCTACTGACAACATAAAGTAAGTCAGCAGTCATTGGGTTTGTGTACTAATCTATTTCATTATGTATGATACTCCTTATTTTTCTTTTATCCTTTAAGTAATGTGTATTTCCTACTTTGATATAAATCTGTTCCCAGTCTTGAACTGTTTTCTCTTAGGACTGGGGTGGTTTAACTGTGTCATATACTAAATCTATTTATAATATATTGATGGACTATTATACTGATTTACAGAGTGGCTCCAGCAATTTACTCTCCGACCAACAGTGCCTAGGGGTACCCTGTATCCCCACATCCTCAACCAGCATGTGTTGTCTTTTATTTTTCAATTTTTTAAATTGATCAGCCATTCTGGCTGGGGTAAGATAGAATTTAGAAAGCAGTTTTAATTTATGTTAAATTAGACTAAAAGGAGGTACTTCAATGTTTTTTAACCCAGATATGGTGAATCAGGTCAGTGCCTGGGCTTTGAGAGAGATATAACATCAAGAGGAATCTGAATAGATACAGTAAAGGAAAGAGAGAAGAGGGGATGTGGCAGTTGAGCACAGTGTTGGCTTGGTCAATCAGCACTTTAACATGAAGACATGAGCCCACCTCCCTGGCTGAGGAGCTATTGACATGTGTTGGCTTCTGGTCAAGAAACAATTGTTTAAATAAAATACTGCTTTTCTAAAAAAAAATGGCAATGAAATGGCTCCTAATAATATTCTGCTGTGCTCACAGATCAGTCTCTTACTTGGCCAACAGCAAAGACGCTTCCTCCCAAAGCAGGTGCAAACAAGTATGTGCAGCTAGGCATTATGCAGAGAATGAGGACCTTGGAACACTTAGCCCTAAAAGGGATGTCTTCATCCTCCCACCAGAGATCAAGAACTCTTGCAGAAGAGGAGACAGAAAGAGTGTCCTTTGCATATATACTGTGGTTTCCAGATTAGTGTTTTTATAGATTTCCTGAGGGTGCAAACGGTTTGGTCTCTGCATCTATATCCATTTCTTGTGCCTTTTCTCAGGCTCTCTCTCTCTTTCTTCTGTTTGTTTTGTCCTATTCTGATGTAATAGTTTTTTATCTTATTTTATTATTATCCCTTAAAAGTCTGTTGGTCTTCTTATTAGAGTCCAAAGGGGGATGGATCTGGACGGGAGGGGAGGTGGGGAGAAACTAGGAGGAGTAGAGGGAGGGGAAACAGTAATAAGGATATAGCATGTGAGTAAAAGAGCAATTTTCAATAAAAGGAAAAAAGGGTGTGGCCCTGGTAGATCAAACATCCTCCAGTGAATGGTCCCCCACCTAGGAGTATATGCCAGCATAAATTCAATTTGGTGAATTATTAAAATAGAAAGGACATGAAATTGAGAGGGGGGAGGAAGGTGAGGTGTACCTGAGAAGAGCCTGGTGGAAGAGTTTGTAGTGACTATGATCAAAATATACTATATGAAATTCTCAAAAATTAATAAAATATTATATTGAAAACTCCTTATCTCATATCTTTGCAATTTCCATCTTAAAAGGTGGACTTGTCATGTATGGCCTTTATTAAGTTGAGTTAAAGTTCTTCAATAGTTAACTTCTAAGAGATTTTAAAAATATGTATATACATAAATGGATAACTTTTATCACATACTTTTCATATATCCATTGAGATTATCATATTATTTTTATCCTCTATTCAGTAACAGGATGTCACACAGTGATTAATTAGATTGCATTAAACCACTTTGCCTATAAAGGATAAAATGTGCCTAATTATGGAATGTGTTCTTTTTAATATAATACTGCTCTTAACTTGCTAGTTTTGCTTAAGATTTTACATCCATGTTCATTAATGATATTGAATGGTAATTTTCATTTCTTTCAGAGTCTTTATCTGGCCTTATGTGAAGATAATGCTGGCCTCTTAAGACAAGCCTGGAAAGGTTTTTTTTTTTTCTTTTTTTTTTCTCATTCCTGTGTAAGATTTTAAGACTATCATTAATTACTCTACAAATTCTTGGTAGAATTCATCCTCCAGGACATCTGGTTTAGAGCTTTTCTTTGGTAGGAGACCTCTTATTGCTCAGTTTTCTGATTTATTGTTGATCATTAGTCATTGTAGTTTGTTTGTGTGTTTAAGAATTTATCCATTTCTTCTAGATATGTTTTGTAATAGCATATAACAATTCATTACAGTGAAGTTGCTCACAATTACACCCACCATCCTTTAAATTCAAGTGTCTTCAGATGTAATGTTCTTTAATTTCTGCTTCTATTTTCTTGAGCATTGTCCATTTTCTTCTTACGGTGTCTGAAAGTTGTCAATTAAAGAAACATTTATAAATAATACCTCATTTGTTGAGATTTTTTCTCTTGTTTCTTTACCCTATGTTTCATTTATTTCTCTTCTATTCTGTTAAATTTGTGCCTAGACTTTTTGTTTGTTTGTTTTCTTTGTTTCTTGAGTTGTGACCTTAGGTTGTGTGAGAGCTTTTTTTTTTTTTTTTTTTTTTTAATCTTTTGCTCTCTATGTGTGTGTGTGTCTGTCTGTCTGTCTGTCTATGCATGTTCACATGCATGTGATGTTGTGCATCCCCATGTATACATGAGTATGAAGAGGTCAGAAGGCAACCTTGGGTGTCATTCCTCAGGCACCTTCCACCTCTTTTTAAAGGCAGAGGTTCTCAGAGACCTGGCACTTGCAGATTGGGCTATGCTAGCTGGTCATTGAGGGTTTATGCTATCTACAAGTCTCAGTGCTCAACATCCTGGAATTACAGAAATTCTTTCTGGCTTTTTTATTTATAAAATGGGTTCCAGGGATCAAACTTAGATCCTTGTGACTGAAATCCAAATATTTTACAGACCAAGTCACAATCCCAGACACTTTTTCTCTTTCTCTTAATATCATCATTTATTATTATAAACTTCCCTCTCGAAATCTTTTTTGTTGTGTTCTCTATGTTTATGATTGTCTGTAGATGCAGTGTTTTCCCTTTTCAATTTTCTGATATACAAGTTGTTTAGGGAGGTCATTTATTCTCCATCCTTGTGGGTCTTTCAAAATTCTTTGTTACTGGTTTCTAGTCTCATATCATTGTCATTAAAAATATTTGATATGATTTTAATCTTCATAAATTAAAAAGATTTGTCCTGTAGCCTACCATGTGAGCAATCCTGGAAAATGTCAGATAGGTGTTCAGAGAAATGTGTTTTCTGTTAGTGCTGATGGTGTGTTCTACGTATGTCTGTCAGGTCCATTTAGTCTATAGTATAATACAAGTTCTTGGTTTCTCTATAGATTTTCTGACTAGATAATTGATCAATTACATTATCTTCTATAATTGCCTACATACTTACTTTAATGATAGAGTTTGTCAGGGGATGGATTGAAAGTACTGTCTGATATCATTGACACTCAACCTGAAGAACCCCTTCTTTTAAGACAGGTCTATAAAGAACAAATTCTCTTAGTTTTTATGTATCTTGGAATTTCTTTATTCTGCCTTCATTTTTGACAGGTGACTTTTTTCTGGAAAAAGTTTTGGTTGACAATTTTCACTTTTACCATTCTGAATATGTCATCCCACTGCCTCCAACTTCCATTGTTTCTGATGAGACATCTGCCGTTAAAATAGTCTCACTTGGGCTCCCTTGCCTCTGTCATTTCTATCTTGCTGCCTTCTAGATTATTTTCTTTGTCTTTTGCTACCATTGTTTTTTATTGTGATTTGTCTAGCTATAGTTTCAGATGCACTTCTCCAGTTGGGAGCTTTTTAAGTTTTGTATGTACAAATGAGTGTTTTTCATTAACTTCAGCAAGTTTCCGCTTACTATTTCTTCGACCAGACTTTCCCCTTACTATTTCTTCTCTTCCTTTTCCTCCCTTCTTTCTACTCACTCTTACTGAAGCCCCATGTCAGTTGTTATGCTTTTCAATTCTAGAGTTTCTAAGTGGTTCTTTTTTTTTTTAAGGAATGGAATGTTTCTTTACTGATTCTTTATCTAAGGAAATACTGCCAGCATATCATCTTTATCTGCACGTGGTCCACTGTAGTTCTCTGAATATATTTATAAATGCTGGTCATACTTTCTGGTTTGATTGCTTCTAGTCAGTTTTGCTTAATATCCTGCATTTCAGATAATTTATTATAATATGTCAAGATCCTGATTCTCCCTGCTTACTCCATAGTTGATGATATTATTTTATTTGGTCATTTATTCATTTATTTAATGGATTGGTTGAATTGGCTTTGAAATATACCTCAGATATAGTGTGTAACCTCTAGTATCTCTATTCAGACTTTGTCCCCTTTATCTTTTAACCTGGATGCCAGGGTAGAACCTTGGTCAGCATAAATAAGTTTTTTTTCTTCTTATTTAAAGCTTGTGATTAATCCTCCTTAGTAAGCTGTTTTCTCTTATTGCTTTGCTACTATATACATGTATGGCTTTGGAACACCTTTCTTACTTTAGGGGGCTTACTTATTCCCCTTTTATTAGCCAGGAATTATTAGCATGTATTTTTTCCTACAGATAACACTTCTGATAGAACACGACTTATGGCAGGCATGAGTCCTTAAGACTACCAAAGGTATGTGTGATTTTAATTTTCATTTGGCTCTGTAGGAGTACCCCTTTGATCTGATGAGGTTATTGTTCAACTAGAGGATATATTTAATTTCCTATGGATCCTGGAGCTTCTGTTCTGTGACACTTGTTCAGTGTGTGTGTCTTGGGAAATATTTTCAAATCTTCCTTGTGTCCTGCTCTGATTGTTCTCTTTCAGGTGCACACTTTGCCTGCTCTGATTACTTCTCTTCTTTGTACATATCCTTACCATCTCCCAACTGTGATTCCTGCATGGTCTGTCTTGGCTTTTCATTTGATTCCTCTGGTTAACTTTTGATATTTTTGAAGTTTTGATTGCTGTTCATTTTAATCACATATTTTCCACCAATACTGCAAATGTTTTCAGTAATGCTTTTTTTTTAACCTGTGGATTTTTCTACAAATTGTCCCAAAGTTAATTCTTTTAAGCAGAGATGTGGAACTGCTCATCATTAGTGTTACCTCCCAGGCATGCTTTCTGCTGCAGTAAAGCCATGGTAGGGAAGGATACACAGTTCTCCTTTTTGTTGTGCTTGTCCAGAAAACTATGTCTTTAACTCAGGACTGAGGTAAATAAGAAATATTAATAGCCTGCCCTTCCCAGGTTACTATGTATCCCACATTTGAACCTGGGGAAAGAGGGTGATCCAATTTCTTGCCAATTTCCAAGAAAAATAGAGTTCTCTTAGTAGCTTCTATAAGAAATACCTTGGATTATATCACAGATGCCATAGACTCTTTTTTTTCTTAGAAAGACTTGAACTTTCCTGAATGAATCCTTATCTTTTACATGAAGCTTTTAATAAAATTTGGAGAGACTTGAATAATAGTATATGTGGCAATATATTAAATAATTATCTCCAGTTACATGGTTAGTTGTTGAGGAAAGAGTCCAATTCTGGATGATAACTGAGTATTTTCTTTCAATGTAATCCATCCTTCCACTTCAATGACTTCTAAACTGCTGCTCTATCCATGGCTCTCTGCTATGCAGGTTAACTCAGGGTTACTTTCTTAGGAGTCTATCTGACATTGCTTTAAGGGTGTCTGTTTCCATGACAAACATGGACAGTGATTAAGCTCTGTATCTTGTCATTATAAACCATTTCTGAAACTTTTTTTCCTGTGATTCATTTTAATTCCATTGCTGTATCCAAAAATATCATTTTGATGTAAAAACTAATTCAAAAATGCTATCTGTCATAGCTATACTGCACTGTGGTAGATATTTGGATAGCAAAGTCGAATAAGATATGTTCACTGCACTTGACAAATGAGTAATCAACTATATAGATGGTAGATACTTCTTAAATATTATTTTAATGCATTCACTACCATATGAAATCATGGAAATACAAATGTGAGAATTTATTCATGTACAGGGCTTTTGTTTAAAACAATAACTACAAATCCTTTCTAAGTCCCATTATTCCCTTTGGTTACCTTCATTCTTCCACCCAAAGACTTCACATCTATTTTTTTCTTAGGAATAATTCATGCTTGCCAAACTGCATATCTTACTTTTAAGTCTATCTTAAAACTAAGGCAATCCCACATGTAGCTTCATAGTTCCACAGATAAATACTTTGCTACAGTTATTTCCATCCTCAGATTGCTCAACACAGAGAATACTCTTTTGTTCCTACCTTAACTGAAATTGTGTAGCTTTAGACATAGCAAAGCCTGCCTTCCTCTTGAAATGCATCCCCATTTGGATTCTGCCTCTTCTACTCTTCCATCTGTTTCTCATCCCCCTTTACTGTTCTGTCCTCTCTGCTTTTCTGAAAGGTTAGTTCACTTTTCAGTTCTCATCAGTTGATGTCACCATTTCCCTGTGTTTACCTTCCCTGTATTAACCAAAGCTCTCATTTCTCACACATTTCACTATTTTGTTTTCTATGTTAACATTTTTCCTTAACCATCTGGTCAACCTCAGTACTTTAATAAACACATCATATATGGGGAAGTCACTGTAAAATGACATATTCTAGCAAAGTCACTCTTCTCTAGTTTTTTTGCAAATGCTCAGGATAATTTGAAGCTCATGTAATTAAATTATATACTACTTAGCTGAAATCACTTACTGATTTTAGCATCTGGCACATCATATACTCTGCTCCTAATCCAAACTTGAGGTTTGATAGCACCAATAGCCATTTAATTAAAACAGTCCATCCAGTCTTCTGGCTTCTCACTTCCTTGAATGAGTTCTCCACACCTCTCACTTATACAAGTCCACATCATGACCAAGTGCACTACTTTTTGGACATTAATTTCAATTCTCGTTCTCTCTCCCTCCTCTGCCTTCTACTTATGGCTCACTTTAATACCTTCAGTAAAGCAGTTTCTCCCTCATCTGAAGATCTCTATGTGTGTATATGCCTTTACTCATTCATCATCCTTCATGCTTATCCTACGACACAATATCATAACCAAACACCTGGAAGCACCATCATCTCCTCCATTCTCCTTTAACCTGTTAGCACTACCTTAATAAGAATAAAACCTGGATAAATCTTACCAAAATTGATTTTTACTTGTATATTTGCAAAATAATGTTGCTCCTCTCTTCTTTCCCCAAACCTCCCCATATTCATCCACAGCCCTTATCCTCAGTTGATAATTTGTCTCATAATTCTTTGAGAGGAAATGATGGCAGTTAAGAAGGAGCAGCCTTATAAAATCACTACCAAATATATCACTCTACTAGGTATTTTTAACTTCATTCTTCTTTTTGGTATCCTATGTTCTCATCCCCTTAAACTCAAAATATTTTGCATAGCAACAAACTGTTTCATTAATTTCTTGTTGTTATTAGCATAAAATTGAAATTCCTTACGTAAACCTGCACACTTTCACACTCTTGCTAACATTTGAGTTCCTGCTTAATTTTTTGATTATGTCAACTTCCAGTCCCTCCACTCACCTGGTTACTCTAACAACTCAGAACAATTGTTTCTGGGATATATGCAGTTTACTCGTATGTTAGACCAGTGGCCCTCAACCTTCTCAATGCTGTAAACTTTTAATACAATTCCTCATGTTGCAGTGATCCCCCACCCATAAAATTGTTTCATTGCTACTTCATAACTATAATTTTGCTATTATAAATCATAATGTAAGTATCTAATATCTAATAAAGTCCATAGGTTAAGATCAC
Source organism: Peromyscus leucopus (assembly GCF_004664715.2). Classification (NCBI taxonomy): domain Eukaryota; kingdom Metazoa; phylum Chordata; class Mammalia; order Rodentia; family Cricetidae; genus Peromyscus; species Peromyscus leucopus. The sequence continues at coordinate 30,214,482 of NC_051076.1, forward strand.
TGCCTTAGACCTTCTGGCCTAATTTCTTTGCCTGGAATGCAGTGTACCTAGATATTCATAAGTCTGTGTCCACCTCACTAGTTACTCTGTATAGCATATTCTTAAAAAGATGTGCTGAAACAGCTCACCTCCATATTCTCTTCTTGCTCATCATTGCTTATCACATCCTTATCATTTCCTTCATGTCAACTTAGTTCTTCATACTTAGAACTATAAAGTACATTCCTACTATGTAATTACTGTTGCTTGATTTCTAAAATGGTCTTATAGTAAAAAAACCCAGAGCCAGATATTGGGGTAAATACTGAAAGATAGAGAGACAAAGGAACAATCCACTGCCATATCTCACCTTGCCAACTCCACGAATCCTCTGTTTGAAAGCCTCTGAGTCCTCAGCTGAAAAACTTGAGTCATCAGTCAGCTGAAAGGGCTTCCTCAGCTGAAAAGGGCCTCTGTCCAAATAACCTTCACCCCAAAACCTTTTGTTCCTGTCTCCTCACGCCTTATATACACCTTTCTCCACCCAGCTACATCACTTCCTTCTTAGTGTTGGGATTAAAAGCGTGTGTGCTTCCCAAGCAAAGGCTTGATGTCTCAAGTGCTGGGATTAAAGGCATGTGACTTCCAAGTATTAGGATTAAAGGTGTGTGCCACCACTGCCTGGCTCTGTTTCTCTCTTAGACTGAGTCAATCTCATGTAGTCCAGGGTAGCTTTGAAATCACAGGGATCCAGACAGATCTCTGCCTTCTGAGTACTAGGATTAAAGGTGTGTGCCACCACTGCCTGATCTCTATGATTAATCTAGTGACTTGTTCTGTTCTCTGATCTTCAGACCAATTTTATTAGAGTACAACAAAATATCACCACAAATTACCATCCTTATACATTCAACAATTTGTTTCCTCCTACTTCCCTCACTTGCTCTTCACTGTGTCTCCAGTGCCAGGAGCAGCATGGAGCCACTAATTGTGTTCAGTTTTATTTTTATGATGTATAATATTCCTCCTGTTTTGCTCTCTTAAAAAATGGTCCTAACACCACACTATCTGCCTATGTTAAAAGTACTAACTTGGAATTTAGTGTCTCTTTCTTACTTGTTAGACCTCAGAATCAAAATCCTGTCAAATTTGCCTCCAAATTTCCTCTCCAATATATTTGCCTTGTTAAATCTCCATATCTGATCTCAAGCCATCTGCATTTCATCACTGAGTCAGAGTAAGGACACCAGTCACCTCTTCTCTCTTCATGCTCCCCTTTCTCTTCCAGATTCTACAAAAAGAAAACACCTTTTTTAAGTTGTAAAGCTAAAATTGAATCTATCATTAATTTAGCAGATGAAGTGTATGTAAAAGTTTACTTATGGTTTCAAAAATTATTTCTCTTCACCATGTTCAACACCAACCAAATGATCAGGCATATATTTAAAATTATTTCCATACCAAAGCACTAGAATGTGAGGACAAAGGTTCTACATAGGCCGCAGCTTGACCTATCTATGTTCAAATTGTCTTCCGCAAAAGGGACTTACTGTCAGTTTGCAGAGAGCAACATATAGTCATGGCAACAGCCTGAGTTATTTGGAGATTTCCATTTGGACAACAATTCAGTTGGCTGTAACCCAGTCCTGGTGAAGGGAACAGGCCCAAAGCACCTTGGCCTAAGTACTGCCATTTTGTCTAACAGCCTTCAAGACTAGCTCTCAGGCCACTTCTAGGGTTTCTAAGAGATTGCTTTTTCAGGAGCAAGACTTAGAAAACTTTCTTATCTGTAATAAATTTGCACACAAACTGTTCAGGTCATCATCTTTCATCCTTCTGTTACAGCTCTAATTTTCTCTATAGCTCTAGTTCTTCTGAAGTTCTAATTGCTTCTAAGTTCTAGTTCTTCCTAGTTCTAACACTTTCCAGTTCTCCTTTGTTCTATATAGCTATCTACATATTTAATAGGAGGCTTTTTTCAATAAAAAGGGAGAGTTACAAATGTTACATCTGAGGGAGGTGAGCAACCATGGCAATGCGTGGCCTTAAGGTCCCTGGTGTACAGACTGTGACCTGAGGCTGGGGGCACAGTGCCTGGTCAGACAAGCTGCTGAGGGATTTTGCTGGGAAGAGGTCCTTATCAGCCAGATGTGGCAAAAGGAGGCTGGCATAGTGTTTTAAGTTGCTTTGTGTTAATAACCTTGGTTAAACATCTGCAACTCTGTCCTTGTGCACATCTGTAAATTTTTAAACTTATGATCCATCTACAGAGACATTTAGTCTAGTTTGAAATTGTTCTGAGGTCCAAAACCAGCCAATAGTATGTGGCTTATCTTAGAACTGAAATGAAATTGTTTTCTTTATGCCATTCTGAGCTAGTGATAAAAAACAGGGTCTAAGTGTCTTAATGTCCTTGTGGAACAAGAGTTGTACTTATGAAGCATATCCTAGTATATTTTCTATATATCAAAATTACACCACTTAATGAGAAGTCATCTTTCTGACCATCCATAGATATATGTGCCCATAAGACTGAGATGCAATAATGAGATTACATGTACACATTACATGAAAATGTATGGCAATGAGGAGATTCCACAGCTATTTTTGCACATGTGAGATCACAAACAGAAACAGGAGTTTTCAGAGTCAGTGGTCCCCTAAGCCTTGCTTGAACAGAGTTCTCCTCCATCAGAAAATTATTCATCTGGTGGGATAACATCAATTGCTGTCTGCTGTGTCTGCATCACGACTCACTACAGCTCTTAACAGTTTTGACTTTAGACTCCATTTTACCTGTAGGGCAAAATTAAGTTCAGGTTCCCAAGCCCTGGGAGAGCTGAGAACCTTCCAATAGCTGACCCACCTCCTCCTTAAACCATAGAAATAGTTGTTATGCGTCTTTAGTTCATTAGAAACATTGTGACTGTTCCTAACAACAAAAGGAACAAATGAGTCTGATTGGTTGGCTGGAAAGGCTTGCATTATGTATCAATTGACAGTGATGGAACACTCAAGGAAGCCCCTAATCTCCAAGTTTTGTTTGGTGAAAATTGTACCTAACTTTGTAGCAAATGTTTATGAATTTTTTGTTTATAAACCCCACTTCTGTGCTGCTTGATGCTGTCAGGAGAAACCAGGCTCCCGAGTCCCTTGCCCTGCAGCCCTGATCCATCAATGACCCTCTTATGTGGCAATTTAACAAAGTCTTGGGGATCCATAAGTGTTGTCTCTCTCCTTCTTTGTGTCCCACAATGGGCTAGGTGTAACATTTGGAGGTCACTCCAGGATGCCCCACTGAGGAACAGGATAGAAGTGTCCCATAGGCAGAGTCCAAGTCCTCCAGAGGCAGGTAAGATTTTGGTGCCAGGATTTCGACTCAATGAGGAGGCCAAATGCAGCAGCACTCATGAGTCTAGGGAAGAGAAGGGACACCTCTCTTGCCCCAGGGGTTCCAGTTTAGACAATGTCTCTTCAGTTGTTGGAGAGATGGGATCTCTTTCAGGTGGGGCAGTACCCAGAGATTGGTGTCCCAAGTTGGACAGGATCTCAAAGGTTCCCTGGCTTGGGCCCAGGTCCCAGGTCCCAGGTCCCAGGTCCCAGGTCCCAGGTTCCAAGACTTGAGATGGTGTCTTTAGCGGCCCACATCTTGTCTCTCTTACTTGTCTGCTTTTGACTTGGTTGTCTACATCCAGTTTTTCTTTCTCACTGTTTTTTGATGGTGCTCTTCTGTGTTGGTCTCTGTCTTGTTTTATACTTTGACTTTATGAGACAAACTACCTCATCTTCTCTTATGCCCTTAGAGCTCATATTACAACACTCCCAAAACTTTAAAAAAGAAAGTGCTGTTCTTGGAGAACTACACGTTGGCTCCTTTAAGTCGGGACTGGAACCCACAATTTGGGTTCAGTGAGGAGTGTAAAGACCCACAGTCTCTGGCAGGGAAGCAGGGAGCCATTTGTGCTACAACACTGTGGTAATTAGATTCTGCAGCATCCCTTCCCCCTTGAAATTACAGCTGGAGGAAGTAAGGAAAATTTTGTCTCTCTGTTTTGAATGCATGAACCTGGCCACTGTATGTCTGTATCTGACTGGTCTTGGATGTATGAGTCTATTGTGTTCTGTGTGTCTTGGTAATAGCTCAATTGTTACTGTTGCAGCCAGCCACCTGGGCTCAGAATTTATCTCTGGGTTTTCTGGCTATTGGAACTAATGTAACAGGGATTCAAATATTAATTGGATATGAATAATATTAAAGTTGTTTTGTGCCATTCTGTTTTATTGAAGGGCTGGCTCTGGAATTGGGTTATGATCCACTGCTTTTCAGACCCAGACTTGCTTTTAATTTCTTTGTTTCCAAGGTCAAAACTTGGAGGGCAGAAGAGGGAAGAGCAGAGCAGCTAAGAAATTATTGGCTTATAAATTACTGGGTATGGTTAAAAATCTGTAATATTTGTAACAAAAAAAAAGTTAACTTAAAACTTTAACACTGGGTTAATAATCAGAAGGCTACATAGGTAATCTTAAAACAAAGACCTAATTCATCAATGTCTATAGTTCTGGTCAAATGCTCAAATGGGCTAACCTTGCCTTTTAACCCCTTTAGTTCTCTTTCTGACTAACTGTTTTTGTTAACTAAAATACGTCAACCCCAAACATGATTTTTATGTTTAAAGGCTCACTGTGAGAAAGGTTCATGACTACAGTGGTAGTGTAGTCCAGTGTACACCCAAGGTGGTCACTGGCCAACTAAAGTTAGAGTTGCAACTACTAAGCAACAGAAACTGTGATATTTCTATCTTCTGATGTAACAAGATAATGACCTTAAGCAGTCTGGCAAAGAACTTGGAGCAGTTTCTTGACCTTTGGGGTCAAAAGACCTTTTTACAGGAGTAGCCCAGGGTTGCCTGCATGTTGGATATTTGCATAACAATGCACCACAGAAAAGGAAAACCGTTGTCTTAGAAGGTGGCACACGCCTTTAGTCCCAGCCCTCGGGAAGCAGAGGCAGGCTGATCTCTGTGAGTTCGAGGCTAGCCTGGTCTACAAAGCAAATTCCAGGAAAGGCGCAAAGCTACACAGAGAAACCCTGTCTCGAAAAAAAAAAAAAAAAGAAAGAAAAAGAAAAAAGAAAATGTTACTCCTTACTTAAGGTTTATGTAAACTTATGAAAAACTGATTTAAAGATATGTATCTAACCTTGTTTTGGGTAGCATTGCTAAGTTGTTGCTATTCTGGTAAACTGAGTCATATAAGAAACTATTATATTCTGTAATGGTACTATAAAAGAATCAGGAACATTCTCAGTCTTTTTGTAGATTGTGCTTATGTGTTCAAAGTCTTATCTTGATACTAAAAAAAAGCTTCAATTCAGAAATTGTCATTGTCATTTTTAAAGCTAACTTACTGTAAACTGTTAAAGATCATTAAACCTTGAGATGTTCAGAACTATACTTATTGTAAATCATGATAAGTACCAATGTGATCAAGCACAGGAAAAATTTTATTTAGCCCCTTATGTGTCCTCAAGGTATAGCCTAAAACAAATAACTAAAAACAAGCACGGGTTGTTTGGCTCAAGTCCTCAAACTGCCAGATATTGACTGAATATGGCATATAAGAGATTTATGACAGAGTCTCGCAGATCCTAGCAGTGACTCCCAAGATCTTCAAGAAAACAATAGACACAGCCAGCAATAGACAACTCCACCTGGATGATGGTAACTTTATTCAGCTAACCACTGGGTAAGACTGCTCCAATGCCTCGCCTGCTGCCAGGGCTCAGACCAAACTTTGGACAAGCAGGACACTGGAGAGTTGATTGTCCCACTTTGGTTAGACAAGGCAAGATCAGTTCCTCCATGTTCCTCCTCCACAGGAAAACTTATCTTCTGGGCCTGGCAGTCAAGACTGATGTCCTGGCCCCAACACCATGGGGACCATGGGAGCTTGCAATGACTGTCTAGGTATGAAATAGTCTCTGTCATTTTGGTTAATCCTTCTCAGATCTCTGACATTGACAGCTAACAGTAGATTTGTTAGCTGGGAAACAGCAGACAATCAGCTCCTTCTCTCAAGGCTACAGCCACCTTGTTGGTTCATTAGTCAGTTCATTAGTTAGTTAAAGTGACTAGGTCCATTGTTAAGAAAAGGTAAAAGAGATTTGCCATGCTCACAGACTTCATATTACCCTTGTCTTTGGTAAATGATTTGATGGAAAAAAAATAGTTCAAAGTCCACGCAAGGTCTAAGGATATAAAAACTTAAATAAGTTCTTAGCGTCTCAGAATGTAATTTAAGATATATAAGTATAAGCTATAAAGGTACAGTGTTTTAACATTAATAAATGGAGTGTTGATGAACTGATAGAGCATTGACTACTCACTACTTAGTCATAAGCTTAAGATTTAAATTTCTTTTGCTTGTCTTCTAAGTATAAACTTAAACATGTTTTTCATCAGGCTAACCCAAAGCCATAGCTTTCGCTATATCTCCAAAGTATAAATCTGTTCCAGCTATTTTACAGACACCTATTAACTGCTTTTTCTACAATGTGGATTTCCATACAATGAAAATGCTAATATATCTAGAACATGTATCTTCTTCGGTAAACTAAAAATTCATGTAAACTTCAAGGAGTCAAAAAGGTCATTAGGCTTGAATCCACCTACCACAGGTCAAACGGACTCCAGATAAATAGAAGTTCTGAATATAAGGTGTTTTTTGTTTGTTTGTTTGTTTATTTTCCCCCCGAGACAGGGTTTCTCTTGTGTAGCTTTGCAGCTTTCCTGGAACTCACTTGGTAGCCCAGGCTGGCCTCAAACTCACAGAGATTCACCTGGCTCTGCCTCCCGAGTGCTGGGATTAAAGGCGTGTGCCACCACCGCCCGGCCTTTTTTTTTTTTTTTTTTTTCTCGTAAGGTTTTCTTTTAAGCTCCCAGATTTTAACTTCTGTCCTTAGCCTATATTTGTCTCAACAGATTTAACAGACATCATTCAGGGAACAACTATGGATTGCAAACTGCTGAACTCTCGATTTGCTGAAAGCTGATATAAACCAATCCAGCTGTTGTGACTGCTCCCTGTCCCTTCACCTAAAACAACTAGTCAGATGCTTGTGATAAATGGCCTATTGCCTGGCCTTTGACTAGCCTTTCAGCCTTCCTGGGCCTGGACAACCAACACCCCAATTTCAGCAGGAAGCAGTTACTGAAGGGAGTACATCATCCTTGTCCCCTATACAGGCTGAAAATGCTAAGTCAAAAGCAAATTCCCTTTGGGGAAACCCACTACTTATATATCAATCATTCTGGGATAGTTCAGCAAAAATAGAATATGGAGAAACAAAGGAGACCTTAACTAAATTAACCTTAGGGATTGGCAAGGACTTGTTGGCACTCCTTCCTTTTGCCTCCTCCTGGACAGGAATACCCCTTACATGGAGGATCTAACTCCCTACGAGATAATGTTTGGGAGGCCCCCTCCAATCTGCTCAAAAGTTAGGTCTGATTTAATTGCTGAGATATCTAACTTTACGTTGCTACAGTCATTATAAATGTTACAAAGGACTCAGGATGGACTGTTTACTCCAGTCAGTAAAGGGATCACAACGGACTCAGGATGGACTGTTTACTCCAGTCAGGACAGATGTTACAAAGGACTCAGGACAGACGTTTCCATTACTCTGCCACCTGTATGATCTGCCACCTATTAAACCTCATGATTACCAACCAGGAGACCTGGTCTGGGTGAAATATCATCAAAAGGAGACTCTGGTTCCACACTGGAAAGTCCCTCACATTGTGATCCTGACTACTCCCGTTGCTGTCAAAGTCAATGACATTCATTCTTGGATTCATCACATCCACCTGAAACCTGTTACTGACAAAAGAGCAGGCACAGATGCTAGAAGATGGGTAATTCAGCAAGAGCAGTGCAACCCACTAAAGATAAGACTAAGGAAAGACTGATCCCTGCTTTTTTTCTGTCTGATGTTTTAACCCCCTCTTGGGTGGCACCAAACTATTATCACCCTACAGTTTATGAATGAGCTTCCCTAAAACAAAATGCCCTCTTGGTGTCCCCTACATCAAATTGGTTTGTCTGTACCTTTGGCTTGACACTCTCCTTCTCCCTAGGACATTTTACTGAAAAAGACAAGCCTGAGCTTGGTGTATTAGTTCATATTATGCCTCAAGTCCTATACCATGAAGGGGAGGCAGGGAAAATGCATATAGAGACTATGGGTTTACTGAGCAACAAGAGAGCACCTCCCATACTTGTCCTCCTCCTTATAGGAGCAGGATTTCTGGGTTAGCAGCCTTTGGGAAAGCAGCCTTAATCACTGCGACCACAACCTATGGCTCTTAGGTGACCAAATTGACAGATATATTTCTCACCTCCATTCTTCCATCTCTATCCTAGAAAAGCAAGTTGATGTGATGGCCTGCAAAACTGCCATGATCTGAACCTACTTTTCTTTAGGGTGGGGGCTTTATGCATTGGCCTGGGAAAAACATGTTGCTTTTATGCCAACCATTCAGGTGTTATTACAGAGACCCTAACAAAAGTTAAAGAAAATATCCTCACTGGGGAGGAGAAAAGAAAACAGTATTCTAACTGGTATGAATCACTTTTCAACTGGTCCCCTGGTTCACAACCCTTGTCTGTTCCCTGAATTATCAATACCATTGCATGCTTTATTCAAGATTGCATAGTTGCTGCAAGCTCATAATTCTAAGGACACAGTACACTGCCCTAGTCAATCCCCTAGATGAAGATTTGTCTCATTAATCACAATGCAAGAGGGGAATGAAGGGAGCAGGCCAAAACACCTTGGCCTAAGTACTGCCATTTTGACTTCAGACTCCATTTTCCCTGTACAGTGAAATAAAGTTCAGGATCCCAAGCCCTAGAGGAGCTGAGAATTTCCTATGGCTGACCAACCTCCTTCCTGAACCATAGAAACAGTCATAATGCATCTTTAGTTCTTTAGAAACACCATGGCTGTTCCTAACAGAGGAACAAATGAATCTGAATGGTTAGATTGAAAGGCTTGAATTATATATCCATTGACAATGAATACTCAAGGAAGCCCCTAATCTCTAAATCCTGATTGGTGAAAATTGTAACTGTAACTTGGCAACAAATGCTTGTGATTTTGTGCTTATAAACCCCATTTCTGCTACTGCTTAGTGCTGTCAGGAGAAACCAGGCTCCTGATTCCTTGTCCTACAGCCATGATTAATCACCTGCTTATGTGGTGATTTAATAAAATCTTTGGGACCCATAAGTGTTGTCTCTCTCCTTCTTTGTAGTTAGGTATATCACTAGTATTGGGAGCTTTGTTTGATGACAAGAGATAGCCATTTGGGACTCTGTCTCCCTCTTTATTTGGATACTTCATATGGACCACTTTCATATATAATAGGAAGTTTCTACTGTACTATATTTCCATACTGTTCCTCAAATGCTGTCTCTCCCTGTATTCTTTCCCTCAATCCCATTTTCCCTTCCCTTTCCCACCCAATCTTACCATTACTATCAACCCCAAACCCAGTCCACTCATAAAACCTATTCTGTTTCACCCGCCCAGGGATATCTGCACATACCCTGCTAGTTCCTTCCTCTAGGCCTAACTTCTCTGGGTCTATGGATTGTAGCTTGGTTATTATTTATGTAATGGCTGACATCTATATATAAGCAAATACATATCATACTTATCTTTCTGGGTCTGGGTTACCTCACTCAGGATGTGGTTTTTTTTTTTTTCCCCTCTTGTTCCATTCATTTGCCTTTAAATTTCAAGATGTAGATTTTTAAAGCTGGATGATACTCCATTGTGTAAATCCACCATGTTTTCTTTATCTGTTCTTCTATTGAGGGACATCTAGAGTTTTTTTCAAGTTTCAAGCTATTATGAACAGAGCAGCAATGAACATGGTTGAACAAGTGTCCCTATAGTAGGATAAAGCATCCTTTGGGTGTATATCTAAGAGTAGTATAGCTGGATCTTGAGATAGATTGATTTCAAACTTTCTGAAGGTACTCAGTAGGCTACCAAAAGAGAAACAAACACCAACCCAGTCACAATACTGTCTGTCCCACCTGTAAAATATGCTAGGGCAATGGTGTCACAAAGCTTGTGGGAGTAACCAACCAATGTCTGATTTGAACTAAAACCTACTCTGTGAGATGAAACCTACACTGGATATTGCTTGGGTGACCAAGAACTAGAGACTAGAATGTCCAGAGACCTGGTAAAACCAAATACTACTGGTTAAAAAAAAGTAACAATAAAATTCCTAGTGATATTCTGTTCCTCTCATATGTCAGTGCCTTACTCAGCCAGCATCAAGGAAGCTTCTTCATGCAGCAGATGGCAAAAAATGAGAGACCCACAGCCAGACATTATGCAATGAGAGAGACCTTAGGACACATAGCTCTAACTGGGATGTCTCCATCAAATCCCTCTCTTCAGAGCTCAGTGAACCCTGAGGATGAGGAGACAGAAAGAGTGTAAGCGCCAGAGAGGGTAGAGAACACCAGGAGAACAAGGACTGAGCAAAAATCATATGAATTCACAGACACTGCAGCTGCAAGCACAGGACCAATACAGGTTTGCACCAAGTCTGCTGTGTATGTATTATGGATTTCAGTTTAGTGCGAACATGTGGGTCTCTGATTCTTGTGACTTCTCTTGAGGCTCTTTTCCTTGTGTTGGTTTGCCTTGTCCAACTTCAGTGTGATGGTTTTTGTTTTATCTTATTGTATTTTATTTTGTCAAAAAAAGAAATTTGATATAGTTGATTTACATATATGCTCGTAGCATAACTGCAGACAGAACACAGTTCTTTTAGATATGTAAAGCACTATTTCTATACTTGCCTGTAGAGCAAGTCTCATCACATTTCTATTTCAATGAGAGATTGAGTTTTCGTTTTATCTATCTAGGAATTATATAGGTAACATTACATAAGAAATACCAAGTTCACAAAAATATTTTTCAGGATAACTTGCTTCAGTCACTTATACACTACATTTTCTAATCAATAAACATAATACTTGCTAGGTCTTTAATTTCCATAAGTGTTTTCTAGTTTTGATATGCAAATACAATCAATAAATCTTAAGGATAATGCTTTTAAAAAGTAAAACTATTTCTACTAGAAAATGCTTTTATTGGTGTGTAATAATTTTATTATATCCTGGGTTTCATTATAATCTACTCAGTATGTGTGTGTAAAATAATTTTTGATCATTCGTATGCTACTATTGTTCATGTTTATCTTTGCTTCTCCCTCCTTTGGGTCCCCTTCCTATTCACTAATGGTCTTTCTTAAACTCTTATACAATTTTTTTGCTTCAGATTCCACATGTGGGAGAAAACTAATTCTTTATAAAAATATATTATTTTTACTATGTAAAAATGCACAATTATTAGTTATCATTTGAATGAAGAAACTCTCTCAACATAGCTGACATAGCTATCTTAAGGAATTTACCCTTTGTTCTGTTTGGTGACATTATCATAAGCTTCTGCAGTTATTTTCTGTCGAGCCAGCCAGTTCCCAAATAATGACATGGAGACTTCTTACTAATTATGAAAGCTCTGCCTAAAGATTAGTTTTGTTCCTAACTAGCCCTTACAACTTAAATTAACCCATTTATATTAATCTATATTCTATCGTGTGGCATTACCTCTCTTCCATCTTGCACCTCCCATTTCCTCTCAGACATTCCTGGTGCCTCCTACACACCTAGATTCCTCCTCCCAGTTTCTCTCTCTTTGCCTGGAAGTCCCACCTAGTCTCTTGCCTAGCTGTTGGCCATTTGGCTCTTTGTTAAACCAATCAGAAGATCCCTTAGCTAGAGACACATCTTTACAGTCTAAACAAATATTCTGCAACCTTCCTCTATGTTACTCTGTACCTGGACATTTATTTTGCACTGTTGGCATACAATAAACATTCATTGGTGACTACATTAATGTACATGTATAGAAATGGCAGAAATATCAGTCAATAATTTTAACATATATAAAAAGGAAATGCTATAATTTTTTCCAGTTGATATAAATACTCACCCTCCAATAAATGTTTAAATATGGTTATAAAACATGCAATAAGTATCTACAAAAGCTTGACACCTCTGCAAAAGCCACAGCTGAAGCTATTATCCTTATGTTGTTCATCACTCGAACCATTTTAATTTTTATGACACTGAACTCTTTTATTCCTTCATTTTCTAAGAACAATTGACTCTGCTTGCCTGGCCTGAGGAGGGCTCTTGGGTATCATTGCTCTGGCAGGTGGTTTTCATTTGCCTGCCTAGAGATGCTGGCATTCCTGCAAAAGCAGCTCCCATCTCCTTCACAGCCAGGTCCCCAATGCTGCCTGCATCTGACACAATGGCTTGTTGTCTCCTGGAATATGTGGTCCTAGCAGCAACACAGTCTTTTTTCCCCTCACCAACTTTCAGAACTATGCTTTCTTGGACATTGTAAACTATATTTTTAAGTAAAATTAAGCACACTAGTTTAAAAATGCTTTGTCTGGAATAATATATGTTGTCCATTTAACCTCTGACAAAGGAACTGAATTGGAATGGGACCTCATTGCAAAACCCTGACAGCTGCTGCCTAGGTTTAGTTTCCTAAGCAACCTGGAAACTTAATTATATCCAAACAACAAGAATGGGAGGGAAAAGGGGAGATTTGGAGGAATCGCTATCATCAAGGATCAATGAACTGAGATTATTGATGAGGAAAAAGTAAAAATGAGAAAATGCAATATGGTGATCAGAAAAAAATAGCTTTGAGGAGATTTTAAACCAGTTTTCTTGGATTTTAGAATTTAAAATCACTGTCGGGTTGTTTTCAGTAAGAGGTGAGACAGCAGACATGTAAATGATCAGCTTCAATTATATTGCCTGGGACAGCATGGCACCTGACACTTGTTAAACACTAGGGAGGCATTCCTCTGAGAAATGCCCCTGGACCTGGAGCTTGTACAATGGACTGAATTTATATTGGAGGAAGTTAACCTACAGTTGTGATCAGTCATTTCTATGTATATTTTACCGACTTGCCATCACTGTTTGCTTGACCCTTCCTCATGTCCCCAGCATCATGTCATCCTGCCCCCATCCATGAGCACTAGCTCATGAAGAACCTCGATCCTCATTTGATTATAGATATATGTTTAAGACAACCTCAAACCATTCCTCTTCTTATGTTCAGTTAAAGAATACCTTGGGGCGGGCAATGGTGGCACATGCCTTTAATCCCAGCACTCTGGAGGCAGAGGCAGGCAGATCTCTGTGAGTTCAAGGCCAGTCTGGTCTCCAGAGTGAGTAAGGATAGGCTCCAAATATACACAGAGAAACCCTGTCTTGGAAAACAAACAACAAACAAACAAAAAACACTTGGAGACTTGGAGATTAGATACTTAAACAGTCTCCCAACTAATGTATTATACTTACAGTGGCATCTTGTTGGATGATCAAAGAATTCTGATTGACCACACTCCACAGAAAGACTTTGGCCACTTCCTCAGGACACTTCTATATTAGGAAACTCTGAAAACCTTAATGTGAACCAGCATCCCTCTCCCTGTTTATCCAACTCCTTTTCCTAGCTATATACTCTTGTCAAACTAAATCTATTTCTCTTTCTTTTAGAACTTTTGATGTTTTAAATAGATGCTACTTTCCTCATTTTTGGCCTATTTTCTGAAATAATTTTCTGTACTTCTCCAATCAATTTTTAGCTTCTGGGGAGTAAGATGTTTGAAAATCAGAGTGTTCTCTCCTCCACTGTAACATTTGTTCTCCTTGTGGTTTTTAATCTTTCCTTCAATTTGCTTCCTATTGTGGACAAAAAGTGTCCAGTATTTTTTATTTGATAAGATCCCCCAATAAAAAAGGTCCACTCATTATTACCGTATACTGAGCAGTAGACCCCATACCTTTGCCATTTTGGTCAATTCATTTCACTATTCGGAAAACAATATGACTTGGGACTTAACCAAGAGCACCTGAACACGTTCTTTCAGGTACAACCTTCACTTGCTTGCTCTGCTTAGCAGCCTGGAGCCTAAAATAGTAAGGCTATGCTGGCTACATCTACTTTACTTAAAATAAGATAGAGGAAAATGATTAATCAAGGGTTTCTTCATTTATGACTATATAACCAAGACAGTTGGCTTTTTGAGGCCACCAAGCACACTCTGCCAACTGTGTCATATCTTTTCAACTTTCAAAGTTTTGTTTCCAGAATTCATGTTTTGTTTTGTTTTTTTCTATGAAAATCTTTCTTTCCTCAGTGGATATTTTTAGAGAGATACAACTGTTATGATAGATTTATTCTCAAAATACCCTTGAGTACTTTATGTAGATCTTCTTAAAATATCCATGTATTTTATAAAATAATTACATGTCCATCTACTTCTGCTGAAAATATTCATGTTCAGCCGGGCGTTGGTGGCGCACGCCTTTAATCCCAGCACTTGGGAGGCAGAGACAGGCGGATCTCTGTGAGTTCGAGGCCAGCCTGGGCTACCAAGTGAGCTCCAGGAAAAGGCGCAAAGCTACACAGAGAAACCCTGCCTCGAAAAACCAAAAAAAAAAAAAAAAAAAAAAAAAAATATTCATGTTCTTTCCCCTTTTATTGGTCTACATAGATAAAAATCTTTCTCAAAATTACTTTTTTCTTTATTTCTTCTTCCTTTCTTATTTAATTTAGAGGCTGATGTAGAAATTCAGTGCTTACCATATGGTTGATTAAAAAGATATGAATACCTTTAAAGTACATAAATTTGTTGATTTTTTAAAAAAAAATCAAATATATAGAAAATCTCCATAATTGAGTTTGCAACAGAACTATCTTAGGGGAAAAACTATGACAAAAATGTAAAAATAAATATGAACTTAAATAAAGTGTTACCAACAAATTTAATACTTAAAATGGACATTTAGGATGAGAAGGCTGAAAATAGGAGGAACTTAACTCAGAGGGGATCTGAATATAACTGACTCTAGAAAGATGAATACGTTGGAAAGACTACAAAGTCACAACATGCACACCATAGGTGCATTAGTTTGCACTTTGGTTTGCTGTCTTCCTGTTTCTCATCCCCAGAGTCCCATACCTGGTTTTCATTTTGTCTACTCTGTCTATGCACATTGGAAATGGTTTATTTAACAACCTTTCTAAGAATCAGATGCAGGGCATAAAGTTATTGAGGCATGAGTCCACCAAGCCTCACTTAGTGGACAGACAGAGTGATGTTCCAAATCTGATTACTACTAAGTGAGAGTAATGTCTTCTCTCTGTGTGTTATCAAATTAGGGAGCCTATGATTGGGCCTACTGAGCATTCAGGCATCCAAATTCTCTACGTTTGGAAATATCAGAATTTAATGTTGCATCAGAGCTTACCTGGTCCAAGCTCTCATTAATTATTTTGAGGACAAAGAGATCTAGGTGGATTTAGTACACAATATCTCCAGTTTAGATTTTTATTTTTCCCATAGCAGATTTGCCTTACTAATATCAATACTCCATATTTTCTCTTCCTGTAAATAAGACACATGGGATTAAGAGAATGGCCTCTAAATTAAACTCCTACCTCTAATATCTATTAACATTAGGGCTGTTAACCCCCTTTCTTCAAGCTGTATGCTCCTAATTGAGAGAGAAGTTATATGGGTTGTCTTCTTACCTTGTGACCACATTCCTGACAAGCAACGTAAGGGAAAAATAATTTATTTTAGCTTGTGTTTTGATGGAATACAGTCCACTGTGGTAGGAGAGTCATGGATGCGGGGTCTTCCGTGGCAGCAAGAGCATGCTGCTGTGACATTTCACCTCCTGGCATCTTAGTGGAACAGGAAGCAGAGAGAGCATAACAGGGAAGTGGTTGGATTATAAACCTCAAGGTCTACCCACCTCTGGTCTTCTGACTATGTCCCATCTCCTAAAGGTTCCACAGTCTTCTCAAATACTGCTACCAGATGGGAACCAAATGTTCAAATAAATGAGCATGTGTTTTATAACCACATTTTATAACCAAGTCATACAAGCAGTCATAATACCATTATTATGGAGTTGTGATGAGCATTAAATAAGATAACTAATAATAGTTTTAGCACAGTACATATCACATAATATAATAAACATTCAACCAATGTTATTATCACTTCTATTAGCTAAGCTTGCTTAGTATGGAAATGTAGCAATGCTGGAAAACATAAGGCAATTTTT
This sequence comes from Peromyscus leucopus, assembly GCF_004664715.2. Lineage (NCBI taxonomy): Eukaryota > Metazoa > Chordata > Mammalia > Rodentia > Cricetidae > Peromyscus > Peromyscus leucopus. The sequence goes on from NC_051076.1 coordinate 30,230,724, forward strand.
CAAAGTTTCTTTAATTTCAGAAGATACAGTGGTACACATAAGGGAACCCAAAAATTCAACCAGGGAACTTCAGCTGACAAACACCTTCACTGAAGTGGCTGGATATAAGATTAACTCAAAGAAATCAGTAGTCCTCTTGTATATGCATAACAAAGAGACTGAGAAAGAAATCAGTGAGACAACACCCTTCACAATAGCCACAAATAATATCCTGGGGTAACTCTAACTAAGAAAGTGAAAAATTTGTATGATAGAAAAGAAAGACAAAGAAGAAGAATTAAAGAAAGAAGCTTTTGAAGAAAGAAATTGGAGAAGATCAGAAGATGGAAAGATTTCCTATTCTTATGAGTCAGTAGGCTTAACATCGAGAAAAAAAATGGTCATCTTTCCAAAAGCAATCTACAGATTCAATGCAGTCCCCATCAAAATCCCAACACAATTTTTTACAGACCTTGAAAGGACAATGCTCAACTTCATATGGGAAAAAAAAAACAGGATAGCTAAAACAATCCCAAATAATAAAAGAACTTCTAGGATTACCACCATCCCTGACTTCAAGTTGTACTACAAAGCCATAGTAATAAAAACTGCATGGTATTGTCATAAAAACAGTCAGATTCATTAATGGAATCAAATTGAAGGCCCATATATAAATCCACACACCTATGAACATCTGACTTTTGATAAAGAAGCCAGAAAAACACAATGGAAAAAAGGAAGCATCTTCAACAAATGATGCTGGCCTAACTGAATGTCTATATCCAAAAGAATTCACATAGAATTCATATTTATTACTTTTAGAATTCATTCCAGAAGAATTCATTTTTATTACTCTGCACAAAACCCTGGTGGATCATAGACCTCAACATAAAACCAGATGCACTGAATCTAATAGAAGACAAAGTGGGGAAGAGCTTTCAATGCATTGGCACAGAAGACAACTTTCTGAACAGAACATGAGTAGCACAGGCATTAAAATCAACAATTAATAAATGGGACCTCATGAAAGTGAAAAGCTTCTGTAAAGCAGAGGACACTGTCAAAAAGACAAAACAGCAGCCTACAGAATAGGAAAAGATCTTCACCAACTCCACATCCAATAGGGAGTTAATATCCTAAATATGTAAAGAACTCAAGAAACTAGACATTAACAAACCAAACAATGCAATTGAAAAACATAGAGTAGAGATTTAAACAGAGAATTCTCAATTGAGGAATCCCAAATGACTGAGGAACACTTAAAGAAATGTTCAACATCCTTAGCCATCAGGGAAATGCAAATCAAAACCACTCTGAGATTTCATCTTATACCTGTTAGAATGGCTGAGATCAATACCACAAGTGACAGCTCATGCTAGTGAGGATGTGGAGCAAGGGGAACACCCATACACTGCTGGTGGGAGTATAAACTTGTCCAACCACTATGGTAATCAATATAGCCATTCCTCAGATAATCATGCTACAACCCACACACCCAGAAAGAGTAAGCAACAAGGAGGACTTTATGGGGAACTCATAGATCTCCTTGGCAAGAGTAAGTAGAATAGATTTTGTTGGTAGACTGGGGATGAGTGGGAATGAGAACAGGAATGATGGAGGGAATTGAGGGAGAAAGAACAGGAAGAGATGATTGGAATTGGAGGGCATTTGAGGGGCCATGAGGAAATCTAGTGCAATAGAGACTCCCAGGATTCTGTGAGAGTGACCCTAGCTAGAACTCCTAGTAATGGAGGATGTAGAGCCTAAACCAGCCATCTCCTGTAACCAGGCACTTCTAGTGGGGGTACTGGGACACCAACCTCACTACAAAACCTTCGACCTACAATATATGCTGCCTTCGACATGTGCTGGGGCAATGGAGGCACAGAACCTGTGGGAATGGCCAGCCAATGACTGGTCTAATTTGAGGCTCATGTTCTAAAAAGAAGCCCATGCCTGATACTGCCTGGATGACCAAGGACCAGAGTCTTAGGATTAAAAAAGTCAATAAAATGAATTCTAGTGATACTCTGCTATACTCATAGGTCAGTGCCTAACCCAATAGTCACCAGAAAGGCTTCATCTGACAGCTGATAGGAGCAGGTGCAGAGACACACAGCCAAACATTATGCAGAGCGGGTGCCCAAATTGGGGAGCTCCATCAGGTGCCTCCCCTCAAAGCCTAGGGAACCCCAAAGAAGAGGAGGAGGAAGAACTGTAGGAGCCAAAGTGGTTGAGGACACTAGGAGACACAGCCTAAAGAATCAACTAAGCAGGGTCCCACAGGGGCTCACAGAAACTGGAGCAACAATCATGGAGCCTTCATGGGTATGCACTAGGTCCTTAGCAAATATGTTATGGTTGTTTAACTTAGGGTCTTTGTGGGACTCCTAACAGTGGAGTATCTCTGTTTCTTTTGCCTGCCCTTGGGGCCCTTATCCTTCTACTGGGTTGCCTCATACAGCCTAGATATGAGAGTTTGTGCCTAGTCTTTCTGTAACTTGTGCAGTGTTCACTTGAGATCCCTTGGAGGCCTGCTCTTTTCTGAAGGGAAATTGGGGAGAAGTGGATCTGAGGGAGAGGAGAAGTCTATATGTGGTGGTGGGGTAATTAGGAGGAGTAGAGGGAGGGAAAACTGTGGTCAGGATGTATTGTATGAGAGAATTAAAAAATAAATTCAAAATAAAGATAGCTAGCAGTAACTCAAGTTAAATATGCCCACTCTTAATATTTATTATACAGAAAATGTCACATGTCTATTACTTATACATTGCCATTTTATGTATTAGAATTAATAAAAATAGAGTATACTAACCTCCAACTTATTTGCAAGTATTTACCAACTTTTCAGTTTCTAATACTATCTTCATCTTGAAGAATACAAAAAGAATCAAAGTTAAATATGGTGGCTTTGCTATCAGTTTTAAGCTAAAAATCATGTAAAGGAAATAATAAAGGAAGTAATTATCCTGTAGCTTTGAATTGTGCATCTTGCAAGGATTTCAAGCCTTTTATAATCACAGTGTCCCATTAACCTTTCACAGGAACCTGTACTGTAGTGTGATGAATCTTCACTATACTGTAAAATCAAGCTAACCCATGAAAACACCTGAAATCTGTGCACTTAAGTAAAAGACACACTGGAGAAGGCAGCCAAATGTGGAGTGGCTATGTGGTGTTGATGGTTATAGACCCTTCCCTGAAGATATCCAGTGGATTTGGCTCTGTAACACAGCAACATCGTTTAAATGTTCCTTGTTCTGCACACTCAGTCGTTCATGTATTTACTTATTCAGTCTTTAGTGCCATACCCACTACAGCCCTATCACACCAAAGGAGCCATGGGAAAAAGTTATCAGTAAGATGATGTTGCAATTTTAAAGGATTTGTCTTTAACAAAGGGAATTAGCTAAAGAGAAGGTTTTATTACATAATGATAAAAAGAATAGAGAACAGGAAGGGGATATACTACAGAAACATGAAGGTGGTACAGGTCAAAAAGGGGTCTTTAAAGGACATGGTATCCAATTAAACTGATTCTTCTGATGTGAAGTGAAGATTCTTGCTGGGGCTCCAGATGAATTTGGATGCGTAGGGAGTTTGCTCCAGTTTTTGCACATACTTGTTGCTAGAATTAACATAAGTGCCTGTCTGTGCTTGATATTTGAAGAAAGCTACCTCCTTTTTATACCTTTCACTTTTACTTTATTCTGTGCCTGGAAGGACTTTCTGTTCTTCAATCGATTTGCAAGTGAGTTTTTTTCCTACTGATTTCATTTTTTGACCTCTTAACTGGAGCCTATCTATAGCTAAGGTGTACATTTAGTAACCCTCAAAGAACTGTCTTTATGTGGTCACAGCAGAAAGCTGGGAACACTCCAGATCCTCGACAAGAAAGTAGACAATAAGTCTAGTATGCCATTCTTTCCAGACGCTCCCCTGGCAGTGGGATAGTTTGTAAGTCTCACAGTTTGCTTCATTCAAGAGACATTCTATCCATTGTCACTTTTAAAAAGATTTTTCTTCTCTTAACAGGCCTTCAAGTCACTGTTTGTCTGAGAATGGCATGTCCATTACAACCAAAATAATACTGTAAAAGGAAGCAATGAAGTGAGAAGGCTATCAGCAGTAGGAACAAGATGCCTCATGGAGTCAAAAATAGGAGACCTTGTAAGATACACAGCATAGGAAAATTATTTCCTGATGGTCAGTTGCTCTCCTGTCTTTACAAATGGCATCACCAAGTTCTGCTCAAAATGGTGTGAGGGCTTTCATGGCTGTCATCAATTGCTCTCACTACTGCCTTTAACTGACATGATCACTGATCGTTACAATTAGTGCCCATTAGTATAGAGTAAAATTAGAGTTTCAGTCATATAGAATTGCCCATTATGTCCATAAAATACACAAAGTTCATCACTTATGATTATCATTACTATAACGAATTCAAAGGGAATTATAAAGGACCTGTCACTTTATAATGTTGCCACGTGTGAATATCAGAGACGACAGAGTAACTGTCAAAACTCAGTGCAGGACACAGTTCTGATATAGGACGCATTCCTGCTAAATGTAAAAGGTGGAGAATTAGGGTGAAACGTTTAGTATATGGGAGCTTTGAGAAGAACATGTAGACAAGGAAAATTGTTGAATAACTAAAATTATTAGGAATGTATTTGATAAAGTTAGCCCTTTAATAAACATATGCTCTTGGGTTTTTTGTTTAAATGTATAAGCTATTCAAACTGGCATTGCAGATTTATAAAGGGCCAGTGTGAGTGCAATTTTTACCCTGACATTTTAATCACAGTAGAAATTGGCCAATTGCAATATTCTTGTGATAATGATTGTTAACAGCAGCACTAAATGAATGCATTTTAAACTGAAGACTAAGACTGAAAAAAAAAAAATGTGAGCAGCACAAAGCTTCATCTTCTATCTTAGATGGTGCAGTGACCTTAAGCTTGGAATCTGCTGGGTTGGGGAGAGCACAAAGATGGAAGGGCCCTAATTCATCTATAATTATTCAGCTTCCTTTCTCCTCTTGCTCTGACAAATGCAAATTATAAGATCAATCACTAAAAGTACATGGAATATAAAAAGTCCACTTTGTGGACCTCAATAACTATTGAGTATCATTCATGTTTCCACAAGGTAACACCAACTCAGTATATATTTCAGATATTTGAATAAAATACTTGCTCTTCAAAATCATTAGCCTAGGTATAGAAGTAGTAAAAAATGCTTTCCATCCCATTCCTTTGGACATGTCCATTTAACAACTCCCTATTTCTCTTTTCCAGCATTCCCTACACACATAAAAAAAAATCACTGATGTTCTACTCCAGTTGTTCTCAACATGTGGACCATGACCCCTTTGGGATCTGAATAACCCTTTCACAGGGGTCACAGGTCAGATATCCTGTATATTAGATATTTACATTTCAATTTATAACAGTAGCAAAACTACAGTTAAGAGGTCGCAGCAAAATAATTTTGTGGTGAGGAGTCACAACATAAAGAATTACATTAAAGGATCTTTAGGAATGTTGAGAACTCTGGTGTACTCACTCTCAATACGCTCACTTTGTATTTCAGGAAGGATCCCATGATTATCTTCTACCACAGTTTCCTTTGCTCACACTGTTCATATCATATTTTATATATTATTTCATATTTAGCTTAGAATATATTTAATAATGTGGACAAATTTGAATTTATACTTATTAATAGGCATTTATATTGTTCAATACAGTTATATTAATTAAATTATACCATACAATGATGCTTTTTTCTGTTGCTACTGGTATTTTCTTTTTTCTTCTTTTATTTATTCTACTCTCATATAATACATCCTGACCACAGTTTCCCCTCCCTCCATTCCTTCTAGTACCCCCACACCTCCCCTGTCTCCCAGATCCAGTCTTACTCCATTTCCTTTAGAAAAGAGCAGGCCTCCCAGGGATATCAACCAAATACAGAACAATAAGATGCAATAAGAAGTGTCACAAACACTCATATCAAGGCTGGATGAGGCAACCCAGCAGGAGGAAAATGGTCCAAAGAGCAGGCAAAAGAGTCAGAGATACCCCGACTCCCACAAAAACCCCAAGTTAAACAATCGTAACGTATATGCAGAGAACCTAGCATAGACCCATGCAGGCTAAATGATTGCTGCTTCAGTTTCTGTGATCACCTATGAGCCCTGCTTAGTTGATTATGTGGGCTGTGATCTCCTGATATCCTTGACCTCTCTACCTATGGCAATCCTTTCTCCCCCATCTTATGCTGGATTCTCTAAGCTCTGCCTAATGTTTGGCTATAGGTCTCTGCATCTGTTCCCATCAGCTGCCTGAAGAAACCTGTCTGAAGACAACTGGGCTAGGCACCAATCTGTGAGAATATTGGAACGTCATTAAGAATCATTTTACTGACTTGGTTTTTGTTTGTTTGTTTGTTTTTGCTAGTCATGTTTGGTTCTACCCTAGGTCTCCAGGCTATCCAGCTTCCAGTTCCTGGTCATCTAGGCAGTGCCAGGCATGAACTTCCTCTCAGTGGCATGGGCCTCAACTTAGACCAGTCATTGGTGGATCACTTCCACACGTTCTAAGACACCATTACTCCAGCACATTTTGTAGGCCTGTAATCCCAGCATTTGAGAGGTAAAGACAGCAAGACCAGGAGTTCAAGGTAATCCTCAGCTGTGTAATGAGTTCCGGCAAGGATGCTTAAATACTCTTTATATTTATCTATTTGCAGATATTTACTACTATGGATTTATTTGCTTAGACTGAATCCTAAAATAATAATGCAATTTGTATTTCTGACATTATATGACAACATATTACCAAACTTAGATCCTTGCCAAAATAACTGAAAAAATGGCATTTTATTTTAATATTTCAGTCTTGAAATCATGAGGGTAGTTTTTTGTTTCTACATAAAGATATTAGCAATTTATATTTATCTATCTATGTCCTTTGAATTTTAAGCATTTTTGTCTGTGAGATTGATGACACTTCTCTTTTTCTCTTTAACAATTTTATCAGGGTAGTGTGTCTAAAATAAAACAGATTTTCCATCTAAACTGTGACTTCATTGGTCTTGGTGTATTGTTCTACCAAGCATCGTCACTATCTAATTCTATCTATCTATTTTCTTTTTTAAAAAGATTTTTTTAAACATTCTATGTCTGTCTGTGTGTGTGTTTCAATATGTGCATGTAAGTGCAAAGACCTGCAGAGGCTGAAGGAAGAAGGCAGCCTGTCCTGGAGCTGGAGTTACAGACATTTGTTAGTTGCCTGATGAAGGTTTTGGGAAACAAACTGAGGTCTTATTTGCTCTTAATCTATCCCATCTCTCCTGCCACAACCTTATATGATTTCAACACCAGCCACAAGAATCACATGCACATGAGTAGTCATTGCTCATTCCTTTATAACATCAGTGGCTCAGATGTAAATAAACATGAATCTACTTTTGCATGGACAGATTTTCTAGTTCTGCATGTTTTATACAAATGAAATCTTACTGGCTGTGGTATTGGTGAAATGCTGCTTTCATTCAGCACATTCCCATATATATGTGTGTGTGTGTGTGTGTGTGTGTGTGTGTGTGTGTATACATACTGAAGGTTCGTAATATATATACATATATTGTGCAGTGGAACTTAATTCTTTCAGCTGTGTTCCATTCTGTGGCTATAGAATTTTGTTTATTCATTTAACATGGAAGACATCTCATTACTCATGATTTATGTTGATGAATATCTAGCACAGACACCCATTTATGGACATTTAAGGTGTTCCCATATTGATGCTATTGTGAGTAATGTTTTCATGAACATTGAAGTGTGGATGTATATTTCCATTTCTTGTGAGTATATAACTACTAATAGAATGGCTAGATCACATCATAATTGTACAATTAACAAAGTAAGTAATCTTCAACTATTTTTCAAAACAGCTCTACTATTTTGCATTAATACCAGTGAATGAGTGCTCCAAAATTTCCACATTGTTCTTATGGCTTGTTATTGTGTCTTTTTAACATGAGCTACTGTAATGGTTATGATGAACATCTTTATACATGTCTCCTTTCCATTTGTATATGTAGATATGTTTTTTAAGTTATCTTATTAGTCTATTATGTATTTTTAAGTGATCTTATTAGTCTCGTTACTATTGAGTTGTAAGTGTTCTTTAGATATTCTGTCAAGAAAAGAGGGAAAAAATCTTATTGGTGTTCTTTACCACACAAGTATTTTATTTTTTTTAAACACCACTTACCTATTTTTCTTTTGCTGTGCATTTAGTGTCAATAGCTGAACAATCATTGTTTAACCCAATACAATAGTTATTCCTATGCTTTCTTTAAGTGATTTCACTATTTTTACATTTACTTCTTAATGATCCATGAGCTTTTTAGTGAATTCCAACATTCAATAGTGAATACCACCATTCAGTCCATAGAGGATTTTAGGGGGAAAGCATTCAATTACGTTAGTTTTAAGTTTTTCATTGATGTCTTTGATCAGACACAAGCAGCTCCTTCCTCTGCCAAGTTTATTGAATGTTTTTAACAGGAAATCATATTGGATTTTACAAATTTTTCTCCATCTATTGAGATGATTGTGTGGGGCTTGAGTCTATGAGTTAAAGGAAAGCAATCTTGAGTCTTTCAATTATTGTCTTTGATCTATTACAATATTTAATCTGCCAATATTTTTTTGAATTGTGGTATGAATACTCACAGGAAGTGATATTGTTCAGCTTTCTTTTGTAATAATCTCTCTGCTTTTATTGAGTAGCTAATCTCCATGACATAAAATGAACTGAAAAGTGTCCTTTCTTCCTTCCTCTAGTTTTTGGAAGAGTTTGTGAGCAGGTAACACACAATAAAAACCATGAGTAAAAGTACAATACCTTTGTCTTTTTCTGATATTTTTATTGAATTTTTAATTTAATAATTCAACTTCTTTACTTATTATGTATTATATTAGCTGATCAAAATTTTCTTGAGTCAGTCTTGTACTTGTTATGTTTCTGCAAAGTTGTCGGTTTTTACTGGATTTTTAATTTTTTTTTTGGCAGAGTTGTTCAGCGTTCTCTTATTATTCTCTCTTACTTCTGTAAATGAGAACTGCTCATTTTTATGCTCCACATGCCTGAAATTCCCAGAGTGAGACCCTTTGCGTCTCTCTTTATAACAACATTAAATCAATGCTGCTAATTATACAGATTTTATTGAAGAATTGTGGTGAACTCTATGCAATTTGAGTTCAGACATAAAATAACTTCGATTTGAATTTCAGATAGACTTCCTATAAATGCTATAGATTGGGACATCTGAGTTTAAAAATTGTTGCAACCATTTACTCACTGTGTGGTGTTAATGTCGGTGCTGGTGAGCAGTCTCCATGCATCTTTGTTAGGAGTATGCTTGCTCCCACTGAGCCACTGTTGAACATAACATTGCACATTGATTTAGTTCCCTATCAAGTATGGGGAGTTTTCTTTTCTTTTTTTGACTAGTCCCTGTTTAGTTTTAGATTTCTTCCTTGCTTCTAAAATCTTATTCCATTTCAAATTGTGTGACTTTTGGAACATTTAACATTTTAAGAAACAATTTATTTTCTCTTTGACCTGTAATTTGAGTTCTTTTTTTATCCTAAGAAAAGAAAATTTATAAGTAGACATTGGCTTTTCACTTTTATTTCTAATGTCATCATTTCATAACTTACAGCTCTCTTCTGTTTTGTTTCACATTGTTCTACCAAGTCATAGTTTACCATCTCAGCTCTCTTTTGAACACTTCTTGTAAATCTTACCTCTTCTAATGTGATGTTCACTTCCATAACAAAATGCTCTTCCTTTTCTCTTCACCCCTTTCCTTCTGCTTTTTCCTGTGCTTTTTTTTTTTTTTTTTTTTTTTGCTTTTCTTTCTTTCTTCCCCTTTCCTTTCCTTTGCCTTTTTCCCTCTTTCCTTTTACACAATGCAGGCATTTTTAAGAACTTCTATTGTTTTTCTTTCTTCTTTAAATGTGGAAATATTCTATACAACTTACTCTATATGAAATTAATGTTTTCTCATATAATTCTTCAAATAAAATGTATCTTTATGTCTCATTTTCCACCTTGATTAAAATGAATCTTTGACATGGGACTACTATTAGATATTGTCTTAGTTGTAATGAGAAATGTCCTCCACAGGCTCCCACATCTGAGCAGATAGCGCCCTTCCCCCTGATGATGGTGTTGTTTGGGGAGCTTATGAAACCTTTAGGAGGTGGAGCTTCCTGAAAGAAGTGCTGCAACACTGTGGATGGGTTTGGGGGTTATAGCCTGATCCTACTTTTTCTCTTTCTGCTTCCTGTGCAGGTAAAACATGATCTCTCGGTTTCCTGCTCCAACACCCATACCTCCTCCACCATTATGGACCCTGAGCCTTCTGGAGCTGTTAGCCAAAATAAACTCTTCTCTAATTTGCTTTGGGTCATGATATTTTGTCACAGCTACAAGTACAAGTGACTAATTCAGATATCTTTGGCTTATTAACCTTCTTCAAAGGGGAGAGTGCTTTCTCAGCTCACCAATGGAGCCAATCTAAGAAAATGAGTCAGGGAAGTCAGCATGTCTAATTCACGTTAATTACTTTTAAAGAAAGTAAACCTGCTACCTTCTAATTTGGGTGAATAAGTTTTCCAAGAGTATTTCTTAAGATGAATGGAGTACATTGGTCAGGAGATATTATCAATCATGCAAGCTTCTTCATTTTCTTAGCTCACGTATGTCTCTGCCCAGTGACCTCTTGCCACAAACTGGAGGTGTTGGCTATGAACTCTCTTCTACATGTTTTCCTCATTATGTTTTTATTTATTTGTTTGCTTAGGTAGGAATTGTAGTGCATGAAAAACATGAAAAAATCCCCCCATTCATTTTCTCACAGCTCATTCTCCCCTGGGTAGAAATAGATCACTTCAGGAATGCTTTCTGCACCTCTTGTGCAAGACGTCCTTATCGATATGTAAGCCTGATCCCATCATTGCCAGGAAAATGATATTATTAGGATCCCTAAGACTTTCAACCTCATGACAGAAAATGACATTCTTGAGGGGCCAGTTCATGCTGGTCAACAGTGTGCCTTGCTTTTGGAATCACTGGTTAGCTGACATCTTTCTTTCTTTCTTGGGAAATGGGATCTTCACTCTTGTTAACTAGGTTTGGTTTTCATGTGAGTGTACATGTATGTGGTGTGTGTGTGTGTGTGGGAGTGTGTGTGTGTGTGTGTGTGTGTGTGTGTGTGATATAAATTTCCAGAAATAATATGTAACAATCATTTCACTCTATCATCCCTTACAGTCATTCTTAAAAATAAGACTTTTTGATATAATATTACACAGAAATAAAATCATCCTTCCCTTACATTGACTGTCAAACAAAACTTGATATTTGGTTGGGAGGTGTCAATTCAAAATACTAAATTTTTAGCCAAGTGCCATTTGTGGAAAAAAATCTCTCCTTTCCTTTTTTTATGAAAATATCATGTTATGGAGTTAGAATATACCTCATCTTGTAGCCTGGCTGTGATGTGAAGTTGAGGTGGGTTAGCATGTGCACAAATACAAATTTGAACAGAGTTGCTTGCAACTCCAAGAGTCCTCCATTATAGAGGTTAATTAATATTCCAGTCTTGCCTTACAATAAGTAGCTTTCATTTCTTGATTTCTCAGAGGTTTGGCCATTGCTACATGTCAGTAGGTTTCTCCTGGGGGAAGTCAGGCCTTCCTTCAGTGACCTGCTGCTCCTTTGTCAGAGAATCCTCTTTATTCAGTATTCATCCATGAAATTGTCTAGGGAGGGTCAGGAATCCCAGTCTTTGCCTGTTTGACCCAAGTCAGAGAGTTGGCAGATGAGAGAAAACAACCACAGCTCCTGCCACTGCCCTGGTCTGTTGTGTACAGTTTAGACTTCTCTCCACAACACATCTTCACTGCCCTGGTCCATTGTGTACAGTTTAGACTTCTCTCCACAACACATCTTCACTGCCCTGTCCCAGTGTTTACGGTTCACACATCTCTCCACAGTGCAGCCTCACTGCCTCGGTCAGGAGCTTACAGTTTAGGCTTCTCTTTGCAAATAATCATCAACATCAACATGTTGTCTCCACAGCCATAAATTTGCAATGTGATGAGACACAACCAGATGTTGCCAAACGTGAACTGACTCATAAAGCAGCTCTCTTGTGCTCAGCTTTTCTTCCCCACTTAGAGTAGCTGGGTAGCCATTTACTTCTTCACACCCACAGAGAGCTTTGGTAGTTTGGACTGACATCTGTCATGTTGGGAAACAATATTATTTTTCACCTCGAATACTGAAGTACTCATTACTCCTCTTCCACAGAGACGTTCTGTTCCTTAGATTGCCTGTGTGACCTAAGGGGGAAAAAAAACTTTCATTTCTTCATTATTTGTTATAGTACAGCTGATGTAATGATGCTGGTATTCAGCATATTGTGAGGGAAGAATGGGTTGTCCATCTTTAGTCCTTTCTCTGACCTCTGAATCTGGAGCTTAATTTTTTTTATATGATTGTATTCATTTGGAATGTGTCCGGACTAGTCCAGTGCCCCAGGACATAGTCCATTTCAATAAAAGCTCTTTGAGTCACTTTGGGTTCTTGAATATACTTTCTATTTAAGTTGAGTCAACTAAATCCACAGGAGTTAAACAAATAATCCAGATTTAGCTAATCTACTACTCATTCCAGAGCCTGATGCTCTTTTCGGATGTGTTGAACTTCTCTAAGAAACCAAGAGCTGATTGGCTGGGTATAATATAATACAATGTGTTAATAAATGAACATAACCTTGGTGTTTAAAAATAAACCCACGCTAAATTTAAATCAAAGTTCAATGGGAATTAAAACAGACCTCAAAAGGCAAATATATGACATAGGAGATGACTTGATTTGTAAAGACCTTTCATAAAGACCTGGGTTTGGATCCCTGGTACCTACATAACAAGTTGTATATGACCTGTCATCATAAGTAGTTCTTTTTCTGCTTTCCAGCAGAAAATCAGTTGCTTTATCACATTGTTCAGAAGACATGCAGATATGGCTCCTCTTAAAGATGCCTCTACTTCATCTGTGAAAAGCCGCCAAATGTTTCCTATTTTACAATTTTGCCCAAGTGTTTTTCTTCCCACTTGTTATTAGTGTGAGGTGATTATTTCATTAGCTGATAATACCAGCAATTGGATATTCCCATATGACCAGCAGAGCCAGGGAAGGACACAATAGAAATGCAGTCACTGTGACAGGCAAGACACCTTCATTAATAGTTAGACTTCTTTAAGATACTTCAATATTTCAGAGGAAAAAAATCCCTAGGGTCTTACATGGCCTTCATTTCTCCTTGTTGTCATTGATGTGTATTGTATTTATATTTTAAAATTAATATTCTTTTGATTTTACAGGTAAGTTTATATTCAGGTAAAGTGCTAAGTTATGAGCTTCTTTTTCATTTTTAAATATAGAATTCATTGATTTTATAGTTTGGATTTTTCTTAGTACCTGAAATTAAATTCAAATTTAATAGCTTATCTCAGCATCAAAACACTACCACATTTGGTGTGTTTACTAGACACACCTTAAACATCGTTTAGGAAACAGAAACTTAAGTCTAGTATATGAGACCACTATAAGCATCATTTTGGATCCTGGCCTTCAGTGTATAAGGTTCAACCATTTAAAAGGATATAAATATTCATGCTCATTCCTGAAGACTAGAATTAGGCCCAGGCACAGAAGAAACTCAAGTGTGCTGAATTCTCACATTGTCCCAAAGCTAGTACCAGAACCAACCTTTCTCCGACTCACTCTGTATCCATGTTCCCAACACAAAGCAGAAGGAACCTGTGACTGACGCTCATTGATTTCCTGTTGCCTTGCCCAATATTATGCATATCAAAAGGTACTTTGAAAAACATTCCCTAAATGTTGAATGGATAAATAATTAGACTACTGTCAGAAGGCTCCCTGGTCACCTTTATTCTATAATTTCATTGAAATAATAAGAATACTCTTACCTGAATATGAAGACAAGTGTTGAGTGTCAGCTTTGGTAGATGCTCCACATCTCTGACTTGATAGGAACACTGTCACAGTCTTTGGCCACAGAATTACTTTCTGATTAATTCAGAAAGTGGACAGAGAAATTGACAATGCAAGGTCATCTCAGTATGGAGAGCCATGTTCAAGGAAAAGACAGAGACTTGCAAACAAGTTGTGTGCCAGAAGGGAGGCTGTAACTCTTCCCATAACCAAATATACAAGTGTAGGGAGATTCATCAGGCTGAACATCAAGAATTCAAAAAGGCAGGCACTCAAAGCTCTCGGGGACCAAGGCCTGTCTATTGTGACTGCTAATCCAAGTGAGTTTGGGTTAAAAGGGGTTAACAGCCCTCTGCTGTAACACATGATTGGTCTTTATGAGGTTGAAGCTCTTGTCTGTTTGAGGCCTACAGATGATGCTAAAGAGCCAATAATGACAGCAATTCAAAGCAATCTAATTATGCAAACGGGAGGCTAAACAATTTCATCATCCTTAAATTAGATTGTCCTAATGAGATAAAGACACCAATTAATCCTGAATTAATTTCAATAGCCTATTTCAGGCAAACACTTTAATATGCAAATGTAAATGAGAAACAAAGCCTACTGTAGAATGCCAGAGTTCAGAACCTCTCTCTTCACAGCTGCAGCGGGCGTAAATAGTGCCTAATGAGTTTGCATGGAAAGACACAACCAGTTGAAAATTTTAGACTTCATAAAGCACAGCCGGTACCTCAGGTATACTGACTCTCTCTGGAGTCAGACATAAGAAGATGGGGAACTTGACAGGGGAATGTTGTGCGGAGGTAGTTATACATTGCCAGAGTCAGACTTGCTTTTTTCCACCCAAAACCAGATCGCTTGTCTAGGTACGTCTCCTTCTGTTTGTCTGTATATGTGTATTTCATGTGTGTGCCTATGTCTGTGTATCGTTGTGGTTTCATGCGTTTATACGAGTGTGTAAGCATGTTAGATGAAGAGAAGTTAGAGAGCAGAGATGATGGTGCAATGAGGTCAGGCAAGAGGGGACATTGAGAAGATACTTTTTAATGAGTTGATGTTTAGAGAGCCAAGTTGCCATAACATGCATCTGGACAGAAGTCTCTTCTGTACATAAAGTTGATTTTTAATTAGTGACCACTTAATCATTTTCAATTAGCCATCCCTGACCCATTTGATAGTTCTGAATAACTAATTTCCTAAATAAGACATGGGAACGGATTCAAAAATCTTAGTTGCTGATGCAGAATCCAAAGGTCTGTAATTTTAATGATATTTGGCTGGAGGGCTCTTTGATGGGCTAATTCCTTTATAACTAATAGAATTTTCTCATAGGCAATCAGCAGGATCATAATCTCTCCTGCCTAGGAAGGAAAGTGATCGCCAATATGAGAAATGAATTCAAAGTGAACAATGCTCCTCCTGGGGGGTCTGTGTTAAACTACCTTGATCCCGGCTTAAGAGCATTAATGAATGATGACCAAATTCCTTGCCTGCAAAGCATTATAAACTAAAATGTGCAGCATAATGCCAATTGTAGGCTCAGCTCTAAGCAAGATACCAACACTACTGCCCTCAAGGCTCAGGAAATATGACAGAAGAGGGTCAGGAAGTATCGGGAAGACAGGGGGAAGGGTTGTGAAATGCCATCAATACAATCATGCACCTATGACTGTTAACTGCACTCACACCTCCCAAATTGGCCCTATTAGCAATTAGTCATGGGAGGGGGAGGAGCTCTTGGGGTCACACCTTTTATCACAGAGCTATTGGCTACTTACAGATTCTGAGAGAAGGAAAATCATTCCCTTTTGATGAGAACTCACTGCTGAGTTGAGGGGGCTCTCATGGAGAGCTCCAGTCCTATGGGCACGAAGAATGCCCTCATTAAATTCAATGGGTTCATGAAAAAAATCAACAATCATGTAAGTGTGAGAAAAAATGATGGGAGGAAAGAGTTAAGAGGGGTGGTGAGGAGATGAGAGATTGGATGTAAGAGTGGTCAATATGCATTGTGTATATATGTGAAATTGCATAAGAATAAGTTTTAGTTGGAAAAATTTGAAAATATAGGATGTTTATTGCCTAATCAAGCTAAAAATGTTATTTTTGAGAAATGATTATTTATTAGGTAAATTTAATATAAATGTATTATATAATATATAATAAATAAAAAATATTAGAACATCCTTTATTTGCTAATTCAAGCAGTCCTAATAATGCCACATAATAAGTGCTCAAGAAATATTTGTTACAGGTATCGGATTAACCTCAGTCATTAGGAAGTTGAAATGGCATTTGCAAGAGTGGTGTAGCAGATATATTTGGACACGAGCTTCATTTGCAGGGACCAAATTATTCTTGGACAAATCCTCTAAGGTATATCTGATGAACTTAGATGTAACTTTTTAGGTGTAAACATCTAAAGGGTGTTTACAAAACACAAGTGTCCCTGACAGAGATACCATCTCTCTCTGTTTGCTCCAGGTAGGTATTGTCACACTGTTTCTTTGGGGTTCAGAATAAAGGAACGGGAACTTCCTACTTAGCTGTACCTTGATGTCTAATGTAAAAATGTGGGTCATGGATGTAAAACAGCTACCACTGGGCAAAAGGATGATCCACACTGATTCAGTATTGCTTTAGTTCTGGAGTCAGACAGGCCAATGGTGAAACTTTCCTACATCGACTTTAGAGAATTCACAGAATTCAGAGAAGCCTTAAAGATAGGTTGTAGCTCAGAAGTAGAGTGTTTGCCTATCCTGCAAGACACCCTCCATTTAATCACTAGTACCACCCCCACATTCCATCAAAAAGAAAGAAAGAAAGGAAGGAAGGAAGGAAGGAGGGAGGGAGGGAGGGAGGGAGGGAGGGAGGGAGGGAGGGAAGGAAGGAAGGAAGGAAGGAAGGAAGGAAGGAAGGAAGGAAGGACTTAAGTTCTTAAAAATTCTGAGATCTTCAGTTGTTTCATCTGCAAAATGGGAACTTTTTATAATGTTGTGTACATTAAACTAGTAACTATGTGTAGACAAATTTCTAAATAGTCTTATTAAATAAGAAAAACAGAGCCGAATACAGGGGTAAAAGCCGTAGAGATCAGAGAAATAGGAATAGTTACTAACTAACCTTAGGTTACCAAGCCTCCATAGCTTCCCAAGAGAACCAGCTTCTTCCTGGCTAACCTGCGCCTTCATTGCCTTGCTGTTCTGCCTACTCATTGGCTCTTAGCCCAGCCACCTCATTTCCTCATCACTGCCTGTTTGTACAGACCTCCAGGTCTCTATGGTTGGTACTGCCACCACACTTGGGTGTGTCCTTGACAACACTGAGACTCTGCCTGCCATGTGATCGGATTAAGGGTGTGTGCTACCACCTCCTGACTTTTGTTTATGGCTAGCTGTCTCTGTCCTCTGATCCCCAGGCAAACTTTATTTATTAACATTCAAAGAAAATATCACCACAACTATGTAACTGGAACAGAACAGGAATTTGGTAATTGGTAGCAGCAATAACACTTAGTTACCAAGTGCCAGTCTCAAACATTTTTAAAGACTTTCAAAAGAAGTCAACTCAAGAATCAGAAAGAAAATGCTTCAAGTTCCTGCAGCTTAGTTTCTCCACATCCTGCAACCAAAGCACGTGTGTCTTCAGTAACATCAAGCTGTGATGGACAGCCAAGAGCAGTGGCAATAAGCTCAATTGTTTAGAGTGTTTCTGTGGCCTTCCCGATCAATAGCGCATAGGGAGGAATCCTTTCCTTGACACTAAGGTTTGTATTTAATTACATATGGCTTCCTATGTCGGGGGGGGGGGCGGTCATTCCTCTGTGTAATCTCCCATCAAATTCCTTTTGCAAATTATATTTTAATAAACTTATAAAATCCCAGGTTCCCATGGCACTTTCACATATGCTTAGTGTTGGTTTTATTTCCACTAGCTTTGTCCCACCCTCCCAAATCCTCCCAACATAAACCTCTTTACCATCATTGTTCACATTTCTATTTTCACTCCACCTATATTCTATTATTCTCCCCTTCCTTGAACCTTTTTCTTTTGTTCTCCCTCTTGCTCTGGTGGTCCCTTTCTATCTTTCTGACCTCTATGCCCACTCCAAGTTAAACACACTACTCTTTAAGAATTCCTAGCTAGGATCCAAATATGAAAGAGAATGTACAGTACTTTTTTCTTTCTGGTTCTGAGTTAACTCACTCAACACAGTATGTTCCAGTTCTATCCATCATCTAGCAAATTTTGTAATTTCATTTTTCTTTATAGATGAATAAAATTCCCCTGTCTATATACAACACAATTTTATTATCCATTCATCAGCTGATGATGGCTATTTCCATTTCCTGGCAATTGAGAATAGTGCAGCAATGAACATGGATGTGAAAGTATCTCTATAAAAGAATATGGAGTCTTTTGGGTGTCTGCCCAGGAGTGGTCACGCTGGGTCACACTGCAGGTCAATGTTTAACTTTTTGAGGAAACTCCACACTGTTTTCTAGAGTGGCTATACCATTTTTCACTCCCACTAGCAGTGACTAAGGCCTTCCTTTCCCTATGTTTTTCCAGCATTTGTTATCATTTGCTTTATGCTAGCCATTCAGACTAGAGTAAGGTGGAATCTCAAAATAGTTCTAATTGGCATTTCCCAATGACTGAGGAAGCTGAACACCATTAAAAGTATTTTCTAGCCATCTGTATTTATTCTTTTGAGAATTCTCTGTTCAGTTCCACAAACCATTTTTTTAAAGATGTTTGTTTTCTTGATATTTAGTTTTTTGTGTTCTTTTTATATTCTGGATACTTATCCCCTGTTGGAGATAGAGCTGGCAAGAATTGTATTCACATTCTGTAGGCTGTTTCTTCTTATAGTGAACTGTTTCCTTTGATTGTACATGCTTTCTAATTTCACAAAGTCCTATTTGTTACTTGCAGGGCTTATTCCCTGAATGACCAGAGTCCTATTCAGAAAGTCATTCCAGTCTGAGGCCATACCCTCATGAAGGTGCCTGACATCATCAGAAAGTCCTCCCCTAAGCCTCTGTCTTCAAGTGTTTCCTTACTATTTCCTCTGGAAATTTCAGAGTTCGGGGTCAAACTTTGGAGCCCTTGATCAGTTTGGAATTGATTCTTCAGCAGGATGAGAATAAGGATAAAATTCCCTTCTTCTACATATAGATATCCTATTTCCCCAGCATCATTTCTTGAAGATGCTGTGTCTTTCTCCAATATGAATTTTGAGTGTCCTTTCAAACACCAGGTGGCTATAAATGTATGGATATATCTTCTCCACTGATCTATGCATCAGTTTTTGTGTTCATACCATTCTGTTTTTATCACCATGGCTCTGTAGTATACCTTGGAAGCAGGTATGGTGAGACTGCTTTTTTTGTTCATAGTTTTTTTTTTTTTTTAATCTAGGATACTTTTACTTCTATAGGAATTCTAAAATTGATCTTTCACTTTCTATGAAAATTGCATTGGAACTTTGAGAATGCACTGCCTATGTAAATTGTTTTGTTTGGGTCGATGTCTATTTTCTCAGTATTAGTGCTACCCATCATGATTATGGGGAATGTTTCTAACTCTTGGTGTCTTCTTCCATTTTTTTTTAAGTATCTAATTTTTTTTTCAGTGTATAGGTCTTTTGCTTTCTTGGATAGATTTATTCTGAGGCATTTTATGTTGGCTTTTAATTTTGGCTACTGTAATTGGTATTATTTCCTAAATTTCTTTCTTAGTATATTTGTTCTTGATATACAGGAAGAATACCAATTAGGGTATATTATTTTTGTACTCTAGTAACTTTTTAGCTCTCCCAAAAATGTTCATCTCTAGGAGTTTCCTAGTGATATCTTTTGAGTTTTCTTATATATAAAATCATATTGTCTGCATATGGAAAGATATAGGCATGCTGTGATGTTGGCATGAGTACTGTCTGAGTTTCCACTTTTTGGTTACATTCCAGGTGTGTTCCATGGCATGTGAAGATTCATTCTCTCTCTCTCTCTCTCTCTCTCTCTCTCTCTCTCTCTCTCTCTCTCTCTCACACACACACACACACACACACACACACACACACATGCTCACATGCACACACATGACATGAAAGCAGAAGGGGATCTGTTGAGAAGAGGGGTTCAAGTGACTCATATTCACTATACATGGGTAAAACTCAAAGAATAAAAATAAGTGTTAAATAAGTTGCATCTAAAGACAAATGACATCAGTAGACAGGCAATGATGCTCATAAGTTAATAATTTTTGAGTTTTCACATAAATCCACAATCGATGGGGAAATACCTGGGGAAAGAGACTGGTAGAGCATAGCCGACTTTTTGAGTTCTTTTTTTGTTTTGTTTTTAATCTTTCTCCACATTGGTTTAGTAGAAAAATTCCTTTTAATTTGGTATTTGATGAAGTTCGAAGTGTAAGGTTTGGTTGCAGGTTGAGGTAAATGGTATCTACCACTAGACGTTTTAGTTTCTCAAGAAAGAAATTTGATGTGTTAAACAAAGAGCACAAGCATATCAGTATGCCACCTGTTGACCTGTGTGTGTGTGTGTGTGTGTGTGTGTGTGTGTGTGTGTGTGTGTGATGTGTGTGTGTGGGGGGGGGTCATGATCCTAAGTGTAACGAAGACACACATTTTAGTGTGCTGCCTGATAAATGCTCTCCAGCGCTTTTATCTGTGAAAGCCGGTAAAACTATCTCAAGCTTAAACTGCCAGAAAAAAAATTAAGTAAAAATAGTTTGTAAAATTTGAATACCTGGATTTTCTTATCCTACACAGTAATAAATTACATTAGTGTCTATTTTCTTAGAAAAAAGACAAGGGCTTAGAATGTATTTTTTTAATTTATTATCATTATCATTCTCTCTCTCTCTCTCTCTCTCTCACTGTGGAATGGTCTGTATGTCAAACTGCTCTGATTGGTCAATAAATAAAACACTGATTGGCCAGTGGCCAGGCAGGAAGTACAGGTGGGACTAACAGAGAGGAGAATTGAGAGAACAGGAAGACAGAGGGAGACACTGCCAGCTGCCACCATGACAAGCAGCATGTGAAGACACCAGTAAGCCATGAGCCACGTGGCAAGGTATAGATTTATAGAAATGGATTAATTTAAGATGTAAGAACTAGATAGGTAGAAGCCTGAGCCATTAGGCCAAACAATTTAAATAATATAAGCATCTGTGTGTTTATTTTATAAGTGGGCTGTTGGTAGGCTGGGGTTTAGCAGGACCCGGAAAGAAAACTCTCCAGCTTCTCTCTCTCTCTCTCTCTCTCTCTCTCTCTCTCTCTCTCTCTCTCTCTCTCTCTCTCTCTCTTCTCGTGTGTGTGTGTGTGTGTGTGTGTGTGTGTGTGTGTGTGTGTACATGTAAGTATGTGCATGTGCTGTGTTTCGTGTGTGAAGTCAGTCTGTGGGAGTTGACTCTTTCCTCCTATCATGTGAGTTTCTAGGACCAAACTCATGTTGTGAGGTTTAGAGGCAAACGCCTTTACCTGCTAAGCCATCTCACTGAACCAGCACTTAATGTTATTACTGCAAGGGGCAGCAAACCATAGTGTTCCTCCTTATGTACAGTGCACCATCCTGTATTGGACTTCAGGCTCACTAAGGCTGTAATGGGCTGCCGGTCATATTTTAAGCACTACTGTGAAATGCTATTTGTGGATCACTGTTGTGAGATAAAGTGAGCCAGAGTTATGATAAGAGGTCAGCACACCCTGGCCAGTGGCCCTGCTAGACTGCTGTTTGATAGGCCTAATAAAACAGTGGAGCTTCTTGATATCTCAGCTCTGCTAGGTTGGGACAGCCTGAGGTCATCCATCCTCTGGAACGGAAGCCAAAGCTAAGGTACGATGGAGTCACAGCCTAGAGAAGCCAGCTGTCTCTGCAGCGAAGGTGGCTCCAGGCCCTTGGTTGACAGGGTCACTACTTCATTATTTTCTGGTATTTATTCTGAAGATAAGGATGGCCTTTTGATGAATGTTCCATGTACATGGGAGCAATATGTGGCTTTGAGTCCTATTTGAATTCCTAGTATGTTGGTCTTGGCAGGATATTACAGAAGGGGATAAGAATGGGTCACTAAGAATCCAGTCCACATGAAACACACATTATACTAATGCTAGTTGGAAATTATTACATAAGAATTTCTTGGCTAGCCTAAAATTACTTTTTCTTCTGTAGAGTTGTATTAATCTTACATATCCAAACTCAATATGCTAGATTAACATAACATTCTAGAAATAATAAGCATATGGTAATTTAATTACTGATACATTTACCTAGCCTTGGCAAATATTATGTAAAATTAAAGAATATATACCCAATGTTTTATAGTGTAGAAAAAATATTTTATTTCTAGAATACTCAGACTTGTTCCTTTTCTTGTGCATAATACTAAATAGCAAAATATTGCAGTTAGTCCCATTGACCAAAACTCAAGTTGTAATCTTTGGTTCTTGGAGTCGCACAATAAAACTTTTCAAATCTTGTCTGTTCAACTTACAAATTGCCGTATGCAGCAGTTTGAGCAAGAAATGCCTCTCACAGGCTTGTGTATTTGACACTTGCTTCCCAGCCGGTTGGGAGGTTATGAAACAGTCAGCAGGTGGATTCTTGCTGGAAGAAGCACATCACTGTGGATGGGCTTTAAGGTTTTATAGCCTTACCCAACTTCCTGTTGGGTCTCTCTACCTCCTGTTTGTGGATGAAAATGTGATCAGCCAGCTTCCTGCTCTTGTTACCATACCATGCTTTTCCTGGCATGATGGACTTAATCCCTCTGGAACCATAAACTGTAGTAAACCTGTCTTCCTTAAGTTGATTTTAGTCATGGCATTTTATAGCAGCAACAGACAAGGAAACTAGAATACCACCTGCGAGTTACTTGTGTAAGTGGAGAAACTTTGGGGATATCAATGAAACATATTCATTTTCACCATGTTTTGTTCTTCCTGGATGCTGGAGAGAGTATCCTTACTTAGTCCTTCATGCTACCCTTTGTACATTTGCACGTTTAACATAGCAGTCAAAGTAATTTCCTCAAAAAGATTGATCAGAAATTACTTAAAATTCCCTGGAGGTATCCCATTAGGATGATCTCCAAAACTTACTTCTACTTTGTTTTGAATAATGTTGTGTTAAGAAAAAGAATCCCACAGTGTTTTGTTTAGATCAGTGGATAATCTAGATGAAAAGGAAATTGGACTTTGTCCACTGTTGTGTGATTTTTTTATTGTGCTCTGACAAACAAAGCTTGTTTGGAGTCAGAGGGTGGAGCTAACCACTAGCTGACCAACATTAACCATAGAGGTTCAAAGGACTGTAGAGAGAGAGGAGAAAGGAAGTGGTCAGGTGGGGGTGAGAGAGGATCTTGGCCCATTTAGACGGAGGAACAACAGGAGAGGTAGGAGGCAACCGGTGGCTGCTTCCTGCTTCTCTGGCTCCAAGCAAGCTTATTTGTCAGAACACAATCAAAACATCACACAACAGTCCACTTGCTAGGATTGCTTTGAAATCAGAACTTTTTGGTTGGCAAATGGATCAGCATGTATGAGTTCCTGCAGTACAACCCTGACAATCTGTGTTTGATCCAATAACACACATAAAAGTGAAGGAGACTCTACAAAGTTGTCCTCTGACTTCCACATGCACACTGTGACACAGTTGCTCACACATATCATGCATACACACACACACACACACACACACACACACACACATACACTCACACTAATAATAAAATGTAAAAAAAATTAAATAAGCTTATTTTAAATATTTGCTGACTATGCAATATATATTCCTAAAATGTTTTTTTTCCAAAACAATTCTTTCAGAAAGTCACAATGTCCTTAATATGAATTCAGAAAGTTCTCCTTTTATACCCACTAACTACATTTCCAATTAAAAACATGTAGTCCTTTTAGTCATTGAAATGATTAATGTTCATTGACAACATGACTGAACATGTTGGCATTTCAAAGGGGTTTCCTGAAGAAATAAGAACTGTTTTGTACATAGGTAACATCATCCCATGGATTGTGGTCATAGACTAAATAAAAAATGGAAAAAAAAAAGAAGAAAGCCATTTGAAAGCTTGCATTCTCCATTGCCTACTTCTCATGGAGATGTGAAAAGTCCCATCCAGATGCTCCAATTACCTTGAACTTTGGCATGCCTTTCTACTGCAATAGACAATACTCCCTTAAACCGTGAGTCAAAACTAATTATTCCCTCAAATAGTTTATATCAGGTATTTTGTAGTAGGAATTAGAAAATGCATTGATATGGCTATATTTGTTCAAGTTGTCACCTGTGTTTCTTTATTGACTAAGAAGAAATTCAAGCAGAAATCATGTAATTTTGGGTGTTATTGGAGATGGTTTTTTAATTGCTATTCTCTTGGCATATTAAATAGTTGATATCCACAGACTTGAAAGTACATTAGCAAATACAGACACATTTTGTACATAGTTTAGACAGTAGGAAAAATTTTTGGACCTAATGAATGGGAAACTCACTGACTTTGGTCTTCATGAATAATTCTATTATGAATACAAAAAAATAAAAAGTGGTAGTAGATAATAGAACATAACAGCTTAGGAAGATAAAGTTTTGATATTGTGTTACATAACATGAGTAGACAGCATACTTACCTATGTTATATTCTCTCTTGAAGTCAGTTGTTTAAAAAGAAAAGAAACAAACAGGGAAAAAATTAAGAGGAAAGATGATAATTGAAAAGAGAAAATATGCCAAGAACCACCAAAGACCCTAATTAATGAATGCTTTGTAAGCAACTTTTAAGAGCTTCATAATAATTCAGACAGGTGCTCTTATTTCTCCTGTTCTATAAACAACAAGTGAACGGAGATATTAAGTATCTTGTCCAAGGTCACAATGCCACACCAGATGGTCTAGCTGCAGCACCCTCCATCTTGACCACACTCCCATATGGCCTCACTATGTGAAAGATTGACAGAGAAGGTAACAAAGTAAAGGGGTATGATAAAAGGATAAGCTGAGCCCAGGGAATTCAGGAATAACAACCAAAGAGCCGCCATCTTAAAGCTAAGTCAAAATATTTTGATCCATTCAGTTTACAATTTCATACATATTATGTTGTATATGTATGGATATTGTTGTTTAGGCATTATTTTGTAGTTAAAGAAAATATATCAAAATCAAAGTACAACATAATAAACTTCTTGAGACTCTCCAAAGAGAATCACCATTTATGTATATTACGGGCAAAAAAGGATTTATCATGATTACTATCATCCATTCATCATCTTGTCCTTCTTCTGAACCATTTAAAAATAAATAAAAATAGTCCCTAAATATCTCAATGTGTATTTCCTAATAAATATATTATCCTATATAACCATAGAAGTATCAGGAGGATTGGGAGAATTTGCACTCACACAATATCTCCTATTAGGATAGAATATTATCTGTATTTAAGTTTCCTAAATTGTCACCTCTAGAGCTATATTTTTCTGAACCAGAATTCAACCCATGCATGAGCCTCTTTTAATGCACAGTGGTTCTTTGGTCTTGCGATTTGTTGACCTTTAGACATAAAAAGATTATGAGCCCAATATTCTATTAAGTGTCTCCTAATGAGTTTTTTCTGAATTTTCAAAAAAAAAGTTTATCACATTTATTTGTGTGTGTGTGTATGTGTGCCTATGTGTGGTGTGTGTGTGTGTGTGTGTGTGTGTGTCCATTCATGCGTACATGCATGCATTTGTGTCAGAGAATAACTTGAAGAAAGTGATTCTCTACTTATACATGTAGGTCCCAGATATCAAACTCAGAGCATCAGGTTTGGCAGCAAGTATCTCTACTCACTGCACAGTCTCACCATTTGCTGAAGGATTCTCTATATATAGATTCAGATTATATGTTTCTGCATCCTATACTTTAGAGTAACATAGAATACATTTCACTTTATCTCATCAGAAATTTTATAATGATGACTTGTGCCAATGTTCGTCTTTCAAACTTCGACCATGTGCTTAAGACCATGTCTTTTAGGTTTGACTACTCTAACATTACTATTCTCCATTTTGTAATTAATAAGCAATTAGCTTAGCATTGCTTTCAGACTGGAATATGTGAGTTCTTGTCAAACGTTACCCACCTAATTTTAGCTAGAGATTATTTTGTTGCTCCTTTATTCTTTTAGCTGGAATTCTATTATCTGAGCAAAATCCCTTTCTGCATTGTCTGTTTTTTTTTCTTTCCACATTCTTTTGCTCCTTTTCTTTCTTCCTTCCAGTCTGTCATGACTTATGTTTACTTCAAGTTACTCTTAAAAGCTGCTCTGTCTCTGGGGTCCAATTCCAAACCTGGTTATGTCTGCACTCATTCTTTGTACCTACCCCATCTACCTCATTGCCTTGAGCTAACAGGTGTGTGTTAATGGCTTCCAACTTTGATTCCTTTGCCAAAATTTTCTGGGGAATCTTTAAAGCCCCAAGAGCTTACAGATGCACTTAGACATCTCACAGACATTCCAGTTTCCAGTACACAACCCTGTCCATCTCCTTCCTCCTCCAAACCATTTGCCCTCTTCCATGCCTTATTTTAGATTAAAAACAACAACATACATCCAATCACAGGTATCAGAAAGAGAGAGTTCACATCAGGAGCTTCTACCCCTCCCCTTGATCAGTCCCCATAATTCTGCCTGGTATTGTGGTGCTATGTGTGTGTGTGTGTGTGTGTGTGTGTGTGTGTGTGTGTGTGTGTGTACGCGCGCGCGGGCGAGCTCGCACTCTAACAAATAAAGCTCCCCTGGAGATCAGAGTGCAGAGTTAGTCACAAGTTAACCATAGAGGCCCAGCAGTGGTGGCTCACACCTTTAATCCCAGCACTTGAGATCTCATGTCTTTGATCCCAGTACTTTGGGAGGCACATGCCTTTAATCCCAGCACTTGGGAGGAGAAAACAGAAAGTGATATGGCTGGGTGGAGAGAAGAAGGGGTAAAGGCGGGATGGAGACAAGAACTCACTTCCTTTCAGGCTGAGGAGCTGGCAAGGTAAGAAGCGGCTGTGGCTTGATCCTTTGTCTCTCTGGTCTTTCAGAATTTACCCCTATACCTGACTCCAGGTTTTTATTATTAAGAGCAGTTAGAATTCACGCTACATGGTACATGTTCTTGAACACTGTCAGCTCTCCTCTTTTTGTATTATGAAATCCTTAACTCCAGCCTTAAGTTGCTACATATCCTCTCAGTGGTGTCCACTCCCTTCAGCCTTGCCTGTTTCTGACATGTACTACACATTCCTACTGAAGTAATCAGCCTTGAACGTTTGTCTAGAGGAAACATGGTGCTGGTCCATTTCAAACCGCACAGTGCTTTCCAAGAGTTGACAAAGTGGTGCTCTGGTAGCCTGGCACAGTGGCCAAACCCTAATTAATCCAGAGTGTAGTTTATACTTTACTTCCTATATTCATCTACAGATTTTCAACACATGATTTTGACCACTGCTATTTATAATCTATGGCCATATTTTATATCTCAAAGGACTTAGAAATGCTCTAGCCTTCACACAAAAGGTCTTTCCAGCCCCAAATCCTCCTTTTAAAATTATTATTATTATTATTATTATTATTATTATTATTATTATTATTATTATTATTTACAACCTGACTACAGTTTTCCCTCCCCCTTCTCATCCCAGTCTCTCTCCCTGCTCTCCTCTGCTCCCCAATCTACTCCTCCTCTATTTCTATTCAGAAAAGTGCAGTCCTCCCATGGATATAAACAAAACATGGCATGTCAAGTTGCAATAAGACTAGGTACCTGCCTTCATATTAAGGCTGGACAAGGCAACCCAATAAGAGGAATAGGGTCCCAAAAGCCAGTAAAAGGGTCAGAGGGAGCCCCTGCTCCCTCTGTTAAGAATTCTAGAAGAAGACCAAGCTACACAAAAGTAACATATGTGCAGAGGGCCTAGGTCAATCCCATGCAGGCTTCCTGGTTGGTGATTCAGTCTCTGTTTGCCCCTATGAGCCCAGGTTAGTTGATTCTGTGCGTTTTCTTGTGGAGTACTTGACCGTGCTGATTCAACTGGCCATCTTCTGTAACCAGACAAGAATTCCAGTGGAGGGATTAGAATACCAACCCAGTCACATAACCTTTGACCTACAATTTGTCCTGCCTACAAGATACCCTGGGGTAAAGGCGGCACAGAAATTGTGGGAATGGCCAACCAATGACTCATCAAGCCTGAGACCTGTGCCACCCCTGACATTTCCAGCCCAGCCTGAGAGGGAGCCCACCCCTGAAACTGCCTGGAGCACCAGGACTCAGAGGATATGATAGTCCAGAGACCTAGGATAGAACCAAACATGACTGGGGATGGGGAGTCAGTGTAATGATTTCTAATGATATTCTACTATGCTCATAGATTGGTACCTAGTCATCCATCAACTTAAGGAAACAGAGGCAGAGAGTCACAGCCAAATATTAAGAAGAGCTCAGGAATCCTTCGGAAGATGGGAAGGATTGTAGGAGCACATTCCTCTTACTTTTACTAAATCTAATGGTTTTGTGATCTTACCTCAATAACTCTTCATCTGGGAAGGGCCTGTAGCCCTTCTCTTACCCCATTCATTTAGATGACACAACTCAACTACTCTGCTCTCATATATCATTTGTCTGTCCATAGTAACACCATAACCTATTGATGTATTTGCTTATTTATACTCTGAGACAGAATTCTCTTGACAGCATGAATATTTTTGTTCAGTTTTCATTTTTAATGGCTGTCGTGGTATGTGACTAGAAATATGTAGGCTTGGTACATGACTAGGAATGCATAGGCAACACAATCCAATAAATGGTGAATGGTTGGACAGATGTATCAATATGAATAAATACTCAAATGATAAAAATTTAAGTATTAGGCCCATTAGAAACAACTAAATAATAATATTAAAGGTACTGGAAGATAGAAGGTTGTCCCACAGAATACTTCATCATAATTAAGTATTAGAAAATATTCGAGATTGGCCCTGATCGTACATTTTGTGCACTGGTCTAGTCTGATAAGCCCATGCCACATCTGACTTTCAGGACTCACCTGGATCACTCATCTAGTCCCCAATTCCAGTCTGTTGAATATAGCTCTTACCCAGCATCTAAGAAACTTCTTGCAGCAGACAGAGACCATTACAGGAGCCCACTACTGGCCCAAACATAGAGAACAACTGACTGTGGTGTGCTCAGACCCAACTGATACATCTACAACACAACACTTATCACTGAGGCTCAGGAAACATCACAGAAGATGGGACGGGAAGATTGCAAGAGCTGGAAGACCAGGAAGTCTGCTGTGAGTGGTGAAACTGCATCTGCTATGTCTGACACTTCAGTTTCAGCCATGAAATCTCAACAATATGGCTACATAAACAAGACCTGAATGATGACCACACCAGTTGACATTCCAATGTGGATGGGGAAAGTATCCCAAGGCCCTACCCCTAGCTGAAGAGAGACAGGCAAGATATGACTAAGAGAAAGAGAATCTGTTCTCTCCAGGGCTTCACCCCCTGAGGGGTGTGTGTGTGTGTGTGTGTGTGTGTGTGTGTGTGTGTGTGTGAGAGAGAGAGAGAGAGAGAGAGAGAGAGAGAGAGAGAGAGAGAGAGAGAGAATAATAATTTTTTAAAATTACCCCTGAAAACCAAACACAGGTGATGTAAGTAGAACTTCAGCATCTGGGAATAGCTGAGTTTTTCATATTCGAACATGATCATGTGTTAGCTATCCAAGAAATATATAGGAGTAAGAGCAGAATTCATTATCTAAAGACAGATGGACAGAGAGACTCAACACCAGGCAGAAAGGATTGTCTAATTTAAGAATTGAGAAGCCTTATTAAAAAGCAGAGCAAAATTACTCCCTCTGTATAGTTGTGGTGCAGTGGACACAGGCCAGCAGGAAGCAGGAGATGACTCACCATAATATCTTGATTTGAAGTAAAATATTTGGGAATTTAATTATTTTTAAGGTTTATAGTATCTCTGTGATATTCTCTGTTATTAGAATAGAGTTAGTATCTGTTCAATCTCTCCTTCACGGACTATCCAGACTATTCTTACATATTGTTACTCTCTTCAGTTCTTCTTCTACAAACACACACACACACACTGCAGACCCTATGTGCACACTCTATGTGCAACACACACACCAAACACACCCCACATACACACACAAACACACACACCACAGACCCATATACACCATATATACACATACCACAGACATATATACACCATGTGCAATACACATACACACCATACACACCACACATACACACAAAAAAAACACATACCACAGACCCATATGCACCATACAGACACACACCACAGACATATACACACACCACCACCAACAGATCATA
Organism: Peromyscus leucopus; assembly: GCF_004664715.2. Lineage (NCBI taxonomy): Eukaryota > Metazoa > Chordata > Mammalia > Rodentia > Cricetidae > Peromyscus > Peromyscus leucopus. Next base: position 30,261,253 of record NC_051076.1, read on the forward strand.
TTGCACCAATATTCTAAGCTCTTGTTATTGCATGGTTCTATAGATTTTCTTGAACTCAATATTGTAGCTTTTCCAGCATTTCTTAAAAACCACTTTGGCCAAGCACAAATGTCACAGCTAGATAGGTACTCCAGGAAGTAGACAAGAGAATTTTCAAGAGAAAGAAAAGTGGTTGTAGACTAAACGTTAGGTGAAACCCAGGTTTCAGTTGAGAAGTGACATAAAGGAGTGAGCAAATGCCAAGGCTGGAATATCAAGAAAAACCCCAACAAACATGGTCATGGAACATAAAAGAACAGCGAAGGGGCTTTGCATAAATGCCGCGTTTAGTTTCAGAAGCTCAAGAAAAAGAGAAATCAGAAAAATAGGGGGGAAATCATGCATCTTTATAAACAGAAAATTATGAGTGACCTTCAAAGCAGCATCTATTCTTCTTGATTTGGTGACTAAGCCTCATCACTAGCCTCTTCAGGTGGTCATTAAAGATTTGTATTTGACCTGAAGTAACAGCGAGATCAAAGGAGGAGAGTCTTGTCACACGACGTTACCACAGAAGGTCAATTTCTCAATGTCCTTGTACATTTCATTGTCAAGATAAAATACAGTAACCGCTACTTAATGGGCGTTTTGTTTGAGGCTCCCTTTCTGAATGCATTAATCCATGACTCTCAGCTTCCATCTTACAGTAGCTCCTTTGTAATTACAGCAGATACTTCATTTTGATAAGCCGTTTGCAGAGAGCTTTGTTGTCACCCACCTGCTATCCGGATCATCAACGTCTTTCATGTGACATAAAAGTGACCCCTTTCCAAGGTTTTCTAATACTTGCTCTATGAGTGCTTCTTCTTATGCACCAAATGAAAACAAGTACTTTGCCCAAATCAACAAATAAACTGTCAGCTCTTCTACTTGACTACAGGGAACACTGTGCATGTAATCCATTGTCCCTCTGTCTCGCATGGACTTGAGTTTTGGGTTGTTGTATGTGAGATTTTGTGTGTGTGTGTGTGTGTGTGCGTGTGCGTGTGTGTGTGTGTGTGTGTGTGTGTGTGTGTATGAGAGAGAGAGGGAGGGAGGGAGGGAGGGAGGGAGGGAGGGAGGGAGGGAGGGAGACTCAGAGAGACAGAGAGTTCATGATAGGTATGCAATGGCTTATCGTTTGAGAATTTCCTGGATGTATACACTGTACTTTGATCATACTCTCAATCTCCTCTACCTAGACCAGCCACCTTTCCCACTTATGGAAACATGCTCTATTCTCGACTTTTGTCCTTTAAAAAAATCCACTGAATCTAATTAGTGATGCCTATATGCACTTGGGTATGAGGCCAAACACTGAAGCATGTACATCCTACCCAGAGCAATATCCCTAAATATATAACAGACTCCCCTTCTTCTAGTAACCATCAACTTCCAATAACTCCTCAGCTAGATAAAGCCAGTCAACATTCCACCATGGATGGAGGTGGGGCACAGGACTCAATACCCCTATCTGCGTTAGCACTTTTCAATGCAGTGTCTTATCAAGGGTCTGTGTTTCATCGATAACAGCACAGCAGAGTTTTTCTGGAACTCGTGTTCTCTGTAAGGAATAAGTTCCAGGGCTTGGTTGCAAACATCCAAATCCTATAGCCTAACTGAATTGAATTGAACGCATGCTCCCATTTCATTTAAAAAATGATATACCTTCCAACATTGTTTTAAAAAAAGAAAGGAAGAAAACTGCCCCTGGGAAACAAGAAGTGACCCCAAAGCATTATCATCCTCATTGCATCTGCGACACCGCTATGGTAGAAGATTTGTAATCTTCCCTTGCTGCAAACCAGTCATATACAGAATGCTGAGGAGAAAGCATTTCCCCTTTGAAAATGTCACGGGGCATCCAAGCAATCTCTTTTAGTTTTATCTTGGCAAACAAATGTCCACTGATCAATATAAATGAAGAACAGGCACACCAACATCAATAGGAAATGACTTTTGTGAAGTACGTTTTGATTCATGGCACGGAGTGGCCCTTCCTAAGTTCTGTTCTATTATCAGCTGGGAAGCGGGAGATATCATAAAAGGGGCCTCCCGATGACTGTCATTTTCAAGTGGGGTGCTCTTAAGTTATAGACTTCTGCCACCTCAGAGATAAATGACTGGCTGCCCTTGACTGACCCTGTCTTTAAAGAAGGGATGGCTGTCTTTGTCGACAGGAATGCAGCCTGGAAAACTTTGAACGACATAGCATTTAAAGACAATTTTATTTCTTTATCAACTGATAGTTCTCTATTTCACGTCTCCGGTTTTTATCGCTTGCTGGCATATGTGTTGAAATGAGATCATGAGGTCTCAGCACTCTTCGCTTGGCCTCTTAGAGACTTACTCTACTGAAAGTATAATCCTGTGAGTAGTGAAGGTGGCAGAGATGATGTCACACTCCAAGGACAACTGACATTGTATGTGATAGGCAGTTTCAAGTGATTGGTTCTTTAACTATCATGTTATATTTTTAACGTAAGCCAGTCATGGTACTTTTAAGACTAAAGAGAGTGTGATTTTTAAACTCTGACAGGATTATTTAGAATTGTGCCACATATTGAGAAATACTTCATGAAATGAAAAAAATCCTTACAAACTATAGGGGCTTACATGAAATTAAATGACCTTTAAATAAGTTTGACACGAAGAGTAGAGAATAAACAGTGATGTTCAAATGCTGGAGCCAGGAAGTTTGGGTGAAACTCAAAGACTAACTCTTAGTCTAGGTGATGAATGCCTAGGCGGCTTCTGGTACAAGGTGAGACCAATGAGGACCTCTGCCTAAGTGGTTGTGACAATTAGATACAAAGCACTTGAATACAATTGTCAACATGTTCAGTTTTCAGTGCCCCCTCACTACTATTTGTTATCTATTTCCTACCTTTCCTTCTTCTAGGAAGGCCAAGCACATTTTATCTTCAAATAAAGCTTTCTAAAAAGTAATTAGGCTAAACTCTACGTCCATGTCTGGAGATGTCATGTTTAACTCATGTTTTATGTCCAATATCTATGATCAGATCTTAGTTGAAGAAACTGTTTCAGGGCCTGCAGATATCTGCTTCAAGCCTATTTTCTCTCCAATGTTAAGATCCATAATACAAGCTTTGTTTTCAATTTTCCTTTTTTGTTTTAACATGTATAAGTGAGTTAATCATATAGTTTTAGGTTTTTCTAAATTACACACGACTCATGAGAAATATATTTATGTAGTAATTGATTACTGTCTTAGGGTTTCTATTGCTGTGATAAAGCACCATGGCCAAAAGCAACTTGAAGAGGAAAGGGTTTATTTTTTCTTACACTTTTAGGTTGCCCACCATCACTGAGAGAAGTCAGGGCAGGAACTCAAGGAGGGTAGGCACCTGGAGGCAAGAACTGATGCAGAGGCCATGGAGGAGTGCTGTTTACAGACTTGCTCTCCATGATTTGTTCAGCCTGCTTTTTTATAGCATCCAGAGCCACCTGCCTCGGGTACCACCACCCCTTCCATATCAATATTCAATCAAAAAATGTACCATAGGCTTGCTCTTTGTTAATCTGTTGGGGGCATTTTCTCAATTGATGATTCTTCACAAATAACTCTAGCTTGTGTCAAGCTGGCATAAAACTCATCAGAACAATCACACTCACACACACACACACACACATACAGAGAGAGAGAGAAAAAAATACAAATACATACATACACACACACACATATATATACACACATACATACATACATACATACATACATACATACATACATACAATATATACTCTGAGACAGTCCTAGACATTATGGTGACTTTCTGAAAATTAGAAGGTATGCTCTCTGGGAGAAAAAAATTAGAAGACACTATCTGTATACCCAATGACCCCTGGGGCACATGACCTGTCCTATCTGAAGGACAAGTTCTTCAAGTTTATATCCTTCAACAACATAGCTCCATGGCAGACTCCCTCCTGTAAAATGGCAAAACTCAGCAGCCACATTGGAGCTCTGTATGTACACCTACACATTATTGAAATACACATCTACACATGCATCTAAATTAACATTAATTTGAGAAACACTTTTTCTACCTTTTCTGCCTTTTAAATGTAAACAAGTTATAATCCATGAACTGCTTTTATACTTACGATAAGGTCACTAAAGTCACATTTTGACTACTTTCAAACAGCTTGTAATTTCTGTTTTCATTTTCCTCTCAACTAAGATTGTTATTTTTTTTCTTTAGGAATTCAACTTTTCACAGAGACATCTTAATGCTCCTTTCAAATTTTGAAGCATTGTGATCAGAAATCATCATTTGTAATGTCTCTTAGTTTGTGGGGGAAATAGCTTTTCTTTGTGATAAGTGGCTGTAATTACTACATGTGCAAGTGGGAAATAAGTTCTTTCACAGATACATTCATACACACACACACAAATATGTACTCATGGATGAGCACACATAAATACACATGTACACATGCATACTCATACACCTGCATAAAAATGTATGCTCATACACACACACACACACACACACACACACACACACACACACACACTTGTGAATGAACACACACAAGCACACATGGGCACATGTACTCACACCTGACACACAATGAATGCATACATACACACCAGCACAGAGCTAGATTGGTGCTGTGGATATCGCTCTATATAAATAAACACTGATTGGCCGGAAGCCAGACAGGACGTATAGGTGGGACTAACAGAGAGGAGAATTGAGGGAATAGGAAGGCAGAGAAGGAGACTGCCTGGAGCCGCCACCAGGACAAGCAAGATATAAGGTACCAATAAACCACGGGCCACATGACAAAGTACAGATTAATAGAAATGGGTTAAATATAAGAGTAAGAGCTAGACACTGATAGGCCTGAGCTAATGGCCAAGCAGTTTAATTAATGTAAGCATCTATCTGTGTGTTTATTTTATAAGTGGGCTCCAGGACTAGCAGGACTTGGTGGGACCCAGAGAGAAAAACTCTTCAGCTACAGATTGGCTGGTGATATCATTTGTATTTTTGATATTGTTAGGTGGCTTTTATGTTACTTTGACCTTAGTAGGCTGACAGTAGTGAACAAGCCTTCTTGTTGACTTCCTCTTACGTCTCAGGCAGTTTCTGTTTCTTGTTACTGTAAGGCTATTGAAAAATAAGCATCCATATTTGTTGCTAAGTTTCCTTGAATATTACAACTTTCAGCATCTAATATGTTACTCTATCTCAGTTCACGCTTTTTGGCTTATTGTTCACTTTGACAATGGTATGATAAAAATCTACTTTAATATTTCTCACATCTGCCTGGTACATTTACTTAAGCACCTTTTAAATTTTCCCTCTTTAGAACTGTCTTACGTGTCTCCATAGAATGGAAATTCACTTTGTTTTCCTGTCAGCTTGACATGATTGCTCTTTTTACAATAGCTGTTAAACCTACTTTGCTTTAAGTTTGGTCTCAAGTATTCTCGTTAATTTATACAATGATCACTATGTACATAATGTATGTACTTCATTTCTGATGGATGTGCCTTCTGTTCTTTTTCTTCATACTTATAATCTGTATCTGGTTGGAATGGCTACAGTAGGTCTTCATAGCTTTGAAATTGATGAGGAGATGCTCTTCTGGTCTGTAATCTTCAAGTCACTGTCTAATTCTTGTGTTAGATAGTATTCTTGGGCAGCCATTCTGTAACTTTACATAAGACAGAATTCCCTCTACTTTATCTTTATTTCATCTTTGCTTGACTTTTTTTTAATGTTTCCTTATTTCCATTAGCATGCATTAGTTGTTCATGTATGGGCTTCATTATTACATGCCCATACATGCATGTATTTTAATTGCATTTATCCCCTCTCTTGGGTATCTTCAGCTGTCAACTTGACACAGCTCAGAGTTATCTGAAGGAATCTCACTTGGGTAAATTCCTCCATCAGATTGGCCTATTTCTAAATGATGGAGGAGGGAGCAGCCTACTCCGGGTGGTACAACCCTAGGCTAGTGGGTCTGGACTGTGTGAGAAAGCTGGCTGAGCACTAGTCAGGGAGATGACTAGGGAGCAAGCCAGTAAACAATGTTCCTCTCAGGCTTCCTCTTCAGTTCCTGCCCTGGTTTCCTTCCAAGATGGATTGTGACCCAGAAGTAGAAGCCAAAGAAACCTTCCCCTCTGACAAGTTGCTTTAATTAGTGGTGTTTATTAAACTAGCAGAAAAGTAACCTTGAGCACCCTTTATTTGTATCTTTCTAATTGCATGTAGTAAAATGTTCATATCACTCTCTTCTGCCTTTCATCTCTTAATTGAATGAACTGTTCATGAGTTGTCAAATTTCTGAGTCTTGTCTTTAGAATCAGTAACTTTCTAGAAACAAAACTTTGTTAATGTATGTCCCAGGATAGCCAATCTCTATACATTTTCTCATTAATTCCTGAGTCCTTATTAAAAGATACTCTGTAACCAGGTGGGTTGTAGATAGCTGCCATCCTGGCACTTGGGAAGTTGAAGAAGGACCATCGTCAGAGTTTGAGATCATTCTGGGATATACAGTGAGTGCCACACCAGTCAAGGCTGCACACCAAGAGACTATGTAAAAAAAATTAAAAAGTTTGTTGTGATCTTTATCTTACTTCAAGAAAGTTATTTTTTGAGGGTGTAGAATTATTAATTATAAATATTTATTTTCTTCCTTTATATTACTTTTCCTATCCAGAAAATATCCCAGGAAGAAGAGAGAGGGGGAGGGAGAGGGGGGAAGGGAGAGAGAGAGAGAGACAGAGACAGAGACAGAGACAGAGAGACAGAGAGAGAGAGACAGAGAGAGAGAGACAGAGACAGAGAGAGAGAGAGAGAGAGAGAGAGAGAGAGAGAGAGAGAGAGAGAGAGAGAGAGGAGAGAGCTAATGTTTTTATTTATCTTTTGAGAATTTAAGAGGGCATAAGATGTCCTGGAACTGGAGTTACAGGTGCTTATGATCCACCATGTGGATGCTGGGAATTGAACCCAGGTCTCCTAGAAAAGAAGCCAGTGCTCTTAGCCACTGAGCCAGCTCTCTACTCCTCACCTCCTCCTACTAAGAAGATTGCTCTATCTACATTCCCTCCTTTATTTTTTTATTTTGATCAATTCACTATCAATATCATCCTTTTTTCTGGATAAACTTTTAGTTTTTGAAGTTCTAGTTCTAGATATATTCATTTTCCGTTATCACTTAATAAATTTGCCCAAGCCCACTCTCTGAATAGCCATTTCCACAAGAATTCAGGTATATTTCAGGCCAGTAGAATTTCCTGAGAGCCAATAATCTGAGACATGAAAATATTCCTTGCAAGATAATGGATTAATCGTCAGTTCTGGCTCAAATGCCAGACAACCACTTTGGATTTTGACTGTACCACATTTGCGGGCACTCTGCCTCATTCACCAGGAGACTTGAAAACTTCTTATCTTCAGAAAGGTCCAGAATAGGAATAGACTTTTCAACAGGCCTGGCAAGCCTCTTGGGGCTCTGATTCAGCAGACAGGGCTGAGTGTGCTTGAAATGTTAGTACAAGCAGAACATAATTTATTTAAAATTCTGGAGACCAGAAATGTTTTAAATTTCTAACTGTTGTCTCTGATTTTATTTGCAAACATATAATGAGTTGCCTTGGGGATGAAACACGTCTCTGACCATAGAACTCATTTATGCTTCATATGCCCATTACACACATATGCTGAAGGTGATTTTGTACTGTAGTTTTACTATGCGTATGTTTTGATGTGATTCATCTCAGTGGGACTTCCTCTCCTAATGTCATATTAGCGCTCCAAATTTCAAATGTTGAAGTCATTCAATTTTGAATTTCAGAAGAGGGATATACAACCTGCAATTCTGTATGAAACTTACCTAATTTTTTAGTGATTTTTGTGGTGAATGTTTAAATGTGGAGTTGGGAGTTCAGTGACACTTTCTTTGTCAATACAGTGAGTTTCTGTCATTGTTGGAATTCTTGATCTTATTAGGGGCAGATATTGTTTTTGTGTGTAACGGATAATGTTCCATGTGGCTGGGAAGGTGACTCAGTAGGTAACAAGCTCGCCTTGCAAGCACAAGGACCTGAGTTTGATCCCCCAGTACCCAAGTTCAAAATGCTTGATGTGGTGGTGCAAATTCCCCAACTGTGTTGACAGATGTAGGCAGATACCAGGAAATCCCTGGCCAACTGGCCTATCCTATGTGACAAATGCCAGGCCAATGAGAGGCCCTGCCTCAAACAAACAAACAAACAAAATTGTGGGCCATGGCTGATGATCAACACCCAAGCTTGCCCTTTGTCTCCCATAACTACATACACACATTTGTGTGTTCACCTGGACACACATGTACACCTGTGCACATACCAACATGCATACATGTAAAGGAATTAATAAAAGAGTAAATAAATAATGTTCAGATGTACAGAGTTACACATTTAATGGAAATTTACTTACTTTTCATAGTCAGTGTTTGTTTATAATTAAAGCTCTTTAGACACCCTGAATAATTATTTCTTAAATCCCCCCCCCCCCCCCACACACACATTCTTGCACTTTCATTCTAAAGTACATGTGAAATGATTCTACCTTCTCCATCAAAATCCTCATGTGCACCCAGAACACAGGAGATGACGGGTCTTCATGCTCCCAGGTGTAGCACGAATCCTAATTGGATTTAATGATAAAAACCTGGAGTCAGATATCAGGGCGAAAGCTGAAAGATGAGAGAAGCAGAGCAGCAGCCACTAGAAAAACTTCTTACCTCTCAGACTCCTCAGCCAGAAAGGGCCGAACTTTTGTCTCTGCCCCACCTCATCACTTCCTCTCTCCACCCAGCCAGATCACTTCCTGTTTCCTCCTCCCAAGTGCTGGGATTGAAGGTGTGAGCCACCACTGCCTAGCCTCGTTGGTTCAATAGTGACTAGCTCCGCACTCTGATCTCCAGGTTAGCCTTATTTGTTAAAGCACAAACAAATGGTACATAGCACCCCTGTTCAAAATGCATATAAAAATTCATTGTCAGGAATGCAATTCTGGGAGTCGAATATGGGATTATTCACAAGACTCTTTCCTAAATAAAACCAGGCTATTTTTTCCTTTCTTTTGGTTATATTTAGAAGAGCCTAGGCTAGTACCCAACATAGTTTATGCAATTGTTTATTTAGTGTATGTGGATATCCTTGTATGCATGTTCAATGTAGGTCAGGAGGCGTGTGTGGTGTGTGTGTGTGTGTGTGTGTGTGTGTGTGTGTGTGTGTGTTTGCGTGTGCATGTGGAGGGTCCTCTGGTGCCATTTCTCCTCAGGTGCCATCCACCTTGAATTTCTGAGGCAGAAACTCATGGAGTCGGATAGGTCACCAATTAGGCTGGTCTGGTTGGCCATTGAGCTGGGGATCCACCTTTCTCCACCTACCCAGCACTTGGACTATAGGCATGTGGCATGTGCCACCTTGAGATCTTGTTTTGTATGGGTTATGGGCATGGAACTCAGGTCTTCCTGCTTGTATGGAAAGCGCTGTAGACTGAGCTAGCTCCTCAACCCATTTAATTATATTTAAATTAACACTAGAGACAGAAGAAACCATTTTCTGATACATTTTCACTGATTTTTACTCTCAACAACTGTGCAGAGGGATCCCCCCACAAGTCTACAACCTCACCTTTGCATTGGTGTCCTTTTCAAGGACCTGACTCTTCCTCCCTGTTACAAAGCACTGACTTTACTATAAGTTACCTCCAACACATGTGTATTTCTGTCTTTGGACTTTGAATTTACAATGGTCACTTTGTCAAAATCTGTATTAATATACTATAATATATATTTATCCTTGTTTGTTTGTAAATTCAGGCACTCAATTACATTGTGTATACTAACTTTATATATAACCAACCTGACAAAGTCTCTTATCAAGTGCTATAATTTATAGATTATTTTGTATTTTTTATGTGAAATCAGCTACAAATGCTGACAATTTCTTATTTCAAACATTTATAGTTTTATAAACATATTATCTTATTTTGCTATTAATGACTGTAAGTAAAATCTGACCCAAACTGGCTTATTTTGTGAATAATTTCACATTTGCATTATAAAAATTAGTCATTTTTGTAAGCATTCTTGATCAGATTAAGAAGTCTTAACTTCTGATAAACATGTTTTATATTTCCATGCAGTTGTTAAATCTTCTCTTGTTTAAAATAATCTTACATCCTCACAAATTAATTTGAATAAAATATATTTACATAGTATATTATATAGTGTATTATATATTCCTTTTATATTTCTAGCACAAACGTATCTTTCCTATTTCTGGGGCTCATACTGTTCTAACTTGATTTTTGGATTTAAAGGGTTAAAGTTTAACATTTTATTTTGGATTTTGGGATTTATTTTCTAATTGGTTCAATTTTAGATGCACTTTTAGAACATAACTGGTCCATCATTTTCCCATCTTTTGCAAGTTTTCATTGCTTTCATCTCAGAGTTACTCTAGTCTTACAAAATGAGTTTGATTTGTCCTCCACCCTGCTTCTGCAAAGAGCTTCTGCATGAATTAAGAATTACCAAGTCCGTTGCCGTGCGGTGGTGGCCCATGCCTTTAATCCCAGCACTCGGGAGGCAGAGGCAGGCGGATCTCTGTGAGTTCGAGGCCAGCCTGGTCTACAAAGTGAGTTCCAGGAAAGGCGCAAAGCTACACAGAGAAACCCTGTCTCAAAAAAAAACAAAAAACAAAAAAAAAAAAACAAAAAAGAATTACCAAGTCCGTGAAGGTTTGATGAAACTTCCACAGAGATATTTCCCCCTCAGCCACTGATGTCAAAGGAATGTTTAACTGCTAGTTGGCCTCTGTACCACATGTTTTTCTGTTTCACTGATTTCTGCACTTAACTATTATTGTTCTGTATTACATATTATGTTGTTTATTCTGCTTCTTTTGACCACATTCTATAGTTCTTTCATGTTTTAAGTGGGAGCCTTAGGAAATCTACTGCCTGCCTTCACAGTATGTGGAAAAACCAATATATTTTAATTTTTAGTACCAACTTTGTCTGTTCTACAACTTTTGTGCATATTTTCCTGTTATTTACTTTTGCAATTTAATTTTCATTATGGCTTCTTGCTTAATACCTAAGTTAACTCAAAAGATTTTGCTATGTCGCTCAGTTCTTTGTTTTATCTTTGGACTGGAGCTTTCTATATATAGACCAAGTTAGCCTCAGATTCACAGTGATCTGTCTGCATCTCCTCCAGGAATGATTGGATTAAAGATGTGGGCAACCTCAGCCCACTGGAATTTTTTATTTCTAAACAAGAGTTTCACTTGGCTTTTTGTGGCTTATGTTTAATTTTTTTTTTTTTTTTTTTTTTTTTTTTTTTTTTTTTTTTTTTTTTGGTTTTTCGAGACAGGGTTTCTCTGTGTAGCTTTGCGCCTTTCCTGGAGCTCACTTGGTAGCCCAGGCTGGCCTCGAACTCACAGAGATCCGCCTGGCTCTGCCTCCCAAGTGCTGGGATTAAAGGCGTGCGCCACCAACGCCCGGCGGCTTATGTTTAATTTAACTGCATCATTTTGAGAAAACAAAGACCCTTTAATCAATTATTTTGCACTTTCAAACTTTGTTTTTTTTAATTTAATACCAGTTTAACTATTTTACAAGATCTAAGAAATTTTTCTTTCCTTCTTTTACATGAAGGATTTTAAAATTTTGGTCTTGTTAGTGTTATTACTTACATATATAATTTTTAGTAAACTTTGTCTGATTTAATTTCACTGTTACTAATAAAAATTATATTTGTAAGCTTCAACTCTGATAGCAAGTCAATCAGCTTCCTCATCCAATTTTGTCACTTTTTATTTGGCCTCACGTGTGTTGCAACTATTTCATGAATAACTAGGAAGCAGATATATTGCATTTCTCTGGAGAGCGGAAGCTTTTTTTCCCAATATCAAATATAACTGCACATCATGATTTGAATCCAAAATGGCTCCCCCAGGTTCATGATCTTAACAATTGGTCCCAAGCTGGCAGTTCTCTTTGGAGAGATAATGGAGTCTTGGGAGGCAGAGCTTAGTTGGTAGATTTAGGACCATAAATATGAGCTTTGGAGATCATTTGCTATTTCCTCTATTTACTCAGGTTTCCTGTTTCTTGAGCTGCCAAGATGTAAACAAGCAGTCTCATGTTCCTGCTGCCATAGACAAGAGCTTGTCCCAGTGCCAGGGCTTCCACAGCATGATGGACTGGATCCCTGAACCATGAGCCAAAATAAATGTCTCTCCTTTTCAGTTGTGTATGTGTGCTTTTGAATTTGTTTGTCAACTATTTGGATGTAATGATACAAAAAAGGAACCAATTAATTATCTTTTAACACTAAGAATGGTTAACAACAATTACCAAAATAGTTCTGAAACCATATGTAAATTCCTTTCTGTTTGAGGTGGTATTTTTATAAAGAAAGAGAAACTTCCATGACACGAGACTCAAACTTTAGTATTCAATGCTGTTTGTGAAAAGTCCAAATGAAATAAGCCTAGCTTATAGTACAGTAGTAATTATCCATCTTGAACTTCATTACTGAAAAAACAAAAAAACAAAAAACAAACAAACAAACAAAACAACAACAGAGGAAACAAAGTTCTTTTGGATATTTGTGACCACAAACTGACACTCACATAGGTGAAACCTCAATCCTGCTACCTGTTTATTTGGGGCCTCCCCTTTCTTCTCCAGATTTCACAACCATCCCAGTTAAAGGGCCATCAACAAAAACCAGCAGAGAGAGAAAAATGACACATTACCTCTTTGAATTTCAAAATTATAATATGCTGACTAAAACCTAAATAGGCTCAAACTGTTGAGAAATATGAGCTAGGAAAATGAGGTTATAAAAATAGCCAAAAATATTTGAGAAAGATCCACATTGAGTTTTGAAAAAAACTTAATTGATAGTTTTAGATAACAGATTAAATACAGATGAAAAGACAATTCATGAACTCAACAATACATCAGAGAAAATATCCGGAATGCAGGTAGAGACACAAAGATATAGGAAAATATAAATAGTTGGCAATTCTCAGAGAAAAGTGGAATTTCAACACTCATTTAATTGAACTTCCAGTTCCAGGTGAAAAAGAAAATGCCAATAGCATTTGAAGAAATCATAAAAAAAAAAAAAACCACTTAAAATTGTCTCTGCTGAGAAAGTTGTCAGTTTCTCACAGTTTCTTATTCCCTTAAAAACTGATGCCTAGCCTGGCGGTGGTGGTGCACACCTTTAATCCCAGCACTCAGGAGCCAGAGTCAGGGGGATCTCCAAGATGGAGGTCAGCCAGGTCTACAGAGTGAGTTCCAAGACAGCCAGGGCTACCTAGAGAAACCCTGTCTCAAAAAATCAAAACAAAACAAAATAAAAAATCTGATGCCTAGACATGACAGAGAAGCTGCATGGATTCTAGGCAGTATTGATGTTTAAATAAGCCAAAGACAGAAGGATGCATCAACTACATAACAGCACTATTGACATAACAACACACATGAGAGAATTTCACAAGCTCCCACCCTTATATGAAAACCTACAGGCCATCAGTGGTTGCTGAAAGAATGAGAATCCATTTCCTCCAGACATAATCCCTCTGACAGGCTATCCAACCAAAGGGGCCCATCCTGATTTCGTTACACATGTACAATACTAAGTGGATTCAGTAGATTGTGGAGTTCGTTAGTTTTGTTTGTGTATAAAAATAAAAACTAAAGGAGGGGCCTAAATTTCAGGAGTGTCTGGGGTGGGATTTGGAGGGGGAGGAAGGGGTAGAAATGATGTTAATATAGTACTAATGTATTGAATTTTTTAAAAAAAAAGTTAAAATTTTTAAATTAAAAAAGGAAAAGAAATCAAAGAGCATTTTTAGCATCTTTCCTATTTTAAAAGATTTCTTGTTCTTTTAGAAATGATGACTTCAAAAGTACCAAGTTGTGGGCTAAGGAGGTAGCTCCATTGGTAGAGAGCTTGCCAAGCATGCATGGAGTCCTGGGATCCATGCCCGGCACTACAGAAAACCTAGTGTGGTACCACATGCCTGTACCACAAGAACTAGGAACATAGAAAAAGGAGGATCAGATGTTGTAGGTATTCCTCTGCTGCATAGAGAGTTTGAGACCAGCATGGGATATGTGAGAACCTGCCTAACTAACTGAATAACTGACTAATTTAATAAATAAATAGAAGGAAAAAATAATAATAATAAAACACATGTTCCTGTCTGACTTTTTCTACTTTTATCTTTTGGTGTTCTTCAGTTTTGAAATGTATTTATATATATCCATATCTGTATATACATTGCACTTCCTGTTGTCAGGTCTAGAAATTTAAGGTGTTTCCACATTGCCTCTTTTTCTTCCCTTCTAATGTGTGCCGACCTTTTGGTCTCAAATTGCATGTAGACTAAAACCATAGCTTTGACCCTTTAAAGCTTTCAGATTGTTCCTATAATCATTATTTTATTTGTTATGCTGGAGAAATCCATTCCACTCAGCTAGTTCTAGGCTGATGTTTAAATCATCTTCTAACAATAACTTAAAATTACATTTTTACTTCTAAAAATTATAGTTGATACATTTAAAGGTTTGTACTCTCCCATTTACAATTTTTCTATATTTACTAGTTTATAAATTCTTTTTAAATGTTGCATATTTATTATCTTATTGTTTAATAGGAGATATCTGATAATGGCAATATCTTTAGTTTTAGGGGCTGTGAATCTACTGCTGAGTTTGTTCAAGTGCTTTCTTATTCTTACATCTTTTTTCTTTACATTTAAAATACTTCCATTATGTGCCCAGATGTCACTGATTATAGCTCGGGAACATTCTAACAGCCTAAATTATAGGGTTTTTTTCCTCCAGAAAGGAGTCATCTCTTCCTGGGAGCAACAGATTATTCATGGGTAAACAACTTCAGTATCAAATACAACTTCTGCACTCTGAGGTGGACCCATAGCTTGGTGTTCTTGTGTTGGGGCCTGAGAAACTACCCCAACACTCTCACTGTTGTCCACTGCTTCCAGCTGCTCTGTAGTTTTGACCCACTGTGTGCCAAAACTCTCAGGTGTAGTCCTTTTATTTACAATAGAGTCAATATATGCATCAAAAAGTAGTTTGTTGTAGTTAGTTCTAGATGTGATGCACCTAGTGGTCCTTCAACACACCATGCCAACACATCTCACTTTTCAAGACCCTACTCTGAAATGGTTGCATTTCTTTCATTTGTCAAACAACACTAACCTGAACACTAACATCCCTTCTTCATGGTCTAGAGGCTCTTCATGAAGTGCAGACTGTCACAGAGCTGCCTCCTCTGAAGTCCCAGGACATCTCTAAGAAGGTGTGTGTTGGTATGGGTGTTGGGGTGGGGGATCTCATGTACAGACTGAGACAGATTTTCATTCATGGCCTTGTAGAACAGGCTGATGCTAAATCTTCTCATCTCCTGTGTTCACTCTACCATTTCATCATAATTTTCTCCACTGTTTCTCACACACTCTGAATGGTGCATTTGTGGTCATTAGTTTATGAAAGCATATCTCAAAGCCTTTAACAATTGGCAGAAGCCAAAACTTGAACACTGGCTGAGAGAAACAGAGATAAGTTTAAAATTAAGAGACAGAGAAGAAGATGAAGACAAAGAAGAAGAGGAGGAGGAAGAAAAAGATGATGATGATGAGGAGGAGGAGGAGGAGGAGGAGGAGAGAAAATCACTACCATTAAAAAAAGAATCTAACAAAATTGATCTGAACAGTGACTGTTTTGAATATAGCCCTGTATGTAAGGAAGTCTATTGCTGGTGCCCAACAGAATAGGAATATCCCAATCTCGTTGTTACTCTCAACCACATACTAGGTTTTTCACCAGGATATTTTGTAGAAAGGCAGCTTCACCCACATGAAGCTAACTGCCCATATTTTGTGGCAACATTTGAACTATATTTTTGCTTCTCAGGAATGCAGCACAGATGCACCTTTCTGTGTAGCCAAAATGTAGAATGATATTTATCCCAATGCAAGAAAACAATTATTTTCAGAAAAGAGGCTCTCCTCTTTAAAAATGAAGAAGAACCAACAGTTTTGGAATATGACATCATCCTTTTTAGACTTAAAATTTTCAAAAAGCATCATATTCCAATCCTCGACAGAAA
This sequence comes from Peromyscus leucopus, assembly GCF_004664715.2. NCBI lineage: Eukaryota > Metazoa > Chordata > Mammalia > Rodentia > Cricetidae > Peromyscus > Peromyscus leucopus. Next base: position 30,277,471 of record NC_051076.1, read on the forward strand.
ATTCCATCTTCATCTTCATCTGTCTTCTAGTTACGTTTCTGTTGCTATGATAAAACATCCTGGCAGAAAGGAACATAGGTGAGGAAAGGTTTTGTTGTTTGGGTTTTTGGTTTTTGGTTTTGTTTTGTTTTGTTTTTCCTTTCCACTCCAAGTACAGTCCATCATTTCAGGGAAATCAAGGCAGGCACCTAGTCACATTGCATCCACAGCCAAGAGCAAAGAGATAACAAGCATCTGTGCTTGCTTGCTTGCTTGCTTGCTTGCTTGCTATCAGCTAGCTTCCTGCTCTGTTATCCTGTTCAGGACCCCATTGCTATGGGGACAGTGCTGCCTGAAATGGTCTGGGTCTTCCTGAATCAATTAAAAATCAAGATAATAGCCCACAGACATGACCAAAGGTCAATCTGATCTTGGTAGTACTTCATTAGAACTCTCTCTCCAGGTGACTCTAGGTTGCATCGAGTTGGCAGTTAAAACTAACCACCAGCACAGTCTCCATGTTTTTCTCCTCAAACAAAATGCTTCCATTTCTACAAAGTCAAGAATGTTGTTTTATTTGCCCTTTTGTTTCTACTACCATACAATACTGAGTTGTGGTCACACTCTATAGCCCTTTCTGAATGCATTAACCAGTGATTAAAGGTGTAAGTTCCCTTTCATTTGAATTTGTCAATTTTTGGTAAGGTAAATAATACTTAACTCCTAAATATATATATATATGAGAGAGAGAGAAACAGAGAGAGCAAGAATGACAGACAATGGAGGAAAGAGAGAGAGGAGAGAGGGAAGGAGACAGAGAAAGGAGAGAGAGGGGGAGAGAGAGAGAGAGAGAGAGAATATGTGAATTCATGTGTATCCCCTTCCTTATGGGAACAACAGGTTTGAATACTGATGAAGTGGAACCTCTGATCCTGTGTGTGCATCGAACTGGAGTAAGACAGAAATGCATAAAAGACTCATGACCAAACAGAAATGGTCCAGTCTGTTGACACAACGTATATTCTGAGTCCAACCAGTAAGCAGCAGAAACTGACATGAACGAATAAGGTTCAAAGCAAATGAAACAGCCGTCAAAGATGTTTCTCTTCCTGACGTAGTGGCTGCTGGCTTTTTGAGGTGCCCAGGAACAAGGGAAGGAGGAATCTGCATAAAATATTCTGAGCAGAGCTTGGGTAGATGGTTCCAGAGTAGATAAACAATTTGACAAACACCCAGGAAGAATGTCTCTAACCTTCATAAAACTGAAAGGACAGACAAGAAATGAGATGGACGACACTGTCATGGAAATTACAGTCTCAGCGATTTGGAGACATTTCATTCTGCAAAGGAGCTGGCACACTGGGGGAGGGATAAACCGGAGGTTTGAAATCTGCCTGAAATGGCATGACGGATTTTTCTTGGGATATGGTATTAAATGAGGGTAAAGTTCTCTCCAGAAAATAATATCTCCTAAAGTTCAGCTCATCTTTCGAACAACTCAGAGGATTGACAGGAAATATTTAAGCAATTGCAAATGTCGACTTCCTAGAAATCGTGACACTAAATAGTCTGGGGAAAGAAATTGCTCAGAAGAGAAGGCACATCAGTCTGTTAGTGAAATGGGAAACATACAGATCATGAAAGAGTATAATCACACATGAAGTCCTCTTGTGTGTGGAGCCCAGTTCTAGGCACTGTGAAAGAGAAGTTTTTCTTACCTTTGGAGGACCTCTGGAGGGGACAGGATGAAGGTGAACACACATGAACCCCCAAAGGCAGATTGACTCCTTAACAGTTGAGTGCATAGCACTCAAAAGCAATCTGAATGCAAAGATGTCAGTCAGGGAAGGCATCCTAAAAATAGTGAGCTTTACATTTTGATGTTAAAAGCATATTTTAAAAAGTGTATTAAGAACTTGATGTTTTAATTTTGAGGAATAAATTTTACTATATATGATACATTTTGCATATATCTTACATGATTTAATTTGTACTTCAAGACCGTTTTTAAGTTTCTATTCATAGACAATGGGTATTTCATCACAGAATCACAGTCTAATGGTTTATTTTATGTGTCACACTTACTAGGTCTTCTCATGCCCAGACAGCTAGAGAAACATTATTTCTGGGTGTGTCTGTGAAGGTAGTTCCAGGAGCGATTAGCATTTAAATTGGTGGATAAATGGGATGGGTATCATCCAACCCTTTGAGAGCCTAAATGGGGGAGGGGGGAGACAAGAAAGCCGAGGTTGGTTGAATTGAGTGCCTGACTGTAGAGCTGGGTCATCCATCTTCTTCTGTCCTGGGTACTTCTAGTTCACCAGCTGTCAGACCTAGGCTGGAAGCCACATCATACATAGATGTCCTGTCTCTCAAATCTCTGACTGCCAGCATCACTGATTTTCCCAGGTATTCAGCCACAGACAGACAATCATGGAACGTCTATGACAAATATTTTTGTATTGTTTGTATCACATTATATTTATTATATTGAGTATTGATCCCTATGCATATAGGATATACATGTATGTAAATACATGTTTGCATGAGACTGCATGCGTACTTATCCTATAATTTCTGTTTCTAGGGGAACCCTGATGTACATACACATATCACTTAGCCATTGGAAATCAGGTCCAGCCTTTTCTGGAATACTCAGTGGAGTCCTCTAAATTGGTAAGCAGTGAAAAATAAAAACTATGATTAGAATTTTGTAAATATATATATATCCTAGTTGCTTCTTATACTTTTTCAAGTACATCAGTGTGTTAAAGAACCCTGTGCAGTGGAATGAGCTTGGCACAATGTGGGTATACATTCAAAGAAAGAAAGACCACAGAATCCTCTTCAAACAAATGAACAGTGGGGGAATGTGTCTAGAGTTCCTCTAACAAAGCTGAATCCAGAAACCAACATCCTAAAGACAGTAAGAGCAACACTGTACTGAGTCCCCACTTCCTCCATTCTTCTCAGGAAGTGGTGCTGATGAAGGGAATAGCACGGAACCTGCAGGAGAAGCCAAGTATCCTCAGCTTAGAGAAAAGGAAACACGCGGAAACCTCTATGATCCACTTTGTAGCTATTTCCTCCCCTCGCCCCCATCCATACCACTGTACAGAAAGAAGTATCAGAAGCAAAACTTTCAGCTGAGTATCTTCCTGCCAATGAGTTGTGATGCAGACACAGTAAGCAGAGAAGTTGTTAATTTATGTTCACACCAACGTGTCACATTAGCCTGAGAAGCAATATTCCTAATTTTGTTAGTGTGAATGAAAGCTTTGGGGGAGGAGATAAGCAGTTAGTCAAAAGTAATAAGAGAATATTTCTCTGGCCCACATCACATCTTTGCCTCCTTCTGGGAGAGTATTGTTTTCTTTAAAACCATGGAAGCTGGATATGGTGGTATATACCTGTCATCCCAGTACTCAGGAGGCTGAGACGGGAAAATCAGAAGTTCAAAGCCAGCTTTGGTAACATGAGTTTGAGGCCTATGTTGGTTGCATCAGACTCTCTCTTGAAAATCAAACAAAAACCTTGGGAGTCAGATGGAACTAGAAAATCTGAACATAATTGAGAGAAACAGTTCAATTCAATGAAGAAGAGCATGAATTCTAAAGTCAGTATTCTTTCACATCTTGGATCCATTATTTCCTTAAGGAAGGTTGGGTAACCTCTCTATATATCTTATTCCTCATCTATAAAATGAGACATTAATGGAAAATATTAATACATTGTTAATATTGTTCATATATTTTTCTAGACCCAGAGGTAAAATTCAGAGGATTGCCGACCCTACGTACAGTCTTCCATAAAGTTAAAGAGGGGAGAATACACACTTAACTCATTTTATAGTATCTGAATTACTCTAATGCTAAAAAAGAACAAAAATATTACAAAATAGAGGAACACTAGATAGATTAATATCCATTATAAACATATATAAAAATCTTCAAATACATTTTATCATGTACAAGTCAACATTGTGAAGAGAATCTATCACTATCAAGTTGGATTTAATACAGGAATCTAATAAAATATTTCAAACTAAAGAGCTGTAACACTTCATCTTCATAAAATAAGAAAGACAAAATAATGAAAAGATGGTCCTGATAAGTGGAGAAAAATACATTTGACAAAATTCAACATGTGTTTTTGACAAACTCATCAGCACACTAAGACAAGAAGGAAACTTGCTCAACCTCACAAAGACATCTGTAAAAATCCACAGCTAACAGACTTAATGGTTAAGAACCAAATGCATTTCTCCTCAGGTCAGGTGAATGATGAGAATATCTGACTTCACATATCTACTCAACGTTGAAGTTTTAGGTACTAGCCAATGCAATAAAGCAAGCAAACATAAATAAATACATAAGTAAATAAATAGATAAGCAAGCAAATAACACCATATTAGAAATAACTCTTTATTCCCATGCAGAATGAACTTTAGTAGGATAAAATCCAATGCAATCTATAAAAAACCTACTATAATTAATTTATGAAACAGAGAAGGTGGTAGTTTTTCAGATCAATATGAAAAAAATCAGTTGTGTTTCTAAATACTAGAAATAGAAAGTCAGAAATTAAATGATAAAATATTAATTTCAAAAGCACCAAGACTTAGAAAGGTATATCTGAAAAAACAATCAGAAGTCATATGCTAACAAATAGTGAGGAGAAAAATCAATGGAAGACTTAAGTAAATAGAAACATGTTGTGTTCATAAGCTGAAAAACTCAGTATGGTTAAGATTTTGCTTTTCTGCAAATTAACCCACATAGATTTAAAAATCAACCAAAATGGATGATGAGTGCATAAGCAAAACCCTCATTACCATTCTCTGGAAGATGATATAGAAGAACATTCATGAATATTGAGACAGGTAAAAATTAATTTACTATAGCTTCTAAATCACATCCAGGAAAGAACAAGCTGATTAATTGGTGCTGTATATTAATCCCTATTTACTGCAAAAGGAAGCTTCTCTAATGAGGGTTAAAAGATATGCTAATACGGGTATAATGATGTCATGAGGTGATTACTTAATATTACATGCATTGAACAGAATAATAGCAGTAGGTTCTCCGCTATGGCCTATGACCTCACAAGCCACAGGTGGTTGGCCCCAGTAACAGCACCAGATATGGGTTTCATCTTGTAGAGTGGGACTTAAACCCAAGCACAACTTTTAACTGAGTATCTTCCTGCCAATGAGTTGTGATGCAGACACAGTAAGCAGAGAAGTTGTTAATTTATGTTCACACCAACGTGTCACATTAGCCTGAGAAGCAATATTCCTAATTTTGTTAGTGTGAATGAAATCTCTGGGGGAGGAGGTAAGCAGTTAGCCAAAAGAAATAAGAGAATATTTCTCTGGCCCACATCACATCTTTGCCTTCTCCTAGGAGAGTATTGTTTCTTTTAAAACCATGGAAGTTGGATATGGTAGTGTATACAGGTGGTGATATATTGTGTATCCTAATAAACTTACCTGGGGATCAGAGGACAGAGCCAGCCACTAGATTAGACATAGAGGTCAGTCATTGGTGGCACACATGCCCTTAATCTCAGGAAGTAATGTCTGGGCAGAGAAAGGTATATAAGGCCTGAGGAAACGGACTCACTCTTGTTACGCTGAGGATATCATAGAGGTAAGAACTAGTGGCTGGCTGCTCTGCTTCTCTGATCTTTCAGCTTTCACCCTGATATCTGGCTCTGGGTTTTTTGTTTTTTTTGTTTGTTTGTTTTTTTTATTAAAAGATCATCTAAGATTCGAACAACATATACCTATCATCCCAGTACTCAGGAGGCTGAGACAGGTAGATCAAGAGTTCAAAACCAGCCTTGACAACATAAGTTTGAGGCCTATGTTGGTTGCATCAGACTCTGTCTTGAAAATCAAACAAAAACCTTGGGAGTCAGATGGAACTAGAAAAGTTGAACGTAATTGAGAGAAACAGTTCAATACAATGATGGAGAGCATGAATTCTAGAGCTACTCTTCACATCCTGGATCCATCATTTCCTTAGGGAAAGTTAAGCAACCTCTCTCTATATATCATTCCTCATCTATAAAATGAGACAATGATAGCAAATGTTAATATGCTGTTAATACTGTTCATATATTTTTCTAGATCCAGAGATAAAATTCAGAGGATTACCAACTCTGTACACAGTCCTCCATAAACTTAGAGGAGAGAACACATGCCTAGCTCATTTTATAATACCTTTATAACTCGAATAATAAAAAAACAAAAATATTACAAAATAAAGGACTAGATTATCATTTATGTCCAACACCATAATATATATATGTATATATATATATATATATATATATATATATATGCCTAATAGATTAATATCCATAACCAAAAATTGGCTTGTCATGCTCATGATGTTTGTGCCCCTATTACCTAGTAAGCATGTTTTTCCAGGCCAGTTATTGGGTACTTCCCAGGATTCACAGCTGAATGAGAGTGAAGATCACTTTTCTCCTCTAGTAGCATACATAGCACCTTTCAGCTATGAAAGCTAGCCAGTAGGGATGAAGTTTCCAGGAGTACTAGCAGAATTTCTTCATGTTCTATGACTAAAGCATATGATGTGTTCAACAATAGGGTCTTATTATGAAGTTCTAGAGGGTAAAAGAACATTGGCAATACCCTGCAATGTTTGGGAATCTGTGGGACCTCACTGGCCACATATTTCAAAGGATGCAGCCCATTCCTGGCACTGAGCGTTTAGTTTGTTAGCCTGGAATATATAAGAGCACCGTCACCCCATCATCCCTCTCTTCTCCTTTCTGTACACTGCCCTCCATTCTCTAATTCAATTTAACTCTTACTCTTTCATTATTTCTTTTTACCCTTTATACCACTAGAGTTGATCCTTTGGAAGCCATCCTAGGGAAATTTGTAATTTCTGCTCATCTATGGGTATTCCAAATGAATTATATACATATAATTGAAGAGTCAAAGCTAACATCCACAAATGAGAGAAAATGTGACATTTATCTTTCTGAACCTGTGTTATCTCATTCAGAATGAATTTTTTCCAGTTTCATTTGTTTACCTGAAAATTTCAACACTTCATTTTTCTTAACAGTGGAATAAAATTATATTTCAAAAATGTACCACACTTTCCTAATCCATTCATCAGTTGATGGCTATCTAGGTTGTTTTTATCTTCTGACTATTGTGACTACAGCAGCAATAAATGTGGATGAACAGATGTATCTGCCGTAGTATGTAGAGATCTCTGGCTATTTGTTCCAGAATGGTATGGCTGGATCATGTGACAGATCTATTTCTGGATTTCAGAGAAACTTCCACACTAATTTCTTCACAGAAATTAAAAAAAAAATCTTAAATTTCATTTGAAAAAACAAAAGACCCAGGAAATAAGAAATAATTCTAAACAACTAAAAAAAATCTGCTAGAGGTGTCATCATCCCAGATTGCAAGTTATAGTACAGAGCTGTCATAATAAAAAACAGCATGTGAGTGGCAAAAGAAAAAATGCACACTGATCACTGGAAAAGAATTGAGGATCCACATGTAAGCCCACACCACTACAGTCTTCTTAGTTTTGTCAGAGATGCCATAGAGCACACACTGGAGAGAAAAAAAAAACCACAACGTTTTCAGAAAGTGGTGCTGATCAAACTATATGTAGAAGGACGAATTTTGATCTTCATTTCTCTGCACAAAACTCAACTCCCAATGTATCAAGGACCTCAACAGAATCTGATAGAAGAGAAATTAGGAACATGCTTGAACTCATTGGCACAGGAAAGGATTTTCTAAACAAGGCCCCAGTAGTGACAATATTAGAACCAATAATTAATATATAGGATTTCATCAAGTTCATCCATAGATTTAAAACATAGTTTGCCAAGGAAGAACATGGACCACATCATTAGCCACTGCGGTGCACTGGCCAAAGCCACAATGAGACTTATGGTATATGCCGATTTGATTGGCTGAAAGCAATCAAACCAACAGTATCAGTGTTGACACTGGATACTGGAGAAACTGGAACTCTCTTGAGCCTTTGTTGGCAATGTAAAATTTTGCAACAACTTAATAAAAATGTTAACAGGTTTGTTATTTTCATTTAAAATTAATCAAATAAATACCTGTAGCATATGACCTAATGGTTCTGTTTCTTGATTCTTTATTTGATCCTGAGTAAGTAACACATGTACTCAAGAAGATTTTTAGACTCATGTTGATGGAAAATTTTATTTTTAGTAGCCAGAGACTGGAAAGTCCCAAATGGCTATGAACAAGTGAATGAATAAACAAACTGTGGTATTCTGGTTGTGATGGGTAGTGTTAATTGTCGGTTTGACAGAATTGAGAATCTCCTAAGTGATAGATTTCTGGAGGATTATCTTGATTGCATTAATTGAGGTACAAAGACACATCTATTGTGCGGCACCATTCATTGACTGGGATCTCGGGCTGTATAAATACAGAGGATCGTACACACATTCATTGCTCTGTTTCCCGATTTTGAATGTGATGAGAACTTCTGCTTCGAGCTTCTTTTGCCTGGACTTCTTCACCACGAAGAAATGGACAGGGAGCTAAAACAAATCCTTTCTCCCTTAAGTTGTTTTTGTCTGAGCATTTTACCACAGTAGAAGGAGAAAATGAAGACACCAAATAATACAATACAGTTCAGCAATCCAAAAGAATGACTACACATTATCAGGACAGGGCAGATACACACACGGCACAGATGGGTTAGAATTGTCACGAGTGGTCAATCCAGATAGCAGAGAATAAAACTTGATTCTGTTTACTTAAAAACTCCAACCTGCAAAGTAATCTATAATGACAAGAAGCAAACCAGTTATTATCTCAGGCTGGGAGTGGGTTAAGGTAAGATGAGATGAAGGATGCTTTGGAATAATTCTTCTGTACACTGTGTGAATATTTGCCACTATGATTGGTTTAGTAAACAAGCTGACTGGCCAATAGCTGAACAGGATAAAGTTAGGTAGGAAAACCAAACTGAGAATGATAGGATGAAGAAGGGCAGAGTCAGAGAAGTTGCCAGTCAGATGGAAAATGAGTTGGACACACAAAATTGGATAGAGGTAAAAGCCACATGCCTTGGGGCAGAATGTAGATGAATAGAAATGAGTTAAGTTGTAAGAGCTAGCTAGTTATTAACAAACTTGAAGCTATTGGCCGAACGTTTATAAATAATATTAAGTCTCTGTGTTGGCTATTTGGGAGCAGGTAGTTGTGACAGGAAAACTCTGCCTACAGAAGGGTCTCAGTGAAAGAAGTTTGAGTTATAAATATGTTCATTCTATAATCAGATAATGGTCATGACTGTCCACATATGCCAAAGCTTACTGAGTTGTGCATTTGAATGTATGAAGTCTACTGTTATATTATGCCTCAAAAGAGCTCTCCAAAAATACTCATATTTTTAATTTTGGAAGAGATTCAAACCACCATATCTCTGTATTTTACATTTGATTGGTGATAAAGCTTGTAAAGCCAGGACTGGTGAGAGAGCTTAGTGGGTAATAGTGCTCACTGTCAAGCCGAATGACTTGAGATTAATCCCAAGGATGCAAATATTAGGAGAGAATTGACTCCCAAGGGTTGCCTGCTGCTCTCCACTCCTGAAACTTATTCTCACTTGTCTCATGGTTATCCACCTGCACTTTGTGCCATAGCAAAAGACAACATCCAGTGACTTAAAACCCAAACATCTGGTGTTCACTCTCTGCCCTTTTCCCCCAAATATAATCCACCATAATGAAGACACATTTACAATGATAACAAGTGCTCAGATCAATAAATCTATATTACAAAAGACCAGGAGTATTTCAAACAGAAACTGCAGATGGAATTAAAATCATTTTAATTTATTAGCATAATCTTCATATGTACACTTTTATGTAGAAGCTATATATACTAGGAAAAGGATCAAATCACAGCTCTCTATTGCCTCTTCTGCTCAGCATACACTTAAGAATATTTATAAACATTACTATTAAATCTTTACAAGAAAAGTTCAAGTTGGTTAGTGTTCTCTTCCTGTATCTTTAGATTTATTTTTATTTATGTGTACATGTGTTTGTGTGTGCTATGTGAGTACAAGGCTGACTGTCAAAGCCAGAGGAAGACATCAGATTCCCTGGAGCAGGAGTTATATCTAGATAGCTGTGAGCTGCCCACCATAGGTGATTGGTACCCAACTTCAGTTCTTTGGAAAAGCAGCAAATGCTCTTAATTGCAGAACCATCTCTCCAGATCCCTCCTGCTGACTTTAGATTTATGTTTATATTTACTGACTCCTGTTAATTGTAACCATTCACTTGGACCAAAGCAAAGTGCTCAGTAAGTATATTTTATTCTCCAAGTCTTTCTGGCACTTACTGCAAGCTCAGTAAATGATGTGTCAGTGGATGTAATCAAGAAACCTTGAGGCATTGGCATGGAGAACAAGGTAATTGTCCCTTCCATGTTCTGAATATGCCACATTGTTCCACATTCCTGAATCTTCAGAAGACAGTATTTCACTTTTTCCATTAGAAAAAAAAAATATTGAAAGTAAGAGTGCACTTCTCCAGCCCCACGTGTTCTTTATTTTTTTTTTATTTATTTTATAATTTAATTTAATTTTACATATCAGCCACGGATTCCCTTTTTCTTCCCCCTCCTCCCCCCACCTTCCCCACAGCCTACCCCCCATTCCCATCTCCTCCAGGGCAAAGACTCCCCTGAGGATTGAGTTCAACCTGGCAGATTCAGTCCAGGCAGGTCCAGTTCCCTCCTCCCAGGCTGAGTCAAGTGTCTCTGTATAAACTCCCAGTTTCAAACAGCCAACTCATGCACTGAGTACAGGACCTGGTCCCACTGCCTGGATGCCTCCAAAACAGATCAAGCTAATCAATTGTCTCACTTATCCAGAGGGCCTGATCCAGTTGGGGGCTCCTCAGCTATTGGTTCTTGATTAAATTATTAAAAGCATTCATATGTGCTTAATTTTTCTCACTTACCAGAATCACTGATTAAAGGTTTGCTGTCATGCAGAGGGACTCTGTATAAGCAAGACAGTTGTGTAGCTTGATCTGCTTAAGGGGCTCCCTGGCAGTAGGATCAGAATTCATCCCTGGTGCATGAGCAGGCTTTTTGGAGCCCACTACCTATGATAGGACATTTTGCACAGCCTTGAAGCAGGAGGAGGGGCTTGGACCTGCCCCTACTAAATGTACCAGGCTCTGCTGACTCCCCATGGGAAGCTGTACCCTCTTGTAGGAGGGAATGGGGGTTGGGTTGAGAGGGGGAGGCCGGAGGGGTGGGATAAGAGAAGAAGGGGATTTTTTATTGGTATGTAAATTCAATAAAAAATTTTTCTTAATAAAAAAGAAGTTTGCTGCTAGAGGGATTTTGTGTTTGATCATATCCTGTATACCACAGCAGGCTTTCTAACTTGCTGTGTATGTTTGTGTAGCTACTCACCAGTGAACTTGACTAAATTCCCAGGAATCATTGCACTGGAGGGAAAGGAACTCACTGGGGCAGAAGGTGTTCTAAGGATCTTGTGTCCACTGCTTCCACTGGAGTGCTTGTGGTCACAGCTTTGTTGTAAAGGTGTGCTGCCCTGGGCAGGGTAGACAAAGTATCTCATTGCCATATAGAGGCACAAAATTTCCTCTTGTGTACATCCTCATTGATGTGCATGAGAGAATGATCATAGATTTTTTAATGTATGTTTTGTATTGAAAATAATTTTTTTCATACAGTTTATTCTGGTGATAGGTTCTCTTCATCCATCTCCTCTCTGACCCTCCCCTACTCCCCATTCACCCAACTCCACCCAGTTTCTTTCATTGCTTCTTTAGAACACAGACAAAGAGAGATAAATAAAAAAATAAAAAGTACAAGGAAAAAATTTTTTTAAAAATCATAAAAATACTAAATCAGAAATCATAATATACAAGTAAAAGATCACTAAGGGGATCAAAATAGCCAAACAAAGCAGTGTGGGACCAATCTCTATACAAATACCGCAGAATTCATTTGTGTTGGCCATCTAATACTGGGCATGGGTCTACCCTTATGTCTGATTACTGTGCCCATTAATACTCCATTGCAGAAAATTAATTTTTCCGTTGCAATATCATGTCAATTATAGACAGCTTTTTGGTTAAGGGGTGGGAGCTTGTTTCTACTTCCCACTCTCAGCACTGAGTCTCTGAATGGCTTGAACCTGGGAAGGCCATGTTCCTGCTGCCACAGTCTCTGTGGATTCATAAGTTTGTCATTCCTGTTGTGTCTGGAAACATTGTTTCCTTGGGAGCATCCATCCCTTCCAACTGTTACAATCTTCCTGCTTCTTTTTCCCTGTAGTTCCCTGAACCCTGAGGGAAGGAGTTCTAGGAAAGCATACCAAAGTCTCTCACTCCACATTATCTAGATGTGGGCCTCTGTATTAGTTCGCATCTTCTGCAAGTGGAAGCCGCTCTGATGATGGATGAGTAAGTCACTGATCTTTGGATATAGCAGGATGTCATTAGAAGACATTGTATTGTTATGTTCTTTAAGTGGAGCAATAATATTTGGTTTTCCCCTAGGCCACCATGGAGTAGACTCCAGTCAGAGAGTGGTTGGTCACTCCCACAACATCTGTGCCACTATTAGATCAACATATCGTGCAGGAAGGTCACCACCATCAGTCACAGTCTTTACAGCATGTAGAGTCCCTTCCAGTTCCACCAACACTAGTCTTTAGGGGTGAAAGTTCTAGTTAGGCACCAGCTTGATTTTCTGTATTTGATGAAATATCTAAGTATTGCCTTTAGCAATAATGCTTTACCATCCATTTGTGGAGAGAAAGCAATAGCCTTGGCAATAGTCTGAAGTGTTTCAGTGTTTCCATGGGTTACAGGTTTATAGGTCCCTGAAGCCCTCCAGAGAGTCCCTGATGGTGTCCTGAAGAGCAAAGACAATCAAGAAGCTTACAGAGTACTGAGGGTAAGCACAATTGCCTTGGCTTCTTATTTTTCCTCTTTTCCAGGTTTATTAAATGTAATTGGGAATTAAATATCACATGCTTATCTAATATGTCTGATGTATTTTATAAATGTGCATTCTATGAAGTTATTACCACTGTCAAGTTAATTGATATATCCTTCATTCTGTTAACATTTTTGTGTGTATGTATAACGTTTAAGATTTATTATTTTAGCCAATTTCAAGTATCAACGCAGTTTTATTTAGTGTAAATTCCGAACTGTACATTCAGCCTTGAATTTCTCAATCTGCATAATTTTGATATGTTATTGACTATGTACACACACTCATTTTTGATCAATTCATCCCTTCATGGGTACTTAGGATGACCCCATATCTTTACTATTGTGGCTAGTATTACAATAATCACAGAATGTAGATATCTTTGTCATTAATTTTTTATGCCTCATATTCATTGTGTATGCTGATGGATTTCACACATACCATTTCTCTAAAATATTTCATGTATTTGGGCCATGGTCAGCCCTATAACTCCTCTTTTTTCCCATTTCTGCTATCTCTCTTCCTATTAGACACCTTCACCCAGAATCCTTCCTGCTTTTGTGTCACCGATATGTCCATAACACACCTATGTGCAATCTGAGATCCACAAATAAGAGAAAATGCATGATATCTGTTAGTAATTGATAAGTGAGTTCCTTCAAAATAACAAAGGACACAGTTAATTGAATAAACAGTAATTCTGTCAAATGGGAGAACATTTTTGCTATCTAACTATCAGACAGTGAATTCTTATCTATAATACATAAAGGAATCAAATTACTAAACACCAAACATCCAGACAACTCAATCAAAACTGGGCTAATGAAACAACTAGGCAGTTATCAAAAGATGAAGTACCGGTTGCCAAGAAGCATGGGAAACAATGTTCAACCTTCCTAGTCATTAGCAAAATATAAATTAAAACTATGTTGAGAGTCCACTCATTTCCCCCCAGTCAAAATGGCTATCACTAAGAAAACTAACATCTAGTGATGGTGAGGACGTGGTAAAACAAAACAAACTCTGTTTACACAATGACCAAACACATCACCAGTGCCATGTAAATTGGTCCACTATTATTTTCAAGTAATTATTTCAGTCCTCTTGGATACAGCATCATGAGTAGATTGCTATAGAATAGGTGTATTTTTAATTGTTTTTAAGGAATATCAATACTGTTTTCCATAATGACTATAATAAATATCCACACCATGAGTACACTGAGTTTTCAGTTTGTCCACATCATCAATGACACTTGGTATCTATTGTCTTTTTATCATAGCCATTCTAACAGATACAGGGGTATACTGAATTGTGGTTTGGATTTGATTTTTTCTGGTAACTAGTGATGTTAACCATTTTTAACATATTTCTTGGATGTCTTAAAACAAATATTTGTTCAGGTCTCTGCATGATAGTTTCATGTCAACGTGACACAAGCTAAAAGTCAATTGAGAGGAGAGAACGTCTATTAAGAAAATGCCTCCAGAAGATCATGGCTGCAGGCAAGCCTGTAGGGCATTTTCTTTCTTTTTTTTCTTTAAGATTTATTTAGTATGTATACAGTATTATGCCTGCATGCCAGAAAAGGGCGCCAGATCCCATGACAGATGGTTGGGAGCCACTATGTGGTTGCTGGGAATTGAACTCAGGACCTCTGGAAGAGCAGCCAGTGCTCTTAACCACCCAGTCATCTCTCCAGCCCAGGATTTTCTTAATTAGTAGTTGATGGAGAAGGACTCAGGACGCTGTGGTTGGTACCATCCTTGGGCTAGTGGTCCTGGAGTCTATAAGAAAGTAGGCTGAACAAGTCATGAGGAGCAATACAGTAAGCAACACTTCTCCATGGCCTTTGCATCAGCCCCTACCTTCAGGTTCCCATTGTATGTGAGTTCCTACCCTCACTGCTTTTGATGGTGATCTGTTATATGGAAATGTAAACTAAATAAACCCTTTTCTACACACTTTGTTTTTAGTCATGGTGTTTTATCACAGCAATAGTAACCCTGAGTAAAACAAGGTCCTTTGCCCATTTTTCATTGAATGACTTGTGTGATGTATATATTTTAAAAATTAACCCCTTCCTGATGCCTGATTTAAGATTGCTTTCTTCTCTTCTGTTGACTGTTTCTTCATTTAATTGTTTCTTTTGTTATACAGAAAGAAGCTTTATATTATTGTGTAATCACCAACGCATGATCCTCATGGACAATGATCCTTATGCATGGAAGAATATATGTTCTATTGCTATTTAATAGAATATACTAGCATGTAAATTTGGTCCATTTGTTCTTATAGTGTGTTTCAGTTTTATAAGTACTTATTTTTCTGTCTTATTTATTCATTTTAGAGCAACGTATTGAAGTTAATCAATATTATCTCATCATTATCTCTTTTATAATTCATTTGTATAAATACTTTCTGTGTATATTTAGATGATAGTAATGTGGGATTTTTTGAGAGTGACTTTTGTCAAGCCAATTGAACTTGATCCAATTACCCAGAGTACCGGACACTCACAGTCCCCAAATATTGGCCTAGGAGAATGGCTCCAAAATTTATTATCTTGTGCTAATGAAGATAAAAGATCTGGGTATTTATGAGTGTAAGCAATCTAGAAGTAGGCTTTATGAAGGAGAATAAGAGAAAAGTTAAAAATTAATGAAAGAGGGAAAATAGGAGAAAAAAAAATCCTAGGATTGAGAGGGCTTGCCATGAGAGATGGAGCCATTGAAATTTCTTGCCCAGGGATTTTTATAGCATGATGGGAGAAACCAGACAAAAACTGGGGTGTAAAAGTGGTCAGTTCTCTGGAGTAAAACAGGCCAAGTCAATCGAGGGCCCTTTTGCCCTGTGCATTTTCCACATGCCCAACCGGGGGGATGACCATGCTCTGTGCACATGCTCTGTACCCAAGAGCCCTATGCATTTTCCACTCACCCAAGCAGGGGGACGACCATGCTCTGTGCACATGCTCTGTACCCAAGGGCCCTATGCATTTTCCACTCACCCAAGCAGGGGGACGACCATGCTCTATGCACATGCTCTGTACCCAGTTGCAGATGGTTGAAGCCCCTTTCTACACTGTCCATCTCTAACTCCAAACTTACTAGTTGCTGGTCTGGACACCTCCAGCCATCAGTGCCTCCAACCTTGCAGGTTTTTCAAGTGCTGTTAGGTCCAGGAATCTCTCTTCATTCCCACAGTGGTCTTCATTAACTCCTTAAACAGGATAGTCTGGAGCTTCTTTTCTGAAAAAAAAGTGGAGGCTTTTGTAGAAACTGTCTTTATTTCATAAAGTTAGTGCATTAGAACAAGAATATATACACATCTCTGGTCTTTCTGATCTGGCTGCTTTAACTCTAACCTTTTTTACCCAAGAATGTATTTCCCTGTGACATGTGTGAGCCTCTTGTAGTTTTTACCATCACCCTTCTCCCTGACTATCTATAGAGAGCTTGGGGCTGAATCAGTAGGGAGTTGGGTGCCTATATCTTTACAATCATTGCACAATCTTGATAAACCACAGTCTCTGTCTGCTTTAACTTAATTCTATTTTGTGTAAGTATAGTCAAGTCTACTATTCTTGGTTACTCTTTCTATGGAATATATCCTTCTATTTAAAATCATTATTTGTTCTTAAATCTATAACCCTATTTTGGTAATTATACCTGCAGTTTTTAAATATCCTTAAATCTACAAGACCCTCTCACAGTCAGATAATGGTTGAATCTTTCTTTGAAAAACCCATTCAGCAGTTTTATTTCAGTTTATTGGAGAAGCTAATCAATTTTTCAATTTAAGTATTATTCAAAGTTTAGGATTTATTATAACTATAATAATTTCTTTGTTTGTCAATTCTTTTATAGTTTCTTATTTTTCTTTTTCACTACTACTGTTATTGTTGTGGTTTTGTTTTTAAGTGGTATGTTTTGGTTGCTGACTTTTGTTTGTTTGCTTGGTCAGTTGGTGGCTTGTTTGTTGTATGTGTTCAGTTACCACTGGGTTAATATAATATTTCTTGTTGTCATCATAGTCTGTTTTTAGGCATTACCAACTTAATTTTGAGTACACCATGAGTTAGGTAGAATATGGTGACAATTAGAGCATGTCAAGACAGTCAGTGGCTATGGATAATGTTCTCCTGAAGACTCATCTCTAGTGACATACTTCCTTCATTCATCCCTATGTCCTAAAGTTTCTACAACATTCCACCAAGTACTCAAAGTATTAGCTCATGAGGCACCCTTTATATTTGATCCATAACATTCTCTATGGAACTTTGCAACTTACTGGTGTGTTCTTCGGTTCAATGATTTCCAATTAGATTTCTCTCATGGTTTCTACTTTTGGACCTCTAATTTTGTTAACTTGTTGAGCTTTTAATTGTTTTTTTTTTTAAATATTGTTTTCTTGTTGTTTACTTGTTTTCTCTTCAATATCATTAAATTCTTCAATAGGATTATTCTGATTTTGACCAGTTTTTTTTTAATATCTCCATTTACTGGAGATTGCTTTTGTTTTATTTTGTCTTTTTATGGCCATATTTCCCTGATTATTTATAATCCTCATAGCTCTCCTTTGGTATCTGTGAGTTTTGAGAAGTGGACATCAACTAGTCTTTTTAAATGAGCTTCCATAGGAGTAGTCTGTAGGGAGCCAAGGAAACCCTAGTGAATGTGTAGAGTAGATGAAGTCCCAAGTGAGTATGTAATGTTTGACCTGGGCAAATATATGTCGAAGACTGAATGCCTCAGATCTATGGGAATGGCAAAGCCTTCCTCATATGGGTAAGACCCAGAAGGATTCCAAAGTCTTCCTCTGGTCTGAGTGCACATGTCAGCATTATGTGCAAACATTAACCATGGTAGCTTCCTTCTACCAAATGATTACAGAAACTGTTCATCTTACAGAGACTCCTACTGAGACTACCTAACTCTTTTCCCATGTGATATACAGAACAAACACACTGAGGTTCTGAACTCTGGCAGTAGTAGGAGCCTCTCTATTAGAGTGTGTGTGGCCCATGTAATCTCAGCTTTTACATATGTGTATCTGTGTATCTGTCCTTTCTTCATTCCTCACAGTATTTAGTCAAGTTTCCAGTACTGAGTCCAAGCTGGACTCAGCAATAGTCCTTCCAAGATTCTGAGTGGGCTATTTCATGTGATACATGAATAATCTTGGTGAATATCCTCAGAGTACCTAGCTTGGTGTCTGGACCTATAAAGCCTGTGAACCATGTCCATGAGGATCAGAGTGAAATGTGAGTTCATAGGAGCTGACTTGGCATTGGAGTTGTACTTGAACCTGAGTCTGCTTGTGCCAGACTCATAACAGGATGACCTTGAAGTCTGAGTAGTAAAGGTAAGTCTAGGCTCATGGTGTATTAAACCTGTGGTAGGGGTGATAGTATGATTCTATAATGTGCCATAGTATGAGCCACTGGCTTTGACATGGTCCTGATCTTCAGGAGACAGGCCTGGACATCAAGACCTTGGGAACTGGTGTGGCCATGAGACAGGTATAATGCCACATTTTATGACAGATGCTTGTCCAACGCATTGTCTGTGGTGTATTTTATCTGCCCACACTGGTATTGATAACCTAATTGCTTATACTGTAGCCTGCATTTGACTCTAAATTACTTTATAATCTTATTACATATTATACTCTTCTTATCACTTATCTTTTCCTACATATCTGTTGCTTCCTACCTCTTTTCTCTTTAATTCTGTCACACTAGATTCTTTGTTTTCAGCCTTTAAAAAACAATTTTTAATTCTTTAACTGCTGCTTAAACACATCAACATTTCTCAATAAAACATGAGCAGTAGCCTCACCATTAATAACAAGCCTCTGACAAGCACTTAATTCTCTATGACTACTTTCTTTCCCTATCCCTTTTGACTCACTCCATAGTGACCATTACACATTAGAAAATTGGTTTGTAAAATAAAGTGTGGCTAAGCAGAGGATTGGTAATAAAGCTTGCCCAGTCTATATGAGGTCCTGGTTTCAATCCCCAACTTCTTAAGAGATGAACAGATAGGTATGGATAGTAGGTAGATAGGTATATAGACTGACTTATAGTCAATAGATAGATGATGGATAGATGATAGATTAGATAGATAGAGAGAGAGTCAGATGATTAGATAGATAGGTAGATAGATAGATAGATAGATAGATAGATAGATAGATAGATAGATAATACATAGATACATACATATAGATAGATAGATAGATAGATAATACATAGATACATACATAGATGCATATATTGTTTGAGTAATAGTTGTATCATCATGTGAAAAAATTCAGCTTATTAATTCAGTTTTATATTATTTTTATTTTTAATTATCTTCAGGTATGTGTGTATCTGTGCAAGTGGATGCAGTTTTCCCATGCAGGCTTGAGACATTGGGTCCCCTGGAGCTGAAGTTATAAGCATTAATGAGGCACCTGTTGTGTATGCTGGGAACAGAACTCAGATCCTCTGCAAGAGCTGAATGTAGTTAGAGTTTTTTTGGTCCTGCCTGACCCACAGTCAGGACAAATCTCTCTCACCCGCCAGTCCCGCAGCCACTCTGACCCAACCAAGTAAACACATAGAGACTTATATTACTTATAAACTGTATGGCCGTGGCAGGCTTCTTGCTAACTGTTCCTATACCTTAAATTAACTCATTTCTATTAATATATAAGTTGCCATGTGGCTCATGGCTTACCGGCATCTTAACATCTTCTCATGGAGGTGGCTAGCAGTGTCTCTCTGCCTCAGCCTTCCATTTCCCAGAATTCTCCTCTCTCCTTGTCCTGCCTATACTTGCTGCCTATCTACTGGCCAATCAGTGTTTTTTTTTTTAATTAACCAATCAGAGCAACACATTTAATGTACAAAACATCCCACAGCAGCTGAACATGCTTTTAACTGCTGAGTCATGCCTCCAGCCCCTTGACTCAATTTTTTACCTCAGGAAACTCAAAATTCTGACAAAGGAAACACAGAAACGTCAAAGGGACAGTCTATAAAACAAGCAATTGAGGAGGCCCTTGGCTATTTAGTGATGGGTACACAGACACATTTCATTAATGACAATACCAACCAATATGTGCATATGTCTTTTGCTAACACATCATCAAACTTCCTAATAATTTTCAGATGGTTCATTCACTAGAAGTATGGCCAAATGTGGACAAAAATCATCTGAGCCTAATTCTTTGTGAATGTTTTTACAATTTCACCTTTCTTTCCAGTTTTAGAGTTCTCATTTGAAAATGTGAGTAATAACACCTTTCATTAGGGTTGCTATAAATAATGATTAAGAAAATCCACATCAAACATTCAACCTGACACATAGACACTAGTAATTACTGTCCATGGGACTCTGTTCAAATATCTTTCTGATAACTTATTAGTTCACTTTATTTATTATTAAAATTGTTTGATCTTACTTGTTGGATGCTACATATTTTGTAATTATACACAGGGCTACTTAAGATAATTTCTCGGATTTACTTTCCCAGACCAGAAAACCTGGTTGCTTCGGTTATACTGAATTTTAATATGCATTTCACTAACTAACTAATATGATATTACCTGTGCACCTAATGGACATGGTCATTGAGGTTATTGATTGAGCTATTAAATACCAAGAAATACAGGAATAATTATGATGGAAAGTCAATTGTTATGCCATTCCAGGTTAACACGATCCACTGATATCAATCTTTGCATATTCACTGTTGATATCTGCCTACTTTAATAAATATGTATGGTCCATTATGTCAACTCGGGAAAGTGTGGAGCATCTATCATCCACAGCAGCATCAACAGCCTCACTGTGGCACCATAGGGCAGATCCACATTCCCTCTAATTCCAGTCAGCCATCAGGTGGTCATGGGATTCAACAGTCATAGAAAATTACTTTGTAAAGTCACAAAGCAGTTGGCAAAAATTTTCACCTCTCATCGATTTTAGGCAGAAGCGTATGAGTGTCTGTCCTTTCTTCATGCACCCATCACCTCTAGTCATGTTTGGTTTCCAGCACCCATGTCAGGCGGCTCACAACTGCCTGTCACGCTCGTTCCCAGGGGTCTGTCAGACCCTTCTAGCCTCTGCAGGCACCTGTATGCATGTGGTGCACATATAGAACATCAGGCATGCACACGTGCACATTGAATAAATGCGTTTTAGAGGGTGGAGGCTGGAGGGGCAGGAGGAGGGAAGAGGGAGATCTGTGATTTTTTTTTTTTTTTTAAGATTTCAAACCAAAAAAAGGGGAAATGTGGTAGTATTGTGTTCCTCCCCCAAAATATTGTGCACCCTAATAAATTTATCTGGGGTCAGAGACAGAACAGCCACTAGATACAAAGGCTAAAAAATGGTGGCACTCACACCTTTAATCCTAGCATTCCAGAGGTAGAAATCCCTCTGGATCTCTGTGACCAGGCATGGTGACTCATGCCTTTAATCCCAGGGAGTGGTGGTAGAAAGCAGAAAGGTATATAAGGCGTGAGGACCAGAAACTAGAAACATTTGGCTGGTTAAGCTTTTGGCTGGTTAAGCTTCAGGCTTTCGAGCAGCAGTTCAGCTGAGAACCATTGGGATGAGGACACAGAAGCTTCCAGTCTGAGGAAACAAGACCAGCTGAGAAGTTGGCCAGGTGAGGTTAGCTGTGGCTTGTTCTGTCTCTCTGATCTTCCAGTGTCCACCCCAATAACTGGCCTCAGGTTTGATTTTATTAATAAGATCTTTTAAGGTTCATGCTACCGTGATTGATATGTAAAATGAATAAAAAATTGCTTAATGATAACAAATAAATGCGTTTTTAAAATGTTTATCCATGTGAATGCAAGCTGTAAGCTGTTAAATTTGCTTTATAGAAAATCTATGTCTGATTATCCTACCTTGTAGTTAGGAACTGAAATAGGAAGACAAAGTAGTAGTCCCTGGTCACCTGGTTTGTGGACTGAAGCTGGGAAAGCTGAGTTTGAATGATTTAAGAGACAATGATTGAAAATACTCATTTATATTATAATAAAATATCAAACACCTGCATTCCTACAGTATGTGAAATGGCTATGCTGAAAAAAGACACACCAGCACGCTATCCACAAAATGAACAAATTACTAAAGAGAAAACAAATGACTAGCAGGCCGTTTTTAAATGGATTTATACTTTTTAAATAAAATTTAAGAATAATCTCTAAATTACAATACACAGCACCAAGAACGTAGGATAGTCAGATACAAGTGTATGCAAGTTTCAGGAAATTAATTTATCTGTTTGATAAAGGGTATTAACAGCATTTAAAATGCTCATTCCACTTCATGCAGTGTTGCAATTTCAGGAAAATAACCTGAAGTGAACACCCACAAAGGTTAGGCACAAAGATATCACAATATTGTTTTATTCAAGGAGGAGAGAAAAAAACATTATAAATGGAATGATTGGATGGCATCGGGTTGTGATTTAGAAAATGAAATATGCCACATGCCACTAAATCATATGATTTCTTAATCATAATATTTTTCTAATATGCAGAAATACAGAACATCAAATAAACAATACATTTATGTGAAACATGTCATATAATCTCAATCACATAAACACACAGACATGTCTAGAGAGAGAGAGAGAAAATTTACCCAAAGCATAGAACTAATACCCAGTAGGAGCTATTGATTCAGATATGGCATTGTACCACTTTATTTGACTGAAAATGGAATTTGATACATAATTGCTTTAATCCAAGGTCTACAAAACAGAACACTTGTCCCTACTTCTCTGCTTCTTATTGATGAGTTAAAAAATTGACGAGGGTGTGTCTACTTGGAGGTGCTGAGCATACATTGTCAGCACAGCACATGATGCAGTGTGGTGCCAAATGGAAATCTGGTGTCCTCATCCCCCATGCTGGCTTCCCCCTCATCTGCTGCGGTTATCTGCCTGCTGGGCTCCCAAAGGTGACTGTGCTTCATTGCAAGACTGTATTAGTGAAGCCCCTGGGCTCTTATGTGAGGAAAAGCGCTATATAAATGCAAAATAGTCTATTTTATTCATGCTGTCATATAAATAGAGATCTACTTTATGCTAGCAGTTTTTCAGGGAAACTGATTATTCTTAGTGTGAGGCGTCTCATTCTCAGGGCCTCCATAATCTATTGGGCAAGATTATTTTCTCCCCCCAGACAACAGGTACTTTCCTGTGTGCAGAATGGTCATCAAGAATTCACCCTATGCCAGAGGCAGGCCACACAGAGCTACACAGTTATGGAGATGGCTCAGCAGAGACAGCTGGAAGCTGGTGTCTGGCTGCAAGAACACAACATGCCAGCTTCTTCCTACTCATCTCGGTAGTGACCACTTTTCACAACGCCTCCAATGAGAGAGACAGAGAGAAAGAGTTCTGCGGCCAAGGCTGTAATCTTTCCTTCCAAGAACTGTGTCTGTGAATATATGTCTTCATCTTCTCTCTCTCTCTCTCTCTCTCTCTCTCTCTCTCTCTCTCTCTCTCTCTCTCTCTCTCTCTCTCTCTTTCTCTGTCTCTCCCTCTCTCTGTCTCTCTGGTCTATGATGCATTTTGTGTGGATACAAGTGTGTGTGTGTGTGTGTGTGTGTGTGTGTGTGTGTGTGTGCATATGGGCTCCAGAGGTCAACCTCAGGTGTTGTTCCTGGAGAGCCATATACTCTGTTTTGTTTTCCCTGTTGTTGTTTATTTTGTTTTGTTTTGTTTGAGACAGGGTTTCACCTTGGCTCGGAGTCTGACTGTTACCTTAGGCTCCCTGGTCAGTGAACCCCAGGAATCTTCCTGTTTCTACTACAAGCATGAGCTACCACACCTGAGTTCTTTTATGTGGCTTCTGAGGCTCTGCCTCATGACCTCCTGTTTGTGTGGCAAGCATTTTGCAGATGGAGCCATCTGACCCACCCTGCTCTCCGTTTTCAGATGAACATGTATTTGCCTTAGTGATGTGAGGGATAATTGCATGCTGCCGCGGTGAAAGCTGTTCAGGAACACAGTAGGTCAACACATAGGATCGTATAGTCAGTGGCTCCACTTCTCTCAGCACCGATAGGAAATGTGATGCCAACCCTGGGGTTTAGGCAGGGGCTCAGGGAGCAGGTGGAGGATGGGAGTCATAGAGCCTAGTATCTGCCACTTGGAGAATTTACAAACCCTAAACATAGAAAGGTTAGGGCTAAAAGTGACCTTAGAATCCATCTGTTCTACTTCCTTCATTTTTCAATCCAGGAAACCTTATTAAGCATGCCAATATGGCTCCGTCATTCTGTCTGATATGCTGTGGGTTTCAGAATGGATCAACCACACCTGACACATTAATTTGGCTCAGAGATGATTTGGGTTATGCGCCCCTCTTTTCTGCTTTCTTCCTCCCACCTTTGAAATATTACTGTAAAATTGTTTTTTTGGGGGGGGGGTTCCTATAGCCTTTTCTTAATGCACTGCCTTTGAATCCGTGCTCACCTTATAACCGCACCTGGCAACTTAGC
This sequence comes from Peromyscus leucopus, assembly GCF_004664715.2. Lineage (NCBI taxonomy): Eukaryota > Metazoa > Chordata > Mammalia > Rodentia > Cricetidae > Peromyscus > Peromyscus leucopus. The sequence continues at coordinate 30,302,020 of NC_051076.1, forward strand.
AACGAGGTATGACTCCTTCGCAAATAGCGCTCAAGCAAGCTTTTCCTTTGCCTGCAGTGTTTAGGAGACTCCCCGCTTCAGTATTGTCCCATTAGTTCTTTCTAAATTTTGTGTGCCTAGAGAAGGAACCAAATGACAAGAAAAAGCCTGCATCCTTCCTTCCATGACAGTTTGTCACGGGAACCATCTCACCAGATCAGTTTTAAATGGGGCATCAATAAACAGGGATGCTCTCACTCTATAAGCCTGTGAGCCCAGCCCTAAGGGAAACCAACTTCTCTGCCACAACTCTTTCAGAGGGGAAAAAAAATCCCTCTCTCTTATACGTCTATCACCACTCACCCTTAGCTTAGCTTGATTTTTTTTATTATTTTTTTTCTTTTATTGAAAACAGGGTTTTGTTTGTTTGTTTGGGGGACTGATTTTCTTTTTTGTTTCTTTGCTTTCTAAGACTAGGTTTCTCTGTGTAGCCCTGGCTGTCCTGTCATTCACTCTGTAGAATAAGATGGCCTCAAACTCAGTGATCTGCTTGTCTTCTCTTCCAAAGTGCTGGGAGCAAAGCCATGCACCACCATGTCTGGTAAAACCGGATTTCTTTTGTACAATATATTCTGATTATGGTTTCCCTTGCGCCAGTTACTGTAAGATCACCCCCACCTCTGCTCCATTCTGAATCCACACCTTTTCTGTCTCTCGTTGGAAAACAAACAGGCATCTAAAGAATAATAATAAAATAAAATAAGATGTAACAAAAGAAAATGGAATAGAGCAAAACAAACAAACAGGAGGAAAAAAATTCAAAGGAAAAAAACATGAAGGACATACAGAGGCAGAGACACGCACATTCCCTTACACAGGGATCACATAAAGCCACAAAATCAGAAGCCATAATATATACACAAAGGACCTTTAAGGTGATGATAATAACAATAATAAATTTTTTAAATGCCCTGACAAACAAAACTCCAAAGATGCCATTGAATCGGTTTTGTATTGGCCATCTACTGCTGGGCATGGAGCCTGACCTTAGCTTGATTTAAAAAAAATAAGTAGCTAAGTAATAATAATAAGTAATAAGTATCTGGCCAGTGCTTAGAACATTTTTATTCCAGGTGTTCCTTGTCATCTCTCAGTCCACAGACCATATCTTTCCATGTCATGTGCTCCTTTGCAGGGTAGTAAGTTGAAATGTAAAGCATATGTAAAGGTAACTATATTGAAATAGCCATCAAATTATGGAAAATTGTGGAGTAGACCCATATGGGTCTCATTAACATATTGAGACACAGTGGCAGGTATAATGACCACCATAATCTCAAAATAGCAGTGAGCCTGAAGGTTGTTCCTACACAGAAATGTGATACAAATGTCTGATTTCCATTGATGAAAGCTAGGAGGGCTCCTCATGCTAGTGTGATTTCTTCTGTACATTTGTCATGAAAGTGAGTGAAAAGGGTGAACTAATATTTCTCCATTTACATCCAAGGCCAAGTCAACTCCTCCCAAAAGTCCTAGAGTCTGGAAGCCAGTTTTGGACTCCAGCTGACCTTGCTGCCATGGACAGAAGTAAGCCTGGTCCAGGCTAGTATTTGGTCCTCTGTTTGTTTTTATTCTATGGGTTCTTTGGGGGCCCACCACCCAGCTCCCAAGTAAACACACAGAGACACTCATTATTATTTACAAATGCCCAGCCTTAGCTTGGGTTGTTTCTAACCAGCTTTTCTGAACTTAGATTATCTTGTTTACCTTTTGCCTCTGGATTTTTTCCTTTTCTTACTTCTGTATATCTTACTTTCACTCTTACTCCATGGCTGGCTGTGCAGCTGAGTGGCTGGCCTCTGACGCCCTCTTCCTTGATCCCTCATACTCTTCTTCCTTTTTCTTCTCAGATTTCTCCTCCTATTTATTTCTCTCTGCCTGCCAGATCCACTTATCCTTTCTCCTGCCTCTCTATTGGTTGTTCAGCTCTTTATTAGACCATCAGATGTTTTAGACACAGAAAGTAAAACAGCTTCACAGAGTTAAACAAGTGCAACATAAAAGAATGTAACACACCCCCTCTCTTTCCTTTCTGCTCCTTCCTTCTGTCTGTTCTCTCTCTCTCTCTCTCTCTCTCTCTCTCTCCACACACACACACTCTCTCTCTCCCAATAAAGCTCTAAAAATGTAAAAATAAAATAAAATAAATAAAAAAGAATGCAACACATCTTGGCATCATTAAACAAACATCCCACAGCATAAACAAATGTAACACATTTAAAATAATACTTTGCAACAGTCCTCCTCTTTCCTTTCCTGAGACAGAACTTAGGAGCCTGTTGTTGTTAAAGACTCCATTTGTCCTTCCCACATCTTGCTTCAAGGACAGGAGAACAGACTGGCCAGAGTGGCACATGCCTGCAGTCTCGGCACTAGGATAGCTGAGTTAGGATAGCCACAAATTTGAGGCCAGTCTGAGCTATGTAGCGAGAACTTGTCTCAAAGCTCTATGGTGGGTCCCAAGTTTAAATGCAGATTAGCAGAAAGTGAATAGACTTAGCTACCTAGGGAAAAATGTGTAGTGTAGTATAGTCTTTCTTCTATTGCCCAGGGTCTTCACATCAAAACTTCACCATAATAATGAGTCTAATGATTCATACAACCTGATTTTCTGTGCACATACGATCCAAGTAATATATACATTTACAGAGTCATATATATTGCATTTCAACCTTTAATATTTAGAAAGGAGCTCAGAGTTTTCCCATGAAAGAGAAGTTTTCTAGAATCAAGGCTGCCTGGTGGAAGGACTTCCTCATTTTATTCACTGTTGCTAGGAGTGCATGGACAAATGCTTTACCTGGAAGATGCTGTGAAGCATCTTAAAGTGAGTCATTTTTTCTGCCTGCTTCCAGACGATAGGTCTTTGTTTGTCTTAAAATGACAAGATAATATGGCTGGAGAGAATGTTCAGTAGTTAGCTAAGAGAACTTACTGCTATTGCAGAGGACTGGGGTTCAGTTCCCAGTGTCCAGGTGGCAGTTCACAACCATGTGTAACTTGAGTTTCAAGAGCACTGATGCCTCCCTTCAGGTACCAAGGGCATCAGGCATATCTGTGGTACATATGCATGCACGCAAGCAAAACACTCATATATAAAAAAATAAAAGTCAATAAAAAGAAATTTTTATATGGCAAGATAATTAGAAATGTCAGAGTAGACAGGAGTTCAATGTATTATGATCACAGGTGCATTCATTTATTCAATAAATACATATTATCAATATGCTTAAAAATACTTTCTTGATCCCAGTAGGTGGGAAAATAGGACACATCAAACAAATGCAAACCTTCAAATATTAAAATCAGCTTCCAGTGGTCTCAAATATGTTCTCAAATTTAAGTTTTCTGAGTTGGCCTAAACATCAAATTTTAATGCTCATATTTATCCATCTTACCCTTTATAAAAGAACCCTCCCCAACTAAAACAAGGCTGTCAGACCACTTGATTTTCTTAGGCTACGATAAATCCCTCCTGCCTCTGACTTCAACATAGGACTTCTATTAGTAAGTGTATATGAAAGGGTCTTCTGAACAATTCCATCACACATTGGAGTTTTACATTTAACTGGCTCTGCTCTTAGCCTAGGCCTTTCTTGATATTTTTATATTCTTCATATAGACTTCATATTGTGATTAAGTTCTATATCAAAATATTTTACTTTTTTTAAATATTAAATTTTCATTTTGTTTGTTTCCATGTAACCAGTCAATGTCAAGGTAGTTTCTCCCATTTTTTTCCTCTGCAGCTCAGAATAACATATTGTTCTCTTTTGCTTCTTTATTCTTTCTGCCTATTATAGTTCCTCTTGATTGCCAATGTGATTGAATTAAAAAGGCACCTTGGACATTAGTAAAGCAATTTCTAGATGTGTGTGAGTTTTTTGGGAGACAGACCCTAGAGGCTTTGGCCATTCAAGGTTTTAATCCCTTGGGCGATCCAAGACATAAATGAAGTACTAGGAAGAAAGAGGAGAAAGTGAAGCCTCGGTGAAGAAAAGGGACTGTGTGTGGATGCCTTTGAAGAATATGTCTTGTATCTTGATCTTGCCCCTTCCTATAACTCTTTTTCTGCTTCTTAGCCCCCATGAGGTGAGCAACCCCTGCCTCAGGTTCCCAGCACTGTCCAACTCTGCTCATCCCATGCTCAAATGGACCCAGGCAACCTAGGACTGAAACCTCAGAAGCCAAGCTAAAATGGCCCCTTCCTCCTCATCAGCTGTTCTTCTAGGATATTTGTGTGGTGATGAGAAGCCTGACTGACATCTCCCCTTCCGATAATCTGTCTAGTCAACAACCTTCTACACCCTGTTAAACTGATATTGTCATTTCTACATTGTTCTGGCTGAAATCAAGTTTACTTATGACTACTGAACTGTTGACTCTAATGCACCTTTATATTTTACATTTACATTTTCATCATACTTTACCCTTCCTTGGTATTGGTGATATTGACAGTCATTTATTTTTTAAATTGATCATTTCCTACCCTTCATTGTGTATTTTTGCAGATGCTTTGAATCATGTTAATTTTGTTCTCCATCTTTTTGTACATAATTTCCACTTACTAAACCACTTCTATATTTCTGAATTATATACTAGTCTCAGAATGAAGTAATTCTTTTCAATATAAGACACATCTTTTTTACTAGGATTCTATGAATCTAAGCTTCACCATCTTTGGGCTCCCTAAACTCATCATTAAAAGAAAATTCTGTGTAATTATAACCAGCAGGAAAACCTACAAAATTCATCCTCTGTTACTGCCCATCAAACATAGGGCACAGATATAGTCAGATTATATACATTTTTACAGAGGTCAATACATTCTATCTATGTGCTATTCTATAAGAACCTTCATAAGAGAGCTGGAGAGATGTAGCCAAGGCTAAGAGCATGAGGACTCAGGATTAATTCCCACCTCTTGTAACTCCAGATCTTGGGGAACCACCACCCTCTTTTAGCTTCTTCTGGCACTGTACTCATGTGATGTGCATACATATCTGAAGCCAAAACCCCCATACGTACAAAATAAGAATTCAAAGTTTTCAAAAGTAGCTGTTAGTTACTGTGAACCTGACTCGTCTAAGTGTTTTTCTATATTAGTACAATATCATGCTAACTTCAACAACTCTATAGAGTAGGAACTATCAGCACCACTTTAGAAATGAGAAAGTATGTACCAAAGAGGGAAATAAGCCCCCACCATCTATCCTGTGACGGGGGATCCAGGACACAGACACGGGGTATCCTACTCTGATGTTTATTCTTTTGATCAAAACACACTATTGCTTTTGCTTTCCAGAATGGTGGTTCCTCAGATTTCCATCCTTATTGCATCAGTGCCTTTATTATAGTCTGTTTCCAAAACCATCAAATTCTCTGGCATATCCCTCAGGATTCGGTGCCTTTCCAGGAGTCTGTTAGTGTTCCTGTGGAGTAAATGCCTTTCTGACTCCCATAATTCGTTGTAGCTTTTGGGTTTTAAAAGGTGAACAGAAGAGTAAAAATGAAGCACCTATTTCAAGGTATAGCTTTGGGAAAAGTGGGATCTCAATTTATACCTCAAAGGGATCTGAATAGCCTCACTTCAAGACAAAGCAGTGAGGCCTTACTTTTCTGTACCTGTCCATTATGGCAGGGTGCTCACATAGGATACCATGCTGGGGACACTTGTAACTTCAAGGTGTCTCTGGATAAAGCAGTTTCATCAATCCAAGGACAATCAATCATCTAATTGCCCCTACTAATAAAATTTTCATTGCTCTTAGATGACTTGAAGTTTTCTTAGAACAAAGTAGAACATGAATGTTTAATAAGTTAGTCATTTATTCATGTTTCCACAGCAAGATGGAAGCAGGGAGCTTTTGAATTCAGAACTTTATGCAAGCAATGATGGAACACAGCTGACAACATCAGCACTAACCAGCAAGCCTTCCACAGTGTACTTAAAATACACAAAATATTTTCATATCTTAGGTCTAAGGGTAATCTCTTTTTCCATGCTAGTATTAAAGAGCTAGATTACTTATGAAAATATAGCTCTCAGGAGTATATGCTTTAGCAGCATGGTGTGCATCTGTCCTCTGTGGTTTCTTTCCTATTCACACAGCTCTGCCTTCAGGAAATTCTGTAAATGCCCAACCCATGTTAGACCAAGATGATAAACTCTATGAGTTTGCCTCTCCACAATTGCCTAGAATTCAGCCTTTGGGAGTCCTGAGCTACTTTCTAAACAAGTCTGGATGAGAATCTGCTTTTGAGAGATGAGACACAATTTTCACCAAGTTTAGAAATCCCAACAACCTTGCTTTTATGTCTTGCACAAAATAAAAAGTCTGCATTTTTTTTCACAAAAGAGACATTCACAAGATTTCTCTCATTGAATATTTGGTGGATCCAGACATATTATTGAGACTAGTAAGATGCTGTGGATTTTAACAATGGGACACTACAAAGCCTTTGTAAGTACATGTAGCAGCCATTACCATTTGTCCTTGGCTAAGATGAAGTGTAGAAGTAGTCAAAATAAATGAGTATGTCTTTTAAAACAAATATAATCACTAACAAAGACACAAGCACTTGTACACAACACTAAGGGCAGAAAGAAAAAAGAAAAATGAGACATAAAGCATGATATGAATTCTAAAAATAATTAAAACTGCACATGAGCAATAATATAAGTTTTATAATGAAATATACAAACAGAAATTTACACATCAATTATACTGAAACAATTACCTTTAAGGTTAGGATACAGAGAATGTGGAATTGTAACCTGAAAGAATACACACAGTGGAAAAGGTGCTTTCCGAAATAATTGAGAACGATAGTACTAAAATAGAAGAGTGTATGTCTTAGTCTGTTTGGGATGCTATAACAAAATAGTAGACATGGAGGAGAAAGTTTATTGCCACATTTATTACTCAGAGGCCAGAAGTTTGGGAGGATTGCTATTAAGTTAAAAGCAGGTTCAATGTCTGGTGAAGACCTATCTCCACTCTATGTGTCTTAGTGTAGAAGGAAAGAGTATGGTAGCTTTCCAAAGACTCTTCTTCCTCATGTCAGGGTAGGACTAAGGTTCAGCTTGTGAATTTAGTAGCTCACACTTCCATCCATAGTAGAGTGTAGTTGACTAAACTTCTTAGAAGATCTTAAGTTAAACAAATAAAAAGTCTTGTTGCAGTTTTATGTGATACACATTTCAAACTTTCAGCCATATCTGACATCTATTTAAAAATACTCCTGGACTACACTATTCCCACAATGAAAAAGTGCTTACGTAGAAAAGCTTTTGGGTCGTTTACTATATAGTAAATCTACAAATTAGACAAAATTGTACCATGACACTTTGTCATGTTGTACAAGGTCTGATCAAAATAAACCAAATTGGAAAAGTATAATAAAACATACATGGCCGGGCGGTGGTGGCGCACGCCTTTAATCCCAGCACTCGGGAGGCAGAGCCAGGTGGATCTCTGTGAGTTCGAGGCCAGCCAGGTCTACCAAGTGAGTTCCAGGAAAGGCGAAAAGCTACACAGAGAAACCCTGTCTCAAAATAAATCAATAAATAAATCAATCAATAAATAAATAAATAAATAAATAAAAATAAAGTTGGGATTTTCAGACAATGTGCTTTTGAAAGCAGCTAAGTAATGGTTGTATATACATTTGTCATCCTTGCTGATTTCAATATGGCTTCTCTCTATTTGGATTTCCTGCTTAAATCTTATACAGCCACAAGCCCCCTGTAAAGAAGCTATAGATTGAGCAGTTCTAATAATCTCTCAATCACTCTCAGTACAAGTATTATGGGGTAGGTTCCTCAAGTCAGGCCCTAGAACAAATACCTTGGTAAGAGTATAACAAGGAATTGAAGAATAAATAAATAAATAACAAGGGAAGTCATATCTCCTTCACAACTTCTTTTCTAGTATCTCCTTTAACTGCATATCAATGCATGGGAACAGAAAGGAAACTCACACGGTAGGAGGATACAAAGAGGGCAGGGGAGGAGGAAAAAAAGAGGAAGCAACAACAAAAAAAGTTGCTTGAAAAATGAGATGATGAACCCTAATTCTTCATGAGTTAGTACAAATAGAAAAATACAAAGCAACACATATTTCATACATACCAAATTTCAAACACAAAATGTTGAAAAATATTAAAATAAACTTGGAGAATGTAACAGAAACTATGTATACTACAAAAGCCAGATACACCTATGAGGACACACACATACACACACACACACACACACACACACACACACACACACACACACACTGTTCGAAAAACAGAAGTCATGTATGATTTCTTAGTTTCCTTTTCCTCCTAATAATATAGTTAGACTATTTCCATATTTCACACTCCATCTATTGAAAACTTTAGCTCTATTTTTAGTCACTTGAAATAACACTTTTTATGCATTAACTGTCCATTCGTATTGGCCCTATCCATGTTCTTGCCTTGTTCTCTTGATTTCAATATTTATACATCAATGCTAAACAGTTAAGTCATTAAGGACATGCCTGAGATTAAGTGTGTATATATATATATATATATATATATATATATATATATATATATATATATATATATACCCATAAATGACCTTCTTTAATGTATTTCCTCTGAAACTGTAATAAAACATCAGATTACTGAGGAAACAAATGATCTATCTGCAATAACTATTTCTACTTCAAAAAGAGTGTAACTTTAAGAATGAAAGATTTATGTTCTTAGATTTCCGAGGGTGGCCGCAGCTTTCCAAATGTAGGCTTTGGACCATCATTAAGTTCACTACATTATGACTTCCACTGTCTTCACAAACTCTGTCTTTTTTTCCAAGCAACTATGTTTAACACCATGAATGTTCTTATACTCTGAGTGTCTGTTTCATATCTTACTACTGTTTAAACTTGATTATATAGTCTGTGTATTTTTTCATGTTTCACAAACACTATTTTATCTCTTTGCTATGATTCAGTGCCCATCATTCTAAGTTTCACACCTTCCTTTCTTTCTCTTATCTGCTTAATTTGTAAGTACCCTTGAATCCTACATGGTTGTATCCTTACATATAGTGGGCTGGGAGTCTGACATATGTCATTTTTTTTTTCAAGGAAATGTGACCGGTGTTTCTTACCAATCACATGCTTGTTCTTAATTAAGATATATATGTATTTATGGGGATGAGAGAAAAACTAAGAGATCTGACTTTTCTAAATTCAAGTTTTCATAAAATTTAACAGCATTTTTTCAGATTGCTTTTAGTCATGCTAGAGAGGAACATATGGTTTTATTGTGTCACAATTTTTATTACATTTTATAACATTGAACATCCATATGTTCCTAGGTTGACCTAACTTGTACAAGACTGATACCCTAAGTGTATTCCCTTCATGTGACACCATATTGGGCTTTCTTTTCCTACTCATCTTTGGAGTCATCTTTGAAAATGTGTCCTATTCCCATTTATTTACATGGCATATGTGTTTAGTCATGAGTCTGTATGTTTTAAGGACAAAAAGCCATGCTTTCATCCTCCCCTTATAATATGCTTGAATCTCTCTATTATGGCTTGGATGGTTATGATTTTGTTTTGTTTAATGTGGAAGTTTCTTCTCTTTTATTCTACTCTACAACACTAATTAAGGTCAGCAGACTTGGTTTTCTTGAGTTTGAATTTTTAAAAAGTGAAAGTGAAGGGTGACACTGATAGACCCGTTCACCTTCCTTCCCTCCAACCCTCAACCTGAGTTCTGTGTTAGCTGTCTATGTACACTACAGTACATACTTCAGCTGTTATTTGAGTCGGCCACTTTTTTTTTTTTTTGGTTTTTCGAGACAGGGTTTCTCTGTGTAGCTTTGTGCCTTTCCTGGGACTCACTCTGTAGCCCAGGCTGGCCTCGAACTCACAGAGATCCGCCTGACTCTGCCTCCCGAGTGCTGGGATTAAAGGTGTGCACCACCACCGCCCGGCTTGAGTCAACCACTTTTACTAATGTGTGTTAGCATTTCTTTTCCTAGTGTGAACAAATCTATGAGTGTTTCTACTCTCAAGCTGTCTCTCATAGGTGCCTTCCTTAATAAAATAGAAGGGTCAATGCTTGTCTTCACCACGGAGCATGAGTTTAGCAGACAAGATCCTGGCATTTGTAAGTATATCCCATTATACACTATAAATCTATGCAATGATATTTTTTCTTCTAAAACTTTAAACAATTTAGTGTTCAATTTATCCCACTTACATGGTGTGAATATGTAAGTTTTGGAGGGTTTCCAGACTTACTGGTTTTCTCTTCCTCATCTGCATTTTTCACATTGACTTTTCTCAGTCTCTCCCTGCGTCCTCCACTGTGGCTTCAGTTTTATTTTCCCTTTCTGCCGCTGCTTACATGACTTTTATTTACAAAAAGTTTCCATTTCTATTTGAGTCCTGAACTCCGTCAACTCGATTCTCATCATGCTCGGTGGTGTTATTTCCACTTCAGCTTTTGTGTGCATTGCTGAGCTCTTCTGGCCTCAAAAGATCACTTTCTCTCTAATTTCTTTGACATCCTGGGGTCATACTGACCCATAATTGTCATCTGCTTCACAATGTAACATTCACACTGTGGGTTCTGTATCTTAGTTTTGTTTTCTGTCTGTCTTTACTTCTCCGGTAGTGCCTAGCAGGCATGGTTGTCTGAATGTTTTCTTACTATTCTGAACAAGGACCAGATATTCATGTGGTTAGCTGGTTTGTAAGAAAGAGGAGGTCTGAGTGGAATTGGCAAGCAGCTTTGGTGTTCTTCTATCTCTGCCTTACAAATTGTGTGAGTCAGTTTGTGTTCCTGTAACAAAAGAAAAGAGATTTATTTCTCAAAGTTCTGGAGGTGATGTCTGAGGTAGGGGGTCAGAACAGGGAGATTTGGTTGAGGTTCTTTTCTGGAACAGACTTCTGACTTCTTGTATCTTCATTCGGCAAAAGGGAGCAAAGGGCAGATGGAGGGGGGTGGAAGATGGGTGGGATCAGAATGCATGATGTGAAAGACACAAAGAATAAATAAAAAGAAAGTTTAAAAAAATAAATAAACAGGACAGCCTTGAAAAGAAGAAAAATTGCAAGAGAACTCTCTTTGTGAGTAGGGGAGCACATATCTGTCATCTTTGCACTGGGAAGGCTGAGTCAGAACGATCACTAAGTCCAAGGCAATGTGAGCTGTGGAAAGACATTCTTTCCCAAAACCTTTTGGTAAAGGGCACAAATTCCATTCATGAAGGTGCTACTCCAATGACATTAGAACCTAGATACTGGAATGTAACACCGTCACATGGGGGAGGTAGATTTTCTGTAGAATATTTATAAATGTTCTGTCCTGTGCTCACGTCCATATCAGTAAATGTATGATTGTCCTTGTCTTGTGGGGCTGTTTGGGACTTAAAAGTGAAGGAATTTTCATGCCAGCTCTTCTTTACACTGTGGTTTTGGGCAGGTGCTACTGCTCTGAGCCTCATACGCTGTACTTTCCTATTATGATGATAACACCTAATTCATAGGATTCTGTTGACAGAAGTGTCAAGTTTGCACCTGGGCACAGCTACATGTTTATGTCTAACTGTCTTTGGAGGATTTTGCACAAGGTTCACATTCTGTAGAGGATGCCTCTGTTTGCACATTTCAGGTACAGCTGATTAACACAGATTCTGGGGAACTTGCTTTACAGTCTTGACACTGAGATTGCTTTCTGGCTTTGTTGAAGACAGAGTTCTTTGGCTTTATGATTCTGTTTGTCTTCAAATAGTGTCAGAAAGGCCACTAAAGGTGCTTTTACACTACTGTCTTTATCAGGTGTGTGCCACAACATGTCAGAAATTCCTCAAAATGTCTACATGTCCCTACCTTTTGGCCGTACGATGGGCTTTTCTCTCATGCTGTATTATTAGTAATTTCAATGTTGCATTCAAGAGATTTATCTTTGTGGCTCAAAGTGCCATATTACTGAACGCCCCTCTCTAAAGCCCATTTCAGAAATCGTGGTTGTTAAATATATGTGTTACTGTTTTGTGTGTATATAAACATAGGTATATATCCATATGTGCATTGTTATTTTGTATTCTGTAAAAACATGAATGATATGCTGGTAATATATGTATATATGAGTCAGTCATATACATAATCATAATCTTAGCCGCCTTTTGAGCTAATGGCTGAGAATTTTCACATGTTGAAAGATGAGAAGGCCTTGAAAATTGTCCTCGACTTCTCTGATCAATGATTGCATTCAGAAATCTATAAAAGTAAATGCATGATGGCAAATATCTTCTGCTCAATACCTTATAAGAATTCAAGGTATGAATGTATTTGGGAAGTAAATTATCCCCTAAATAGGTGACCCTGAAGTCTCATGAACTAACTGTGCCTTCCTCACTTATTAATAAGCATCATTTCCAAGCAACCAAGATGTATTGAGTTGGGAGTCCCTAAGTGTAAGAGGGTCCAGAAATAGCTTTGACTTTTCCTTTTTTTAATTTACCTTGTGGGGCTATGGGGAATGAGCAATCCTTTAGTCTGTCAATATCACCAGCAAAGGCACCATATGAAGAGTGGATGGGGGGGGGGGTGAGTGCGGTGATGGGGGCGGCTCAGCTGAGTAGATGGAATATCTATTTGACACAGAAGAGGGTCCTCAGACCTCTGCAAAGCTGGAATGTCAAAATCAGCCACTGAAAAAGAACTGAGTCATCAGAATTTTGACATTGACAAGGCTCTTCTACACACAATGAGTGTGACTTGTGATAGCGCTGTTGTGCTCATGGATCAGGATATTTTCTGTTTCTGCTTTTATCCTAGTAAGTTTACATACTAACTTCATTAATTATTTTATCAGTTTATCTATCTAAACAACTTCTCTCATTTATTTTCTTTTTATTACTTCCACTCAATAAGTATACAGCCATTTATGTCCTGAAAACCATGCATCTGGATATTCTTATAAAGTCATTTTTATCTTTATCTAATTTGACTACTCAAGAGATAAATACATTAAAATACATTAAAACTACTCCAAAAGTATAAAAAATACAAATATGTGTTTATTAACCAAAATGGTAAAATATCTGCAAAGTAATACAGTGCAGATCCTCACACATTTTTTTTCAGCCTCATTTTAAAACAAAGCAGAGAAACCATTTACACAAAACAAACAATTATATTTTCTTCTCATGCAGCTTTCCTTCAATTCCAGTAAGTATTATAATTCTTAACTGGAAGTGCTAGATGCCATTGTTACCATGGCCCCCTTTTACTGAGCAATGCTTTCAGGCAGGGCTCAACCCTTGACATGTCGAGTTATTGTTAAACCAAGCATAAACTTCTAAGTCAGGGGATTTCTTGTGGTCACAGTCAGACATGCTATTAGAAAACAGTACGGAATTGTGTCAGGGAAATACTTCCGGGGCAGGTTTATCTCCTCTTCCAACAACCTATGCCTCTTTGTCAACTTTCTTATACTCTATTTGCTCATTTGTAAAATATAGATAGTAATGGCTGCCAATAAGGTGGATGGAAATCTGGGAAACAAACTATTTGTAGGAAATGCTCTGTAAGTAATTATGCTAGGGTCATGGGCATAGAGATTTTACTGGGTTGAAGAAAGGAGGAATAGTAGAGACACCCTCCACTCCCCTCCTCCCCGCAACACCCCCTCCCCCGCCACCTTGCTCTTCACTGTTGAAAATGGTGGCATTTGGATGGTTTCTGCGTGGGCACTAAGCGTCTGAGAAATGGGAACTACACCCAAGACAGGAAACTTTCCATTCTCTTTCATTTTAGATGTGTGTCTTAGTGTATGATGTGCGTTGTAAATGTTGGGTGTGTGTATGTTTGTGCACAATGTGTGCACCTGTGTGTGCGCAGACATGCATGCTGGTGTGTGCACGGAGAGGCCCGAGAAGGATGTCAGGGGTTGGGTTCAGCTCTGCAACTTTCCACATTCTTCCCTTGAGATGATGTCTCTCACTGAGCTTGGAGCTGGGCTGGTAGCCAGAAAGCCCCGAGATCACCCTGTTTCCCACCTCCCTGCATTTGGAGACCAGGTATGCACACCCACACTCGGGTGTGTATGCGGGAGCTGGAGATCTGAACTCAGGTCGTCACGCTTGCACAGCAAGCATACTTATCCATCGAGCCATCTCGCTAGCCCCTACTTTCCTTTCATTTTAATTTTAAAACTTGGAGAAATAAACACTTTTTTTTTCTATTAAATACAACTTTACTTCAAGGTAGATATCCTTTCACTTGTGTGTCTAAATTAACAATGTTAAGCTTAGAAGGATTCTTCAGGATTACCCATTAGACAATCAATTCTCAACCTGTGGGTCACAACCCCCTGGGATCAGGTATCAGTTGTCCTGCCTATCAGATATTGACATAACGATTTATAACAGTGGCAAATTACAGTTGTGACAATAGCAACAGAAATGTTTTTATGGTTGGGGGTCATGACAACATGAGGAATTGTATTAAAGGGACGCAGCATCAGGAAGGTTGAGAACCGCCGCATTAGACCCTAAATACAGTCAGGTGTTTCCTTGTGAGTGAGAGACCGAAAGATCTGGACACACCCAGAAGAAAAGGGGGAGGATATGGCCCTGGAGGCAGAGACTGGAGCAGTACAACCATCAAGCAGAAACTGCCAGCTGCCACCAGAAGTTGGAAGAGGTGACACTGGATTCTGCCACAGAAACTTCAGAGAAAACATGAGCCTGCCAACCCTGAGTTCGTGCCCAATGGAACAGATTTCAAGCTCTGGCCTCCAGATCCCTTTGTGCTCAGAGAAAATAAATTGTTCTCTAAATTCACCAAGCTTGTAGTAATTTGGTACAGCTGCTCCTGGACGCTCACACCCTGACTGAAATGCTTCTTGGGTCATATCGAGTTAAATGCAATAGCATTTTAAAATTCATTTTATTTATGATATAAGGCATCTTCTTGAAGCTTGTCCTTTTCTTCTGTGACTCTCATCAAGTTCCTGTTGGATAGTGCTCTCCTGGACTGTGATTCTGTGAGACTCAGTAAATTGTTTCCTTGAACAGCCCAAAGAGAAGGTGGTTTCTGTCTGGGAAATCATGCCCCAAATCTTCTCTACTGCATGCTTATGATTTCATTGTTAATATTAAAGTGTATCTCCATTTGTTAAATAAAGATGTGGACAGCAGGTTCTCAAGCTAAACATCCCTGTTATGTTAGTTGCTTTTTTATTACTGTGACTAGACACCCAAGAGAAAAATCTTAGAAGGGAGATCTACTTTGGCTCATCATTTCATAGGGCTCAGTCTGTCATGGGGAAGAAGCCATGGCATGATAGAACAGTTCACATCATGGTGAACAGGAAATAGCAAGGACTAGAGGAAGATGCCAGGGCATGATATGCCTCTCCCAACAAGGAGACTTCTCCAGGGTGGAGATTAGTATTCACTGTCCCTTGACAGAACCTAGTATGACACAAGAGAAGGGTCGCTGTGCACACTTGGGATGGATTATCCTGATTAGATTAATTGAAGGGGGAAGACTCATCCCTGTGGGTGGTACCATTCCTTGACTGGGATCCATCACTGTATGAGTGAAGGAAGTTGAGCATCAATGAGTATTGATTGTTCTCTGTCTCCTGAACTGGGGGAGGGTGGAGGGGTTGGAGAATGTGAGGCCAGCTGCTTCAAGTTCTTGACATCTTAACTTCCTCACTATGGAGGACTGTACCCTTGAACTGTGAGCCAGAGTACTTTAGGTTCCTTTTCTCATGGTATTTTATCACAGCAACAAAAGGAGATTAAGACATCGAGTGACCTACTTCCCCCGACTTAGTTTCACTTCCAATCTTTTACTCCTTCATATTATAAATCCACCAAAAAATTAAGCCACCTGTTGGTCCAGTGACCTCATAACTTAATTGTCTCTGAAAACACCAGCACACACACACACACACACACACACACACACACACACACACACACACACAGTAGTCCTCACATGTCCCCAAAGGCCTTATTAATTTATTAATTTATACTTCTCTGCATATTCCACATGTAGCATCCTTTTTACTGGACAGACCCAGAAGAAAAAGGGGGAATAATATGGCCCTGGAGGCAGAGTCTGGAGCAGCCACCAAGCAGGAACTGTCAGCTGCCACCAAAAGTTGGAAGAGGCTAGAATGGATTCTGCCACAGAAACTTTTAAATTAAAAATATATTATTGGAGTTTGCACAGCACTTTCATCATCCAAGTGTTTATAAATATATGCTGATTTTTTCTCTCCCCTTTAAATATACCATGTAATACTGAGATGGGATCCAAGTGAGGTTTGGAGAGAGATAATTCATGGTGTATGATTCCATGTTCCCAGCCTTACCATTATGTAAAGCAGCCAACAGAATAACAGTAATTACGGTCAACACACTGTAATGAGTTCATTTGGTAAAAAGAATCTCCTGTTACTATATGAGCAGGATCCTTTAGAGGCCCTATGATACATGACTTCTGATTTCCTTGGTTTGTATGTTGTATGTTTGAGGTGGAGGAAACTCATTTCTCCTTGCATGAGTCAGTGAGGCCAGGATGCAAACATGAGCTATAAACCTTGCTGCCTGCTTCCTTTTAGGCTGAGGCATTTATGCTTTCTCATATGTTGTTTTGTGGGAGGAGTTGTTTGTGTGTGGGTTTTGTTTTGTTGTAGTAAACCCACATGCTCATGCCTATGTTTAAATGCTCTACCACTGAGGAGATACGTCACCAGATCCAATGCCTTTATGCTTCAGAACAAGAAAGAGAAAGGTGACACTATCCTGCTTCCTAAATAAACAGATGACTTATGCTAAATAATTCTACTTGGGACTAGAGAGAGGGTCCAGCAAGTAAAGGCACTTGCTACTCAACCTGATTACTGGAATTCAATCCCCAGTACTCACGGGCTGGAAGGAAAGAATCCATTCCACATATGCACCATGGCACATGCATACTCCCACACATTCACATACCAAGTTAGTAGCTATAGCTAACTGGAAAGCAATAATAATTCTACTTGCTGTTAGAAGGAATTACAGACCTTTCCCAAAGCACCATCTACTGGAGCTGAACTCACCCTCTGGCTGTGTCTCCTTCTGGATATATTTGAGTGATTTTACACACAGCATGCTGTCAGATCAGCACCGGCCTCATGACATATAATCACCTCCTCTTCCAGTCATCCTCTTTCTCGTCCCTCATGTCTAATATTGACTTTAATCTGCTCACTGAACCTATGTGGTGCCTCCTTTCCCATTCCGGAACTTCTCACCTAGTGGTCCCAATCCCCTTTCCAGCTTTAAACTACTTGATTGTGGTATGTGATTGACATTAAAGAGCTGTGCTTGTGTGACACATACAAATACATGAATCTGGCAACAAATGAACATCAGGAAACCATCACCACCATCAAGGTCATAGACACATCCTTGGACCTTTCTAAGCTTTTCCCACTTCATTACTACTTATGGATTTGGGGTAGTGAGAACAGTTACTGCAAATTGCACTCCACTAATACATTTTAAAGTCTATAATACAGTACTGTTAATGACAGACACTACCCTTTAGAGTAGAATTCCAGATCTGAATATTTGTTTATAGGAAAGAAAATATGGACCTCAAAGATATTCCTGTGTTCCTGTGTTTACTACAGGATCCCTCACAATATCTAAGATTTAGGGACAATATAAAGGTTCATTGACCAATAGATAAAGAAAATGGTTGCATATACATTGTAATGGAATATTGTTTAGCCTTTTAAAAAAATTCCTGCTATTTGCAAAATCATAGAAGAAACTTATGAGGGTGTACTAAGAAAATTAGAGCAGACCTGAAAAGACAAATAGCACAGAATCTCACTTATATGTGGGCACTAACATAACAAAACTCAAAGAAACAGGTTAAAAAGGAAGACACTTCATGGAGATAGGGGAAAGGAAAATTATGTCAAATGTTTGAGACCAGGGAGATGGCTTAGGCAAAAGCACTTGACACAAAGCTGATGAATTGAGTTCAGATTCTTAGGATCTGTGTAGAAATCTGGATGCAATAGTGCACATCTGAAATCCCAAGGTTCTTATGGCCAGATAGGAAGTGGAGATGAGGATCACATGTGCGGGGCCAGCTACCTGAAGTACACAGCAGAAATCACAAAAGAGACTCTGCCTCTAAACAGCACAGGAGGTAAGAACCAACTCCCTCAAGGTAGTCTCTGACCTCCATCTGCACACTGTGCATGGGCACCCCTGCAATCATATCCACTTCTCTCAGTCTCTGTGTGTGTCTGTCTCTGTCTCTCTGTATCTGTCTCTCCCTGTGCGTCTCTCTCTTCTCTCTGATACACACACACAAAAGTTACAAGCAGCCATTCAACTTGATATTAAGATGAGCTTTTTGCAAGCTATTCAGTCTTAATTATGGTTCTACATACATCCCTCAAACCCTAACCTAGTTTCCTCAATAGTGCCACACTAAAGACAACCCCTAATCATGTTCCTCCACTCAGAAGCTCTTTATTCCATTAGCAATGGTGCTCACCTACCTTAATTGGGCATTTTAAGCCCTCCACAATTTGACCTCACTCTACTCTTGAGAGTCTGACACATGCCATAATATGATAGACATTCCAACAAGCACAGTTCTGGTCCTTTTTCCAACCTCTTTCTGCTAATTCTTGTCTCAGTAAAGATGTTTATACAGTTCTTTATCTTTGTCATGTCCTTTCCCACCACTGCCACAGCCTTGGCAAAACATTTTACCTGCTCTTCATTGTCTAGGTTTCTCTGTTAGACTGACAAGAATCTCTTCTATCAAAAATAACCTCTCTTTCCCATGTGCTTCCTTAGCTTTTTAAGAAAGGAACCACATTCTGTCTCACTTTGAATTATGGGCCTTTCTCATTTCCCATTCAGACTTATGACATCATGCAAGCACAGACCATATCATAGTCACCCTTCCATTCACCATGGTACCTGGCATGTTGCAGGTAGATGTCAAACTAGGGCACAGAGGATAAGATGAAAGAAGGCCAAGATAAACTGAGATGATGGGTAAGAGCACCGCACATGGTCGCATTCAACAGACATGTTTTGGTGATAGATGTCAAAGGGATGAGTCTGAACAGTAAAAGGAGGTTTTCCTTGAGTCAGAGCCAGGTCAGAGCATTGGAGTTCACAGCAGAACTCTTAGGCAAAGCACTTGACCACATAGAATTCTTAAAGCTCGTTGGCTCCCGTCCTGCTGAGAAACCACAAGAGGGATTTGCTTTGAAAGGAGGTCTGCACACATGATTATTCCTCTCCTCAGAACCCCAGGGGTAGGATGCTGGTAATTACTTTTGGATCTCTTCAGTGTAATTACACAATAATCCACAGCCACCTATAAATACTGTGTCATTACATGGTATTGTCCTGGTAAACTCTACTGGGTTTCCTTGTTGGGTAATTATAGCTGTGCCACAGGGCAAAGATTAGCTGCTCTAAGAACTTCCAGCATTGCACTCATATCTCAGCAACTCGACACTTTCCATTTGTAGATACACAAACTGCAAAGAGGCAGCAGGTTGTAGAGTTTGGAGGGATGAAATAGTCTTTGATGCCTCAAAGGATTGGGGAGAGACTATCAGAATATTTAACCTTCATTTTCTCACAAATCAAGGAGGAAATACCTAGTGGAAGGACATGGCTCCCAGGCTCTCATGCTGGTTTATTTAAAGAGCCATTGAGAGCACCTACCAAATACACCAGAAGAATAGCTCATATGTATAAAAACAGGAAGTAAAAAACCAAGTCAGGGTTTGGCATGTGTGCTTTTTCCATTGTATCATACTGCCTTTGGAGAACATTTAGAAATGTCTTCTTGTCAAGCTTGGTGGTACAAGCCTGCAATTGCAACTACATGGAAATATGAGACAGGATGATTGCAAGATCACTCTAGACTGCAGAGGGAGTTTAAGGCCAGTCCGGGCAACTTAGTGAGACTATGTCTCAAAACAAAAAGTTATTTTCAAAAAGTGGAGGGAGTGCTAAGAGGTGGCTCTGTTGCTAAAGTACTTGCTCCACAATCATAGAGACCCAAGTTCTATTCCCAGCACCTACTGTAAAAATAAAAATCCTGGGAGGGTGACCATGCTGATTATCCCAAACCTGGGGAAGTGGAGACAGGCAGAATCCTGAGTCTCACTGGGCAACCAGACTAGAAAGAAAGGAAGAAAGAAAGAAAGAAAGGAAGGAAGGAAGGAAGGAAGGAAGGAAGGAAGGAAGAAAGAAAGAAAGAAAGAAAGAAAGAAAGAAAGAAAGAAAGAAAGAATGAAAGAAAGAAAGAAAGAGGTTGGCCTCTGGCTTCTACAATATGTGTGTACATATACACATACAAACATACATACACATGCCCACACATGTGTACCCGCACACACACGCACACAGTGGGCTAGGCCAGAGTCCAGCTTAGCAGTAAGTGCTTTCCTAACTTGTGTGAGACCCTAAGTTTAATCCTCAATATTAGAAAATAATTTTAGCCCCACATCTTCTTCTTCATACTTAATAAAAATTGGAAGTTTTGAATAAGATGCTCTATGACAATGTATAAAGCAACAAATGGAAGCCTGATGGTGGTAGCACACACCTTTTAATCTCAGCACTAAGGAAACTGAGGCAGGTAGATCTCTGAGTTCAAGGCCAGTCTGGTCTACAGAATGAGTTACAGGACATAGAGGAACTCTGTCTCAAAAAGAGAGAGAGAGAAAAAATAAAGAAAAAGGAAAAAGAAAGAAAAGAAACAAATGGACATAAAAGGGAAGGAAAGATAGAAATGAAGTAACCAGTAGGAAGAGGGAGAGAAGAGGGGAAGAAGGAAGGGAGGGAAAGAGGGAGGGAGGGAGGAGAGAAGGGAGAGAGGGAGGGATAAAAGAAGGAGGAACACTGACAGCAGGAAACAAACATCATAATCACATTTCTAATTGTTCTTGTGAACCATTTCTTTGTATAGCAAGAGTACTTACCGTGATATCAACCCTCTTAACAAACTTTTATATGCACAACAGTTAATGATCAACCCCTGCTGCATACAACACCTCTGGTCTTCGTTCATTAAATACTATAATTTGTATCTATCAAACAACTCACCACAGACCCCTTCCCCAGTCTCATGGACACTCATTCCATTTGCTGCTTCCATATATCTGATGAAACTACAGCTATCGCACATTCTGACTTCAAAATGTATTATAAAATGTATGCCACTTTAGTATATTATTAATCATAACAGGAAGCAATAGAGAGCCTAGAAATATGTCATGCACACATGTCCAACTAATCTTTGACAAAAAAAATGCCCATAATATATTATTGAAAAGGGACATTCTCTCCACCAGTTCGTTTTAAAGGTTGTCTGGAGAAATGTGCTGGACAAGACTATATAAAAATCATCCTTACAAGAGGGTAGCATTGTTTGGACTGCAAAGAATATATAACGAAAAGCATATGTGGGCTTTCTGTTCCCCGAATGTCCATTAATCAATTTCCTCAACTGAATAAACTGTGAACCACATACGATCACTGAGCCTTGGGGTAGCCATTGAACATCCAGGTCCATCTGCCCTTTCCCAAGGATAACTATGGCAGAGACATAGGCAGGTTCTGTAGCTAAACTGTTTGGCCAGCTACATAGTAGTGAGCCAATTAGATACCCAATGTATGCATCCACAGATGGTCAAGGAAATGATAAGGAATTAAAAGCTACACAGTTAGGTTTTTATATAAAGTATTTATATAAAGTATAAAGAATGACTTTATCCCCGTATCTCGTTGCTTTTATTTTTAATTCCTAGACTATGGTTGTTTTCAATCTAACTTCCTATGACTTCTGAGACCATTTTTTCAAGTGTGCCAGTAGATCACAATCACTCACACACTCAAGAGGTGAAGCGGCAGGTGTCTGGTGGCTGACTGTACGTTTAGAACTCTTGAGTTCTGTGCCATCAATTTTTTCTATGTTTTAACTGAAAGTTATTAGCAACTATAAATTAATCTTCCTCTTTCAAAACTACTGCAACCTTGTCAAAGACTAAATCTATCTTTAAGGAGATATTATCATTGTCTTTGTAAGGAAGAAGAATTTAGGAGAATCTCATTTTGCTTCTTTTATGCACTGCCTGGCCAACCAGTTGGCATTGGGACATGATGTTGTCATCTACAAAGCTCGTGCTCAAGGAGTGCACAACTGAATTAGAAAGAAAGGAAGAAAGAAAGAAAGAAAGAAAGAAAGAAAGAAAGAAAGAAAGAAAGAAAAAGGAAGGAAGGAAGGAAGAAAGAAAGAAAAAGGAAGGAAGGAAGGAAGGAAGGAAGGAAGGAAGAAAAGGAAAAATTCTTAATATTTTGAGGAAGTTTACCATTTTGTGTTGGGTTGCCATCATGGCTATTCTAGGATTCCTGTGACCCACAGGCAAAAGGTTGGACATGCCTACTTCACAGTGAGTATATATATATAATATTATATATAATATTTTATATTCATATGACTTTTCCTTTTACAGCTAACTATTGTGGACTGTTAAGTGGTAAGTTGTATGATGAGTACATGGGTGGGGCGAGGGGGCAGCTATTATGCTATTCTCTATATTTGATACAATTATCATCACTGAACATCTTCAGGGCTTTTAATAATTCTAGACTAGAATAATGTTAGAATTGAGATGGATTTTGAAATTTCCATAAGTATTTAATTTTATGGGTAATATAATTAAGGTCCAGACAGACCAAGTTATTCCCCTCATTAAAATCAATAAATAACATGGAATAGAAAAACATGCATTCTGTAATCTGAAAGAGGGTTTTCTGTGTGACTCCAACTACATGGCATTCTGAGAAGGACCAGGGTCTGTGGAAAGCAGGTAAAATGTGGTTGAGACACCAAGAATGATTCAGCAATGACTATCTGCATGATGGCATGAAGGTAAACCCATGTCAGACATTTACACAAACACTCACGTGCCACAGCGCCAAGAGTAAAACTGAATAGTAACTGGTTTTGAGTTAGTGAAGGATGAAGCTCTTGAGGAAAGCTATGAATATGCGCATGCACGCGCACACACACACACACACATTCTTAATCTCATTACTTTATAATAATTGTATGCATATGGATTTTTGCTGCTCACAGTTTAAGTAATAAGTGCACAAACTATTGCAAGTTAAAGTAATCAGAATATAAACCAGTGTGTTCTTTCTTGTGTATGTGTGTATGTGAAAGTGGGTGCATGTGTGTGTAGGTACCAGCAGAAGCCAGAGGACAATGTCAGATCCCCTGGAGCTGGCACGACAGACAGTTGTAAACTGCCTGAGATATGTTCTAGAAACTGAACTCAAATCCTCTGGAAAAACAGGAAGTGCTCTTAACCATGAAACCATCTCTCCAGCCCCAGTGTCCTTGAATTCTGCTTTGGTGGGTATTTTCTTTTTGGATCACATTTCTTTTAAATGGAGTTGGTGTTTGCAGCCCCAACACCACAGACTAGGAAAGGTGACAGGTCCTTGTCACTGTACCTTTCTTATACCTGATTCTGTTAGACCGAAATTATGCATTTCTCATGAGAAGAAAATCTCTTTCTGAAAGGTAGATTCTCCCTTATTTCTGATTTCATGATCTACAAAGAGCATCTTGATAGTGTGATAAAAGTTATCCTTCTTTACCTTTCTAACCGAGTTTACATTCTTCAGTGTCTTCTTTCTGTTAGATTCACAATCAGTGCTGTTACCAGTCATGTTGATTTTCCAGGATAGAGGGATTCTCCAAGACTCTACTTACAGCAATAATCCAGAAAGGTGTTGAGCCAACCGGGATAGGTTGTCTTGCCTGAAGACAGCTGTACAGGAATGTCAAATGCATCAGTCAAGGTCATACAGAAAATCCACAACAGGACTGTGTTAGGGTCCTGAGATTCATGTAACCTGTAACTAAACTGGCAAATTCTGTGACCCCGGTTTGGTCCCGCCATACCCTCTCCTGCTGAAAGCAAGTGGACAGAGGATCATCTATTTTGATTTTTTTTTAAGGTAGCATGCAAATCTGTTTGATTCCACAGTCCACATCCAGACTTTCTCATCTTAATGAAGGTGCTCTAGTCCAAACCTGGACCTATGACAGGTGGCCACGTTGTACACAGCAGAGATTCACTGCTCCTTCTTCATCTTCCACTTTCTAGTCATGGCACAGGTAAACAACCCAGGCCCACGCAAGTTCACACACAAAGGACTGTGCGGTAGTAACATTTATCTTGTACATGTCCCATTTATCTTTGGCAAAAAGCTTCAGCCCCAAACTATCTTAAGTGATCTCAAAAAGACAGTGATAAGTACCTTCCCCCGTCATTATTGCTCCATTTTATCACAGTGGTGATAGCAATAATGGTGGTTGTAACCCCCATCAAGTCCATTTAACATGGCTCATTTTCAAAAGCCACTCAATGTCTTGTGACAGTCTGGCCAGGCAGTATGAAAAGATCACTTAACCCCCATGATCTGAGGAAGACTTGGAGTAGGGAACGAAGAGCCTACAGTCAGAGCCGAGGCAGCGAAAGAAGAGAAGGATGAAAAAGACCATTGATTTTATGACAAGGGGCAGAGCCACTGTCAAAACTGAGCAGCGCAAATTGAAGGAATGTTTCAATTAGCTGTTTGCAAGAGAAATTCCTCACAAGTTCCCATTTGCCGGCCTCTGTTTATTGTTGCTTCGGTGTACGGTGTGGCTTTTCCACGTCGGCATACCTGTGTGTTCTTCATAGTGAGGAGGCGCTCTAGTATTAGAGCCCCTGTTAGCAATCCCAAGTGTTAAAGCAGGAACATCACGGATTCAGTAAGATGTTATATGGTGGCGCAGTGAACTCAGCAGTGACGGTCAGGGTGGAAAAGGGAGGTGGAGACAGTGGGCCTGCCTGCCACTCACACACCCTGACAGGAAACTGCTAACGCTGCTGCCTTTTCTGCAATCTCTGTGTCACTCGAGTTCATCCGTAACCTTCCTGGCATTTACTTAGCAAGGGTTGAAATTGCTAGCAAAGCGCCCTGGTTTCTGGAGGCCACGGACATGGAAGAGCATGAGGGATGGACAGACAGTGACCATGCTGGATAAATCAACTCTTCTTGCTATCTTACACAGGCTGCATTCTGAAAGCATGCTTAGCAGCTGCTGTGGCCCAAACACTGTCAGACTAGAAACTTCGATAATGCAGCTAGTACGACAGTTGACCACGGAGTCAGGGTACCTGGTTCAAAACCTACTTCTGTCCCTCACTGATCATATGACCTTCAATTTTTTTGTCAGTGAAAAGGGAATAATAAGGACTACTGCACAATGCACTTGTAAAACTATGGCAAGATAATTCACCTAGTTACCCCTGTAGGCAGGTGATGCTGATTCTCATGAATCCCTATAATATACATAATTTTAGCTCAATTTTCTGAACACAGTTCTCAGTAAATTAATTCCTTCTAACATATCTCAAAGTATAACCGTTTCTATAAAACAGACTAAAAAGGTCATGTAGGCTTAAATTTTTTAAAAAAATTAAAAGCCCTTGATCTCATTTTTTTAAAGTTCAGGCTCCATTACACAGGACGCCTGTGATCTTGCTAAGCCATAATCACTATATTTAACATCAAGGATAATATTACATGATAGTTAGAAGTTCAAAGTTTAGAGGCATGATCGCCTGGTTTTGAATAGTCATTCTGTCGCTTTCTAAGGGTATTCATGGTATTCTACATACCTGCAGCACCAGTACCCTGGTTCCCATTCTTCAGATTTCAACTTAAATGGCTTTTCCTTCAGAAGTCTTCTTTGATCTTTTCTTCTACATTCTTATTCTTCCCTGTGATATGTCCTAGAATGATTATGACATGATCATGTAATTCTTGTCCTCATTTTTCAATGAGCTACAAGCTCCAAGAAGGCAAGAAACTTAATATCTTTTTCTCACACAGTCTGGTACCCAGGAGTTGATGATTCTCAAATAAATAAAGGTGTTAAGGCAGGAAAGTAAAGGCATCCAAACTTCCTCTCAAGGAGTTGCTGTTTTAGAAGACACTGTGAGAGGAAACAGGCAGAAATCAGAAATCGAACTGGACATGAACACAGTGATTTAGGTGAGATGCTGGTGGCTTAGATGAGTTGAGACAGATAGAGGTTGTGATAAGGAAGGTCACTCTACATCCATTTCACAGTCTGACTTAAAGGGTTTGTAATGAAGCTGATGTAATATACTAAAAAAAAAAAAATCAAGATTGATTTTAAGGTGTTGGCCTGGCAAATGGAATAGATGGATAGCCATAGCTTTACATAGGGAAAGTCACAGAGTCAGATATAATTCAGAAGCTCAAGAGTCCATCTTAGGAACATCTTTAATTATCATGCCTACAAGATATCCAAGTGTACTTGTGAGGCAAACCCACTGTTTGCTCACTTGTGGTTTAAACAGGGAGGTACGAGCTGGAGACAATTAATTCATAGTAAAAGTTGTGAGACACAGTGACACCACCCAACAGGAGTGGGCCAGGTATGACTTGCTAGAGAAATCTCATTCAGGAAGTCAAGAGGTGATATCAAGTCAATGCAGAGCCATGAGAAAGGGCAGTCATGGAAGAAAGATGAGTAGTCCCTTCAATCGGAAGTGAGTTATAAGCCATATGAAGTAACGAGGAAGCTTAGAATTTCCCAGTTGGTTTTCCAACATGATGAACATTGCAAATCCTGACAAGAACTATTTTAGCATGTACTGGGAACAAAAAAAAGGAATATGATTTAAAAGTTCATTTAAAAGAGAATGAGAAATCATTGGGGAAGATTTGATGAGATACCAAAATGAGATTGCTTTCATACTCAGTGGAATAGCTAAAATCAACGAAACGGCCTGCATTCTGTGATGGTGAAAATGTGGAGGCCATGGAAGACTCTCACAGTCCCAGTTGGAATGTGATGGGTTCCACACAGCCACATTAAAGAATCATTTGGCAGTTTCCTTGAAATGAAATATTTACGTCCTAAAATATTCAACACACCCACTGTGAGAGAAACTGTAGCATCTATGCATTCAAAGACTTGTGTGTAAATCTTCAGGAATGCCTCTTCATGGTATCAGAAACAATGGACAATGAAAACAGCCATCGTCAGAATGTTTCTTTCAATCACACTACATTTATATAACTGAATGCTTCTCTTCTATGGACTAGAATTTTATACCTACAATAATGTTCTGTTGATGGATAAATTTAAAAACCCTATAATATTCAAGAATATAAGTGTACCCAAAATGGTGTGATTCCATTCATATATGAATTCTCCAAACACACTGTACTGTGTTAAATATAATTCTTAGGGGTAGAGGGACATTAGCTGTTGAGGAAAGGGATGTAAGAAAATTTTCTGGGGTGTTAAAATGATTCTAGATCTTTTTAAAAGATGCTTCTTATTTGAGTGTAAATATGCTTAAAATCACTAGCCTGGAAATCTTGGACATGTATATTATATTAAAGATAATCACCTTAGTTTATAATTTAAAAAGTCAAAAGAGAGGGCTGGGAAAAACAATTTTTGCCCAACTCTGCATGGGAAGAAATCTACAATGGAGGTCAAAGGAATCAGGATAATTGGAGAGGTGAGGTGAGTTAGGGAAGATTCACTTTGTAAGAGAAAATTTCATATTTTCATCCTGGTATAAATTATTCAGTGGAGATATAAGCAAATGGTGATACATTGCCTTGTGATACCTAAGTTTCAAGGTTGTTACTAGAATGAATTAGCTGTGAAACACCCAAAATAGCACCTAACATGTAGTTGGTGAGCCCCACATTATAGCTCATACTGTTATTCTTATTCCACAGCGATGCTGTAAAACATGAAAAAAAAAAAAGGATTCTCTGCTTCCATTCCTATCAAAGTGCACAGAAGATCTGTTGCTCTTTGTGGCTTTTGCTTTGTCCTTTCTCTGATGGCTCCTCCCTATGAGCTTGTCAGCCTGGGTGCTTCACTGACACTGTTTACGACAAGGTCATCTGCCAATCTGTCACTAAGTCTGAAATTTGCAATGCCATCTTAATCTTCTAATTCATAATCTGCATCAATCTGAGGAATTAAGATACAGAATTACTAAAGTCTTAGAATTGAATCTCTCATGGGGTTAATAAGCCCAGACAGTTATTACTGTGGGCATATTAACTTATCTTTCCTCCCAATGGAGTTGGCCTGCTTGACCTTCAAATGTCCACTTAGATTGCTTTGCCATGGAGAAGTCCTCTCTACTCCTAACCACTAGATTGCCAGTCTCTACAGCAAGGAAAATTTTTTCAGGTACTAGGGATGGATCCAAAACCAAATTGAGCTATTCCAAGTGTAGGAGAGTGGGGACTGATTCGTACAATTTTAATGTTATGAAGGAGAATGTGGAAAGATAGTACATATTCACATGCTAAAGAATCTGTGTCTCTTAGCCTCATTTTCTCCACTTAGTCCTCATGTTCTCCTGTCCTTCCAAGGCCTTATTCCAGGTTTTCCAAAGTATTGATGAAGATAAGAATGTTTTGATAAAACTTGGCAAGTCTAATGAAAGAAATACTTTCCTCAACACATTTGTTCTAACATAGGTTGCAAGCATTTGTTTAGCATAGATCCCAAGTGACCTTCAACAAAATCTGGGCCATAATGACCCTCTAGTCATACCATTATAGCAGTATGTCTAAGCCTTCTATCCCAAGGATCTCATGCCCTCAGAATAGCCCTTCTATCGGAGAAACAAATCATTCAAACCAATGAGCGTCTTGGAAACACTTCATACCCAAGCCACAACAAGATTAAGACCAAACTCTCATTATGGCACAATTTCTCTTAGACACCATGTGGTCACTCAGGAACAGGTAGAATACTAATATTTCTAAAGGATTAGCAGTCCATTCTCTCAGGGACTCTAATTTCCCATGTAGATTCCTCTTTCTGTTTACAGAGCCTCAGCCAGTATCCATCTGGGGCTCACCACACATAGGACCTATTTCACAATATCCTCGGTATACAAGTAATCACAGGAATATAAGAGGTGGCCATATCACATATCACAGTGTCTAGAAGCAGCTGGCTTTGCAGATACTAGAATGTCTACTAAAACACAGCTGCTTTTCAGCTCAGAGGGTGTGCTCCTGAGCAGGGGTTGGCAAACCATCCTGACACCTGTTTATATAAATAAAAGATTTACTGGAACATTGTGCCTTTACTCTTCGTGCGGTGTCTGTAGCTGATTTGGCATTACAATGTCAGCGCTGCATTACTGCCACAGCACACACATGGCCCGCAAATTCCAAAATAAGATGCATGGTGTAATGTGCACCAATAAGAATAAGATACAGTTCCAGGAAACAGAGCAAGTCTTGCCTTCACAACCAGTAACACACCTGACTTCATGTTTTGTAGCCTAACAGTTCTGAGCTGTGGGGGTGCATCTTGCAGGTCTGGATCCTCAAAAGCAGTGTACCTTTTTAGAAGACACCGAAAGGGCCCTACTGAATTACAAAGAACTCTGTGGTCATCGGCAAAATGTGTTTTAGTGGCACAGGGACAGGGATGCAGTCTCGAGAGAAACATATATTCCTGGGTGTCCCAGTGAGGAGCAAGCAGCTGCCTCACACTGAAAGATAGGAGGCCAAAAGCTTCCCCAGGTTCTGCCTCAATTGCAGAGGGTGATGCTCCTCAAGGCTTGCATCTTGGTTATTTTGAGTGTTGTAGTGATAAAACAAAACAAAACAAAACAAAAAACCTACCCTGACGGAAGCAATCTACGGACATCTCTTATTTTTCTCATGGTTCTGTGGTGCAGTTTTTCATGGTTTGGAGGCATGGTGAGGCATGGTACCAAAGCCTTAAGCTGCTGGTCACATTGTGCCCGCAGTGGGAAAAAGTGATGAATTTCACCATTCAGCTAGCTTCCTACTGTTTATTCAGTACAGGGCTCCAGCCTAGGGAGTGGTGTCGCCTTCCTGTAGTCTGGGTCTTCCCACCTCCACCAACCTAACAAAGATAGTCCCTCACAGGCATTCCCAGCACCTAGCCTAATTTATGTAGTTCCACACAGGTATGCCTGAAGGCTTGTCCCTTAAATGATTCCAGACCCTATCAAGTTGCTAACCAGTACTAACCACCACAGTGTGTCTCACAGAGCAACCCATATCTCATGTGTGTGCAAAGAAAGGGCATGAAGTTTGACCAAGTTGATGTGATGTGGCTTGTGGTATGTTCCAGTCAGTTACTATAATCCTGCATATGACGATTGTATTCATGTAATTCTGATTGCCTGTCTACAGATACCAACTCAGGAGCTTGAACTCAGCCATGATAGGAATATGTTCATCATGGAATACAATGTTTGGTTAAAAATTTTCAGAATAGCACTGAGGTACCATGTTAAGCTATAGTCACTCCATGGCTCACTGCCATGTTGGCAGAGACTACATAGCGGATGTTGAAGGCTTTTTTCCCTGTTTTTAGATTTGCTCCTCTCTCTCTCCTTTCACAGATGTCAATCCTTATTAAATGTATCTGCTTCCAGATAGTCCAGGCTGCAACATGAAATGCCTAATACAAATGTTATCAGTAGTACCTCCACATACAGGGAAAAATATTCTAATGTTGTATTCCTTTGAACTGGCACTATAGAATTGTGGTCAGCAGCAGGTAACAAAACTAATGATAGGAAATTCGGAGTTCTTTCTGATAGGCACACCCAATGGAATATACACTAGAACAAAATATCTGAGAGAAGACTGCTACAGCGCCCTTAAAGATCCAAGGTGAAGACTTAAAATGGTGATCACTCAACTACCTCAACACATGAAAAAAGGCTGCAGTGTGTGTGTGAGGCCATCTCGACAACAACTTAGATATTAAAATATATGTTCACTTATTTTACACACAAACTAGTCAGTAAAGATGGATTAAAATTCTCAAATGCCCTTAAGCTTTTAAAATAAAAGTATCTTTTGTCATGAATATAATCACTAATTTTTGGTGACTTTACAGAAATGAGAAACTAGATCTTTCAATGTGAGGAAGAGACAGCTCTGACCCAGAATTCAAAAAAAGAAGCAAACCAAGAAATTGGTCTAAAACTTGGGAGTATCTTCTAGATGCCTGATCGTCACATACACTTACATACACATACATACATAGACACACATTAACCACTGATTCCAGGAACCTTTCTAGATAGTTCTTTCTGAGCATGTCTTCATATCCTATATGTTTCATTTGTTTTCCTTATTTTGAGCAGTTTTTAGGACAACTCCATATCCATCCTTTTGAACATAATCATGACTTGCCTTTGTCTTCCAGACTACCCTGTCCTGGGAAGTGAGCCTGACTCTCTGAAATCCCTTCCAGGTCTGCCCTAACCTTGCACAGGACTTAAACTCCAGCTTTGAACTGGGATATGCCTGCCTCACCCACGTTTGTACTTGACTCCTGAGAACTCAACCTGGGAAGAGGCTGGAGCCCCCTCACATTCCATTCCTCCATCCTTGTTTTCCACAAGAGGAGACCAGGGAGCCAGTGGTTCCTGATGGTTTGGGGAACAGGGCGAAGGGCACCATTCCTGGAACAAGAGAGAAAGATATTTTTGCCACAAGTTGAATTTTACTTGTCTTAATCTCAGTAAGACTGATTCTTGTGATAACAGCTGTCGTCGTAGAGATCAGACCACAGTTTCCAAAGGGCTTTCCCAGCAGGGAGAGGCCATGTGTCAGAGCAGAGTGTTTGAAAGTGAAGCTTAGATATGGAAAAAGTGGACAGGGAAGTGCAGGTTTGGTGACAGTGGACATTTGAGTGAGTAATAAGGCAGGCAGACAGTGAGGGAGACAAAACTTTTATAGTGAAAAGATATAACTAAAGAAGAATATGAAAGATATTTTATCATCTGTGGAATACCCTGTTCCACACTTTCCTGTGCAGGGAGCAAAGATTTCTACAGTCTTCAAGGTCTCTGACTGCAATTTGTGATTTCCATAATGTGACACTGCTACAAAGCTGGACTACGAGGCAGCTTTGTATATGTTAGATGCCGCACCCAAACACAGAATTCTTTCTCTTTGGTAGCAACACACATAGGAACTAAATCATCTAGGAATGAAAGGAAGTAAGTGCGAATTGGAGGACTTTGTGAGGTCAAAACACTCACCATGTAATGTGATGGCATATCATGTATACAATTCCAGTAAACATCTCCCTTTCTGGTTGTCTTAATTCAGGCTTCTATTGTTGTGATAAAACACTATGAGCAAAAGCTACCTGGAGAGGACTTATTTTGTCTTACACTTCCACATCACAGCCCATTATTGAAGGAAGTCAGGGCAGGAATTCAAAGCAGGCACTGAAGCAGAAGCCATGAAGGAGTTCTACTTACTGGATTGCCCCTCATTGCTCAGCCTCCTTTCTTATATCTTCCAGAACCATGGACCAGCTCCTACTATATCAATCACTGATCAAGAAAATGCCCTACAGACTTGATGACAGGTAATCTCAACTGAGGTTCCTCTTCACAGAAGACAATTGTGTCAAGTTGGCAAAAATCTAACTAAGATACCTGTCTCCTCTTCAGACATTAGAGACTAGAATTTCATGTTTTTAATGAACAAATCATGAAAATACTTTAATTGGAGAAACAATCTCTTACAGAAAATGAGAATGTTAATGCTGAGGTATTAGTTATTCACCAACCTTCACTCTGTCCCCAGGCCTGAAACACTTCTGATCCTGCCAGGATCCCAAGGCATTTGAAGGAAGATCCACTCCTCTTTCTCTAGTTTTCTCAGTCTTTTCTATATTTCTTACATTTATTCATGGTACCATTCACCCTCCATCATTTAATCACAGACTATTTCATTTATGTATCTCTAAAAAAAAAATCCAAGAACATTTTAACACTTGTGCTGTTCATTTCCTCCCAATAAAGGAAGAAAATATCTTCCCATGGAAGATTTTAAATATTTCATTTGTATTATTTTTTATTTATGTGTACAGGTGGAGGTGCATATGTGTGTAGATGACTATGGAGGATGGAATATAGTGTTAGCTTCTCAGGAGCTGGAGTTGCACATGGTTATGAGCCATCTGACATGGGTGCTGGGAATCAAACTTAGATCTTCTGGAAGAACAACAAATGCTCTTAACAATCAACCCATCTCTCCAGGCCCTCCACCCACAGCAGAAGCAGGTATATGTCCTCCTCTAGATTGACAAACTCATATAACCCAGCCTTTAACTGCCAATTTCAAGATTAGTCACTTGGAAATTTCAGATGACAGTGTTCAAATGGAGAGGAGTTTCTACCTGGCTTTTCTGAATGGGCAGAACGCATCAGCACAAACAATGGCCAAGTACAGCAAAGTGAGTAGAGCAGTGGGCAATGGGACATAATGTGAGTCCAGCTTTTCCAGGCACAGCTACAAAAAGCAACCAGCAGTAGGACTCCAATTTCATTAAGATAAGAACCAAACTGGCCATTGGCCAACCAAGATGAAGACACTTAAGAAGGGTGTATTGTTTGACAAAAAAGTGGCTCAATATTAGATAAAATGTTCAGTTGGGAAGCATCTTGGGATTCCAGCTCCTAACTCCACAAAGTAGCAGTGAAGGTGGGGAGGGGACAGGAAAGCTGGACCCAAACCTCATTTGCTAACAGCAGCTTAATTCAAAGGATGGATTGTAATCACAGACACAGGAACCAGGCTTACTTGTAACTCACTTGTCTGCACAGTCTTATGAATTCGTGATAAACAATGGCCCAGGAAGTCTCCATGATCTGAAAGGCCCTTTAAAGCAACCAAATGTTTCTTTCAATGCACTAAATTTGCTTCTTTTGTTTATTCCTTCTTGTAATAACGGTCTGTGGCTGTTCTCTGTATCCCGTCTTTATTTCTACACTAATACAAGCATCAAAACCACACGAGCCAGTTTGCTGTTCACCTTTGCCCACTGGGGACTCCACTGCACCATCCAGGGCCAGTGTGTTGCACTGTAGTCAAGCTGTTCCTCTGAGTTGTTTTATTCCTTCTCTGTCAGATGTATGCCCACCCGTGAAATGTCCGTGTTAATAGCCCAGCTTCACAAAGCACAGTAAATAAGCCCCTGCCTGGATTTGCATCATTTATTCCTCCCTTTCTTAGAAAGTTGATTATCCAAAGCAATCTACCTGACTATTAGCAAATGTATAGGAAACACCAAAACACCGCTCCTGCTGTTGAGTACCAGCCCCTCCATGTAACATAGACCGGAGGTGCTTTTCCTTTATAAAGCAATCTATTAGCTTTATAATTCCTCTTTCATGTACATTTTGTACCACATGCTTTGTGTTTACTGCATACAGCTCTCTAAAATGTGTGGAAAGGCACAACAAAAAGCTTAAATTCTTACCATTGCCTCCAATGTAGCTTTGTTGCAATCTACTTTACTGGAACAACCATAAAATTATATATTTTCCCAAACACCAGGTAAAATACAAGATATTCTTTTCTGCACATGAGATAAACATATATCAGATTTTACAAGTAAAATGAACATTATCTTTGTTGTTATTTTATATTGTGCTTCTGTATTTGGTCATGTGTATAATGCAAATAATAGTTCCACTGTGATTGTTTGGGGGTCTGACTAGTGTAAATAAAAGAAAAACTCCTTCAGTCCTCTTTCCTCTCTTGTAAAAGAAGCAGTCAACTGAGAGAACTCAGAGACAGCGTGTAAGTCTATCATCTTTATGAAAACAGCATAAAACATAGTTATGAAACACACTAAGAAGAAGATGAAAGAGAGGGTTTCTTCAGCCACAGCTGTCATGTGGCACCAGGGAGCTTTATATGCAGAAACTGAGACACCCATAGAAAAACTTGAATCCAGCTACAGGAGCAGTTTGTCAAGATAAATAACTGCTTAAATTAATTATGTACTTGAATTTTAAAATTTCATAGAAAAAAACCCATGTTGATCAATCAATATGATTGATTGACAGAACAGAAGAATTAACCTCTGGAGCTACCTTGAAATATGTTTGGGAAAGGCTTACAAACTGAAGAAGTCTTTAGCACTGGA
Source organism: Peromyscus leucopus (assembly GCF_004664715.2). NCBI lineage: Eukaryota > Metazoa > Chordata > Mammalia > Rodentia > Cricetidae > Peromyscus > Peromyscus leucopus. The sequence continues at coordinate 30,337,214 of NC_051076.1, forward strand.
CATATGTAATTAAAACTAGACAACTGTTCATCAGGGACACTAAAGCAAATGTTCTTTCTTGGAGTGGAAAATGTCTCGGATATATTCTTGATTGCTCTTCCCCTAATGATACTCCAACTCTTATTCTATAAACTTTTTGGTTTACCGCAAATATATGCCACTTCCTTCCAACTATCCCATCTTTGACAAATCAGTTAGGTCTTGTCTATGCAATAGTGATTTTTCTTCTCTCTGCTGTAATCTCTGTATCTAAATTCAATTCTCACCCAAAATACAATGGGTAAAATTCTGTTCCTCTCCTGCTTAAACCCTCCCCCATCTACACATATTTTGAAAGATTTGTCTCCTCTCTGTCTTTGCAGACTCATTGTTTTCTCCCAAACTCCCTCACCAGAGTCTCTTACTAGAATTCCACCACCTAACATGACCTGCTTCCTATTTCACAAAGCAGGCCAAGTTCATTTCATCCCAAGGCTTTTTGTTCTTGTTCTTTCTTCATACTCCATCTCTCATCTGATTCTCCCTGTGGTCAACCTCTTTTTGTCTCCAGGGTCACATCTGGAGGCCACCAACTTAAAGACTACTCTTGTAAACATGCCTTCTCTTATAAAGGCTTCTTTTATTGTTGTATTAATAAATAAAGTTTGGGAGTCAAATATTAGGGTTTAAACGTGATATATCCACACAATGACAAAAAAAATGATCAGCTGACCCTCCTTTCCACCTTCCAAAATCAAAAAAAGCCCACAAATCTTTCCAAGCCCCTCCTCATTCCTCCTTCTATCTCTCTATCTTTATCTGGGTTGGTCAGAAAATGATGGTTTATTCAAGCCAGTTGAATAAGGACTCTGCCATCTGAATCAAGGTTTAACTTCATTGGTGGTCTTGGAGTGACAATACAAAAAAAATCTCCCACAACATTTTCCCCTTTTTGTCTAAATAAAAAGGATATGTTTTAACTCTAATGTAGTAAAACTATATGCAGTAAGAACAATTCTAAAGTAAGAATTACATTCACAATATGCACTTCATTTGTATTTGGCAATTTCACAGAAAATACTCCATTATCTATCCTCTCTTGGCAAGTCCAAAGTCTTGTACATAATTTACTTTCTATCATTACTAAAGAAAATTGTAACTATAACTATCTGGTTGTCAACCCCATTAGAGACTCAAGAAGGATATAATATTACCTGAGTAAACAAGTAGTGCAGAGCAAACAACTTTCAGAACTATAGAAACTACAGACACATCTGGTTGTCCGGACAGTCACCCCAAGGTTACTCTGCAATGTTGGGGCATCCTTCTTCAGCCCACAGGCCTAGACCATCTGACAGACATTTTTATGAAGCATGAAATTTTGAAGGACTGTCCTACCTTGTCTCAGTAAAGTTCAGCAGTTGCCTTCTCTTGTGTCCTGCTCATCCAATTTGGACAGCATGCTGCCAGCAGTTAAGGCAAGGGCAGTTTTTTGCCCAGTAGCTGACTTTGCCACAATGAAAGCAAACTCCATACGGAGGTTCTTCAGTGCCCATCATCCTTTTCTGAAATAAGTTGGTGCTGCCAGGAGAAGATGTTTCTCACTGTCATAAAAGCCTTATGTTATTAAAACATTTTAAATGCCATATTCTGTAGGTCTCTGAAGTGTTTGAAGACCATTTACCTATTTAAACTAAATCTCTGTTTGACCTTGAAAACATACCTAGCATAACTATAAGTTTGATTGTTATAGATGACTAACTACTAACCTGTCTTTCTTTATTATCCTAAATAACTTTCAAGGACTAGATATTTACATTACATTTTTAAATGAATTGCATAGGTAAAATACTTTAAACAAAAATAAAAGCATATATACAGTATAACAAAAATAACATTAAATTTGTATCAATATACAAAAGTCCAGACCAATGTAAATTATTTGAGACTAGCAGTTGCTTTTTAGTTTAAAAGTAGATTCAATGATCTGCCCTTTTATTCTATTATGACTATATCCCCCCTTTCTGTTTGCAGAATGAGATCCCTGAATCTAATTTCCTTTGCTCAGTTTCCTCCCTGATCATGACCAAAAACAACTTGCAACCAGCCTCCCAAATGATGACAAACATCTACCAAAGGACCAAAAACCACCCACTCTAGCTCTTGGGAATGTGGGTGTCGTGTTCTTAAAATTACTTTCTATTGTTTGGGGTGATGTCATCATGAAACAACCATGAAAAAATTGAGATAAAGATCACATCCTGGGAGAGCTAGCTGTTGTCAAGTCTTGGTATTATAGAAAAGTAGAAGGCTGATCTGAAATCATGGCTGGTTTAGTCTATGATGCTGGACCATCTTAGCTAACTGCCTTGAAATTGTTCTGAGCATTTTGTAGCCCAAAACTGATCTTTGAGTGGTGTTTGTCAGCTTAGTGGCATTACCATAATCCAGACTGAATTTTTGTTGTAGGGCCCCATCATCCTTTTGGAGACTTCAAAGGACTCTGGTAGGAATGGTGATTGTTCACTGCAGAAACTTAAACATTTTAAATGTCATATGCAGCAAATCTCAGAGAGGTTAAAGACTATGATCTATTAAATACACCTGGTGTACACAAGTTTAATTCCTAATTACCTGCTTCAGACTCACGCCAAAAGTCACGTATAGAAAGGTAGATGAAACCTGTTTCTAGAAGTAGTCAGTATTCTATATGACCATTAATATCACAACAAAAAATTTAAGTATGTATATACTTATATATATAAGATATATATATATATATATTATAAATTTTGAGATAATATTTATACCTTTAAGAAAAGTTTAAAGTGTCAAAATACAACCAAAAGATTATGAGATTAGTTACAATAGAATATTTTGGTTTTCTTTTGTCCTATTCCAGGTGACTCTTTTGACATGTGGCAGAGATTTCAATTTTTCCTTTAACACACGTGTTTGGGTTTAGAGAAGGAGAAACTCATGATCAAACTCCAAAGCCAGCTCTAATTTTTAATTGATTTTTGGACTACAAAAAAAACCATTTGCCTTTTATGTCTGTAGATAGCAACAGAAACATACATTTGGGATGATTTATGAAATTTTATCCAGTTGGAAATGTGCTGTACCATTAAGTTAATTTTCCCTGGATGATTTTTCCTTGTTCAGATGCCTTATTTGTCCAGTGGTCTTCAAATTCTTTAGTTAGATGCATTTATTCTCCTGAAAAGACAAAAACAAAACCCTGCCTCAACCCTAAGTTTAGGGAGTTCCCTTTTTGGCAGGTTATGTCTAATTAAATGAAAGATATCATTTGTTAGTCTTGTAAGTTAATTTAGATGAAATGATCATGCTGTTTAATGAAATATCACCTCTCCTAATCAAGAGGTCTCTCCTGTTCAAATCTAAATCTTTATCAATCTAAATGGTATGCATAGCATTTCTTCTCATTTGGAAACCAAAGCAAAACCTCTTCCCTAACATAGCACATACCTTGGTTTCCATTATGAGGTCAGCACATCTTTAAGTATACAGGCTGATTTAATTTAGCAGTTTTTTCTACTATCCAGAGTCTCTCTGCAGCTGTCACTCCCTTCTCATTAGCATTCAAAAAATTTAATGTTAATAGAGCATTGTGTAATCTACCTCTGGGAGGATTTATTAGCCCTTTCTGTTTATTAAGCATATGCATATCTTTTAAAGTGTGATTAGATCTTCCTATAATTGCTTGTCCAGTAGCATTGTGTTGTATACCTGTAATATGCTTTATTTTGTAATGTGCAAAAATATGTTTCATTTTACTAAAGACATATGCTGGAGGATTGCCAGTTTTAATTTGTACAGGTATTCCCATGATAGCCATAACTTCTAATAAATATGTAATCACAGAATCAGTCTTCTCAGAGCACAAAACAGTTGCCCATTAAAATTCTGAATAGAGATATATAGTATGGTGCACATATTTAGTTTACAAAACTGTGCAGAAAGAAACACAATCACTTGACAAATTTTATTTCCTTGAGTGCCCTGTGGGTTGCTTCCTGCAGGTAGTAGAGTTTGGCTTTTCAGAGAACAAGTAGGACATTTCCTTATAATTTCCTTGGCTTATTGCCAAGTGATAGAAAAATCTTTCTTCAAACGTTTGCTATTATCATGGTGTTTTTTATGAAATTCTGAGGCTTCTAGCAATTTTCCTACCAATAGCTAATCAATTTTATCATTACCTTATGCTAAAGGGCCTGGTAGGCCTGTATGGGATAGGCCATATGTTATATATAAGAAAATATTTCTATTTTTGATTATTTCTTATAGTTCAATAAATAATAAAATTAATTCTGAATTACCTGGAATAAGTTTCAGCAGTTTCAGTATATAAAATAACATTTCTGTATATTGGGAGTTAGCAATTATATTAAAAGGTTCTGGAAAATCTAATAATACCATGAGAATAGCATATAGTTCTGACTTTTTAACAGAATCAAAAGGGCTTTGAGACACATTTCTTATTTTCCCTGACTTACAACCTGCCTTTCCTGATTTATTTGCCTCAGTATAGAAATTGGTATTCCTTGTACAATGTGAGGAAGGATCTCATTACTTTTTATAAACTGAAGTCTCTTTCTTTTGGGATATTTATTACTAATCTATCCCATTGGCAAACTCTTTGCCAATGTTCATTTTCTGCCCATAATGAGGAAATTTCAGCATTAATAAAAAAGTACCACAGTTTCTATTGGGTCTTTCCATTGATACCTTTTAACAGGCTGAGAATTATTATAAGTAAGCACCATGATGGCAAATTTTTCTCTATCCTGTTCTTGTAAAGGTAGAGAGAAAAAAGAAGTCTTTTAAATCAATCACTATAATAGACCAACCCTTAGGTAATAAAGAAGAGAAGGGAATTCCAGGCTATAAAGGGCCCATTGGCTGAGTCACCTTATTTATATCTCTCAAATCTACTACCATTCTCCATTTTCCAGACTTTTTTTTAATGACAAATACAGAATTCCAAGGACAGGTTGATTCTTCAATATGTTGAGCATTTATCTGCTCCTGTACCAGCTGATCTATTGCCTATAGTTTTCTGATGTTGAAGGCCATTGTCCCACCCACACAGGTTTGTCAGTTAACCATTCTAAAGGTAGGGCTGTTGGTACCTTTGAAAAACCAACTGCTTCTGTGTCCTACTTATGTACAACTTGAAAGGCCAGTGACTGTTCTTTATAATAGCTTTTAATATTTTTCTCAGAAGCATTCTGTATTTTATGGTTTCTTTTTGAGCTTAAAGAAATGTTAACCTGTGTTTTCCATTGCTACAATAAATCACATCCCCATAAATTCATTGAAACGTTAGCCACATATGGCTTTAATTTCCATACCTGTCCTTCTGGATCCATACAATTGACCTACCTTGTATTTTGTTTTACCTGAGATAAAGTTCCAATTCCTGGAAGTTGAATATTTACCTTCTGATGAGGCCAATCTAGATGACAAGATTTTGGTGAAATTATTGTTACATTCATAACTATATCTAACAAACCTTCAATGACAATGCCATTTATTCGCATCTTTAGCTTTGGTCTTTGATAATTTATAGATGTTTGCCAAAATATTTCTTCTATAGTGTAGCTAGAGTTTTCCTGCCTGGCCCACAGTCAGGACAAATCTCTCTCACCTGCCAGTCCCACAGCCGCTCAGACCCAACCAAGTAAACACAGAGACTTATATTGCTTACAAACTGTATGGCCGTGGCAAGCTTCTTGCTAACTGTTCTTATAGCTTAAATTAATCCATTTCCATAAATCTATACCTTGCCACGTGGCTTGTGGCTTACTGGCATCTTCACATGCGGTTTGTCATGGTGGCAGCTGGCAGTGTCTCTGACTCAGCCTTCCACTTCCCAGTTTTCTTCTCCTCCTTGTCCCTCCTACACTTCTTCCTGCCTGACTACTGGTCAATCAGTGTTTTTATTTACTAACCAATCAGAGCAACACATTTGCCATACAGAACATCCCACAGCACTATAGTCTCTCCTGCAAATTTTATTTTGTTTACTGAAGCTTTACTCTCATCCAGAGCACTATGGTTTTTAACAACAGGCATTAGGTCTTTTAATTGCTCTATGGAGGAGTTTCCCCAATGCTGACAAGGAATGATTGAACCAAATTTGACATTGGGGCCTGTGAGAGGCCCCCAAAGGCATTTCCTGATGACAAAAAGGTTACTTTGCCTGTCCCTTTTAGGTCTGCATTCATTAGTCCAATGCTAGACTTTGTTGTACCTTCTGCATACTCCAGAAAGCTGGGACCTTATGTTTGGATCATCTCCAGAAAAAGCATTGTTTCTAGGAATGCCTTGCCTACAATCCCTTTTCAAATGACCTTGTTTACAACAATTAAAATATCTGACCTTTTGATTTTTCTTGAAATTTCTGGAAATTACTTCTATCAAAGCAGCATCATAAGCATGGGGTTCAATACCAGCCATATTTCTAACCCATTAATCTACTGGTGTTGATCTTGACTTTAGAAGCCTAATTACCCTTTTATATTCTGAATTAGAATTTTCAAAAGCTGAAGGTTTAGTTAATATTCATCTCAATTCTGGATCTGATAATGTTCTATTTACAGCTGAAGTCAATTGGTTAAAAAAATCAGTAAAGGTTTCTTTTGGGCCTTGTATAATTTTTCCATATTACTCAGACTTCTTTCTTGATTCTTCAACCTTGTCCCAAGCATTTAAAGCTGCTAAGCAATTTAGGGCCAAGATCCATTCACCAAATTCAAATTTTTCTTGCAACTTAGCATATATGCCTTCACCTAGAAGCTGATCTTGGGAAATATTAATGTCTCTAGCCCTATTTCATTGTTCTATTTCCCTAGCTTCCTGTATCCACAATGTTTGCCATTGTAACTGAGGACCAACTTCCAATATTGCTGTAGCTAAGTATTTCCAGTCTTGAGGGATAATTCTGTTTTGAATTGCCCATGAATTTGACATCTGCTTTACATAGGGTGAGTGAATACTGCATGAAATGATCACTTCCTTAAATCTCCTCAAATACAACATTTCTACACTATTCCAGTTCACTCCTGCATAACCTTGGGGGTGCCTATCATCTGGTGGTCATTCTTGTATGGTAACTGAATAAACTGCGGTGCACTTTCTAATAACCTTGGTCCTCCCCTCTTCAGTTTCATCATGCAGTGGTGCAGTAGGCTCTTGTCTGAAATTCTCTGTCTGTTTCTGTGTATTTTTTTATATTTTCATTAGTAGGTCTTTCTATGTCTTGTATCTTATCAGTCAAAATTTTCTTATTTTCATTAGTAAGTCTAAGGTTTATAGCTTATCAATCAAATTTTCATATTTGACACAGTTATCAAACCGCTTTTTAAAGATAAAATATGAATTGCTAAACTGATAATAATTATAATTAACATGATGCCAATCCCAGATAAGTTGGTTATGCCTTGATTTAACTTTTTCATTGTCAAACATCCACATAGAGACCTAACTTCCTGTACTGTAATATTGTTTTCCATTCTTAGCATGAGAAAGACAATAAATAAATAAAGACCTCAAAGCCACCAATAGTGACCCATTTTTTTCCAAAACCTTCTAAGAGATATTACTGCCAGTTGGGACCAAGTTATCAAACACATGAGCCTATGGGAGATGTTTCATATTCAAGTCACAATAGGTTTACTATGGAACTAAGCAAGTGTGAGTCCATGGTCTAAGGACCCTGTGATGTCAGCTGCAGAAGGCTGGAAAGGGAGGGAGAAGGATTGATAACATGAGCACCTACTCTCATCTCTGCTTTCTAATGCCATATTTCTTTTTATCTCTGTTCAAGTCACTATGCTAGAATGCCTTGTAGGTAAGAGCAAGTTTGTCTATTTGTTTATTTAGGGAGAAAATGTGTGAGTGGGGGTGGATAATATAAATGTACCTACATTCAGAAACCATTGGATGTCTTGTGCTGTCACACTCTGTCTTATTCCCTTGAGACATGGTCAGACCCTGACCTGAAACTAAACTGGAGACCAGTACATTCCATATAACCTTCTGTCTCTGACTCACACGGCTCTGAGGTTGCAGACATATGCATGGTGCCCAGTTTCTTATGTGGATACTGCATTTGAACTCAGGTCTTCATGGTTATGGAGCAAACACTCTTGTATGTTGAGCCATCTCATCAGCCTTGAAATTGTCCTTTACAACTGAAATGTAATACCTCCACACACAAAGGCAAGAATGTATTGTATTAAATTTTCCCCTATACCCGGTCCTCGGGGGAGACCTTGATCTGGAGGAGGTGGGAATGGGGGGTGGGATGGGGGGAGGGGGAGGGGGGCAAGAGTGGGAGAACAGGGGAATCTGTGGCTATTATGTTGAACTAAATGATGTTGTAAAATAAATTTACTTAAAAAAAAAATTTCCCCTATAATACTACTAATTTCTTTATGAATTTATTCAACAAATATTAACTGAGGAAAATGCCCTTGCAGTCTTAATCATAAATATCCATGAATATTAGTTGTACAAATGAAGGGTTATCACTGTGATGTTTCAATACAATAATATACTGTACTTTTTATCAGAACACCCTCCTCATCTACATTCTTGTGTCCCACCCTCTATCACCTTCCTCCCAAAAGGGCCAATCTTCTATGTCTGGCTTCCTCAAGATTCAACAAGATTGTGTTCTATGTCAATACATCATTCTTTTTGCCATTGAGTAATACTCAATTTCATGGCTATATCACTGTCTGTACACTCACAACTTAATGCCAACCAGGACTTGCTAGTTTAAAGCATATACAAAAATGTTAAGGAAAAGTGTAAGTCTTTACATACCCATGTTCTCATTTCTTTTGGATAAATATATAGACAGAGATAAAATGACTGGATCATATGACAGATTTTTATTTCCATTTTAAAGCTTTCTCTGTATGGTTGTACTATTTTAAATTTTCTTTAGAAGTTCATGTGAGTTCCAATCTCTCTGTTGCTAATCTAATGTGATTAAGACCATTTTTATTTTAGTTAATTGAATATGGTGTGTAGTGGTATTTTGTTGTGGATTCATCTGGGTTGATCAATGATTTTTAATTATGTTTTCTCTTATTTTGTATTTTAGCCATAAGTCTCTGCTCTGTTATTTTGGTTTGCATTATATGAGTCCTTCTGTGTTTCCTCCACTTACAGGATAGATGCACATACATAGCTTAAAGTTGGTTTACAAATTTGAAACAATATATTGAGATCAATAACTAACAATAAAACAACAATATTATATTACAGTATTGTACTCAGCCTGCTTATGATGAAGTAAAGGGATATAATGCTTACATGAAAGATGAGGTAACAAAAAAAATGAGGTTTCTGGAAATGATTATATCTGTCCCATGCATGACTAACAAAGTGAAACTAAAAACCATCAAGATAATCACCAACATTATGAGAGAGAAGAGAGCATGCAGATTGTGTGGTCCCAGCAGTATTCTGTACTTTCCTGAGGTCCACTGGTCATTGCCAAGTGAGAGACCATCTCCATGGGTTTTGCCTTGCAAAGACTCATTGGACAAACATTTGTATGCTGACCCAAAGTTAGGCCACATGGCTCTCAACACCTACCCATCTGTACACCTCATGAGCTATAATAATGTCTTAGTTACTTTTCTACTGCTGTGATAAAACACTATGATGTGCAGTTACTCCAGGACATGTACTCACATCTAAAGATTTGGAGCTAGGAGCTGCCGATAAGAGAGAACACTCAACATTTATCTTTCTAGGTCTGAATTACCTCATTCAATATGATCTTTTCTAGTTCCATTGATTTACCTGCAAAGTTCATGATTTCATTTTTCTTCACAGCTGAATAGTACTCAATGGCATATCTATATCACACTCCCACATGTCAGTTGTAGGACATTTAGGTTGTTTCCATTTCCTAGCTATTGTAAATAGAAAAACAATGAACATGGATGAGCAAATATCTGTGGAGCAGGATGTTAAACTTTTTGGGTATACACCAAGGAGTGGTATCAATGGGTCATATTGTAGATTTATTTTTAGCTTTTGACAGTTCTCAACATTGATTTTCATAATGACTAAATAAATCACTACTGAATGAAAATGGGCCAAGATAAAAATTTAAAAAAGAATTAAATGAAAATGAATACACAACAAATTTAAAGTTATGGGACACGGTGAAGGCAGTTCTAAGAGGAAAGTTCATAGCTCTACACATCTAAATAAAAGATTGGAGAGATCTCATACTAGTAACTTAACAGCACACCTGAAAACTTTAGACAATAAAAAAATCACACCCAAAAGGAGTAGATGGCAAGACATAATAAAACTCAGGCCTGACATAAGCAAATAAATAGATAGATAAATAAATTACAAAACAATGCAAAGAATCAATGAAACAAAAAGTTGATTCTATAAGAAAATCAGTAAGATAGGCAAACCATTATCCAAATTAACCAAAAGACAGAGAGACACACACAGAGAGAGAGAGAGAGAGAGAGAGAGAGAGAGAGAGAGAGAATATTCAAATTAACAGAATTAAAGATGAAAATGGACAAAGATGACAAACATTGAGCAAACTCAGAGAATCATAAGGACACAATATAAAAACCTGTACTCAGCCGGGTGGTGGTGGCCCATGCCTTTAATCCCAGCACTCGGGAGGCAGAGCCAGGCAGATCTCTGTGAGTTCGAGGCCAGCCTGGGCTACCAAGTGAGTTCCAGGAAAAGGCGCAAAGCTACACAGAGAAACCCTGTCTCGAAAAACCAAAAAAAAAAAAAAAAAAACTGTACTCTACCAAAGGGAAATCGAAAAGAAATGCATAATTTTCTCAATACATACCACTTACCAAAGATAAATGAGGATCAGATTAGTAACTTAACCAGGCTTATAATTCATTGTGAAATAGAAGCAGTAATTAAAAAACTCCCAACCAAAAAATAGATAGATAAATGATAAGACAGACAGATAGACAGACAGACAGACAGACAGACAGATTTAAAAGCCCAGGGCCTGGTTTTAGTGAGAATTCTATCATACTTTCAAGGAAGAATTAATGCTAATATTCCTCAAATTATTCCACAAAAAATAGAAACAGAAGGATCATTGCTCAATTCAATTTAGGAGACCAAGAAAACAAGACCCTTTAAATCAACAAGATCTACACACAGATGAACTCAATAAACTGAAGCAGAATGCACAAGGCCTGAATAGGTCTGAACCAGATGGAGTTCTAGAGCTAAAAGAAGGTGACACATGCCCCCCATACCTGACTCAAAAGCAACCTCCATTGAAAACCATTTGCGAATTTTAGTTTCCTCCTAGGGAGCATCACTGGGAAACAAACTACTCTCAAGGGCAGGTTGCATGTCCGGCAGTAGATGGACAACAGAAAATGAACTCAAGGGCACCTTTGGAGGTTCCTTGCCTCAATGCTGTATCAGATCTTTTCTTTTATTTGTCTCAGTATTTTTATTTTTTATTACACACACACACACACACACACACACACACACACACACACACACATATGGTTTCTTCCTTCTTTCTTTTTATCCTACAGATCTTTTCTGTGTACATTATCTCTCTCATTTTAGCGTTTTTATTGAATTCTGAATTCGCAAACAAGTGGGTCTCTGTTTCCAGTGCTTTCTCTTGGGCTCTTTTCCTTCTGTTTGTTTTTTCCTATTCTAATGTGTTAGTCTTCATTTTATCTTATTGTACTTTATTTTATATTATCATCACTTAGGGAACCTATTTGTTATCTGATGAGAGATAGAACAGTGGTTGATTTAACCTTGGGGAGGTGGGGAAGACTGGGAGGTGTAGAGGGAAGAGAAACTCTAATCATGATATGTGAGAGAAAAATCATTTTCAATAAAAAAGAAATTGTCAAATCTTTTTAGAAAATAAATAAACATACAAAAATACTGCTGCAGAGTCATAATCCTTTGGTGATCATATGGTTTTCTTGAAAGCTGTCTTCCATTTAATGATTGAATTCTATATTTTGTCTTCATTTGTCTGTGCATTTTGAAACACTTCATCACATTTTGGTAATAACACATTGTTAATTCTACTTTTGTTTCTCCTTTATCTTTTTCTCTTTCTTGATATGCCTAAAACATCCCTTTAATTCCTTCTTTGCTAGCACACCTCAGTGGCCTTCAATATGTTTTTTCACTTCTTTTCATTAGGATTTCTTCATTTTTATTTTATGTGTATGGGTGTTTCCCTGCATGCATGTCATGCCCAGAGTTCAGAAGTGAGGGTTAGTCCCTCTGGAACTGAAGTAACAGATGGTTGTGAGCCATCATGTTGATACTGGTAACTGAACCCAGGTCCTCTACAACAGCAGCAAATGCTCTTTACTATTTTGCCATTTCTCTAGACTGCCTTTTCCTCTTCTTCATAGAGTATGTTGGCAAATCTTCCTCCATCCATCTTGCTATGAGAATGGTTTTGTTGACTTTTCCATCAATTTCTAAGAAGCCATTAGATTCATTAATGATTTCATTCCATCTATTCTTCCAGTAGGCATTTACAGTTTTTGGTTTTAATTCTTCTATTGCACCTTGATAAATGTTATTGTGTTAGCAATAGTGAAGGATTTCCAGTACTACACTATTCCAGATTAGGACTGGCATCATTTGTGTAACTGATGCATTTAAATGCCAGGTATATATTTGAGACTTTGACAGGCCAACAAGGCCCTAAACAATGAGATTGTATTTGGAGTTAAAAATACTATGTCAATATGTTCACTTCTGTAGCAACAGATTTAGGATGGCCAGGTGTCTTGTCAATTATTAATGGGCCTTTGAATTCCAACCTTTCCTCCTCCAAGTAGTTTCTCACTTCTGGGATAGAGCTTTGATAGAGCTATTTCATGAACAGGATGACTGTTAGCTATGCTTCCTAGTTAATTTGCCAGAATATGGGCAGACAATTTTCATTTTAAAGGATGGATGCACAGTATGCCTGCAGACATCACCTAGCTTCATCTTGTGCCCTGCAACATTGCCATATAGCACCAAAGTTCAACTGCAATTCTTCTTTTGCACTTTTGTGAGCATAGATCCCTTTGGACATCTTCTACCAGCCATGCCTGGTTGTATTGTAATTGTGGGTGATATCTTTTCTTTGGATAGCATCTTTTCTCTTTAATCAATGTCCTTCATACAGCCAGATCTACGACAACAGCTTCCTAATTGGCAGACACGATATCTTTAGTAATCTTTCTATTTTCCTGTCCAAACTCATTTCTGCATCTGTAACCATTCTTTACCTTTAAATGGCTTGGTGTCAATGACTCTGGGGGAGGCTTTGCTGAAGTTTTTTGCATTATTCCAGTGCTGTCTGGTGCTACATATTGCCATCAGTTGAAACACATTTTCACTTCCTCACAAAAAGTTAAAGAAATTTCATCTTAACCTATGCACTTATCATATGCACTATGTTTGTAACTTGTGATTTGAGGTGTAATGGGAAAACTAATTTGAATTTATTTTTCTTTTGACAACATTACACATAGTAGATTCCCTCTTGGATCTTAGCAACCTTAGCATGTGTGGGGTTTTTTTTCCATTTTTCCTTATGTAGTTAAAAAAATCAACAAAGTACTTTAAAATTTGTGACTTTTTTTGTCATATCTGAATTGCTACCATCTGAAGCCTTGGAGGCATCAATATGCATATAGTATAGATTTCTTAAAGACATGAGGTACTTCATAGTCATGCTGAAAACCAAAAAGTGATTAGCAGAACGGTATCATATACTGCATGGATACGTCAATTGAATAAATGGTACACATTCTGAAAAGGACAAGGTAGGGAGTTATGAACTTTTAAAACACTTCTTGAAGTTGTGTGCAATTTGAATTATATTTTTTATTTAACATATGAATAATATTGATAATCATATGCCTATTTAATATAGTGCAGTACAAAGACCATAGTATAATTTATTGCTTCATGCACAATGTATAAACTTTACAGTACAGCATCTCCCCTTCCTATCTTTTATACTGTTATTGACATACATTTCAGTTTTACAATTTAGAAACCCACAAAATAATTGGTATTATAATTCATTTTAATATTTGCATATTCTCACTTATACATGAGGCAAGATTTTGTATTTATTACTTTTACTGATGCTGTGACAAAATATTTGACAAATCTGCTTAAGGAAAGAGGGGCTTATTTGGGCTCATGGATTGAAGGGATATAGCCTATCATAGTGGGAACACTTGGCACCAGAAGCATGAGATGACTGGTCACACGACTTCTGCACCCAGGAAGGAAAGAGTAATGATTGTATATGCTCATGTCACTTGTGGGGTTTTATTTGACCCATGATCATAGCCCATGGTGTGGTGCTGCCTACGTTTAATGTGGCTTTTCCCTATTCAATTAATTCTCAGCAGAATCATTCTCACAAATAGGCCCAGGCGTATGCCTCTGGTGATTGCAAATCCAGTCAAGTACACAGTGATAACTAATCATGCCAGACCTTCATATGTTTACCCTATGTCAGAGCTGTTCCTAGTGTTTGTTCATTCTTTGTTTTGACTCAGATCATCGTCTGGTATCATTTTGTTCTTCTCCATTGGATTCCCTTAAATTCTTTTATATCATGGCTGTACTAATACTTTCAACTACTGTCTCCAGGGGGAAAAAGTATTTTGCCTTCATATTTGAGTGATATTTTATAGAATATAGAATTGGATGGTAGCTTTTTTTTTCCTCTTAGTATCTCAAAGATCTTATTTCATTGTATCATTGATATGTATAATTGTAAGTTTAGTAAAGCCTGGCAAGTTTTTTGCCATTGCTTTTTCAAGTATGTTCCTCTACCAAGAACTCAATTTATATGTATATTAGGTCTCTCACAGCTTTTCCACAGTTCACTAATGATTTTTAGATTGTATTGTTTTTTAGTTCTTGATTTTAATTTAAGGGAGTTTCTATTAGTATATTGTTACATTCACTGATGCTTTCTTCTGCAATACTGAACTTTTCGTTAAGCAATATGTGTGTGCTATATATGATACATATGTACTATATAAAAGATATATAAAAACCTTTTAGCTCAAAATTTTTTATTTGAGAATTTTTCATGCATTCCCGGTCTCTACTTAATATTTCAAGGATCGAGAGTACAATTAAAATAACTATTTTAATTTTATTCTCTGTCAGCATTCACATCTGTGTCAGTTCTGTGTTAACTTTTGCTATGGGATGGTCTGTATGTCAAATTGTTCTGATTGGTCAATAAATAAAACACTGAAGGGCAGTGGCCAGGCAGGAAGTCTAGGCAGGACTAACAGAGAGGAGAACAGAGAAAACAGGAAGGCAGAGGGATCACTGCCAGCTGCCACCATGACAAGCAGCATGTGAAGTAAGCCATGCCAGTAAGCCAAGAGCCACGTGGCAAGGTATAGATTTATGGAAATGGATTAATTTAAGCTATAAGAACAGTTAGCAAGAAGCCTGCCATGGCCATACAGTTTGTAAATAATATAAGTGTCTGTGTGTTTATATTATAAGTGGGCTGTTGAACTGCTGGGGCTTGGTGGGAGCTGGAGAGAAATTCTCCAGCCACAAACTTTGATTTTTTTTCGTTATAAGCCTAAACTTTTCAGCCCTGTTAATACCCAGTGTCTTATTATGAGCCAAATAGCTTATAGTCAACAAGAATCAAAGTGGCAGCAGATGTGGTCTGTGGAGACCATCCATCCTCTCTGAATGGCTCTTCCTACAGTGTTCTCCTGTGGACCTGGCAAGGCAGTTATTCTCTTAGCCTCTTTAAAAGGATCACTAATCCTATCTGAAAGAGAGATCTGCTGTCAATGACCTAATTACCTCAACAATGGTGGTACCTCATAATACCATTGTTTTAGGAATTCAAATTTCAACATATGAATTGTCAAGGGATCAGGGATGTAAACATCCAGACCACAACATTTAGTTATACATATTGTACCTTCCTAAGTGACAGATATTTTCTTTTTTTGTGTGTGTGAACTTTCTCCAGCTTTGTGTTGAGATGTAATTTTGTTCCTGGGAAGTGATTCATCCTTTAAAGGGTCTTGCTTCTAAGATTTGTTAAGCATCACCTTATGTGTGTAATCTGTGAATAATGATTTCACATTACCAAGGCTTCTGCTTTCTCCCATTGCTTCAAGAAACATGAGACTATAGACCTGTGTGAGGACCAAATGTGTTAACTTCAGTTCTTTCAGTTAGTTATGTCTGGTTATTGAATAGTTTTCTATAAAGGACCAGGATGCTATATATAGGTAAGCCTCTGTAGACCTCTGGATCCTCCCTTTCCCATCTCATCTGGTGTTGTGTCCCATGAACACCATCTACTTCCTCCTTTCTGCCTTCTCAACATTTTCTCTCTGCCTCATAGAGGCCATCTGGCTTTATGTCAATTCTCCTTGCTTACTTCACAGCCCAGGAATATTTTCTGTACACTAACTTGAGCTAATCATGTGCCACCTCATTTTGGTTCAGTGTCTTAAAAATAATTATCTCATACGTTTGATTCATTTTACTTGTGTTATATAGGAAGCCCCGTTGCTCTGTTTTGCTTTGTTTTTTTAGAAGTGTAAGTATAATTTATCTTTATTTTTATTTTAATTTTGAGTTTGGGGGATAGCTAGTTTAAGTCTGGTGAGTGGAAAGGATGAGAATGAAGCAAGCAGGAGAGGCAAGGAAAGCATGTAAAGCAAGTAAGTGGATAGGAGTTTGGACAGGAAGATGCCAGCGGTCAGGAGTCGACCCATGAGGGAAGGAGCAGGAAGAGAAAAGTATAAAAATTACTTAAAAATGAACTTTTCTTATTTTAGTTCACTTGAAAATTGTAGGTGATATACTTAAATTTGACTTTTTTATGCAATATTTTCATTTTGGTGGGCTTTTTTTTGGGGGGGGGGAGGATATTGTACCTTACATAAACATAACCACTGGCTTCCATACAGTTTAAAATTTCTGCCATGCACTTTGGAAAGTCTATCCTTGCCCATGTGTTTTTCCTTATATTTGAAATGTGATTATACCTTGACCTCCCCAAAGTCTTCACATCCTTTTCTGTTTAGCAGAAAGGCATTTTCCCATGATATCTCCCACTTCTGCTCCTTCACTAAACCTATTTCTACTTTTTCTAAGTCACCATAGCTCTTTTTGTGTGTGCAAAATCCTGCACATACTGTATCCATCCCACCCCACTTCCCTCTATCTGATGTTCTTTCCCCAGACTGAGAATGTATGAGAGCAGGAGGCACAAGACAGTCACTTTTGATTGACCTTGACTGAGCCAAGCACTGTATGTGTCTCCTTGTCCTCTTGTACACTGAAATAATCCTGTCTCTTCTCTATGTGGCTTACACCTCACCTCCCCCTACATGATTAATTCCTCAAACCCCTAAAACTATTGTGGTATCCTCACATAGGCCTATTTAAGAAATGAGTCACCAATTTGGCATTGCCAGAACTATGTGCTTCGTACCATAGTTTCAAGCATTGTTCTTCCTCAGGGTACTCCATCTCTGAGCTAAGAAATCAAATAGAGGTAGTCCCAGGAATATATGTTCTTAAATAGTCATCAGAGTAAACCTGATTTTTTTGGCAAATATCTGACTTTGTTTCTAGTTAGTTGGGACAAAACTGGAACTTGCCTTTCTGTCTGAAACGCTTTAGAATAATTCGGTTCCTAAGACAAATTGATTTTATAATAAACCAAGGTAGTGAATGAACTAAAAGTTTGGATGGACATGTGAGAATTAATACCCATACCTCTATTTCTATCTAGAAAGGTGGGTATAGTTAATAAATGTATATATTTTTGAAAGCATAAACAGCTGAATGGTTGGAACCTCTAGCATTTGAAGAAGCAATCCTACTGAGAATTAAAGATGAAATATGCATCGTCACCTGCCTTTTATTTATCTTTCTGCTTATTTATTTATTTACTTAGTTTATTTATTTGTTTGTTTGTTCTTCCTTTGCCATTTTCTAGGAATCACATCCCATAATTTGGTTGTAATAGAATGTGACTGCTCGGGAAATGTTCACAGAGTTGGCATTCATTTGCATGCGGCTGCCATTTCAGCCCAGGGCACTCTCTCCTTCTTCCTGGTTCTCCTGCCTCCCTCCCGCCAGCCTCCCCCAAAGAGCACTGATGAGATGTGACAACGGAAAACACAAGTGCATTTCCTGGAAATTTACCAACATCCAGAAGGAAAGCTCCAAGGAAAAGGAACAATAGAAAAAGCAGAATTGTGGAGGGAAGAAAGTTTCTAAGGCTATCATTTGCAAATGTCAGCTCCATTCTCAGCGAACTCTAGAGACTGTTAAGCAAACCTGTTTCTAATGAATACAACAAGAGCTGTTTGAATCCTCGAGACTTGAGCCAGTCACATTTAACAGATCACCCAGTCTATCTTCCATTATCCTCAGAGGCAGTGTGGGCCTCATAGCCTCTTTTCAATTTCAGCTTCAAATGACCCAAGCTGTAGGCTGTCGTGGGCTTCAGTGAGATTTGGTGGAAACAATGTCAGAGGGTTAACATGGTTTCCTTATTATATTATATAATTGCTATGTACTTTAACCATCCTGTTCTCTTAACATGAGGGGTTTCAGCAGTCAATTAGTCCTCATTATTTATCAATAGGATCGGGAAGGCAGCAGTGAAATGTGTAAAGCTAAGACAGAAGACCTGCCCTCTACTCCAGCGCTCATCTCTGCTTCCCTCTGGTGAAATGCCTCTTTCATTTCTGCACGTATGAAAATGAGAAAGAATTTCTTTTTGCTATTTGCTTAAAAATAAAAGGAAAAGATACATTTGAAAAGCATAAAGTAATGCAAAATCTAAGCTAATAGAATTACAGGGCATCATGGTCTCCAAGCATGTGAGGTTAACTTTTGTTTTTGTTGAGTTGCATTCTTTATAACAGCATATCCTGCTCTTCAGCATCACTTGACCGAGCATGCTCATCATTCCTTCTGTTGACTGCTTCCATTCACAAATCATTCTTGTCATCCCAAATCCTCTTCTTTGCTACTATATATCTGGTCTGGTGGGGTCCATTGAGCACGAATATTAAATAGAACACAGTGTTGATAAGATTCTCCATCACCTTGTACCAAGGTCATTACTTTTGTTGGATCCAGTTTACATACACTTTATCTTGGGCAATTATTAGTTCCATTATGATCTTCCTCTAATGCAGAAATTCTGATCAGAACTAAAATACTTATGCTTTTAATAAATAAATTATATTTTAATGAATAGTTAATAGTGGTTGTTTTTATGTTCCTACTTTGTGAAACTAGTTATATGTATTAATGATAAATGCATGTGATCTTACAATGAACAAGTTTGGGGTGAATGATTTACCCAAGATCCAATGGACTGATTCAGGCAAGCAAATATGCCAGACTTACAACATCATTTGGGTTTCTTCCAAATCAAATGAATTTCTATGGTCTTGCTGGCTGAACAGGACTTCACAGAATCAGATGTGATACGGTTCATTTTTAGTCGCTTATCACATACAGAGAAAAACATCATTAGCGGTCAGGGAAAAGGGAGGGGAGAGTGCAGAAAAAAAGTGATGGGAAGAATTCAAGTTAGAAGGTAGAAGAAGAGAGTGGATAGAAGTCTGAAGAAGGGAAGCAGTGAAGTGTAGGCCAAACAATGTGAAGACTGTGGGCTCCATGCTTGTATATTCAAGATGAGATACATGGACAGCAGTGAGACCCGTCTTCCTTTGCCCCCTTACAGCTCCCACAGGCGACACTTGAGCTGTGAAAAAAAGAACCGGAAAACAGATATTTCAAACTCAACAGCAAATGGTGAGACAGCAGGAAAAGACCCGAGAGAAGCATGCTACAAAACAGATACACGGTCAAAGCTACAATGAACTCTACTGATGCTTTTACACTGCAGAACACAAAACTAGCACCACTCAATTTTAAAGCATTCCCTGTTTCGATGTCTCTAATAAAACATATAAAGGGAACCAATTGTTATTTTTCTTGAGAAGTGGTTGCTGTCCCTTACCAGTGTATTTATTTCGCATAAGCCAAATTCATCCACATTCATACGAATTGTTCACTTCAGTAAAACAGACAGAAGCAGCCAACTATTTATGGTAAAATGGGATGCATATAGCAGGACTGAAACAGCAATTGACCTATCTGTAAACTCATCTCTCCCCACTGTCTGACCGACTCTTCTTTCTTGCTGGTAAAGAATTATGAAAATATATCTCAAGCTTTCACATCAACATTAAGCTAACTCTGGGTCTCTACTGGTTCAGGATTGAACCACATTCTAAGAACCATGTCTCTGCTGTTGTACTGGGAAGAATTACTTTCCTTCTTTTTTTAAAACTACTTTTTGTGTGTCTATCCCCACTAGTCTTTTTCTCATGCCCCTTCTCTGAACCCTGTTACTAGGAACCGGGACTTTGGTAAGAGTACACAAGCAGTTTCCTTCTGATCAGTCCATTATGTTGTCTACTACCACATCAGCTCTGTGAATGTCATGGGGTACCCCACCATCTCTAGTTCAAATCCCTCACATGCATTCTTAAACCTACAGAGACAACCAAACCAAACTAGTGGGAACTCATGAAATTTAGACCAACACCTGTAGGGCCTCCACGGGACTGGACTAGACCCTCTACATAAGCGAGACAGTTGTGTACCTTGATCTGCTTAAGGGCCTCCTGGCAGTGGGAGCAGGATCCATCACTGGTACATGAGCTGGCTTTTTGGAGCCCACTACCTATGATGGGACACCTCGTGCAGCCTTGAGGCAGGGAAAGGAGCTTGGACCTGCCACTACTGAATGTACCAGGTTCTGCTGACTCCCCATGGGAGGCCTTACCATCTTGTAGGAAGGAATGGGGGAGGGGGCTGGGGGGAAAGGCTGAAAGGGTGAGAGAAGGGAAGAGGGGGATCATAAAATGAGCTCCACATGGGTCACAGGATGAACATGATGCCCTAGCATGGAAGCTGCCTGAGCTTGTCTCCCTAAATCTGCCCTGCAGGTGTAAGACAGAAGAACTCACTTTTGTCAGTAAGATTACTCAAGAGCCATTTGCAGCTCATTCTATCCTTAACATTAGACAAAATTCTCTTTTCCCCATTAGGAATATGCTTACAGACCAGAATCCTCTTTACTCATTGTTTTGTGTGGTTTTACTTTGCTTTATACTCTATCTTGTATTATGAAAATCTATCTGAGTGAAGGCTCAGAGAAAAAAAAACAGGTGATGCTGTTGTATGGCTTGCTGTTTGCTTAAACATCAATTGTATAAGCGACACAAAACTTATATTCACTAAAGTAGACTATTTTTACAGTGTGGCTGATAATACACAGATTTTCAGTGTTGAGCATGTTAATTCATGACCTGTAGCTAGAGTTTTCCTGCCTTGCCCATAGTCAGGACAAATCTTTGTCACCCGCCAGTCCCACAGCCGCTCACCCAACCAAGTAAACCCAGAGACTTATATTGCTTACAAACTGTATGGCCATGGCAGGCTTCTTGCTAACTGTTCTTATAGCTTAAATTAATCCATTTCCACAAATCTGTACCCTGCCATGTGGCTAGTGGCTTACTGGCATCTTTTCATGCTGCTTGTCCGGGTGGTGGCTGGCAGTGACTCCTTCTGACTTTCTGTTCTTTTATGTCTCCTCTCTGTTAGTCCCGCCTATACTTCCTGCCTAGCCATGGGCCAATCAGTGTTTTATTTATTGACCAATCAGAGCAACTTGACATACAGACCATCCCCCAGCACAGCCAAGTGCAGACCATCTCAGACACCTGCACTCAGGCCTGAGGTCCTAATCATCCTCTATGCGGACCTGCTGGGTAAAGCCACAAGGAACCGAGAACGGGCTCCCACAGGACGTACAGAACATCCCACAGCAATGACCCTTTAGTAATATTTAAGATTAGAAAACCTGACAACCTGGCCTTTCTGTGGTCTCTACTCATTTCAAATCTGGAAGGGGATTCAATCAGATATGCATCTTCCTTCACAGTTGAACAGAGTCCTTTATCTGTCGTGTGCTAGCGATGTATCCAACAACCTTATGTTGCTTGGGAGGTTCCAAAAACATACCTCTCTCAATAAGAATACATTTTTTGCATGACTAGAACTGTTTTGTAAGTGATAATAATAAAATATAAAGAGATAAAACAAAAACAAACATATTGGAATTGGACAAAACAAACAAAACAGAAGGAAAAGAGCCCAAGTAAAGGCAAAAGAATAAGACACACTCATTTGCACACTCAGGAATCCCATAAATTCCATAAACTAGAACCCATAATATCTATACAGAGGACCTGGCACAGACCTAAGCAGGCCCTGTACATGCTGTCTCAGTCTCTGCAAGTTCATATGAGCTATGATCATGTGGATTTAGAGGGCCTTGTTTTCTTGGTGTGTTCCATCCCCTCCGGCTCTTACATGCTTTCTGTCTACTCTTCTGCAAGGTTCCCTGAGCCATGAGGGGGTGGGATTTGATGGAGATATACCTTTTAGGGCTAAGTGTTCCAAAGTCTCTCATGTTCTGTACATATGTCTGGAGGTCTCTGTGTTTGTTCCCAAGTGCTGCAGGAGGAAACTTCTCTGATGATGGCTGGGGAAGAAACTAATCTCTGAGTATAGCAGAATATCATTAGGAGTCACTATACTGCTAAATTTTTTAGAACAGTAGTATCTGGTTTTCCCCTAGGTCCCTGTGCTATCTAGTCTCAGATTCTTGGTCACCCAAGCAGTGTCATATATGGGTTCCATCTCATGGAGTGGGCCTTAAGTCAAATCAGACATTGGTTGGTAACTTCCATAAGCTAGGTCACTTTTTTCTTGTCAATTCAATTTTAAGGCAAAAGTAACATCTTATTATTGGCTATAATTTTGCTGAACCCAATACTGTGCCTAATAAATACTATACAATTGATTGATTGTATAAGATAACTATTGCTGTAAAAATCAATATACAAAGAAAATAATGTTGTGGAATAATCCTTTTGTATACTGTGAAGAACTGTCACTCAGATTGGTTCAATAAAAACCTGATTGGCCAGTAGCCAGGCAGGAAGTAAAGGTGGAACAGCCAAACTGAGAATGCTGGGAGAAAGATAGGTGGACTTAGTAGAGATGCCAGCAGACACAAAGGAAACAGGATGTGTAGAAAATGAGGTAGCTAGCCATGAGCCATGTGGCAGAGCATGGATAAGAAATATGGGTTAATTTAAATGTAAGCATTAGCTAGTAACAAGTCTGAGCTATTAGCCAAGAATTTACAATTAAGTTTCTGAGTGGTTATTTGAGAACATCTGTTGGCACAGGACAGCTCCGCCCATAAAATAGTTTTAATTACTATGGGAGAAACTAGAATAACATTTCCTCAATATCATTTAGAATGAAATCATCATCAGGAAAAGTCTCTGTTTGGGAATATGGCAAAGAAAATGTAATACAACAAAATCTAGTGAAGGAAACTGCTTGTGCAACAATCCTGAAACAATATTAAAGAAACATCTTGGTATAGCCTCGAACAAGAGGTAAAGACCATGGTGGATAATGAGAGAAGAGAAGGAAGAGAACAGATAAAGCGGAGACAGAAAAACCAATAAGAATTTGAGGGGAGAGGGTCAATGATTTGTGTTTACAAAGTAAAAATACAAATGAGAGACGTCTAGAGTACCTAGGTGCCCCAACCAAGAAGAGTATGCTATTCTACAGAAAACCACAACAGATCAAAAACCAGAGAACAACTAATCGCAGGATTCTACAACCTCCGTGGATACATCTATAGCATCACTCCTGTACCTAGGGCTTAGGCAACATTACAGAAGAGGATGTGGAAAGAATGTAAGGGCTGGATGGCCAGGAAAACTGCTGTGAGAGTGTGTCTCCTAGAAATAACAGGGAAGCTTCAAGCATGATACCTTAACAATATAGCTGCCTAAACAAGAGCTGAACAAGGAAAACACCAGTAGACATCTGTAGCTGTACAATTTCTCTCCAGCTCCCAAGTCCCACCAGTCCCAGAGCCCACTTATAAAATAAACACACAGACTCTTACATTACTTAAACTGCTTGGCCATTAGCTCAGGCCTATCATTGTCTAGCTCTCACTCTTATATTCAGCCCATTTCTATTAATCTATACTTTGCCACATGGCTCATGGCTTACTGGTACCTTACATCTTGCTTGTCCTGGTGGTGGCTCCAGGCAGTCTCCCTTCTCTTTCCTCCTTCCTCAATTCTCCTCTCTGTTAGTTCCGCCTATACTTCCTGTCTGGATTTCAGCCAATCAGGTTTATTTACATATAGTGATATCCACAGCAGACAGACATCCTAACATTAAAGCAAGCAAGCTCAGGGGGAGCTCAAAACATTAGCCAAGACCTACCAGTAATACTTAGAAAGAGGCAATTAGTCATCTCTGAAATCATGTACAGACAAGCAATACTAAGTGAATGCCACAGGTTGTATTTATATATTTATGTATATCTAATAATTTACATTTAAAAAAAAGAAAAGAGATTGTTGGAGTGCTGTAGCTCAAAGATTTCTCTGGTCCCATCCAGGCCTGTGTCCCATGGCCACTTACAAAAAAATCATTCAGAGGCTTAATATTATTTACAAACTGTATGGCCTATGGCAGGCTCCTTGCTAGTTAGCTCTTATATCTTAAATTAACCCATTTCTATTCATCTATGTTTCACCACATGTTCTGTGGCTTTACCTGTCTGCTGGCATGTTGCTCCTTGGGCAACATTCTGTCATCTCTCCAGACTCCACCTTTCTCTTTCCTATCTCTCTCCTTGGATTTTCCACCTGCCTCTAAGCTACCTTGCCATAGGCCAAAGCAGCTTATTTATTAACCAATGAGAACAACATATATTCACAATGTACAGAAAGATATCCCCCAGCACTTCCCCTTCTCTATCTAATCAAAAAGGAAGGTTTTAGCTTTAATATAGTAAAATTATATATAACAAACAGTTATCAAGCAAGAATTACAGTTACAATATCCAGTCTATTTGTATTTGGCAAAAATTAAAAAAATAATTTTATCATCTATTCTATATTTGTGAGTCTAAAGCTTCATATCAATTTATCTTTTATCATAACCAAGTAAAATTATAACTATCTAGTCTTCAACTACATCAAAGACCTCAGAAAGATATAAAATTGCCTAAGGAAACAGGAAGAGCATTGTAAGCAACTTCCAAAGATCTAAAATGACAGAGACACCAGATGTAATACAAATTGCTAAATTATCTTATTAATAAAAAACCTGGAGCCAGATATTGGGGTGAATGCTGAAAGATCAGAGGTATAGAACAAGCCAGTCACAAGCTTTTACCATTAGGAAATCCTCAGCCCCAAGAGAAGCTATAATGGGAATGTTGTTCTGTATGTTGTGATTGTGTGTTGCTCTGATTTGGTTGATAAATAAAAAGCTGATTGGCCAGTAGCCAGGCAGGAAGTATAGTATAGGAGGGATAAGCAGGGAGGAAAATTCTGGGAACAGAAAGGCTGAGTCAGGAGTCCCCAGCCAGACACAGAGGAAGCAAGATGTGAAGGTAAAACTGAGAAAAGGTACCAAGTTACATGGCTAAACATAAATAAGAATTATGGGTTAATTTAAGTGTAAGAGCTAGTCAATAGTTAGCCTGAGCTAATGGCTGATCTATTTTAATTAATATAAGCCTTTGTGTGTTTACTCGGGTCCAAGTGGCCACAGGGCTGTGGGAGCTGGGAAGGACCAGGAAAACGTCAGCTACAGAGCTACTTCCTGTGTACTCATGCCTTATATACCTTTCTATGCCCTGCCATCTCACTTCCTCTCTCTACCCAGCTCTATTACTTCCTGTCTGTCTGTATAGATCTCCAGACCTCTATGGTTAACTAGTTCTGGGATTAAAGGCATGTGCCACCACACCTGGCTTTGTTCCAGTGTAGCCTTGAACTCACAGTGATCCAGATGAATATCTGCCTCCTAAACGATAGGATTAAAGGTGTGTGCTACCACTGCCTGACCTCTATGTTTAACATAGTGGCTGCCTTTATCCTCTTATCCCCAGGCAAGCTTTATTTTTTAGAGCACAAATAAAGTATCACCACAGAATACAAGTTCATACTAGCTGGTGAACCTTCATTATTTCCCTTCTTCCCAAACCTTAGAGATGACTTCACCAAGTAACTTGAAATCATTTACAATGAGAATGTTTATGAAAATGAACAGATAGTCATGCAAAGGAATTTCTCTCACTCCTACCTACAAACTTCCTCCCAGTAAGTTGTGAGACATCTACCAGTCCATCACTGTATCATGTGGAAACTTATAACTGTTTATTCTTAAAAATAACTGCTGAAAGTCAGGGGTATTTGCATGAGACAGGGAACCCACCTGAGATGCTCATAGCCAGGTTCTTAAGAAACCCAGTCAGTGCCCCCCAACTCCTGTCCTACTGATTCTGCTCATAGAGATTCAGAATACTCTTCAATGCTTTGGGCAACCTTGCTGACCAGCTTCTACCAGCAGAAGCTGGTATAGTCCTGGACGATCCATACCTGTGGCAGGTTGTTGGTTAATTACTGGACTTGTCCTTCCTTGTTGTGATGGCTAATCTTTTCAAGTTGGTGGAATCTGGAATCACATGAACCAACTTCTGGGTATGTCTGTAAGGGATTTCCTGATTAGGCTGAGGAGTGAAGATTCATTCTAAATATGGGTGGCAGCAATCCATGGTCTAACATCCTACACTGCTAGAAAAGGAAAAAGTACATACACTGAACACTTCATCCATCTCTATCTGCTTCCTGACTACAGACATGATTGTGACCAGCCACGCCAAGCTCTTGGTACCATGATTCCCCTACTATGATAGACTGTACCCTTAATCTCTGATCTAAAATAAACTCCTTTGTCCTAGCAACACATAAAGTAACTAACCTATCTATCCAATGCCAGTCTATGACTGCTCAGCTTTCAGGGTAATAACAGAGAGGCTGCCAACCCACTGCAAAGGAATTGCCTTTTTTTCAAAAACTTCTATGGTCTATGAAATAACATCCCTTCATTTAAATGAAATCAATGTGGATATGGCTCATTAAACAAAATCCCATATAAGAAAAGGTAAATTTGGTAACAAGTATTTATTATAATAAAGAACTCACCATAGGGTAGCATTAAATAACTAGTTTCCTGAGTGCACTTACACAAAGTCTTTTTAAGAGCACTGCCATTATAGAAAGTGAGCTAATATTTAAGCTGAATGTACAATGACTCTTTAGAGGAAAGAGTGCTTAACTACCGAGAGTAATTGTGGACTTGCTTTAGATTTAGGAAGTCTCTGGTTTCTGTGGTTCCACTGTAAAAATTCCTCCATCCTAGGCTTTGGCCGCCTCATCAGAAAGACACAACTGGAAGAGAAGATAATGTCTGCATGGGATGTAGGGACCAGAAATACCTTCGAGTCAGATTCCATCACTTTGTCAGCATAACGGGGGAGTTATTTATGCATCAATTGGAATGGTCACTGGTAACTACTCAGTAAGCGCTAGGAAATATTGAAATTGGAATTCTATCAATATGCAGTCATTAAAATGTGAAGGTTGGCTAGCTATGGCGATGTAAATCCTGTTGAGTTTTTAATTGAGCAATTTTGTTCAGCTGCTCATGAAATTTGGTTAAGTATGTTCGTTTTATATTGTTCTTTGAAATTTAGCCGGGTATTACAAAATAAGTGTAATTTTTCCCTTCTATGTAAAAAAAAAAAAAGAAAAAAGAAAAAAAAAACTTCTGTATCAGGAAGAGATAGCAAATAAAATGAAGAAGGAGGAAAGGTGGAAATTTGAAAGGAAACTTACTTTATTTACAGTTAGCAATGTTATGGAATTTTTCAAGTTTAACCCCTGCTCAAAAATAAACTTGGCAGTATTAATAAAATTTTTTTACAAATGTGTAAATAAATTGCAAGAGATTAAACTGTCAAAACTTATACATTGCACCGATGACATAGGTTATAATATCTGACCTTTGAAACTATTTGATGCCAAATTCTGGTATCTGGGCAGATATTGTTGATGTCCCCAGACTAATGACATACTTATCTTACAAAATGAAAAAATAATATAAATACATAAAATTAAGTAAAAACAGAGACTGATTATCCAACCTGGAGGTATACATGGTTTGTATACAGCTGTTATTTTCCAGTCTTTATAATTATATATTATTCTCCTTTATGATATACTTGTATCTTTTTACAAAAAGAATACATCTTCACTGGAGAAAGTGCAGAAATATACAGGAAAATAAACCCATCTATTATTCATTATTTTCTTGATGTCTGACACAAAATGGGCCTGAACCAAGTGTTTTATTTTCTTTTCTTTAATTACAATCATATGTTTAGAATTTTGTGATTATGTATAAGAGGATGAGGAGGCTTTGCAAAACACTTCAAGGCTCCCATTGCATGATAATTTACTCTACATTATGTGACCATTAATTTTTGTGATAAATTTAAATAATTTTCAATTGTTTTTCACATTAAATAATGCTATTGTGACTACAATGTCTCGTATATCTTTAGCCCCACTTAAAATTATTTTCTTAAGAGAAATTCCTAACAACTAGATTAAAGCACCTGAGAGGTTTTGTAAGGTTTTTATGGACCAAATTGCTTTCCAAAATAATTGTACCAATTTACAAACCCACCTACAGAGCCCAAGACTGATTCCAGTTATAATAAGGTCTTTACATTGATGAAAATGTATTCCTGCTTGTTATTATTTCCAAGGAAGCTGTTCTTTCCTATGTAACACTTAACAAAATTTGAAGTAAGTATTTTTCACATTTAACATAGACTTCTCTTATTAACTGTAACCCTGTTTTTTTTTTAAAGGAGGGGAATACACTTTTCACTATTAGTTTATCCATTAATACAGGCCAAAGGAGAGAAAATACCATCTTTGGCAAGTGAACAGCGAAATTGGTTCCTTCAGGGGTGTGTTTCTAAGTGTCAAGCAATTCAAATATCTAAGTAGAGATCTTTGAGATGACTTTTCACTGTTACCCATTTTTAAAAAATCATAATAATTGAAATATAGTTTTCTGTGGTATTCCACATAGGTCTGGGACCAGACTGTGGAGGAGAGGATGGTGATTTCAATAGTTGAATCCATGCCTGATGCACAAGGTGCTGCAGACTGCACAGGGTTCCACAGCACTCTCACATAGAGCAAGATGTTAGTGCCAAGAATCTGAGGTGCACACAGGTAGTTTACACAGGAATGGTAATGTGTGCCTTGTCTAAAACATAGGGCAGGGCTTGTTTTCTCACTGGAACGCAAACCTCCTCAAAGTAGCTTGCAAAGAAACAACATGAAATATCAAGGAAGTATAAAAAGAGCTTTTACAAATGAAGGGGGAAAAAACTCTCTGGATGTTCCCACATAGAACTCACTGCTTTCACCCACAGCATCTTCATGTGTAGATTCCTTAACTGGTTATCTGTTCACGAAGACCTTGGCTGATCCATCTTTGTTGTGTTCCTCTGTGATACTACTGAGTCACTTTAACTCAGCACAGTAATGTGGCCAATTTTAGTTCTATAGCCCCATCAAGTTGCCAAACTTGGCCAGATTCAGAAATAAGAATTTCCTGTCCACTGGATATCATACCACAACCCTTAGTTTTCTTTGCTACAAAGCCGATTTTGAATGTAGGATCACTCTGTGTGGTGGTTTGAAAGAAATTGGCCCCAAAAGGGAGTGGCCACTGTTAGGAGGTGTTGCCTTGTTGGAGGAAGTGTGTCACTGTGGGGGTGGGCTTTGAGTCTCTCTTTTCTCAAGCTTCACTCAGCATGATGGTCAGTCAACTTCCTGTTGCCTCTGAGTCAAGATTTAGGACTCTCAGCTCCAGCACCACATCTGCCTGCATGCTGCCTGCTCCACATTCTGAAGATGATGGATTGAACCTCTGAAACTGTAAGCAAGCTACCTCAATTAAACCTTTTTAACTTGTAAGAGTTGCTGCGGTCTTGGTGTTTCTTCACAGCTATAAAAACTAAGACCTCCTGTCTCCTCAAATCTGTTCCTTAATTTCACATCATTTATTTTGGTCCCTTGTAGATCTCCATGTCTGTGGGATTTGGGGTGCAGGCAGATGTGTGAAGCCTCTTCTGCATCCTACAATTGCTTTGGGTTTTGCTTTGATGGCCATTCCCACTGAGATACACGACACAGGTGATATCTACACTTCACCAAATCCCCGCTGTATCACACCACAAGGACTCTTTCCAAGTCCCATCCACCTTCCTGGAAATAGGTTGTGGCCAGAATTAAATAGCTTTAGCTGGATCTCCCTGCTCTCAACATTCATCTCATTTATGGAAAACTGTTATAAATCTTTCACTCCCACAAATGGGTGGCGTGCAGCAGACTCCCCCTGAAGTCCCACAGTGAGGAGACTTGGGTCCCCTCACTGCTCCCTGCAGGACTTGGCATCAGGCTCTGTCCTTGAAATGACACAGAAGACCTCACTCTTTGATCAAGGGTAGGAACAGGTTTTTCTACTCACTCCATGTCTTCCCACAGGGACTCATGTTTTCTTTCCTTAACTTCAGTAAGAAAATAAGTAAGCTAAATCTCTTGGTTAAAGACAACAAAGAAACCAACAGAGAGACAAGTCAGTCCATCAAATTTATCCAAATATTTGGGACGTATTTGAATGGAAATGTTGCCAAAAGAGAGAGGTAAAAATCTGGATTCTAAATTTCTAACAGTAGAGGCTGAAGCAGGGTGTATTCACAGTCAAGAACTTCTAGGCGACACAGTGAATTCCAAGCTAGCCTGTACTAAGTAGCAAAGCCCACACGGTGGTGGCAGGTGTCGCATGATGCACTCACCAGAGATGTATTTAGTTAGGTCTGAGGAAGTAAATGCCATACATCAAGAGATGCAGAGAAGTAAATAGACCAGTGATTGCATAGAGAACATTTGGGGGGGGGGGACAAACAAACAACAAAACCAGATAGGCATCATTACCATTAGAGAAAAATGATCAGTTAAGGGGCAGAGGTCAACTTAAAACTCAGACTCAATAAAAACAAAAAGGTTAAACATAATCAATAGACATAGTTGTCTAAAATGACCTAATTCAATCTATTTCTAGCCACTTTCCTCCCTGAAAGAGTATTTCTAAGGTGTAAATCTGGATTTCCTTTTCAATATGCACCCTTCACTGGGCCATTTACCAGCCCATACAAACATCAGCATTTCTTCCACATCTGAAGCACAATCCTCTCATGTTCTCATGCCTGACCCAAAATGAACTTGTATAGGGTGTGTATGCGTGTGTGTGTGTGTGTGTGTGTGTGTGTGTGTGTGTGTGTGTGTGTGTGATGTATCTAAGACAGGTACACTCCATATGGCTCAGCCTGGCCTTGATCTCAAAATCCCTCTGCTCCGGACTCTGCTGAGATTACACATGTGTCACCATGATCAGCCTCCTTCCCATGCTTCCATAACATCTTGAGTGTCTATGAAGACTGACTTAGCCACCCTCATCATCTATGCTGTTTCCAAGGGTCCTCACATGCTAATTTTCTTTTTAAATATGTCTTTCTTTCCTGAGTTAAGATCTGTTTACAAGAGGGATAGACCGTGCCCTGGGTTATGTCTACACAACACCACTTTGCCTTCGTTTTTTTTTTTTTTTTTTTTTTAAACAAGAAGTATTTTAATCATTTCCAAAGAAAGAAGGTACAGGGATTCAGATTTAAAAACACAACATTAAAAGTGTGTTTCACTAGAAGTGAAAAACAGAACAGAAAATGCAATTTTTTTGATCATCCATCAAAAGCTCTGTATCTCTTTTGCAAGCACAAGCTTCCAAGATCAACTTGTTCTTTATCTCCCTCTAGCTGGACAGGGCAAATCCCTCCCCCTCCCCCTCTCTTCTCTCAGTCACACTGTGTGGGTGCTGAAGGCCCTGAGCAGACCAATGAACAGAACTGTCCTTTAAGCCAGCAGCCCACAGGCAGTGGCACCCAGGGCAGCCACAGAACTGGCATTGTTTCCACGGTCTCAGCAAGAAGGAGTCGAAAGCCGACCCTCTGCACAAATCAGAGTCAAACGTAGAGAGGGAGGAAGGGCTCCTGGGCCCAGGGAGAAGGACCTTTCTCTACTACTATGGTTCTTCAAGCTCCTCTACTAAGCTCCAACAGGATATGAAGCACATAGCATCTACACAAATCGGGGGAACTGTGGTGGATGGAGACAAGAGTGATAAACAGGGACTAAATGAGTGTGATAATGTATAGGACCATGCTGGAATTTCAGCTCTTCACATGGCTGCCAGCCCCACAGAGCACAGCACAGCAAGAACCAAGACAGCCACTCCAGACTGCTGCACCTGGGGCATCGCCAGGCCTTTCCCTAGGTCCCACAGCAAGTGTCAGATCCCATTCCATGTATGATACATAGGAGGGAAGACAATCACAACTTAGCTGTGTGGGTCAGTGCTGGCCCCAAGCACAGGGACTTCACAAACATCAAATAAGACTCAAAGTTCCCAGGAAGCAGCAGTGCAGACAGGCCAAAATGAGAGATCCCTCCACTTAAGGCCAGACCAGTTTCACAGTGGCAAAGGGACATTGCCATGGGAAAAGACCAAACTGTAGACAGTAATATGGGGAGAAACAGGGTGGTTTGAACTCACATTTTTTTTGTTTGTTTGTTTGTTGGTTTGTTTTGTTTTGTTTGTGGATCTGCTCCATCTCTCCCCGTGGCTGTGGTTCCCAAAGTAACAGCCTTTCTGAGACAAAGCTGAGAATTAAGGTGGGCTTGGAGGCAATCATGGCCAGCAAGAGCGTAGCCATCTTGAGTCTCTTGCGTTAATTTTAAGCATGGGCTCTGCTATCATTTTGCATTTCCTACAAGACAAAGCCAATAGCACTGAGCACACCATGCAACTTTATTAGGCTGTGACTAGTAACGTAATTGGAGTTTTCTGCATCACAGCTTCGCACACGCACAGATGGAAACCACACTTCGCACACGCACAGATGGAAACCACACTCTTTGAATTCCCTTAGTAACCATGATTCAGACTTCATCATTCAATACAAAGATATTAAATATTAATGAAGTATTAGACATGAGGCACAAGGAACCAGGTTCTGGGAGGCTCTCTGTGGCGTTCTAACAAAGTACTACAGATACAGCAACTTAAACCAACACAAATTTATTACCTGGATAGTCCACGAGATCAGAAGTCTAGTTAGAATGTGCAGAAGCTATAATCAACCTGTCCACAGTGCTGCATTTCTTCAGGGGACTCTAGAGGAGAATCTACGCTACACCCATCCTAGAAGTCAAGCAAGTACACTCCCTAGATTTTGGCTTCCTCCCATCTTCAAAGTTCCCACTGGTGGAATCAGTCCTCACTCTGTCCTTGCTTCTGACATCATTAGAAATTGCTAACTTTCTGCACCATTCTCATTTTAGAACCCCTGAGATTGGATTAGGCCAATTTGGATAATCTCAGATAATCTCCTTATTTAAAAATTAGATGGTTATCAACCCACTTTTCTCAAGGCAATGTACCAAACATATTTATAGTTCTGGGGATTAACCTCTAGGTATCTTTGGGGAGCCATTATCCTGACTACCTTATTGATGGAGACCATAATTAATAAAAGACTTAGTATTATATTTTATTATCTCAAAGAAGTCTGCTAATAGGGACATGGAAAAGAGCATGAGAGTCATACTGGACCCTGAGATCATATTATCCTGGTAAAGGGCCAGGTATTGCTCTAAAATTAGATGACATTGAAATTAGGGTCTTAAAAAGGCTGTACTTTCTTACCAGGCTAATGAGACGAGATAATATTTGATAGAAGTAATTCTGAGCAAAGACGACAGTAGGCAAAAATGCTTATGTGCATAAAACAGCAAGACAAGTTAATACAAATTGAAAGAGTTTTAAATGCTGTGCTGTGAAAGACTGCGTATCATACTAAGATAGAAACAGAGAAGAAAGACAGAAAGAGACCACTAGAGGAAAAAAATCTCTGTTTAGCATGTAGAAGATCCTAGACTTCATCTCAAAAGTAGTAATTAACACATAAAGGTATTCACAAGCAACAAACGAACAAGTATTTCAGTTTGAGGGTCGATTCTTCTAACTTAAGACCACGTGAGACCAGTGATGAGGGATGCAGCTTTGCTTACCTCAAGAACCGTTGAGACTGAACTGATAGAGTTTCAGAGAAGATGGAGGAAAACATCAGCTAACACATGATGAGAAGGATTTGAGAACTGGGTGAGTGATTGGCTTTGGAATGTGGAAGGGAAGCAAGCTTTAGGGTGACTCACAGGATTGGAATAACAGACAGTCCAGATCAAAATGCAATCGCCAGGAGAGAAGTGTGTTTAAGGTTAAAGTAAAACCAGGCTCTGTTGGAGATGGGTTTATATTAAGATGGTTGCAAGAAATCCATGTGAAGGTTCCCAGGCCTGGCTAAAGCATAGTTAACTGTATTTGATTTAAGAGAGGTGTGAGCTGTATATGTCCATGTGAGACATACCCATACAATAGTAGTGGTTGAGTATATAGCAAGAAGGGAAGTGGAGCATGGACAGAACTGGAGCAATCACTAATACCCATAGCATGGGCAGAAAAATATCCTGCCCAAGGAAGCAAGAAATAATATGGAATATGAAAAAAAGGTCACAGAATTCTGAGGAGGAGACTTTGGAGAGGAATGGTCAAAGGTCTACCATCAAAGGAAGGTCAAACATGAAAACAGTGAACAAAAGCCATTGGATGTGATGAAGAGGAGAACACTGCTGACCTTAGCTACTATCTTTGAAGAAGTGCAAATGAAACCTAAGTGTGGTGGGCTAGAGAATAAACAATAAGTTCAGAAGGTGATTTCCATGGAAGTAGCTCTGAAGGAAAGACACGGGAATAATTAAAATCTTAAGAGGTTTACTGTGTTGCATTTTATGTAGCAGATGAAGAGAGAAAAGATTTCACATCTTCCTTCCCCATAAAATTCTTCACCACAGTTTCAAAAACAATTGACGGATTCTTTCTCAGAAGTCTCATGAAACAGTATACACTGCTGTGAATGTCTCAATAACAGAAAGGAAAAAAATTCAAGTCTCCTGTGTAGCCATAGGCAAACGAATGTTTTTTATGTATGCAGACATGAATGAGCAAAAAAGGCTGGTTGATTGACCAAACTTTGGAACCATAAAATTCTCACATATGAGGGCTGAAATATGGATTTCCAGTGTGTCCCCTCGTCACTGGACACCAAGAAATATGACACACAAGCAGTATTCAATATATTTCTTTATAACCAACAAACAAAAACTGGCAGAACATTTCTCACCATAGGGATTTAATTTTCATTAGAACGTTTTCTTTATTGCTCACACCACCCTTTCTAATAAGTAACCTAAAGTGAAAAAGTCCCCAAGAGATGATTCTTTGGAGAGAGATTTAGTTTGTTGTGCAATTCCTTCCGCCCCACCCCATCAGCACTGGGTGATCACAGGCAATACTTTCTCCACATATCCAGCCTTGTGAGGGAAGGGAATAGAAGAGCAGTGCTTGGAGAGCTTGGCACATTCCTTCTTAAAGTCTTGGATATCTAGTTTTCATCGATTGTAGATGGAAGCTAAAAGAGATGCCTCCTTAGATCCTGAAAGAAGAAAGACAGCTGTGTCAGCAGGTCTACCTCCGTCAGCAGTAAGGGTGAGAGCAACTGCATTCTGGGTACAAGATGTGGGTCCTGTGGTCAAAAGCCACCATCCCAAATCAACTACACATCAGATCTTAGGAATGAATTCCTGTAGAAAATCTCTCAACAGGAAAGATGTCATGAGGGGAGGTCCACAAAGGTAGGCTCGGGTCCTGAACAAGGAAGTTAAACATGTGACAAGCAGTGATGCAGAAGAAGAGTACTTTCCATCCCTATGGGACAGAAGGAGGGGCTCCACCCAGGAGTGCAGATGGGAAATCTTGAGTGTGTGAAACAAGGCTGTGACAGTAGGTCACAGGAGATACAGTGGTGGGTTCAAGGGACATTTCAAAAGCAGGACAAACAAAACTTGTTGCCTAACAGCGGGGAGACAAAAGTCAGAATGAGGCAAAGGGTGAGTCTCAGGAAGAAGGTGATAGCATCCATGGACAGAGCATCCAGGAAAAGAGGGCCTAGGAAGGGGGAATTGAAAGGTCATCCCTTTATAGATACAATTTTGTCATCGATGTAGATTCAGTCGGATGCTCTTATTGATCTGATATGTTGCAGCCAGATCCATTATTGAAGTCTTAACATTTTTGTACAAGAAACCAACTAGGTAGTACATACTAATTTAAGACAGGGTCTACCCTAACAGCCTGCTGCATTCTTTTTCCCATTTGTTTTAAGTTGTTATGAAAGCAAAGCAACCTCAAGGAGCCAGCATCCCATAATGCTCTCTCCACTTAGTAAAGGAAAGGGGATCTAATAGCTTAAGGAGAAACTGAGTTAAGTCTGACAATTGTCCAAGAAGGTATCTTGGTGTCTAAGAGAATAGAGTTTTTTCTACGTAACTGTCGATTTTTATTCCTGCTTGAATGTTCTGTCTCTCCCTTCCAGTCCTAACAGCTAAATTAAGAAAAATCTCAGTTATACAAAAAATAATGAGCAGTGGTGATTCATAAGTGACTCACAGTTCTTAATAAGCCGTAATTTTCCTTATTTCCTAGACTGTTTTTAAATACAATATTCTAAAAAATTACTTTCCTTTCTTCTACTAAAATATCATCTAAAATGTGGTTGTCAGAGATCTATACATGTACGTATTTGTGCTAATTCAGATATGCCAGGGTTATCCTCCTTTCATTTAATAATGGCCCACAGCTTCTCTTGATGTTCACATGCACTCATTTACTATGTACATCTAAATAGAAGCATGGGATCCCACCTTGTACATCTTTGTATTTAGTATTTAATGCCAAAATAATTGTATGGTTGGATGACCCATGTTTATGCCACATCCAACATAGTCCTTGAAATATCAGACAATTTAATTAGTGGTATTCTGATTATGTGTTATAGAACATGATTTTAATTCACATTTCTATGATAAGTAATAATGTAAATTTTTTCATACTTTTTGGCCATTTAGATATCATGTTTGTTCTGTTTTTATGCAGAAATATCTGAATGAAACATTTTAAAAGAGGAGAGATTGGGCTGATGGCATCAGAGGTTTCAACCCATGGTCACTTGGCTCCATTTTTTTTCCCTGAGCAGAAGGAGAACAATACAGCAAGAATCATGTGCCAAATTCAAGGTGCTCATTGCAGCATGGAAGGAGAAAGATGGGAAATGGTCCAGAGTAAGACACATCTTTTCAACTCACAGTCTATCGATGTGGATTTATTGATGCATTCACCCACTGATTAGGTCAGAGCCCTCATGACCCATCACCTCCCAATAGTGCTGCCCAATGGGGACCAAGCCTTACACACATGAGCACTTGACAGGATACTTCATACCCAAGCAGTCTTTCTTATTTGGGAAATACTTTCTCAAATCTTTTGCACATTTTTAGATTTCCTGATATTGTCTGCATGAGAGTGTGGGTGTTCCATGGCGTGTGGGTAAAGATAAGAGGACAATGTTCAGAGTCAGCCTTCTCCTTCCCCCTCAGTGAGGGAGGGTCCCTTTTGCTTGTGCAGCACTGTGCACACCTAGCTACCAGGTCCTTGAGCTTTGAGACAACTCTCCTGTTTCCACCTTTCTTATCACCACAAGAGTGCTGGGATTACAGATGTGAACAACCACATCTGACTTTTTTATGTATGTTTCTAGGGACCCAACTCAGATAATCAGGCTTGTGTGCCAAGAACTTTTCCCACAGTTGTCTTATTGCCCCGCTTTGGTCTATTGTTAAAGGCAGCTTACCTTGTCCTTCTTGAAATTAGATGCATTTCAGTATGAAACTCTTATGTCAACACATACGTTACCTTTTACAGACACTGTCTCACCATTCTTTGCTATAATCTCCCATACATGGAATTGGAAATGAATCTTACATGCCTTGGAGCTGCTGCTCTCCGGTGGACTTCTTTACCTGTTCTTTCTCTAGTGAATGCTCATAGCTGTTCAGTGCATAAATGTTCTCTTTGAATCTAGAATCTTCTGCCTGTTGAATTCCAATAAATGTAACCGATATTTAACTTCTTAATTACATTAACTGAAATAGATTCTTTTTATATAAACAACACTAACGTGTTCTTTAATATCTTCTTTTTCATTTCAGTGCATATATTTTCATTCATGTGCATATGTGACACATATTATTTATTTTAAAATGTTATTCAGGTTGTTCTGTGAAATTTATTTCACTGGAGCTTTGAACTAACTGAGCATTTTATTTCTTCAAATGTCTGTTTTCTTAAAAATTTCTTTTCTTGAAGTCTTGAAATGTTTTCAAAAACCCCTCTCTTGGGTTGAAGAGATAGCTCAGTTGTTCAGAGCTCTGACTGCTCTTCCAGAGGACCCAGGTTCAATTCCATACATGGCAGCTTACAACTGTCTGTAACTCTAGTTCCAGGGGATCTGACATCCATGGCAAAATACCAATGCACATAAAATAAATATAAATAATTTTAATCCCCTTTCTCTGAGTTCCATGACTCTGTCACTCTTGCAGCTCTATCTCCCCCACAGCCTCAGGTCTCTGGCCCATCCTGAAATGAATTCATCAGCTCAGGGCTTCTGTCTTCTGTTGTTTCATGGTGCATCCAGTAGTCAGCGCAGAATATTAAAGTGACAAAGCACAAACATGGCCCCGTAGTCATGTGCTATCTGATGCCTTTCCGGACCTTCATCTTCTTCTTGATAATCCAAGACCTGAGCAACAAGATGATTATGATGACAAAGAGAAGGAAAATGAGGATGAGGATGAGGAGGATGATATGATGATGATGGGAAGAATGATGATAATAATGGTGACAATTGGTTAGACTTTTTTTAAAAATGAGTTACCCATAGGTGCTTCATTCATTTCCCTACTTTCAAACAGTGAGCGCCTGGCTCCAGCTTTCTCTTGGGATATGGTATGGGTTTTTTTGTTTTGTTTTGTTTTGTTTTGTTTTGTTTTTGCGTTTTGCTTCATAAATAGCAAATTCTTGACCATCATATTCAATCCCAGATGCATGGCCTAGCAGGTATTTAGTTTATTTCTGTGTGTTTCAATGTTTATATTATCCTTCCTTCAATAGTGCTATTATTGATATTCATGGAAAGTATCTATGAACCACAACAATTACCTGCATACCAAGATATACCCAAAGACACAATAAATGGCACTCACATTTTGGTGGAAATCAACAACTGTCTAATTGGGCTTAAGATCCACTCAACAGGAAGGAAATAATACCTAGAGCTGGAAATACAACCAGTTTCTGGAATAGCTCTGCCATGAGGACTAGCTTCCAGCAGTGCAGGGCTTAATGGTGATCCAATGGAGTCAGTGAACTAAGACTTTTTATCTGAAGGAGGAAGGGAAAAGACACACACACTTTCTTGATGATTTCCTTCTGACTTTTTCTTTATTCATCTATTTCTATTTTTCTCTACATCTTCCCTGGTGTTTTCCTTGTTCTTGATGTTTTCTTCTAACTAACTTTATTTTTTCCCTTACAGCTTATATACCCCAGTAGAATCTTTTAAGCAATATAAAATTTACAATGTGGTTATATTCTATTTTTTCACATGAATGATTACAATGAGTGTAAGTAAAAACTGGCATGTTTTCCATATCTCTTACATGATTAAACATTTTACATATTACAGGTAAAAAAAACAAGTTGTCCAAAGAACCCACATATATTCCTATCCAAGCAACTTGTTGTAGATTAGCAAAGTGTGAACAAGTAAGGTATTTTTCTCAGCCAGTTCTTTTGTTGGCAGTCTGCATTTTGGGGTTACAAGGAAAAGACCAATCATTTTATTACTTATCTTGAATGATAATCTTGAATGATAAGAAATATGAGAAGAATCACAAATCTAAACTTTTATATATGAAAAAGAATCAGTTAACTCTATTTTAAATTTTCAGGGTGCAAACCCACTCATCAACAGTTTTTTTATATCAGGAAGCTGAGGGTAGAAATGGGCACAAGGAATTAATCATCTTTTATCATTAACCCATCCTAACAGGAAAGGTATGCCAGCTAATATTAACGGGGCTGCTTTGTTTCTGATCTCTAACCTATCTATCACTCAGCTGTGTGTCCTTGTGAACTTTAAATTGTTTTCTAAGGGTTTTATTTTTTTTAGCCTCAAAGCTATTATCAAAACATCTTAACCTAACTTGAAATCACTTTAAGGCTTTGTTTCAGCTATGATACACTCTGAAACCCATGAACACATCTTCAAACATTAAGATTAAAATAACTTAAGCTTCCTGGGCTACTAGGACTCAATTGTTTTTCTTAATCATTAACCTAAGCCACAGTCTACATGGCTCATCAATAGAAACTCATGTGTTCTTGCTGTGTGACACTTCTTTGTACTTATTTTCAGTCACCAAAACTCTATTTTAACCAACATTATTATCAATTAAACAGTACAGCTTAAGATGAAATCATCTTCCTAATAATCCACAGGTAAAAGTGCCCAGTAGAATGAGATACACCAAGAGATGATCATACTGCATTAAGGGAAGTTGGGACCTCCCCAGGCCCATTCACACCCTGCCAGATACCAGAGAAAAATGGCAGCAACAAGCATACAAAGACACGGCAGTAGCAAGAAACATTATGGAACTGAGGCTCTTGGGGCCCTGCCTATCCAAGATTTACCCCTCAGGGGTTTTGTTTACTGGTGGGCCAATCCCCTGATGTCAATTGCCATCTGCTGCTCCTCTGATATGGCCATCAACCCTAGAGGCTAGTGATGTTATGGACCTTGGAAAATAATCTACTACAGCCACTTTGCTTAGTAAAAAGTAGCCCTTACTACTTTCTAAACCTTAACTTGGTGCGCACAGGTTAAGGGCGGCTCACACTCCTCATCAAAGTAACCTCTCTTGTCAAAGTTTACTTGAGCACCTTGGCTTGACTTGAAGCCTTTAAAAATCAACAAAACTAGCCGGGCGTGGTGGCGCACGCCTTTAATCCCAGCACTTGGGAGGCAGAGGCAGGCGGATCTTTGTGAGTTCGAGGCCAGCCTGGGCTACCAAGTGAGCTCCAGGAAAAAGGCGCAAAGCTACACAGAGAAACCCTGTCTCGAAAAAACCAAAAAAAAAAAAAAAAAAAAAAAAAAAAAAAAAAAAAAATCAACAAAACTATCACTAGACTAGGAGCCTAGGTTAGTTATTTCTGGGTTGCAAAGTAAAGAGTAATTTAAATCACAAAGAAGGGATGAGAACCTCAAATTCACAAATTTGAAGCTTACTCTGTTTAATCTCCTGAGGGTTCCTAGGTGATGTTGAAGGACACATGAGTAAAGGGATGCACTATTGTTGGGAGTTCATCCTCCTTCAATCACAGCAAATTCTAGGGGCAGAAGCTAGCTCAGCTCTTGCTGCACAAACATAAGGACCCAAGTTTGATCCCCAGCACACACATAAATGGGTGTATGGGTGTATGTACATAGATGAGTGTGCTCCCAGCTCTAAGAACACAGAGACAGGGGGATCTCTGAGGTTCCCTGGCCACCTGCCTACCAGAATCAGACATCCCCAAGCCCTAAATAAGTGATTCTGTCTCAAAATGACAAGGCAGATGGCTGGTGAGGAAGGATATCCAAGGTTGACCTCTTACCTCCATACACACCCTCCACACATAGTCATACTCATGCACATGCATATGCACATGTACAAACATAAATGTCCATACATATGGGCACATGCACACTTGTATAACTTCACACACATGAACACACATGCACATGCACTAGTCCTGCCATTGTGGATTGCACAAGAACCAAAGCTAAGGTATTATTGTACAGAAGAAATTCAGATCTGATGGTCACAAGCTGATCCTGAGATTCTGAACAGTGACAGCAAAAGGAGAAAAGAGGTCCAGAATGGCTGCCCCTTCTAGGTTCCCTGACATCCTCCCCTGCCATCCTATTCTTTAGAGTCCCATTAGAATGTCTTAGCACTATTTTTTAAACTGAGTTATGCCCGTGTTTATCTTGTTTGTTTTTTAAAAGGAAATATCAGCCTTGCAGCATGGTGCTAATGCTGTCAAACCTTTCCATAAAGGATGCTACAGAAAGACTGAGTCCCACAGCCTTGCCCTCCCAGCTCCCTTCCTCCCTCCCTGTCTCCCATTCAAGCTCCAGGAAACCTCTTCTCTTCCTGTCTCTCTCCAAAGGCACCTCAACAGCTGTGAGCTCATGACCTAATTGTTCTAATGGCATTCCCAAGGTCCCCTGCTCAAGGCCAGAGAAATCACAGCCCTTTGGACCTCCAGCCAGTAATTCATGGTACTTAGTCAAACTCCCTTCCGTCCTGCGGCCCCCCTCCGCTCCCCTCCTCCTGTCCTCTTGCTCTCACTCTCTGCTCTCTCCTCACACCAGTCTGAAGCAGCTTGATCACCTGCCAACTGGTATTGATTTTTGCTTCCCAATCTCCAGGCTGGATGGAAGGAAAAGATTAAAAACAGTTTGTCAGTTTGAAGTTGAATAAGAATTCGGCACAAGGGACGTCTCAGAAATGTGAGGAAGTGGCGGGGGAGGCCGGGGTGTGGGCAGTCAAGGCCGAGGAAAGTCCTCAGGGAGTTTAACCCTTCATCACAACAGACCCCAGCTTTTTTTTTTCTTTAAAGAGAATTGTGCTACAATCTCACACACTCCCCCTTTCCTGTGTTTCACAGACTCAGACCCTCTCAGGATTTGCTCTCGGCCGGCAGCAGCCACTGAAGTTTAGCAGAGACTCTCCCAGGTCCTGGGACACTCGCCTCTTTCTCTTACTGAAGCCCGCAGCCACAGTAAGTTCACAGGCAAAGTTCCAGCTCCTTCCTGCAGGGTCCCCTGGTCCTTACAGGGAGGCAGTATCTCTCTAGGTGTCATCTCTCTCTGTGCTCTGTGACTGTAGGCGTCCCTGGCCCTGTGCCTCTGAGCTCTGCCAATGGCCTCTGTTAGTATTCATTGTGCAGGGTCAGATGTTGTCCTTGTCAAGACAGAGTAGGGGGACTTCAAAAAAAATGAGCTTCTCCAGCTCATGAAGGATCCTTTTTGGTTGTTTTGTCTGCTGTAGAGATGACAGATTGTTTACAAGCATCTGTAGAAAACCTGAAGGGCTGGAGCACGAAGAATCAGCGTGTGCAGGAGTCAAATCCAGGGCACTAACATTTTACTCACCGAGAGCCAAGTCACTGGTCTCCTAGAGTTTAGGGGCCGAATTGACATGGTTCTCTTTTTGCCTCAATCTTCCTGGCGAGCAGGACAACTACACACAAGGCAGGCACACTCACAGCCACTCACAGAGGCAGAAAATGGGGGACTCCTGTGTGAAAAATCAGTGTTTCGGCTGGGCACTCAAGATGTAGAGCCTGGTGGATCTCTGAGTTTGAGGTCAGCCTGATCAACATAGAGAGTCCCAGGTCAGGTAGGGGTACAGAATAAAACTCTGTCTCAAAAATATAAAATAAATTAAAAATAAAACTGAGTCAGTATATAAAAGAAAATACTCCACTAAGAAGATACAATCCCCGGTCCTTTCCCCAGTCATTTCTACATGGCTTTGTGCTTAATGGGCTGTGCAATGTATAGCAAAAGCAGAGAGAGTCAGCCTCGCTACAGCTCCTGTCTCCAGGGTGGACTGTTCTAATCGGCCTCCCCACTCCGCACAATAGGATTTGCCACTGGGTAGTAACTGTGTCTCACTGAGTTCAAGGACGTCCCTTCTGTAGAACACACCTCGGCATGTTCGGTTAGGTGGAATTTCATCGGGACAGCAAAGGTAAGCAAGCACCCGTTGAAACTGGCTGAGCATCAGGAGCACCGGTCCCTCTTGTGGCAGGACTGAAACTGGACGAATAAGTCAGCATCTCTTGTTCTTCCCTCTAGTCTTGCTGATGGAAAGGGCTGACTAGTGCAGTTGTTACTTCCTCTTGGTCCCCCCACCCCTTCCTCATCTCATAGGAGGTACCACAGCAGCTTCCCTTTCTCCAGAATCCTTGATATGTGGCCTCTAGTTTTGTTTTGTTGTTGTTGTTGTTGCTTTTCCTTTTTTGGTTTTTCAAGACAGGGTTTCTCTGTGTAGTTTTGGCTCCTGTCCTGGGTCTCACTCTGTAGATCAGGCTGGTCTCAAACTCACAGAGTTCCACCTGACTCTGCCTCCCGAGTGCTGGGATTAAAAGTGTGCACCACCGCTGCCCGGCCCTAGTTTATCTTTTTAACACACTCTAACCTTATTCTCAATCTTGAGTGTTTCTGGAAGAGTACCTTCTTCAAATTGCTGTTGTAGCTGTGGGATTACTCCATGCTTCTCCGAGCCTGGTCTTTATCCTGCTTCTCTTTGGATCATGTCTTTATTACTTCTATAATGAACTGCATATTCTTTGGCAAAGAAGATGGGATTAAAATCTCATTTGGAAAAAAAAATGTCATTTGGCCCTGGAAATAACTGCTACATAAAAAAGATCAGAAAACATTCCTCCCAGTAGGTAGATAAATGGACGCCAGGATACTATATCTATTCCAACCTCAAGCAGCCATCCATCC
This sequence comes from Peromyscus leucopus, assembly GCF_004664715.2. NCBI lineage: Eukaryota > Metazoa > Chordata > Mammalia > Rodentia > Cricetidae > Peromyscus > Peromyscus leucopus. Next base: position 30,382,038 of record NC_051076.1, read on the forward strand.
TTCTCCTAAATGCATTTGTGTAGGACAGCAGTTCCCTGTTACATTGTAATAAATTACCACAAGTGTGGTACCTTAACAGCACAAATATATTCATTTACAGCTCTGGAACCCAGAAGCTAAAAATCTGTTTACTGGATAAAACTCAGCCTGACTGCCGATGGTGCTGGTTCCCACCGCAGGTGGCTTGGGAGCAGCTCTTATCTTGCCTTGTTTAGTTTCTGGAAGTCTCTTTGACTTCTGGGCTTCTGCCAGAGTCACTATTACCTACTGTTTCTGTCATCGAGTCTCCAATACCACCTGACCTTCCTGTCTCCAACGACTATACTGGGAACCTTCAGATAATTCAGGGTAATTTTCCCTCTTCCAGATCCTCACCTAAATAACTTCTAGAAAGTCTCTTCTGCTATGTCAAGTCACAAACCTCACATGTTTTAAGGACTGGGACAATAACATTTAACCTATCGCTCCGCCTATTTGTTCATATAGTGTAAAAGTATATTCATTAAATATGAAACTGTCGAGCTTGGCCTGTTGTTACTCCAGCACTCAGAAGGCAGAGACAGGGTTGCCATAAGTACAAGCTGGTCTAGTGCACATAGCGAATTCTATAATTACATACCAAAACATGTCTTTAAACGATCTTAAGGGCATGGGAGGGGGGGAGAATGCACTAGTATAAAGAGAAAAAAGGGAATTGTGGTGCAAGAAGGGATCAATTGGGGTGGTGGGGGAGAAACAGGGTAAAAGGGGGAAACGGAGAAGGAAGAACAACACTAAGAACTGTTGAATAATGTACTGCTGAAACCTACTACTGCAGAAGTTTCCTGAAATATCCTTATACACATGCATAAAAGTAGCTAAAATGGAATTTATCCTGCAACAGGGCAACAATGTCCCTATTAGATACCAAAGAATAACAAAAACATCCAATGCCAAGAATGTGTTACTTTTGATGATTCATTGGCTAGCGAGATCCCAAACACATCCATGTCATTACAAGTCATTGCCAGTGCTCTTGGTTATTCTCTATAACATGACAATAAGATCCTGTTGCTGAAAATAGCATATTCTTGAATCATAGAACATGAAGAAATCAAGCTTGAACTGACTTGGAAGCTTCATCTCTGCTGGCTAGCTTTCATATTGCTGGAAGGGGCTGTGCTCCCCGTCAGAGAAGAAATGAAGCATCAGTCTTACCCAGCTGTGAGCCCTGAAAGCTACAGCTCTTGGCCTGGGAAGACCTTGACCACTGGTACAACAGTGGAATAAATGTCACAGGAATAGTCGGTCACTTTCTGATTGGATTTAAGGCTCTCTCCACAATATGAAACCCATATCTGGAACCATTATTGGGCCAAGAAACTATGACTAGACAGATTATAGACCTTAGGAAAGAACCTACTGCTACCATTCTGCTAGCTCAACATAGTATTAGCCTGACTCCTAAAAAGTTATTATTATATTCCTAGTCTAAGAAATCTCTCAACCTTCAATATACAAGCTCCTGTTTGCAATAGATAACAATCAATACAGGAACCCACAACTGGCCAAGGTGTATACCGTGAGAGACTACAGAACAGTCAACCCTTGATGGGACATGTATACCACACCACATTCCAAAGACCCGGGTATCATTGTAGAAGATGGGTGTAAAGAATATAAGAGCCAGAGACTGTGGATAACGACAAGGACTGGTGTCTTCTGGACACAGCAGGACAGCTGCACATATAAACATGGTCATCGCAGCAGGGACAAACCTTGGAAAGCCTAAACCAGGTCAAATCCCAGCCTGAGAGGGGACGCATGCAAAGTTCTACCTCTAAGTGAGAAGCTATTGGCAATCCTAGCTACTGGAAGTGAAAAGTTTAAGTTTCCTCTAGGGGTTTTACACTCCCCCACTCCCTGAAGCTGACCACACTCCAGTGGAAGGCCATACATCCAAGAATATTTGAGCAGCACAAATTGGCTTTGATGGGGGGGGGAAGGATATGAAGTTGGATATGTAGGGACATGAGGGTGAGTCTGAAAAGAGATGTGGAGGGATGAATATGATGAAAATACTTTGAAAGAAATTCTTAAATGCCAATAAAGACATGTATGAAAAAAATTAAAGATAAAATATTACAAAATAATTAACAACTATATATACTACACAAAACATCCATATAAAACAAATGTAGTAGACATTTATAATGTAGATTTTGTTGTTACTACTTTTCCTCTAGGGTCCACTTAGTTCAAACTTGAATTAGGGAAAGCCAGAATGTTGCTCTCGCTTATTCAATTCTTGATCCCATCCGGTCTGTTCTCTATAGTACAACTGTTAAAATGCAGCTCCACTCACAAAGCTACTGAACACATCTCTCTACCTCTACATGGCTCTGCAATCTTTTTGATATATTTGTTCCCATACTGACCTCCTGTTCTTGGAGGTCTACAAGGTTGGCATATAGCTTCTTTGCACAATTTCCTCTTTTCTGAGTGTTCTTCTACTTTACCACCTGTAAAGTGCTTCTTACTTCTCCATCAGAGTCCAGCTGAGGCAACATCAAGCAATGAACCTTTCTTGACATTGTCTTCATCTCTCCTGTCCTTCCTCGAGCTGGCTCACACTCTCTGTGAGTGTTGAATGTTTTCCCCTCCCCCTCACATCTCCTATCACACTGAGGATGTCTCAGTTGTTTTCACGAACAGACTAGAGCTATAAGGAAATTTTTATTTTAGTCTGAATCTTTTTCATATCTCATATGAACGAGGATACCATATCATATCAATGCTTCTTCATATCAATGCTTGGCACATCGTGGGTACTTTACACATTTCTTGGTAGAAAACACACAATACTGGTGTAATCCTCAAAGAACAATCTGATATTGACAATGCCTGGTGGTTCATGCAATGTGCCTTCCTTAGAATCAGAGTAGTGAAAATGGACCATTCCTACAAAACAAACTTTTATAATCATAGTAGGCCTATGTTTTAGAGACTGAAGCAGCAAGCAATTTTTCCACTAAATTATCTCAGTGACCCATTATGATGCATTAATTTTAAAAAAATGTATGTGTATAATTGTATATATGCACACACGTATGTATGGTTTTGGAATATGTGTGTTATGGGTACTTCCAGGTTTCCTGCATACCACTCCCTGCCTGTTTACACTTTTTCTAAGATGAAAACTTTTGATATTTAAAGGATTTCAATCCCATTCACTCCTTCAAGACAGTTATACACTAAACACATATAGAAGAAGAATACAACTCAGCAATTGGCCATGTACATAATATGACTCTGATGAGTTTTGCTTCTGTAGCTTTTGTACTTTGATTGGACATACATAGCATGATTGTTCCAATCACACTTTGAAACTAGACTCTAGTCGTAATCATGGCTTCTGTTGTGCACTAGTGCTAAGCACCAATCTGTGTCTGAGAAAAATGAATGTTCTCCTAGTGCTGTACTCTTTTGGACCCTTCAGCCAATTATCTACCATTCCATAATCCTCCACTGCACACTTATTCTTGAGGAAATACCTGCATTACTTGGCTCTGCATCTCCTATACAGTTCTGTCAAGAGAATAAAAACTATTATTTAGTCAGAATGTGAAAAATCTATGAATTCACATTGTATACACATACACAAGATATCTCAGGAAAGCTTCAGGCGGGTGGATGGGGAAAGGGTTGTGTTGGTTGATTTTATGTCAGCCTGACACAAGCTAGAGTCATTTGGGAAAAGGGGCTCTCAACTGAGAAAATGCCCCCAGAAGATTGGCCTACTGACAAGTCTTTAGTGCAGCTATACTTTGACATAAAGTCAGCAACATACTTTCAGTGTTTTTTATCACATGACACTGTTAACTCCTCTATGAAACAGGGTAGGGCATTGACCATCTTGATATCTCAAAACAAAATATCTTTAACCTGTTCCCAGCATAACAGCTCAGATGCACTACTTGCAATTTACATCGGGTTGGCAGAAGGTATCAGGTAGAGTGGATGCCTGAGTAAGATACAACCATGAGCACTGTTATTGACATAGTTAAATTAAAATGTTTGCTTTTGCCTAGTGACTTCTCTCATTTCATCAAGGTTATCACTATGGAAATTTTATCTTTAATATTTTTTAATATTAAATGTTTAATGTTTAAACATAAATTAAACATAAATGTTTAAAATATTTAAATATTAAATATTTAAATGTTTTTCTTCTTTGAGTATTTTATCATGATTACTGTATTTACATGATTTTAACCCCAACCTTTTCCCCTCCCATTTCTTGCATGTCTCTTTCCTCCTTTTAAATTTGTGACTTCTTAATTTTTATGCTTATTTTTAATAATAAAATAAAATATAAGATAAAACAAAAACTAAGAAATTGGAATTAGACAAAACAAACAAATAGAAGGAAAAGAGCTCAAAAGAAGGCACCAGAATGAGAGACACTCTCATCTTCACATTCAGGAATTCCACAAACACACTAAACTGGAAGCTATAATATATATGCAGAGCACTTGGTACAGACCTGTACAGGCCATGTGCATGCTGCCACAATCTCTGTGAGTTCATATGAGCTCTGATCATATTAATTGAGGATCATGTTTTATTAGTGTCCTCCATCTCCCCTGGTTCTTACACTCTTTCTGCCTTCCTTGATGGAGACATCCTTATTTTAATATTTGACAAAATAGCCATCAAATCAAAACTAATCAGAATAGATAAGGAAGGGCATTACATACTCATTAAAGTGAAAATCCACCAAGAGGGCATTACAATTCTTTACATCTATGCACTAAATACAAGGGCACCAATATTAATAAAAGAAGTACTACTAAAGCTTAAATCACACATTGACAGTGGATGACATCAATACCCCACTCTTATCAACAGACAGACCATCCAGACAAAACTAAACAGAGCTAACAGATATAACAGGTATTTATAGAACATTTTACCCAAACACAAAAGAATATAACTTCTTCCCAACACCCAGTGGAACTTTCTGGGAAATTGACCACATATTGGACACAAAGCAAGTCTCAACACATACATAGCACCTTGCATCTTATCTAACCACCGTGGATTAAAGCTGAGTATCAAAGCCGGGCGGTGGTGGCTCACGCCTTTAATCCCAGCACTTGGGAGGCAGAGCCAGGTGGATCTCTGTGAGTTTAAGGCCAGCCTGGGCTACCAAGTGAGTTCCAGGAAAGGCGAAAAGCTACACAGAGAAACCCTGTCTCGGGGAGAAAAAAAAAAAAGCTGAGTATCAAAAAAGAACAGAAACAATAGAAAGCTTACAAACTCATGGAAACTGAACAATTCACCACCGAATGAAATATGGGTCAAGACAGAAAATAAGAAAGAAATTAAAGGCTTTCTAGAATTGAATAAAAATTAGTACAGAACATACTCAAACTTATGGGACACAAAGCGGTTTGAAGAGGCACTAAGCGCCTACCTGAAAAAACTGACAGATCTCACACTAGTGAGATTTAACAGCACATCTGAGAATTCTAGAGCAAAGAGAAATCTTACCCAAAGTAGGAGAAGGCAAGAAATAATCACTCTCAAGGCTGAAATCTATAGAATAGAAAAAAATAACAAAGAAATACAAAGAATCGATGAAGCAAAGATTTGGTTCTTGGAGAAAAATCATTAAGATAGACAAAACCTTCTCCAAATTAACTAAAAGGCAGAAAGAGAATGTTCAAATTAACCAAATTAGAAATGAAAAGGGAGACATAATAACAAACACCAAAGAAATCTAGAGAATTATAAGGGCATAATTTAAAAACCTGTACTCCACTAAACTGAAAAATATAAAAGAAATGGATAATTTTCTCAATACATACTGCTTACCAAAGTTAAACCAAGACCAGATAGGAAACTTAAACAGCACTGGGCTGTTTAATTGAGAAAATTATCCATTTCTTTTAGATTTTTCAGTTAAGTGGAGTACAGGTTTTAAGATTATGTCCTTTTAATTCTCTAGATTTCTTTGGTGTCTGATGTTATATCATCCTGATCACAGGAGCAAGTGAGGTCAAGAGCATGATGGGGAAAAACAGAGACAGCTGACCCAAGCTGGTGGGAGCTCATCGACTCTGGCCTGTCAGCTGGGGTACATGCACGGGATCGAACTAGGCCCTCTGAATGTGGATGACAGTTATGTGGCTAGATCTGTTTGGAGATTCCCCCCTGCATCAAGGGTAAGCAAGGCATCTGACTATAGGCAATGGGCTTCAAAAGTCAGCTCATGCACGAGGGATAGATTTTGACCCCACTGTCTCCTGCATGCAGAGGGCCTAGTCCAGTCCGATGCAGGTTTCACAGCTGTTGGTCAAAAGTTCATGAGTTCTTATGAGCTTGGTTCAGTTGGCTCTGAATAAAATAAATAACTTTTTATAAAAAAAGGAAAGAATGTCAAAAAAAAAGGAAATTTAAATAGATCTACAACCCCTTGTGAAATAGAAACACTAGTTAAAAATCACTCCAAAAAAAAAAAAATAAAAGGTCAGGTAGTTCAGTGTGGAATTCTGTCATAATTTCAAAGAGGAGTTAATGTCAATATTCCTAAAATTATTTCACAAAAGAGAAACAGAAGCAAGATTGACCAATTGGGTTTATAAGGCCACAGTTACCCTAGTACCCGCACCACACAAAGGCACAACAAAGAAAGAGAATTACAGAACAATTTCCTGTATGTACATAGATACATAAATTCTCAATAAAATACTCGTGAACAGAATCAAAAACACATCAAAATGATCATCCACAACAATCAAGTAGGCTTCATCCCAGAGATGCAGGGATGGTTCAACATACATAAATCAATAAATGTAATCCACCATATAAGAAAGGTATGTCCCTCAGCATAGTAAAGGCAATTAACAGCAGCCCATAGCCAAGAGCAATTTAAATAGAGAAAAACTCAAAGCAATTCCATAAAAAACAGGAACAAGACAAGGTTGTCCACTCTCTCCATATCTATTAAACACAGTACTTTAAGTCTTAGCTAGAGCAATAAGACAACTAAAAGAGATTGAGGGGATAAACATTGGAAAGGAAGTACATAAGAGACCCTAAAAGTTCCACCAGAAAATTCCTACAGCTGATGAACTCCTTCAGCAAAGTAGTTGGATACAAGATTAATTCACAAAAAGCAGTATCCCTCCTATATACAAATGACAAACAGACTGAGAAAGAAATTGGGAAAACAATAGTAGCCTCCATAGTAGCCTCAAGTAATATGAAATAAATGGAGGTAACTCTAACCAAACAAGTGAAAGACTTGTGTGATAAAAACTTTAAGAAACTAAAGATGTCAGAAGGTTGAAAATTGTCCCAGGCACGTGGATCATTAGGAATAACAGTAAAAATGGTCATCCCACCAAAAGCAAGCTACAGATTCAATGTGATTCTGATAAAAATTCCAACACAATTCTTAACAGACCTTGAAAGGATAATTTTAAGCTTCAGATGGAAACTCACATACAAGCACACACAAAATAAATTTAAAAAAAAAACAGGATAGTTTAAACCATCCTGAATAATTAAAGACCTGCTGGAGATCTCACTGTTCCCAATTTCAAGTTGTACTACAGAGCTATAGTAATAAAAACAGCAGGCATTGGCACAAAAGCAGACACATTGATCAGTTGAATCAGATTGAAGACCCAGACATAAATCCACACACCCATGAACATCTATTTTTGATGAAGAAGCTAGAAATACACATTGAAAGAAACAAAGCACCTTCAACAAATGGTGCTGGTCAAACTGGATGGCTGACTGTAGGAGAATCCAAAGAGACCCATACTTACCAACCTGAACAAAACTCTACTCCAGATGGATCAAAGAACTCAACATAACACCACACACACTGAACCTGGTGGAAAAGTGGGGAATGGCCATGAACTCAGGGGTCGGGTAAAGACTTTCTGAACAGAACACCATTAGCACAGGCACTGAGGTCAACAATTAATAAGTGGGACCTTATGAAACTGAAAAGCTTCTACACAGGAAAGGATACGTTCAGTTGGATGAAGCAACAGAATGAAGAGATATTTTTACCAGCTACACATCCAATACAGGGATAATATCCAAAATATATAAAGAACTAAAGAACTAGGTATCAAGAAAACAAATAACCCCATTAAAATGGTGTGTGGATCTAAACAGTGAATTCTCAATAGAGGAAACAAATGACAGAGAAGCACTTCAACAAATGTCCAACATCCTTCGCCATCAGAGAAATGTAAATCAAAACTACTTTGAGATTTCATCTTACACCTGACAGAATGACTAGAATTAATAAAAAAAAAATGAAAGCTCATACTGGTAACAATGTGGAGTAATGGAAAACTCACCCATGGCTGCTGGGATGGCAAACTTATACAGCCACTATAGAAATCGGTGTGGCAGTTCCTCGGAAAGATGGAAATCGATCTACCTCAAGGTCCAGCTGTACCATTCTTCAATATACCCAAAGGATATTTTATTCTACCACAAAGACTCTTGCTTAACCATGTTCATTGCTGCTTTCTTCATAATAGCCAGAAACTGGAAACAACCTAGATGACCCTCAGCAAATGAGTGGGTAAAGAAAATGTGGTATATTGAGACAATTCCTCAGCCTTTAAAAAAAACCAAATTTCATGGAATCATGATATTTGCAGGTAAATAGATGTAACCAGAAAAAAATCATCTTGAGTATGGTGGTTTGAATGAAAATGGCCCCCAACAGGCTCTTAGGGAATGGCACTATTAGGAGGTATGACCTTGTTAGAATAGGTATATCCTTGTTGGAGGAAGTGTGTCACTGGGAGCAGGCTCTGAGGTTTCAGATGCTCAAGCCAGGCCCAGTGTCATGCTCTCTTCCTGTTGCCTGCTGATCTAGATGTAGGAATCTTAGCTTTTTCTCTAACACCATGTCTGCCTGTATGCCACCATGCTTTCTGCCATGAAGACAGTGTACTAAACCTCTGGACTGTAAGCCAGCCCCAATTAAATATTTTCCTTTATAAGAGTTTCCATGCTTATGATGTCTCTTCATAGCAATAGAAACATGAATTAAGACACTGAGTAAGGTAACCCAGACCTAGAAAGACAAAAATGGTATGTATTTGCTTATATGCGGATATTAGCTGTTAAGTCAAAGTGGCTTCCATAGAGCCACAGAGGTTAGGGACAGAGTAGGGGACTAGGTGGGAAAAGATATATCTCTCTATAGAATAAAAGTAGTTACAGATCAATGGGGGGTGGGTAATTAGAAAAAGAGGATCTAGCAGAGATGGGTAGGGAAGAAGGGCACAGGGGAGGAAATATGAAGAAAGACAGCTAAAATTAAGAGCTATTTGAAACCTATAATACAGTAGAAGCTTCCTAAAATACATACATATATGAAGGTTCTCTAACTGAAATTGCCAAATAATGGAGAGAACAAAGCCCAAGCTGGACATCTCTTTGAGATTTGGGGTAAGAGGGTCCTATGGAATGCCCTAAACAACCTAGGCTATTGAGAAGACTATGGGTTGCTCACCACAAACTTACAGCAAGGCCCCATTGCTGAAAACAACACCCATGTAAGTAAGTCACTGAACATGGAAAAGTCAAGCTGTTGCCTACATAGTGCCTTTGCCACTACATGCTAGCATCTTTGGTATAGGAAGTTACTCTGTATGCTACCAAATAAGAAATGTAAACACCAGCCCAGTCACAAACCCTTTGTTTCACAATGGTGTCTGCCTGCAAGATATGTTAGGGCAATGGTGGCATAAAACTTCTGGGAATAATCAACCAATATCTGGCTTGACTTCAGGGCTACTCTATGAGATGGAACCCATATCCAACACTGCTTAGGTGACCAAGAATCTAGACTAGATAGCCCAGGGACCTAGGGTAAAACAAAACACTATTATACTAAAACAATAATAATAAGAGGTAGCCATAAAATCTCATGGCATTCTACTATACTCATGGATCAGTGCCTTGCTCCGCCATCATTAAATAAGGATCCCCCTGCAGCAGTAGATTGGAACAAACACAGAGACTCACAGTCAAACATTATGCAGAAAGTGAGCGACCTTAGAATACTCAGCCCTAAAGGGGATGTCTGAATCAAGTCCCTCCTTTCAGGGCTCAGGGAACCTCACGGAAGAGGAGGGAGAAAGAGTGTAAGAGCCAGAGGGGATGACGGACACCACAAAAACAAGGCCCTCTAAATCAACATGATCAACGCTCATATGAACTCACAGAGACTGAGGCAGCATGGATAGGGCCTGCACAGGTCTGCACAGGTCATCTCTGTACATATTAGTTTTTTAAATGGGATTACTGAGTGTGCAAACAAGTGGGTCAATGATTTTTTTTTTTGGACTCAAATTTATATATATATGGGTTGTGGTCTGATTGTTCTTCATTTTATATCTAGAATCCACCTATGAGTGAGTACATACCATGACTGTCTTTCTGGGTTTGGGTTACCTCACTCAGGATGATTTTTTCTAGTTCCATCCATTTGCCTGCAAATTTCATGCTTTCATTGTTTTTCTCTGCTGAGTAGTACTCCGTTGTGTATATGTACCACATTTTTTTTTCATCCATTCTTCCATTGATGGGCATCTAGGTTGTTTCCAGGTTCTGGCTATTACAAATAGTGCTGCTATGAACATAGCTGAGCATGTATCTTTATGGTATGAATCAGCATTCCTTGGGTATATGCCCAAGAGTGCGATGGCTGGGTCTTGAGGTAGTTCGATTCCTAATTTTCTGAGAAACCGCCATACTGATTTCCACAGTGGTTGTATAAGTTTACATTCCCACCAACAGTGGAGGAGTGTTCCCTTTGCTCCACATCCTCTCCAACATTGGTTGTCATTGGTGTTTCTGATCGTAGCCATTCTAACAGGTGTAAGGTGGTATCTCAGAGTCGTTTTGATTTGCATTTTGCATTTCCCTGATGATTAAGGATGTTGAGCATTTCTTTAAATGTCTTTCATCCATTTGTAGTTCTTGTTTTGTGAATTCTCTGTTTAGCTCTTTAGCCCATTTTTTAATTGGACTGTTCAGTACTTTGAGTTCTTTATATATTGTGGAGATCAATCCTCTGTCAGATGTGGGGTTGGTGAAGATCTTTTCCCATTCTGTTGGCTGTCTTTTTGTCTTATTGACTGTGTCTTTTGCCCTGCAAAAGCTTCTCAGTTTCAAGAGGTCCCATTTATTAACTGTTGTGCTCAGGGTCTGTGCTGTTGGTGTTTTATTTAGGAAATGGTCTCCGGTGCCAATGCATTCAAGAGTGCTTCCTACTTTCTTTTCTATTAAGTTTAGTGTAACTGGATTTATGTTCAGATCTTTGATCCACTTGGACTTGAGTTTTGTGCATGGTGACAGATATGGATCTATTTGTAATCTTTTACATATTGACATCCAGTTATGCCAGCACCATTTGTTGAAGATACTTTCTTTTTTCCATTGTATAGTTTTGGCTCCTTTGTCAAAAACCAGGTGTTCATATGTGCATGGATTAATGTCAGGGTCTTCAATTCGATTCCATTGGTCCGTATGTCAATTTTTATACCAGTACCAAGCTGTTTTTATTACTATAGCTCTATAGTAGAGTTTGAGGTCAGGGATGGTGATGCCTCCAAGGGTTGCTTTATCGTATAGGATTCTTTTAGCTATCCTTGGTCTTTTGTTTTTCCATATAAAGTTGAGTATTTTTCTTTCCAATCTGTGAAGAATTGTGTTGGGATTTTGATGGGGATTGCATTGAATCTGTAGATTGCTTTTTGGTAAGATTTTTTACTATGTTAATCCTACCTATCCATGAGCATGGGAGATCCTTCCATTTTCTGATATCTTCTTCAATTTCTTTCTTTAGAGATTTAAAGATCTTATCAAAAAGGTCCTTCACTTGTTTAGTTAGTGTTATCCCAAGGTATTTTATATTATTTGTGGCTATTGTAAAGAGTGATGTTTCTCTGACTTCGTTCTCAGCCCTTTTATCATTTGTGTATAGGAGGGCTACTGATTTTTTTGAGTTGATCTTGTATCCTGCCACTTTACTGAAGGAGTTTATCAGCTGTAGGAGTTCCCTGGGGTAGAGTTTTTGGGGTCACTTATGTATACTATCATATCATCTGCAAATAGTGAAAGTTTGACTTCTTCCTTGCCAATTTGTATCCCTTTGATCTCCTTTTGTTGTCTTATTGCTCTAGCTAGAACTTCTAGTACTATATTGAATAAATATGGGGAGAGTGGACAGCCTTGTCTTGTTCCTGAATTTAGTGGTATCGCTTTGAGTTTCTCTCCATTTAATTTGATGTTTGCTGTTGGCTTGCTATAAATTGCTTTTATTATGTTTAGAAATGTTCCTTGTATTCCTGATCTTTCTAAGACCTTTATCATGAAGGGGTATTGGATTTTGTCAAAGGCTTTTTCAGCATCTAAGGAGATGATCATGTGGTTTTTTGCTTTCAGTTTGTTTATATGGTGTATTACATTGACTGATTTTCGTATGTTGAACCATCCTTGCATCCCTGGGATGAATCCTACTTTGTCCTGATGGATGATTGTTTTGATGTATTCTTGGATTCGGTTTGCCAATATTTTGTTGAGTATTTTTGCATCAATGTTCATGAGGGAGATTGGTCTGTAGTTCTCTTTCTTTGTTGCATCTTTGTGTGGTTTGGGTATCAGGGTAATTGTAGCCTCATGAAAAGAGTTTGGTAGTGTTCCTTCTGTTTCTATTGTGTGGAACACTTTGAAGAGTATTGGTATTAGTTCTTCTTTGAAAGTCTGGTAGAATTCTGCACTGAAACCATCTGGTCCTGGGCTTTTTTTGGTTGGGAGACTTTTGATGACTGTTTCTATTTCTTTAGGGGTTATTGGTCTATTTAAATGGTTTATCTGGTCTTGATTTAATTTTGGTATGTGGTATTTATCCAGAAAATTGTCCATTTCTTCCTGGTTTTCCATTTTTGTGGAGTACAGGTTTTTGAAGTATGATCTGATGATTCTCTGGATTTCCTCGTTGTCTGTTGTTGTGTCTCCCTTTTCATTTCTGATTTTGTGAATTTGGGTGCTCTCTCTTTGCCTTTTGGTTAATTTGGCTAGGGTTTGTCTATCTTGTTGATTTTTTCAAAGAACCAACTCTTTGTTTCATTGATTTTTTTGTATTGTTCTCTTGTTTTCTATTTCATTGATTTCAGCCCTCAATTTGATTATTTCCTGGCATCTATTTCTCCTGGGTGAGTTTGTTTCTTTTTGTTCTAGAGCTTTCAGTTGTGCTGTTAATTCATTGGTATGGGATTGCTCCATCTTCTTCATGTGTGCATTTAGAGCTATGAATTTTCCTCTTAGCACTGCTTTCATAGTGTCCCATAAGTTTGGGTATGTTGTACTTTCATTTTCATTGAATTCTAGGAAATCTTTAATTTCTTTCTTTATTTCTTCCTTGACCCATTGATGTTTCAGGTGGGCATTATTCAGTTTCCATGAGTTTGTGGGTTTTCTATAATTTTTGTTGTTGTTGAGGTCTAACTTTAAGGCATGGTGGTCTGATAAGATACAGGAGGTTATTCCAATTTTTTTGTATCTGTTGAGATTTGTTTTGTGTCCAAGCATGTGGTCAATTTTTGAGAAGGTTCGATGGGGTGCTGAGAAGAAGGTATATTCTTTTGTGTTAGGATGGAATATTCTGTAGATATCTATTAGGTCCATTTGAGTCATAACATCTGTTAGGTCCTTTATTTCTTTGTTAAGTTTCAGTCTGGTAGATCTATCTTTTGGTGAGAGTGATGTGTTAAAATCTCCCACTACTAATGTGTGGGGTTTGATGTGCGTTTTAAACTTTAGTAGTGTTTCTTTTATGAATGTGGGTGCTTTTGTATTTGGAGCATAAATGTTTAGAATCGAGACTTCATTTTGGCAGATTTTTCCTGTGATAAATATGTAATGTCCATCCTGGTCTCTTTTGATTGATTTTAGTTTGAAGTCTATTTTATTAGATATTAGGATAGCTACACCAGCTTGTTTCTTAGGTCCATTTGCTTGGAAAGCCTTTTCCCAGCCCTTTACTCGGAGGTAGTGTCTGTCTTTGAAGTTAAGGTGTGTTTCTTGTATGCAGCAGATGGATGGGTCGTGTTTTCTTATCCATTCTGTTAGCCTGTGTCTTTTTATAGGTGAGTTGAGACCATTGATATTGATGGATATTAATGACCAGTGATTGTTAATTTCTGTTATTTTTTGTGGTTGTGTTGTGTTGTCCTTCTGTGGTGTATGTTGGTGTGGGATTATCTATTGCTCGATTTTTCATGGATGTGTTTAGCTTCTTTGGGTTGGATTTTCCCTTCTAGTGCTTTCTGTAGGGCGGGGTTTGTGGACAGGTATTGATTAAATCTGGTTTTATCCTGGAATATTTTGTTTACTCCGCCTATGGTGATTGAGAGTTTTGCTGGGTATAATAGCCTGGGTTGGCATCCGTGGTCTCTTAGTGTCTGCATGAGATTTTTCAATGATCTTCTAGCTTTCATAGTCTCTATTGAGTAGTCTGGTGTTATTCTGATGGGTTTGCCTTTATATGTTACTTGGTCTTTTTCCTCTGCGGCTCTTAATATTTTTCTTTGTTCTGTGTGCTTAGTGTTTTGATTATTATGTGGCGAGGGGACTTTTTTTTTTGGATCCAGCCTATTCGGTGTTCTGTGAGCTTCTTGTATCTTCATAGGTATTTCTTTCTTTAGGTTAGGAAAGTTTTCTTCTATGATTTTGTTGAATATATTTTCTGTGCCTTTGAGTTGGTATTCTTCTCCTTCTTCTATCCCTATTATTCTTAGGTTTGGTCTTTTCATGGTGTCCCAAATTTCCTGGACGTTTTGTGTTATGACTTTTTTGTTTTTAATGTTTTCTTTGACTGACGCATCTATTTTCTCTATCGTGTCTTCAGTGTCAGACATTCTCTGTTCCATCTCTTGCTATCGGTTGGTTATGCTTGTTTCTGTAGTTCCTGTTCATTTAGTCAGAATTTCTATTCCCAGCATTCCCTCAGCATGTGTTTTCTTTATTGTCTCAAATTCATTTTTCAGATCTTGGAATGTTTCTTTCATCTGTTTTATTGCTTTTTCTTGGCTTGATTTGATTTCTTCCCATTTTTTGTTCGTTTTTTCTTCCATTTCTTTAAGGGAGTTTTTTATTTCCTCTTTAATGGAGTTTTTCATCTCCTCTTTAAGGAAAGTTTTTATTTCCTCTTTGAGGGAATGTTTTATTTCTTCTTTAAGGGCCTCTATCATCTTCTTAAAGTCATTTTTAGGGTTGATTTCTTCTGTTTCTTCTATCTTGGTATGTTCAGGTCTTGCAGGTGTAGAATCACTAAGTTCTGATGTTGCCATATAGGTCTTTATGTTGTTGCCTGTATTTTTGCACTGGCGTCTACTCATCTCTTCCTCTGTGTGGTGCAAGTGATGTCTGTGTCTGAGAGTGCCTCTCTTGTTCTAATTTTTAGTCTTGATTTAGTAGGGGTTCTTGGTTAAATTGGTGCTATTGGGCTATTTCTTCAGGGGCACCTGATTTCAGTCGGTGAAGTATATACTTATGATTCTGGTGATCTGGTTTGGTGGCTGGGTAGCGACTTCTTCTGTGTTCCCAGGTCACATTTTATTCATTTGTCAACTCCTCAGCTGATCTTGTTTATTCAGACTTCAAACTGTAGGCATCTGAATCCTCTCCCAGATGGGTGTCAGCTGAGTGGGGTAGTCTCACCAACACCTCCAAGTTGTTGGGTTTCACAGGATCAGCAGCTGGACCCTGGGTTGTCCTCAGACGGAGTGTTCAGATTCGTTCTTGTTCCATCCCACAGAGATAGCTTCTTCCCCAGGTGTTGGGGTTAGAGGCGTCCCTGTTCCAAGCTGTGTCTGCTTGTCTCCCTCCCTGGGCCTGTCTACCTCTGCGGTCCGCCACTGGGCCTATATGTCCCTGTCAGCTGCTGCTGGGTCTGTCTGCCTCTGTGGGCCACCGCCGGGCCTGTATGTCTCTGCTGGCTGCCGCCGTGGGCCTACCTACCTCTGCTTGTCACTGCTGACAGGCCTGTCTACCTCTGCGGGCTGCCACTGGGCCTGTATGTCCCTGTCAGCCACCACCGCCAGCCTGTCTACCTCTGCTGGCCGCCGCTGCGGACCTACCTGCGTCTGCTTGTCTCCACCTCGTGTCCTGTCTACCACTGGGCTTGTATGTCTTTGCTGGTTGCCGCCAGGCCTGAATGTCCCTGTCAGTTGTCGCCTCCCGGTCCGTCTACCTCTGCGGGCCGCCTCCGCGGGTCTACCTGCGTCTCGGGTCAATGATTCTTACACCTTCTCTTCAGTTCTTTTCCTTCTGTTTCTTCATTTTGTCCAATTCCAATGGGTTTTTGTTTGTTTATTTTACTTTGTTATTTTTTTATTTTAACTTATTTTATTATTATTCATTCAAAGCCTGTTTGTTTTCTAATGAGAGACAGAAAGGAAATGGATCCAGATGAAAGGGGGTATGTGTGGGGTGGTCCTTAGTAGGGCAGAGGGAAGAGAAATCATAATCAAGATATATTATATGAGAAAAAATATTTTCAATAAAAGAAAAAGATAATATATTTCAAGAGATAGAGAAAATATTTTAATGGTTTTTATTGCCATATATTATTATGATTCTTTTATTACACTTAGTCTTATTATTCCTATTTCATAAATTATACTTTATCATAAGTTTGTGTGCATAAGGAAAACTATACAAAGAGCTTAAGATTATGTAGAATTGTAAGCATCCACTGGTGAGTGTGGAATGTATCCCTTGTGGATAACAGAAGATTGCTGAATCTGAAGTGTATTATCTGTGAAATCATGTGTTGTTCATGTTCTTTCTGGATTTCATTTCTTCATCTGACAAATGGATTATTAATATCCCACAAATGCAGAAATAATCAAGTGTAGCCACATATGTAAAGTCATGTTATCAGGTGTAGCATGACACAGAGAACATTCATCATTATTGTGAAATATGTATCCATTCAATTCCTTAATTGAATGCCACTGACCACCTACAGAGAGCTGGGGACAGTCTGAGGATCTTGTGGTCATGACTGAATGCTGAGCCCCACTGTGAAGCTGGCATTTGGGTGGGTGAAGACAAAAAAAAAAAAAAAAAAACCAAGAATGAATTTGAATTGAGATGAAGAAAACCGGTTGTGTTAACAGATCAAGAAGTGTGAAACAATTTTATCTCATGTAGGGAAAATGGTTACGATAGTCTTAAAACAAAACAACAACAACAAAAAATCAAGGAAACAATATGTAGAAAGCAGGTCTCTATTTTATAGATAGGAGAGCAGAAATCCAGGAAGTAAAAGCTATCATAGGTGTTGCTTTTTAAGTGAGGGATTTAGTCAATTTTTAAGTTATTAAGACTAAAATATGTTGAAGATATTCATAAGTTAATTCTGAGACTTGCCAAGCCAGAAGTAGCCACTGACCTCACAGTTTTCAGTTAAGAAATCTGAAAGTTACACTTGATTGAGAGAAACTTGATAAAGGTATCTCTCAGGGCTGACATCTATCTCTCCTTGAAATGGAATTAGGATGATGCTGAATTCTTAATACACCCAGGTTCTGGGTGAAATAAGCGTAAATTCCTTCTGCAAAAATATATAAGTGGTGGCTGTCAATTACTATAACTTTAATATATATCAATATTTTGTAAATACAATGTCCATCATAAAACAGTGGTGTCTTAGGGTTTCTATTGCTGTAAAAGGGCACCATGACTTGTCAACTTTTATAAAAGAAAACATTTAATTGGGGATGGCTTACAGTTTCAAAGGTTTAGTCCTTAATTGTCATGGCAGGAAGCATGGCAGTGTTCAGGTAGACATGGTGCTGGAGAGGGAACTGAGAGTTCCACATCTTGATTTGCAGGAAGCAGAAGGAGAGACTGTCTATCACACTGGGCATAGGTTGAGCATATAAGACCTCAAAGCCTGCCTCCATAGTGACACACTTCCTCCAACAAGGCCACACCTCCTAATAGTTCCACTTCCTATGGGCCAAGCATTCAAAGCATAGACAAGAGTCTATGGTAGACATTCCTATTCAAACCACCACAAGTAGCCCCCAGAAGAAACAAAATGTTCTAAATAGAAGCAAAAAAAAAAAAAAAGAAAGAAAGAAAGAAAGCAAAGAAAAACCCTATAGAGAACAGAAACCAGCCAAGAAGACACAGAAATTGTCAAGCCATCAGACTTTAAGTAAATACTCTTGGGCCAAGGAGATGCTCAGCAGATAAATGTTTGTCATATAATTGTGAGGATCAGAATTTGGATTCGTAGCACTCATGTAAATGCAGGGAAGGCATGGAAACCTGCCTATAATCCCAGTACATAGAAGAGAAAGAGACAGGACATGCCTGCAGCATGCTAGCCAGTTGAGCTAACTGAATCAGGAAGTCTTTGTTCAAGTGAGAGACCACATCTCAATAAGAAAGAGACCAATCAAAACAGACAACCAGGATCACACCCATCCACACAAGCATGTGCCCACACACATGCTAACATGCATACATATATGTACATGTACCATACATGTACATAGGCAAAAATATAAATATGATTTTTTTACAGAAATTAAAAAATATAAGAGGGCTAGCAAAATGGCTCAGTGGGTAAAGGCACTTGCTGCTAGACAGAAGAACCTGAGTTCAATCCCCGAAGGAGATTGGAAGTAGAAGGAGAGAACTGATTCATGCTAGTTGAACTGTGATCTCCACAAGTGTTTTGTTGTACAGATATGTCCCTGAAAATAAATAAATGAATGAATGAATGAATAAATATGAAATTTTTCAAATAAATATAAAATAGGAAAACTTTCAGTAGAGGTCTAGAATAAATGACAAAATCAGATTTTTTAAGGTAAAAAAAAAAAAATAGCCAAAGTAAAATTAGATTGATAACCGAATAGACTTCGATTTCAAAATAGGAACTGAAAGCAGCCCAGAAAAATAATGATTCTAATTTGAATGTACCTGACAACAGAGGATAAAAATATAAAAAGTGAAAAAATTAACCATACAGATCAGCAAAACTCTTGCTTAATGGGATTCGTCACCTCTCTTTCTCTCAGTGATTAGTAGGGAAAAGAAAATTACCACTAGAATGTGCAAACTGATTTTATATCACTGTGACAGAAATAGGAAATTCAACACCAATAAGATACAGAAAATCACTAATGTGTTAGTTAATTTCATTGGTCAGCTCTATAGGACATGAAATGCAAGGCATTTGGTTATATATTATTCAGGGCACATATATCCCTTTAAAATCACCATTTAAATTTATAGATTAAGCAAAGCAATGGATGGCCTTCAGCGTAGTTAAACCTCACAGAACAAAAGATCTGTGCTGTGGGATATCATTCCATATGTGGTGAATATGTGTTAGTTGAGAAACAAAATGCTGATTGGCCAGTAGCCAGGCAGGAAGGATAGGCAGACAAGCAGACAAGGAGAATTCTGGGAAGAGGAAAGGCTGAGTCAGGAGTCACCAGTCAGACACAGAAGAAGCAAGAAGTCAAGGCAGAACTGAGAAAAGGTACCAAGCCACATGGATAAACATACATAAGAATTATGTGTTAATTTAAGTGTAAGAGCTCGTCAGTAATAAGCCTGAGCCAATAACCAAGCAGTTATAATTAATATAAACTTCTGAGTGATTATTTTATAAGCAGACCATAGGACTGCGGGGGCCTGGCAAGACCGGAGGAAACTTCCACTTACAGATCTGAACTCATCTGTGCTTCTTGAATGAGACCCTAATCTCTCATAACTGGGCTGGGGACAGGCACAGGCTGAGACAGCTGAAATACAGAATGCCATCCTGCTGCTGGCTAAACCACAATGCAAACTGAGTCCCAAACCTCACTAAGAAAGATCCTCTTCATCAGGTGAAGAGGTTTCCTGTCCCCAGGGAAGTGGCCTCCCCACTCCTGCTGCTAATGGCATTTTTCATCGACAGTGTTAGGCTCTCCATGCTGTCTGAGTATTAAACATGAATTTTCTGGGAACTGTAATGGTCTCAGAAAAGCAGCAGTCATATAAGACAAGATGAATTATTCTCAGGACCAGCTTTGCTATTGGTCCTACTGCGCTCAAGTCTCTAAAGGATTAAAGATGAGGAAGAATGGTGATCTATGAGAAAGTACAAGAAGTGCCTGTAACTAATGATATCAAAACTGCATAAGATACCTATAAAGAAAACTTTAAAAAAAGGCATTGTGAAAGACCAAGTATCTAATGAATAGACAAAGGAAAAGTGTGTTTCTAAATTGAAAGTCAACACAGCATTATAAAGATATCAAGACTGTCTAAACTTATCTACAGAATTTATACAGCTGTGGATTCTAATTAAAATCTCAAGATGGGATGTGTGCCCTTCACTTCTCTGTGTGGTAGAATTTGCCAAAATAACTCTCAAATGAGTATGCATATTCATTTACAACGAATCCTCAAAATCTTATTAAAAGATGACAACATTTACTGTATAAAATATTTATATTTTATCTATAATGATTAATGTTGCCTTAAGGTAAACTTCTAATTGATGAGAGAAACATTGCTACAGATCACTAGGGAATCATAGTCTACTGGTCAACTGAAATATCCATGCTACAAAACAAGGTTGACTATTTTCAAATAGTCCCAAAGAAACATCAATCTACTACAGTTATACTATAGATTCAAATACATGGTATTAATATGTAGAGCTTCTATGAGCAGAACTTAGGGGTGGATCTTGAGTATGGCATGAGAAGACCAAGGAAACAAAGATTGACACCTGGAGTGTATTTAAACCAAAATTTGTCTTCAACTAAAGAGACTAGGAGAGAATGAAAAAGATGATGCAGCATGGGGAAAAGCATTTCCAACAAATTTAACCCAAATGATAATATAGGGAATAGAGAAAAATCTCTGAGCAGGGCACTGGAAAGACACAACTACAAACAAACCATCTTTAAGAATGTACTTCCAAGAAGAAAATATTGGAATAACTAATAAATACTTAAACAAAAATGAAACCAGTCCCCAGTGTAATTAGCAATAAGGAAATTAAAAATTAAAGTCACAAGAAAAGTAGCTGCCCACACAGGAGCTTAGACACACTTTTAAAAAACTCACAGAACTGAATGTTGGCAAAAAAAAGTGTGGGTAATTTGGCACTTTCCTGTCCTCCTGGTGAGACTGTAAATTGGCACCACCACTTGAAACATAGTTTGGAACTATTAGCTAAAATTTAACATCCCCTTAATCTATGACTCGGAAATTACATTCTTGGGTATATAACCCACAGAAGTATGTGTGCATATGCATATAGTCCTACACAAAAGTGTTCATAGTAGCACACTTCATAATGCTAATTGTTCATCAATGACAAAATTAAAAGCCAAATGAGCTAAAGATAATCACTCAATAGAATAATATGTTGTAAGGAAGAAAAGGAATTAGAACTGTATACAACAAAATACATGAGTCAAAATCTATTGTGATAAGCAAAAAGATTAAATAAAAGTGTAGAGAGTCCACCATATATGAAATAAAAATGGCAGTCAATTTTAATTATGTTCTGTAGAATTGCACAGTTTAGTGGTCAAATTTGAAGAGAAACAGGGAAATGGACACCATGGAAACCAGAATATAGTTTTCCTTTTTGTAGATGAGTGGAGCTAGTTACTAAGTGACAATACAGGGAATATAGTGAATTTCCAACCGTGCTCATTTCTCAATATGGACAGCAGTTACACAGGCATGATTCATGATAAATCCATTACTTTTTGTACTGTCATACTTTAAAATATTTGTTAAGGAGTAGTATGAGGAAATGAATATTGGCAATTATTTTGGAATTGGAAAATGCTTGAAGATATTTTCCTTTATATTTATACATGAAATGTTTTCTTTTTGGTAATCAAATATACAGTATTAATGTGTAAAGCTTCTAGAACAGTGATGCTCAACCTTCCTAATGCTACAATCCTTTAATATAATTCCTGAGGTTATGGTGACCTCCAACTATAAAACATTATTTTGTTGCCATTTCATAACTGTAATTTTGTGACTATTATGAACCTTAATGTAAATATCTGATATGCAGGACATCTGATATGCTACCCCTCGAGGTTGTCAAGACCTGTAGGTTAAGAACTGCTGTTCCAGAAGGTAGGCAGAAATTATGGTATTTGGTGGTTGTGCTGGTTTGAAAGGAAATGGCCCCCATGGGGAATGGCACTATTAGGAAGTGTGACCCTGTTGGAGTAGGTGTGGTCTTGTCGGAGGAAGTGTGTCACTGTGCAGGTGGGCTTTGAGGTCTCATACATGTTTGAATCATGCCCAGTGAGACAGATCACTTCCTGTTGCCTGCAGGATCAAAATGTAGAACTCTCAGCTCCAGCACCATGTCTGCCTGCATGCCACCATGTCCCACCGTGATGATAATGGACCAAACCTCTGAAACTGTAAGCCATACCAGTAAATGTTTTCCTTTGTAAGAGTTGCCATGGTCATGGTGTCTCTTCACAGCAATAGAAATCCTAACCAAGACAGAAGTTGGTACTAAGGACTTGGGTATTGCTGTGATAGGCCTGACCATGCTTTTGTTTGGAGGAATTTGGACTTTGGGAGTTTGGGTTATGAATGCAGTGGAATGCTTTAAGTGCTGCTTAATGGACCATCCTAGTAGGAGCATGGAAGACAGTGGTGCTGAGTGATTTGAACTGTGGGGGCTGGCTCAAGAGGTTTCAGAAGAGAAGGATTTTAATATATTGCCTAGAAATCATTCTTGTGATATTTTGGAGAAGAATGTGATTGATTTTTGCCCTTGTCCAAAGAGTCTGCCTGAGGCTAAAGTGAAGAGTTTTGGATGAATACTGTTGGCAGAGGAACTCTCAAAACAGCCTAGTATACTCTGTTGTGTGGTTACTAGTGTTAACCCTAACAACAATTTATAATGAAAAAGAGCAAGCGGAGAAGAATAAATTATAAAATGTAAAATTTCAAGAGAAAATGAATGCCATGAAGTGGAATGGAGTTAAGTCCTTTGTTCAAGGAATAAACAAATTAATTAATGGAATAAAGGAGTAGTGACCTCAGGGCAAGATGCCACCCAGCTAAGTTTCCAGCTTGTAATGAGGAATTAAGGAAAAGCTAAGGGCCTGGTGTGGTGGTGGTTCACGCCTTTTATCCCAGCACTTCCAGAGGCAGAGGCTGGTGGATCTCTAAGTTTGAGGTTAGCTTGATCTACAGAGAAAGTTCCAGAATATCCAAGCTTACTCAGTGAAAGCAACTATTGAAACAAGAAAGCTGGTGAAAATGTAATTGAATGAGGGAACCATGTTCCAGTCCCAGAAAGTGGCAAAACTTAGGAGCTTTAGCCACATAGTTCTGGCTTTAGAGTTAAAGATAGAAGAAAAGGGCTATGGAATTTGCCTGTGGGTCTAAGAAAAGCCACAGAGGCCAGGTATGGGGCAGGGGTGTCCCTGAATGGAGGCCTAGAGTGGCCATTATGTGAAGCTGTGAAAGTGAAGCCTGGATTGCCCAGGAGACCCCAAGATGTTGGCGATGCCAGAGTCATGGGACACCTGCCAAGGAGAGCTGCTAACAGGGAGTGGAACCAGCTCAAGAAAAAGAAGTGTGTTGCAGTCAACGGAGCCAAAAGGAGTTGGAGGGCTAAAGAGTGTTTTGACATCAGACCTGGAGATGCAGAGTTTGGAGTTTGCCCAGCTGGTTTTGGTTTTTGCTTTGGTCCAGTATTTCCTCATTATGCTCCCTTCCCTACCTTTTGGGATAGGAATATATATCCTGTGCCATTATATGTTGGAAGTAAGTGATCTGCTTGTTTATTTTGATTTTACAGGGGATTACAGTTAAGAGATTGCATGAATCTCAGAAGAGACTTTGAACTTTAGACTTTTAAATAAGTTTGAGACTGTCATAGATTATGGGGACTTTTGAAGTTAGACTGAATGCATTTTTGCAATTTGATATGGTTACAAGCCTTTGGGGGTCAGGGAGTGGAATATGGTGGTTTAAAAGATAACAGTTCCCAAAGAGAGTGGCACTATTAGGAAGTGTGGCCTTGTTGGAGTAGGTTTGGTCTTGTTGGAGGAAGTATGTCACTGAAACTGTAAACCACCCCACTAAATGTTTTCCTTTATATGAGTTGCTGTGGTCTCTCCACAGCAATAGAAACCCTATCTAAGACAGTAATCAAGGAAGTTGTCTCTTATTAGGTCAAATTAGAACAGAAACTAGAATAAGATTTAAAAAATGGAAGTTCTTAAATAGCTTTGGCAAAGTCCTGATAGGTTTAGAGAGCAGGCATCCAAAGGCCCTGAGGCCAGGCATGTGCTCAGCTTGTTGGTAGTATCATCCCACAGTGTGTTTGCAGTATCAACCAGGTAAATAAAGGTAGAAGACAGGATCAGGTTTCCCTTCATCTGGTCATGTGCAGCCTTGTAAAAGATTGGAAAAAGATTTCATTTTATTTTGAGCCAGAATCCCTGGAAAGCTTTGAGTATAGGAATTATGCGAACAAAACGTTATTACTTTAAGTGCATCATTGTGGCCACCTTGTGACAAATAGACCAGAGTCACCTTGAGAGAAGAGCAGCTGGAAGCCATGGCTTCAGGGCAGGTGAGTAACAATGTTTGCCTGAACTCAACAGTAGTGATGGACGTCACAGTGAGGAGGGCCTGTACTCTGGAGATAATTCAAAGGCAGAGCTGATGGGTTGAGAGGAGAGAAGATCAAGAAAGAAAGATAAAATCAAGATGGTCAGACTGAGAAATGAGATAAAAACACGTAATGAGCAGTAAACATAGGATCATTCTGTGTAAGAAACCAATGTAACAAAGTAATCTAAAATAAACCATTTTCCACAAGAAAACTTTAGTTCCGCAATACAGTTTAAACTTTTAAAAAAAATTTCTGGTTAGGGATATTAAGAGCAAGGTGGAAATAATGCAGGGTGTGAAGCTCAGACTGCCAATGAACTGGGGAGATTAGTACTTGAAAAGAGTAAATTCATAGTTCAGCATGGTAGACAAGTCTAAGCTGGAGTTGGCAACTTAAGTTGAAGTTCAAATTCTACTACTTAACAGCAATAGACCTTGAACAAGTGTTGTGTGATATTTTGTTTGTGTTCTGACAAATAAAGCTTGTTCAGTGTCGGAGGGCAGAGGTAGCCTCTAGTTAATCATAGAAATCAGGAGGTCTGTCCAGAGAGGAGACAGGAAGTGATAAGGTGGGGCAGAGATGGGATCTCAGCCCTTTTGGGTGGAGGAAGGAAGAGGTAGGAAATTACTGGCAGCTGCTCCCAGTTCTCTGATCTTTCAGGTTCTTATCCTGAAATTTGACTCCCATTTTTTTATTAACAAAGATTAATTAGATTTACGCCTCAAACAAGGTACTGTGTTACATTGTATCTCAAATTCCCCTTCTGCAAATCAGTCAGTATTATAATAGTGCTTTAAGTCACATCATTAGGTTGTTTGGGATCACTCTGATTTTTTTTTAATGTAAACATTTACAGCTATAAACTTCCCTCTTAGGACAGTGAAACTTTGTCTTACAGAGACTGGTAGGTGGTATATTCATTTCCATTTGTTTCTAATTGTTTTTAATTTTCTCACTGATTTTTTTTCAGTGACCCACTCTTCATTTAAAAGTAAATCATTCCCTCTCCATTTCTATAGAGCCTGTAGTCATTCTCGGTGTTGATTTCTACTTTTGTTCTACTGTGATCTGATAGGACCACAGTATGCAAGTAATGCACGTAAGGAATTACCTCAATATTCTCAGATTTGCTGAGGTTTGCTTTGTAGCCTGTGGTGTGATCAGTTTTGGAGAAAATTCCATGTGCTACTGAAAAGAATGCATGTTCCATCTGTTGCATGGAATATTCTGTGTCTATAAACCAGTTTATCTATGGCATAATTTAGATAATAAGTTTTTTGGCTAAGTTTTAGCTTGGAATGTCTTTCTAGATATGACAGTGGGGTATTGATATTTCCCACTATTATTGTGTCAGGACCTATATGACATTTTACACATTTTAATGCTTGTTTTTACAAAGTTAGAAGCTCTTATATTAGGAATATAAATGTTTATAATTACTATATCTTCTTTATACACTGTTCCTTGAATTATGATGCAATAACACTCTTTATCTCTTCTCACTAGACTTGGTTTGAAGTCTACCTTACCTGATATAAAAGTAGCTATTTCTGCATGTTTACAACTTCTACTTGCTTGGAAGTTTGATTGCCATCAGTTGATGCTGTTGGGGATGCCTTTGCCAGCTAAGTGAGTTTCTTGTAGACAACAAAGAGTTGGTTCTTACTATTACTCAAGTGCAGATTCTAACTTGTAAATTTGTCATTGCACATGTCAGGGAGCTGTAAGCAAGATAGAAGACCATAAGAGGGGAACAAGAGGTGTCGGTAGGGGGTAGGGGATGGCAAAGAGTCACTTGTAGCCCGGACATGGAAAGGAGGCTGATGGAGGTTGCAGGACACCAGGAAGAGAAAGAATATGGACAAGGAGAAGGAAAAGAAATTTTTAAAAAAGGTTATTTGGAAATTGTCATCACACAAATTAATTCTTTCTAAGATAATAAAAAGAAGAGCTACTATATAGTTCTCTTCCTGGTGTGAGCACTAAAAATATTAACTGCATAAAGAACTTGGACAGTTCCTAAAATGTAAGTAGAGTCTTCAGTAAGTGTCATATAGATACCTTCATAAGGAAAAAAAAGGGGATCCAGCTAACTAAATGGACGCAACTAATTCACATTAGTAAGGCAATCCTACTGCTGATTTTTTGTTTGTATTGATTTTTTTTATAATTTTGTACACAAATATAACTTATTTAACTCATATCTACTCACTGTTTTCTCCCTATGGACTGTGGTGGGTTGAATGAAAATGGCTCCCATAGACCCATAGGGAGTGGCACTACTAAGAGGTGTGGCCTTGTGGGAGTAGGTGTGGCCTTGTGGGAGTAGGTGTGGCCTTGTTGAAGGAAGTGGTCACTGGGGCCAGGCTTTGAGGTCTCAGATGCTCAACCCATGCCCAGAGTGACTCAGTCTTCCTGATGACTGATGATCCAGACGTAGAACTCTTGGCTCCCTCTCCAGCACCATGGCTACTACCTATACACTGCCACCTATACTCTATACCTATGCTTCCCACCATAATCATAATGGACTAAACCTCTGAAACTCTAAGCCATCCCCAATCAAATGTTTTCCTTTATAAGAGTTTCCATGGTTATGGTGTCTCTTCACAGCAGAAGAAACCCTAACTAGACATGGACCAATCCCTACATTCCACTCCCAAATTTATTTTCCCTCTTCTTTACAGCCTACTATATGCACTTGGTGACGCCCATAAATGCCTGGGTGGGGCACCATCCAATAGAGCAAGGACAATGTACAATGGGACACACTCCTGAAGAAAATGGATTCTCTTTCCTCCAGTGGCCAGTTAGGAGAAAGGCTTTGTGAGCCTCTTTCCACTCCATGTTGAAGTGTTGAAGTACCGGGTTGGTCCTATGAAGACCTTGTGCCGGCATCCACTGCTGCTGTGAGTTCATGGTTTCAATAACCCTATTGTGTCCTCTTTGTTCCCTGAGCATTGGGGCTCCAGGGGCACAGCTGTCCCACTGTGGACTAAGGACTTCACAGTCACTTTCAACGGTTGTTATTCCCTGTACTAACTGCCATCTGCTGCATAGAGAAGCATTCGTCTATGGGTCCAAGGAGAGGTATTTAGACGGCAATTTGACACTGTGTCTCTTTAGCACGGTGGTTTTCAGCCTTCTTACTGCTGCCACCCTTTAATACCACCGTTCCTCATGTTGTGGTGAGCCCTAGCCATACAATGATTTCCATTGCTACTTTATAACTGTAATTTTGCTACCGTTATGAATTGTAATGCAAATATTTGTGTTTTCCGGTGGTCTTAGGTGTCCCCTGTGAAAGCGTCATTCGACCCCAAAGGGGGCAGGACCCGCAGGTTGGGACTAGCTGCTTTAGCAACATGAAAGTAGGAGAGGGGTCCATGACTTCTTTTGAATTGGATTTAACTTAATGTCTTTCTTTCCTTTGCTAGACACGTATGAGGCACAGACTCCTAGGGTTTTTCCTCATGAAGATGCTATTTTCGGTGATTACAAGACAACAAAAAGGACGATCTGGGTGAAAGACTATCATCTGCAGCTTTGAAAATTCACAACTGCTGTTCTTGCTTCACTTGGTGTTTTCCCTGACACTTTCTTCCCTGTGCTGCACTATTTTACTTTGCCCACATTTCACTCTCCACTCTTACAACACCTGATCCGGGGACTGGCTGAAGCCCTGTATAAGAAGCTGTATCTTAAACCTTTGCCCGCAACTTATGATGTCAGCACGGTGCTGGATGCCAGCTGGGTTGAAACGTATGATTTCCTCAAGCACATGTGTTGACAGCTGCTTTCCTCGTTGGTCTCCCTTCTTGGTTCCAAGAATCCATAAAATTGTATAACCACACAAACCAAAATTATATAGGAGACGTTCAGCTGGACTTGGCACAAAGTAGATTTTGTGAGTGAAACCTAGCTTCTTCTTTTCCAGAACTTTCTAAGTCTACCCCAGGGGCATGGTTTCACCTGTAGTCTGATCGGGCTACTAGGTGCCTTCTGTCTCCACTCTCCCATCACAGACCTTGCTGGACCAGGCAGGACTGTTGGCCTCCTTCACTTGTTCTAGTGAACAGACAGGCTCCTGTTCTCACTTAACAGCTCATGTGACATCACTGAAGCAGACTTGAGCTCTGGATTAGAAAGCTCTCTGGCATTGCAGTGATTTTCAAGGCCACTCAAGGAGCTTTGCCAACATAAGGCAGTGTTTAACAGACAGCTCTCACTCAGCTCAGCATCTCCTGCTGTCCAGACCTCAGGCCCTGGAGACAAGCTTGCTGTCTAAGTTGAAATGTCATTTCCTTTCATTTTGCAGTGTAAAACTGACTCCCTCTATAACACTATCCATAAACATGACTCAATGTCTGTTGGGTTAGGTTAAAATTGCAAATATTTAATTATACCATAAAATCATTAGCATGTCCTCTCAGGCCACCCAGACAGAAAGGGTGACTTACAGACTCCCTATAACCACAGGACTTTTTTATTTGCAGATCAAACAAAAGTGCCACAGCATGGACTACAAGCCCTCTCCGCCTGTCTCTGTCAGCTGCCTCAGCCAAGTTAGATCAGCTCTCTATCCCAGCTCCACAGCTGTGTCCTCTTGGTTGGACCAGGTCTCTGCCTGGAGGACCTACTCCCTCGTGTGCCTATGAAACATTTTTCTTTCAATGAACCTTCTTAGCTTCTGGGAAACAATCTCTAGTGTTTCCATCCACCTGGAGGCTAGGGTGCTTTCTCACACAGAGCTCTCTGGCATGGCCCCTATTGAAATTCTGAGCAGCATGGTTCTAAACAGTATCTTATTTTGATGGATGCCTAAGTGTACAAGATGTACAAGTGAGCAATGTCAATTAAAAAGCATAAATTAAAAGCAGAACTCCTAAAGCTCTCGAATATGTATTTATATTGAATATTGTATGTGCACATTTATAACGTATGTTCTATAAAGTGATTATATATGGTCACAAATGTAGTATATATAATATGTATTATAGTACAAAAATATGTTACTTATTACATGTACTCATGGGCTACATGGCTGCATGCTACACAGCTCTCAAAACACATTTCGGCCAATGAGTGACAAGTGCATTGTTGTATGTGTATGCTGTCACACACGTATGTTGTCACATTTTTACTATCTTGATTAAGACACACTAAAACCAATTTAGTAAAATCTACTCACTTACAATGTGGCTTATCTTTCATGGTATTGACTTGCAAACGAGTGCAATTCCCCAGGTACTTTTTCCTAACGAGAATAGGTTTATTATATAGTTATTTGTTTTAGTAAATGACAGCCCCTAGGTCAGTAGTTTTAAATTTCTGAATGCTATCACTTGCCAAAGAGACACCTTTAGAGGCTTGATGTAAATAGTGGCATGTCTGCAAAAATGACAGGTGAAGGTTTTACTCCCACTGCTTTCTGCTCTCTTCCCACACAGTTGTTAATTAGACCTTTCGATTTCTGAGGGAGGCCAGATGCTGGGAGCCACACCCTTTACATCAAAACAAGACACTTGACTGCTTCAGGGGTATACATCTGTAATCCCAACACCGAGAAGTCCAAAACAGGAAGGTTATGACAAGTAACAGGTCAGTCAGAGCTAGAGAGAGAGAGACACCTTTTTTGGGGTCCTCTTGGACTCCCCTGACCAATAATTTGAAATGAGGTTTCAAATGCCTGTCACTGGAAAGGGGTTAGCAAATAGCCTATAAGTTTGGGTGGAGACATTATCACTCCAGATGACATCACTTCATATGTCCATGTATGTATATATAGTGTGGTTTTAAGCAAGCATAAAGTATTGTATGTGATTTTAAGTAAACATATAATAATATGATTCTCTATGGCCTTTTCAAACATTCCTAGTGTTACTTATCCTTCCTCCTCCCTCCCATAACTTATTTCACATAAATGAAACAATGGTCTTGCAAATTAAACAAGAAGTATGTCATCTCCATTATATCTGGTGGAGGCTTAGGGGTATTAATCACTAATTACAAAAGGTACCAAGGTACTTGGGGAGATGGCTCAGCAGCTAAACTGCTCATTGCAAAAACATGAGGACCCATAGAGCTATGTAAATGACTCAGGGCAGGCAGCTTGGCTGTAATTCCAGTCTCCAAGGTGAAGACAGAGATAGCCCCAGTGCAAGCTGGCTAGCAGACGAACTAGCCATTGACGAGCAATGGGTTCGACTGAGAGACCCTCCCTCAAAAACAAAACAAAGAAACAAATAATAAATAAGTAAGTAACATAAGGAATGATGAAGGAAAGATTTCCAGCATCAACCTTGTGCCTACACATACATGCGTATGCCCAGATGTGTGAACATGCATATACGCAAGCACATCTCACACATAAACATGAAAAGAAAAAAAAGACCAAAAAAACCTAAGGAAAAGGCAGCAAGAACCAAATCCAACTCTAGAATTCACCTAGATCTCTCTGGATCCTGATTGGCTTCAGTCCTGAAGAACCCAAAGAACTAAATCAAGAACCAAGCAAGTTGTTCCGCCAGCAACCACCCAGCAGGCATACACATCCCAGTTATCACACATCATCAGTTTAAAGGCTTCTTCCCTGATTGTCTGATCCATGTGATTTTTGTGGGGTCTCCCTTCAACCCTTGCCACACCTGACAGAAGGGACAGCGAGCAGGTACATGTCTGCTCAGGGGCACTCCAACCCTTCCGCCTCCTCCAATAAATCACAGAGCCTTTGAGAAGGCAGCCACCTCTGGGCTCAACACAGCAAGTGTTGAACTGTGAGTAATAATTTATACCACAGAGTAATTTCACACTGAAAGTGAAAAAGATTTCTCAACCCTCCCGCTGCTGAAAGGAGACGTAAGTCATATAATTTTATGCCAGCAACACATGTATCATATGAAGGGGGAAATACTCTTTTGGTGACCTGAATGTTATGTGTTGTCATTAAAATATGTTTAGCCAAGGCTGTGGCTCAATTTGAAGCCCATTTGAGGGTATGTGTCATGCTTGGTCTCAGGCAGGACCTGAAGCCAATTTAGAGAGTGTGTGTTATGGGAAGTCTTCATGTTCGAGGTGTGAAATTTACAGTCAATAGAAAGTAATTTTCTGATTGGAACTTGGCCCAAACATTGCAATGGATCTAGTGAGAATGCCATGGGACCTGTAATATCCATCAGTGATAGATTCTGGGGTTTAAATTCTCTCCAAGTAGAGGAAGGGCAGGCAAGAGACAGAACTGGACAAAAACCATAAAGATGTTGTGCCAATTAATGACTCTTCGTGGCCTTATCTAAAACCTCTCCCCATAGTTACCAATAATCCTTTGCTCTCCAAACCATCAGCAAGCTTTCCAAAAATGACCCGTCCCTTTTAACCCTTGTCTTGCTTATAGCCCTGTGCTTTGAGACCTTTCAATTTCGTGTATTCCTGAGTCTCCATGCTAAATTTCTGCCATGGAAGCTTGCTTGAAACCCAGCTGCCAATGAACAGTGTCATGACAATTTCCATAACTTTCAGATTTAGGGGTTAGAACATTAAAACATTTTCTTGCAATCTTGGGATTCTAACTCACTATATCCAGTTTAGGGAGCTTTCCTTTATTTATTTATTTTTATCACTTTGTGTCCCCGAAGCATAAAATTCCAGAACAACTGAACACATGCCTGGAACTAAACTATGTACTGACTCTCAAATACTTAGGACAACTTAATGGGAAATTGTAAAATAGAAACTTTGGGGTTTGGCTGTTGTTGTTTGTTTGTTTTATTTTGTTTGGGGCTTTGTTTGTTCTTTATTCTTCTCTCATATATTACATTATCAGTTTCCTCTCTCTCCTCTCCTCCCAGTGCCCCCTTTCCCCTCCCTCCTTCCCTAGATCCACTCCTTCTCTGTTTCCCTTCAGGAAAAAAGAGGCCCCACAAGGATATCAACCAAACATGGCATATCAAGTTGCAATAAAACTAGGCACAAAAACACATGCTAAGGCTGGACAAGGCAACCCAGTAGGAGGAAAAGGGTTCCAAAAGCAGGCAAGAGTCATAGAGAACCCCTGCTCCCACTGTTAATAATCCTACAAGACCACTAAGCTCCACAACCATAATGTATATGGAGAGAACCTAGTTCAGAGCCATACGGGCTTCCTGATTATCGGTTTAGTATCTGGGAGCCCCCATGAGTCATGGTTAGTTGATTCTGTGAGTCATGTTCTTGTGATGTCCTCAACCCCTCTGGCTCCTACAATCTTTCCTCCCCGTCTTCCTCTTCCATAGGACTCCCTGAGCTATGCCTAATATTTGGCTGTGTGTCTCTACATCTGCTCCCCTTAATTGCTGGATGAAGCCTCTGAGGATGATTATGCTAGACTCTGGTCTACAAGTATAGCAGAGTTATCATTAGGAATCATTTCATTGCCCTTTTGTTTTTTTCATGCCTGTCATGTTTGATTCTATTCTAGGTCTCTGGACTGTCCCGACTCTGGTTCCTGGCCCTCCAGACAGTGTCAGGCATAGCTCCCTCTCATGGCACAGGTCTCAAGTTGGACCAGTCATTGGTTGGCCACTCCAACAAATTCTGAGCCATCTTTACCCCAGTACATCTTGCAGACAGGATGAATTGTAGGTCGAAGGTTTTATGGCTGGGTTAGTGTCCCAGAAGCCTTACCTGGTTACAGAAGATGGCTAGCTCAGGCTCCATATCCTCCATTACTAGGAGTTTTTCCTAGGGATACCCTCATAAACTACTGAGAGTTTCCATTGTACTAAGACACTATTTTTTTTTTTCAAAACTCTGTTGGTTATAATGTACAGGCACAGTAAGAGCCACCAACCTAACCATGATTGTAAGCCAATCTTTAATGTATACACAACTCACCTGAGAGTGTTTCAACTACAGATTTCAATCCACTCATCTTTGTTGGTCCTGAGAGTATATCTAGATGAGACTAGATGCTAATTACTAGCAAATGGGTCATGTTTTATGTATCAAGTTTCTCACCCATTTCTTCAAATCCAATGGGGTATCTTCTGTGAACACTTTCCTTATGTTCCCAGGCAGAATCAAGCACCCTGCTGCTTCTGTGTTCTCACACCTTAGCTACAGTCTTATCCAATTCTTTAATTATTCATTTCCCTGCCTGCCTTCCTCCACACACAGAGACAAATGCCATACACTGTGAGCACTTTAAGGGCAGAGGCAATGGAACCTTCATTCATTAAAGAGAAGGAGGAGGAGAGCAGGATTTAAGAACTTGACTGTTCTTCTCATCCACTTCTGTGCTCTCATTGGTAATAGCTAAATTCCTCACTGTAGTTCTGTGAATTACACTGGTTTTGTGTGTTTATCGCCTAAAGGAGACTGAAAACATTTTTCAACTATGAAGAAAT
Source organism: Peromyscus leucopus (assembly GCF_004664715.2). Taxonomy (NCBI): domain Eukaryota; kingdom Metazoa; phylum Chordata; class Mammalia; order Rodentia; family Cricetidae; genus Peromyscus; species Peromyscus leucopus. The sequence goes on from NC_051076.1 coordinate 30,416,160, forward strand.
TGTTTAGTTAGCTATTCATGAACAAATTACAAACTTCTATAGATTAAAAATAAATAAGTAAATGGTATTATTACAAACAAGATAAGGGTCAACAGGTTGACAACAAGACTCAATAAAGAGGTTACCAAGGATTCCTTTCCCTAGTGAGAGCACAGATTCCACTTTAGTATCCATCAATGTCCTTCCCTACCTTCCCATTACACATTGACATAATAAGACATGTGCGTTCTCCAGGTTTTCTAAAGTGATTTTATACTAATAAATGACAATTAACGAGCTTTATCATGTTATTTATGTGAATAAAACAAGGCAGAAACTATTCACAATAGTACCAGAATTAAATTTCTCTGTCTCTTTCTTCCTCCTCCCATACCCCCTACCTTTTAAGAAGTATCAGATTTAAAATTATTATCTCTCTTTGTTATCTTCTTTTCTGAAGCAGAGGGTCATGTCACTCTGGCTCGTCTTGAACTTGCTAAGCAGCAAAACCTGGTCTTAAACTCCTAATCCTCCTGCCTCTACTTTCCATGTGATGGGCCACCACATCAAGCCATTCATTTCTATAGTTTTATAAGATCATTCTTTAAAAGTTGATCTTATATAAGTCTTTTCTGGGAAAGACTTTTCATGTTTAAAAAACTTTTCTCTCAAATCCTGACAGAATTCTAGAACTCTAATAAGAATGTCTAAAATTACTTTGAGTATTAAAGTATGAATCTTACCTGAGATGATTAATATGGAGCTTCATGGATGCCCACCGGTGGCTTCCTTTGAGTTTGTCACTTCCACATGGGTGGATGGAATTTGGAAGGAAGGAAACCACAATAGATGCTATTGAATTCAAACAGACTGTCCTCGGCCTCTATCTATCCCTTGGAAGGAAAGGCAAGATGAGGAGAAAGGCCTCCAAGAAAGCTGTGGTTCTGTCTTGAGGAAGCTGAGGGCCGCTGGAAGGCTCCCTAAGCCAAGCTGAGCAGCCCCTGGAGGAAGCAGAGAAGCGGCAGATCAGCGGGGCAGGGTGCGGCACGTGAGACGGGGCTGCTTTACAGCCCAACATCAACAGAGAGTAACTTGGACTTGTGGTTCCTCGGACTGAGATCAATTCCTAGAAATCTGCTAGCCTCATAATGATGGGAGAGCAAGGCATTAAATAATCCTAGCATCATTTAGCCGAGAGACCCAGAGTTTACATTCATTATAGAGACAGCATCTCACCTTTTCCTCCCTGACCTGCTTATCTTACAGCCTCCTATGCACCTTTTCTCTTATCTCTTGGCATTTCACTCTTCTATCCTTTCTTGGCCTCCTATTGGTCTCCCATGCTTCACCATCAAGATAATCTCCATGGGAAAAGAGAGAAGTGGCAGAGCAGCTGAAACACAAACAGCTCCCAGGAAATGTCACAGGAGTTTTAAGCAGAGAGGTCACGAAATCATCATCATCATCCTCTTCATCGTCATCATCGTGCTGAACCACCTGCCCTAAAGAGGGAATGGTGACACACTCTTTCAGAGGTTTCACTTTTAATCCACTTTTAATTCTGGTTTGGAACGAATCCTAATCTCTCTATTATTCCACACACACACAACTTCACAAACTCAGAGGGTCATTTGGTTTTGCTCCCACAGTGAGACTCTACCAGGATGAAACAGTAGCAGTGTTTTCCACCAGCCCTCTCTGCTGACCACTGACAGCGCTGGCGGGTGATGGAGCCCCAGACAGACAGGGGCAGCCTCTGTTCTCCCTCTGCCAGACTCAATTCTCTCTCTCTCTCTCTCTCTCTCTCTCTCTCTCTCTCTCTCTCTCTCTCTCTCTCTCTCTCTCTCTCTCTCTCCTTGGAAAGAGCTGATTAGCCATGTCTAATAAGAGGAAGCATTTAAAAAATTCTCTTTGGAGGTGGTGGGGACAGTAGTACCTTACTTTGTAGCCTCAGTATATTTCTTCCTTTCGTGTGGGTTGAGAAGGAGTGGCAAAAAGAAAGAGAGGTACCGGTGGGCCCTCCTTTTGCAAAGTAGGATTCTCCCTGACTTAGGAAGTGGAAAGAAGGAGATGGTCCACTCTGACCCAAAACTTACAAACAAAAACGCTGTCGAAGATAAGTCAGGTCTTATCTTCATGGCACTTCATATCTAACTGTGCTGATCAAGTTGTGTCCCATTTGGCTATACATGTCTCACTTGAGGACCAAGACATCCAGTTTCACAAACACTGGTACTTGTGTGAGTGTGAATCAGACAGTGATCCCTGCTTGCTTTAGTTTTAATATCTAAAAGGTAAACATTGTCCTGGTCAGTGTTATACATGCCAGGTAGATAAAGCAACAACCGTCTCCATTAATGTATTTCTCACTAAGTCTTAGATTAAAATGCTATACTTGTTTTGTTGCAATTATTATTATGATAAAAGATTCTGCCATGAGAATTATGAAACTTAACTGAATAGGAAAATTAGCAGAATGTTGGTTTCTATTCCACTGAGACATTTGGCTACAAACTAAAGAAAAACAAACAAACAAACAAACAAAAGTATGACCAATTTTCCCTTTTAATAACAATAAGCAGAGATTATTTAATGTAAAAGTTATTTTCATATTAATTAAGTTCTTTCTCCTTTGGGACAAAAAGAGGAAATTCATAACAGTCGATGAAACTGAAGAATGTGTTGTTTTCTTTGGATAAAAAGGTTTTACTTAAATTCTATGGTCACCACTCATGGACACAGGTGAGTCATAGCAATAATTTTTTAAAAAAGGTAGCTATTGCAAATTTCCCTTTGGACAAAGCTGTATGTCTGAATGGTTTAACACTACAAAGGTTTATTCCTTCTTATGTGACACTCTACATGAGTCAAACAATCTAATACCACCTTATACCATTGCCCCCTAAAACAGGAGACTCAAAGGCTGCCATAACAAAGAAAGTACAGGACAAAGGAAGTAAGGCATATCAGCAAGCTCTTGCCTACCTTGGCCTGGAATGTCTGTACTAATCTATTTGTACAGATTGGGAGCTATACAAAAGAGAAAGTACTATTGGGTAAATCAAATGTCTCTTATATTAGAGGAGCATACACTACTTCACATACAATACTTCACATTGCTATTTTATTTCCAACCTCAGATGCATGAAGTGTGAAATCCCCATCGCACAAGGGACATCTAGAGGTTAATTCAAAGCAGTTGGTATTCCTCTCCCTCCTCGGCACTTCACCCTCACCTCCAAATCAAGCACCTAGCTTAAAGCCCTGAGAAATATTCAGAAACTGTATCTGAAAGTGCATGGGGTTATTTCTTGGTTGTTTCTGGGAACTTTCATTTCTTTGGCATTTCTGTGAGGTCACTTGTCATAGAAGTAGTTCAGCTCAGAGGCAAAGGTCGGGCAAGGAGTGTGGACCCAGGATCTTTTCTCATTAGCTGGGGTGGCTGGCTGCACTCCTGTGAGCCTGCTCCCTGACCTATTAAATGAGGCATGAGGTCAGATGACCCCTCGCCACACTTAAACTTCAGCAAGTTTTACTAATGGAAGGCAGATGCGTGAACCCTCCCTTGAGGAATCACAGATTCAGTTTGTATATCTACTTTTTAGGATATAAAATTGCATGATTCAAATAGACTTATTTTTTTCCTGCCTTCATTTGAGGGTTCTGAAGAGATTAGAGAAAGGAGAGGAAAGAGTCATTTAAGAGCAGTCACCCAGAGCTCTGAGAGCCATGCACTGTTTGGTCCTAAATAGTTACTTTAGACTTTTTAAAAAGGATTAATTCTGGATTATGAACAACCCACAAGCTGGAAATGGACAGCCAATGATTACAAGTCGAAGCTGCTACTGATACCATTGAAGAGGCAACAGGAGACTTATCGCAAACAGCTGTGCCTTGTACTGCAAAACAGACGTGTTCCTGGGAAGCTGGTTTTAAAGAAAAACTTAAAGTAACTCCATGTAGGTACTAAAGCCAGGATGAATAAATATTTTTGCTTGAGTACAGTCCAGAAATAACTTCCTTTTCAACTCCTGTTCAGATGTCTCAATGACTACATATTCCGAACATTTTTTCTAGCCACAGGAGTTTTGTTTCCTTGGTTCTTGATGGAAGACAAGGGTAAGCAATCCGGGCCTCAGACACTTTCTCTTCATTCCTTGTCAACACCTCTTTTGTTTGTAATGCTCTTGTGTTTTGCTTGATTGTATTGGGTTATTTGGGATGGAGGGATTGAGTGGTTTTTTTGTAATTTTCTAATTTTTAATTTATCTTGCACACACGCTCGTGTGTGTGTGTGTGTGTGTGTGTGTGTGTGTGTGTGTGTGTGTGTGTGTACCACAGTGCATGTATGAAAGACAGAATGACTGGGGGAGTTGACTCCATCCTACTGTGTGAGTCCTAGGGATCAAATTCAGGTCCTCAGGTTTAGCAACAAGCATAGTTATTTACTGAGACATCTCTCTGGCCCCTTTTTCTAATTTTATATTACTGCTAAGAATTACTCACATTACATATATATATATGAATTACATATGCCCATATGTGTTTAATGGATATATGGATTTGTATACAACATATACAAGTATCCACACACATACTTCATGTGTTTCTTACTTAGGAAACTCTGCTACAAACACCTTAACTATCTTCAGGGTAACATCATCGTGTGCAAAAGCAGTAGATATCCTTCTGACTTCTGTAGTCAACACCTTGATCTGCTGATACAAGCCTTCGAAAACTCAACACTAAGTTCCAGGCACAAAACTCGAAGGAGCTAACTCCTTTTTCTAATGATGCCTTTGCATACTGGGAATTGAACCCATATCCCACTACCCTCCAATAGCCACAGGACCGAGCACATGGACCTTGGGAAATACTTAAAATCTAAACTATAAAAAGGAGGGCAAGGTCAATGTTCTGGTGTCATTGACAAAAAGATCACAGAGGCATCCAGTCTAGTCACTGGTGCCAGTAGGAGGGCAGAAAGCATCCATTGGGTTTTCAGTGGTTTGGGCCTCCTCTCATATTTCTCCCTCAGACCTTTCAATATTTTTTGTAGGGAGAGAAGGTATGAGTGTGATACATAGGGATGTATTTTTGCTTATCAAAACAATTAAGTGGTACTTAAAAGTTTATAGTTATCTAGAAAAGATACGTTTATCTTATTCCCAGCTCCAGATCTATAACAATTCCTTTGATTTCCCAGCCTTAATTGCTAAGTGATCTGAAGCTTATAATAGCATTGGCAGAAAATGCTGGAGTTGCATCCCTGCTCTCCATCAGAAACCATCCATACTGTCTGGAGGATGCCTCTCATAACGTTATTTTTTACTCCATCTCATAAAGCCTGTTCTGTATAAATATATTTTAATTAATTAATAAACAAGATGTAATGAATTCTGGCAGGGTGACATTTGAGCACAAAGCAAAGGACTTAAACAGATCCTGACATGTGTTTGCCAGGAAAAACATCCCACATGTGTGCATTGAGCGCGCGCGCGCGCGCACACACACACACACACACACACACACACACACTCATGCATTTAGTCCTTGGAGATATTATGCAATTTGAAATTGTAGAAAGTTTATTTGACATTTGAGGAGCACCAGTCAAGAAATACAGAAAGACAACAGAAGTATGTTTTCTGAGCAGTTGGCTAGTGATCAACAAGAATGCACGAGTATTTGAGACGTCAGCAACACTAGACTCCACGAGCTGAGCATGCAGTTCTGTTGTTTCTTACCTTAATACTTTTGGATAGATCGCATCTTTATTTAGTGAAGTAGATACAGGGACTTACTTGGTGGGTTGGGGTACTCAATACATGTCAGTATTATCTTCACTGGATCTACCTTTCCTAAAGGATATCTACACAGGTTTTGAAAGCCTTGGATATGTCCCTACAACACAAGCTTTTGTCCTCAGAATCCACACAACACACACACACACACACACACACACACACACACACTTATTTATATAGGACCACCTAATGAGACTACCAGTGCAATATCAGTAAACAATTCTCTCTAAAATACAGAAAAGAGCAATGCTTTGTTGTTAAAGGATGATCTTTATTGCTTCTCTGTGTACCTTGAAAGTTGACTCTTTCCACAGGAAAATCTTCTATATTTTAAAATATGGATCGCCCAGCAAAGGAGGAATATATGAGATCTACATGAGCATACTGGAGGTGAGGGGAGGTAATGGATGGCAAGGGATGGGGATGTGAACATAGGGAAATGGGAGGTTCAAGCTGGAACAGGGACAGAGTGAGAGAGCAAGGGGAGAGACACCATGATAAATGAAGACATCACGGGAACGGGGAGAAACAGAGTGCTAGGGAAGTTCCCAGGAATCCACAAGGATAACCGCACCTTAGACTACTTGCAGTAGTAGACAGGGTGACTGATGGCCTTCTCTAGTCATCAGATGGCTCACTACCCTGTCATCATAGAGCCCTCATCCAATGACTGATGGAAGCAGATGCAGAGATCCACAGCCAGGTGACAGGCCAAGCTCCAGGAGTCCAGTTAATGAGAGAGAGGAGAGATTCTATGAGCAAGGGACATTGAGATCATGATGGGAAAATATACAGAGATGACCAGCCAAACTAATGGAAACTCATGAACTGTGGACTAATAAATGAGGAGCCTCCATGGTACTAGACTTGGCCCTCTGGATAGGTGAGATAGTTGTTTAGCTAGAGGGAGGGAGGGAGGGAGGGAGGGAGGGAGGAAGGAAGGAAGGAAGGAAGGAAGGAAGGAAGGAAGGAAGGAAGGAAGGAAGGAAGGAAGGAAGGAAAACAACTTTTGTTTCAAGGGTTCCATCTTGGAGTTGTACCAAACAAGTACCAGAGAAATACCAGCTGTACAATTCTGGGTCACCAACCATACCATGATCTGGCTTCAGTTTTATGTATATTAGAAATTACCCTTAGTGAGTAAAGCTTACAGATGCATATATAATTATGACAATACATAACCAAATACTTGTATGAAATATATACTATACACACATAAATAATATATATGAATGTGTATTATGAGTGTGTTAGACCCTACCCTGCCAGCTTTGCCAAGTGACCACTTCAGAAATCTGTGTTAAATGTGTAAGAGAATTTCTATCACATATTAAAACACCATATAATGTTCAAACACAATGAACATCATACTTTAATGAAGAACACACTATTCTGATGACAACTAACATTTATAATAGATACTGCATAACCACAGTACAGTGAGTTTAAAACAGAAAAAGGAAAATAAAAGTCACTTCTCACTACCAGTATTATTATTATTATTATTATTTTGATTTTTTGAGACAGGGTTTCTCTGTGTAGCTTTGCGCCTTTCCTGGAGCTCACTTGGTAGCCCAGGCTGGCCTCGAACTCACAGAGATCCGCCTGGCTCTGCCTCCTGAGTGCTGGGATTAAAGGCGTGCACCACCAACGCCCGGCTAACCAGTATTATTTTTATACTACCCTCCAATTCTTTCTTTAAATACTAGAGACAGAAAAATACTACCACTATCACAGAAATTTTGCAGAGCACAGCAAATGCTTTGTGAGGATTATTTTGTGCATCTTGTTAAGAAGTAGATAATCACAGGCATTCTTAATCCCAGCACTGAAGAGGCAAAGGCAGTTAGGTCTCTGTGAGTTCAAGGCCAGCATGAGCTGCATTGATAATTCCAGCCCAACCAGGGCTACATAGTGAGACCCTCTCTCAAGCCAAACCAACCAACCAACCAACCATGGGAGATAATCCTACTCTGTTCCTGTTGTTCTGAGATGAAACGCCTCCTGCCACACAAGCTCCAGCCAGTGTAACTCTTGTCCTAAACACTTATGGTGAAGCAACCATGAACTGAACCTCTGAGAGCAGGAGCCAACATAAGTATCTTCCTTCCTTAAAGCAGTATGTACAATTAAAATCACTTTCCTATCCCCATTGTCTGAGTCCAGATGAGTCCACAGCCAAAGGACTTGATCACTTTGACAGCTGTGGCGGGGTAGATGTGAGCAGTTTTTCTATGAAAAGCTTGTGTTCCCATTGAGACAACGTTATTGATGCAAAGCTACTTTGCAGCCAACAGGGTCATTTTTTTCTCCACTGCACTATGCTTGGGCAGGATTACAGGGCTAGATTTTTGTTTGCTTTTGGTTCTGGTTTTGGTTTGAGTCAAGGTCTCTATATTATGTAGTTCTGGCTGTCCTGGAACTCACAGAGATATACCTGTCTCTGCTTCACAAGTGCTGGGATTAAAGGAATGTGCCACCACATCTGTTTTCATGACTAGTTCTTAACAAAATATCTTGATATGGTAAGTGGTCTGTATAAAATAAATAAATAAATAAATAAATAAATAAATAAATAAATAAATAAATAAATAAATAAATAAACCTTGTTGACTTTATGTCAACCTCCCCTTCTCTGTATTGACATTCTTTTCTGGTTTGAATACGAGCAGGTCATGTGCATGCTATTAAGTCTCTCTGAGTCCATATGTGCATCTTCCCAATTATATGAAAATGACTAATAATAAAAATGGAAGGGAGAACTCTAAGGTCCTGAAGAGGATTGCAGAGTCATAGAGATGAAGGAATCTGAGTCCTTGGATCACCTACAAGCCTGTCTTCTAAATATCAACACTTATCTAGCACAGTCATGTATGTGAGATATCAGGACTTATGTTTGACTGTAAGCTGCACACTACACAACATAGTCACCTAACTTGCTGTAGAATATTGTTCTAACTGTGCTGATGTTCAAATTTTAATTACACGCTTAATTTATATCATTTTATTTCTCTCAAAATGTTGCATAATTTTTATTACTATTAATGTCAATATTTAAATAAGAACATATTTATATTGTTGAATGCTAATTTATCATTGGTAGCTTCTATATTACCTTTTATCAATAACTATGAAGTAATGTGATATTTAATATTATGCCTCATGTGTGGGTTCTATGTAAGAATTGGGTATTCACAAAATGTCCCTACAGGTGAGATTATTTTTAAGAGTTGTGAATGTTCAACACAATTTTATTTTCCCAAGATACAGTCTCTAATTTGCTAGTTTCAAGGAAATTGGTAACCTCTTGGGAAAACAAAATTGTGTTGAACATTCATAACTCTTAACAATAATCTCACCTGTAGGGACATTTTGTGAATACCCAAAAGTAAATAATTTTTGAAACACCAGGGAAGACCAGACAGCTCAGTGGCACTGTCCATTGTGATGGATATGAGGTGATGGCTTGCTCACATCTTGGCAGATCATCAACTATATAGAAACAGATCTCAAGCGGCAAACAGAAGCAAATATTGTCTTCAAGCCTTGCCCACAAACATCTACTTCTGTAGTGATTCTGTAGTGAGGCTACAGTTTTAAAGATGCTACCCAATTCCAAAATGGTACCAGCCGCTGGGACTAAATGTTTAAATACAGGAACCTGTGTGGAACATTTGACAAGTGAACCATACCAGTGTCAATACCTGCAGCTTGACCTGATTTATTGGGATAGTGGCCATGGTTTTCCACCTCCCTTGGCTCTATAGACACAATCATAGGAATATAGATGAATCACTAAAGTGGGAATGTCATACAGGAAGTTTCATTGCATTCGGTATATAACTGAAATTCTCCCATCAGGAAATACCATAATGAATGTCCTTTTGAACAAAACTCAGTCCACCTAGGTGCCTAGCAGAAAGAGCTAACCTCACCCATTTTCCTGAATATAAATCTAAGTTGATAGTTAATTCAAACTTAAGCAATTGTGGATTTCTGACTCATTTCAAGCGTTGTCAATGGTCTTTGCTATAGTGTATGGAAATTGTTCTGTATATGATCATCTGCATGTACACTTTCTTAAAATATTAAAATTAAACCTGCCAGTAATGCCAGCATGCCCTGTAGCTCACAAGATTGTTAAACAAAGAAACTCTGATGGATGAATTATAATTATAATTAATTACTCAAAGATAGCAAAACCAGTTGCTGAACCACCATTACTAAAATTGGTGAGGATATTTGTGTCCCTTGGTTGCCCATGGCACAACAATTTCAGTTGAAATTGAATTTTCCACACATGTGCTGCTTGTATTAGCATGTGCCATTTTGAACTGTTTGGAAAAGTGAAAAGAGAGAAAGTAGCTAGATGCTTCCATTTATAATGGACTTTACACGTGACTACAAATGACCAGTTGTTGAGTCATTGATTTCCCAGCCTTGTTCAAGTCACCTTGCTTTGGTATATTTTAGAGCCTTCTAAAGTATTAATTAAAATATTCATAATGCATGAAACCCACGGTTAGAAGCACTCTCTCCCATGCTCTATTAGGGTAGAGGTACTTGTGTGATTCTTGGCTGGTGATATATGCAGTATTTTTTTGTTGTTAAATTTTAAAAATTCTGTTATTTGACTTCTCATTCTAGTTCCAAATGAAACCTTATAAACTCAGAGCTCAGAAATCTGTATCTTATACACTCTGAATTTAAAAAAAAAAAAAACTTTTAGAACTAAATAATATGTCACCAGCTCTGATATAAAAGCTATAGTCTAGCCGGGCGGTGGTGGTGCACGCCTTTAATCCCAGCACTCGGGAGGCAGAGGCAGGCGGATCTCTGTGAGTTCGAGGCCAGCCTAGTCTACAAAGCGAGTTCCAGGAAAGGCGCAAAGCTACACAGAGAAACTCTGTCTCGAAAAAACCAAAAAAAAAAAAAAAAAAAAAAGCTATAGTCTGTTGGCTGCTTTGTAGGAAGGCATTCAGATCCCAGAGCTTCAATGGATTTTTTTTTTTTTGCAACCATGGAGACATAGTGTTGATTTCATCTAAACCTCCAGTCTGTGGCAATTTGTTGTGCCAGCCCCAAATGACCAAGGTAGCCTTCCACTGAACACTGTCTGTAACACTCAGCTGTAGAATTGCATAAAAGTTGGAAACTCCATGAACTTTGAAGCACCTGCAACTCTTAGACTTCAAATTGCCTATCATAAAGTCCTACTGAATTCCATAAGTGACTTGATCATCCTCCCCATCATGTTCATACCATCAGCTATGAACTGACCCAGGGTACTTTGGATTCATTTTTTTTTCTAAAAATCTAGATCTAAAATAAACTGTCCTCTGTATGTTAGTTGTTTGCTTTGAATAAGACTGGATAATACTATAATGATTAAATAAAAATTAAATGTAACATAAACGATTAACCTTTTTATAAAACAGCCAAACATGGTGACTCACACCTTTAAGCCTGGTACTCAGGAGGCAGAATCAGGCAGATCTCTGAACAAGACTAGCCTGGTCTACAGAGTAAGTTCCAGGACAACCAGGGATACACAGAGAAAACTTGTCTTGAAAAACCAAATATATCTTTCCATTTGAATGCAATGACTCATTGGGAATCTTTGCATTGTTTTGATTTTTTTTTTTTTTGGCAGTACAGCAAGATAACCATAAACTCATGATTTGGTTGTGGGAGGACACCAGACTAGTATAACTAATTACCAGTGAGCTACATAAAACAACAATGTGGAGATTGAGAAGTTGTGTTACTAGTGTTCTGTGGGATAGTGTCAATCATTTTCACAGTTCACATAAAGAATACTCTTACATTCAGGTATCTACATGTCAGGCACAAAACTGTTGGAAGCCAGACTCTTCCATTGTGGAATAAATCTGCGATCATTTTAGTCTGCTATAGCACAAACCAAGATATTGGCCTCTGTACACTTCTTCATGCTTGTGTAACAGTCCAGAAAGATCATGAACTTGTAAAGTATCATTAGGCCCAGCTTTTCACGTCTGTTAAACTGCAAGCTACAGTTCTCTGCAGCCTCTCCAGGGTCAGGCTGCTGTGCTCTTTAAGGGACATTAAGCCAGGACAGTTGGGAATGCCATCTTTGCTAGTCAAGCTGGAGGAAAGGTCAGAATGTGGCCACCTGTCTATTCCTATATCCCCTCATCCATATCACAGACTGTGACACTCACAGCTGAAACCAGTCTCGACTCACTGCTAAGGAATTTTCCCGTGTCTTCTGAGCCGGTATGATTCTCTGTGGTTACAATCAAGCTCCAACAGCTACTATGGCCAGCACTGGTATTACAAGAGGCCTTTTGGATCCATGACCACTTCTGTTGACCTTTGACATGGTGATTGGTGATGCAAAGATTTACACTTTTGAAGGAGAAGAATAAAGAAGACGCAAAACCTCATTAATTCCAATCTTCGCTTCTTTGAGATGGCTGGTGTTTCTTGTCTATCTCTTGAGTGATTAATAATACAGAGACTAATTCTTCTTTACCCAGAGGGTTATTGTCATCCTTGGTAGAGTTTGACATTTTACACTTTAAGTAAGCACAGCCCTAGGCAAGGAGACACCAAGAGACAGATTTCTTTATTAAAAAAAGATGTAACCAACAGAGCAAGTCAACAAATACGCCACTGCCAGGAAACCACCAATAGGCTAAAGAGGAGAAAATGAGTCTGAATGAAATGCAGGAGGAAAGAGTACTAAACACAAAGAAAGGACCATAGAGCGTAGAATGAGGAAGCAGGGTGTCAGCAGGGTGTCTCTTGTAGAACAATGTGAACAGGGGACAGGAATGAGCCACTCTCTGCCCTAAGAGTGCACTTGGGCATATTCAATCAACCCACCACTGCTAAGTATTAAAACAGGGTGTGGTATCTGTATCATGTAAGAGTGAGTGTGGGTGGATATCATCAATGTTTTGCTTCTGCAGCCATGTTTTCAAAAGAAAATGGTCAACAAGACAGATTCAGTTCCAGGTTGTAATTTGTAATTTTGAGAAGATGAACAGGTAAACAAAGGCATGTGCTGTGTTCCTTCCATGGCATCAAGAGCAATCTAGAGCACTGAAAGAGAGTGGATAGCACAGCTGATATAGAAGAACTCGGCATCAAGGGAGGACATTGGGAAGTAATGAGGGCTCTTCAGGAACTGTCATGAACTTTTTTTCTGAAGGAATCCTTCCTGCAACTCTATTAGATCAGGAACTGAAATCTCAGAGACAAATGAACTGAAATGTATACCTACACAATTTTGACCCCTGCATCATATCCATTCTTACATTTAATGTTTGTCAAGGATTCGGCACACATTCATTACCATTCTTAGAACGTGAGAGAGAGAGAGATAAGAAAAAACAAGACATCAGTAAAAGTCCTTTCTCTCCTCAAGCTTAAAATCTTGCTCATCAAGTTTAAAATCTTACATGGAAGAAGAATTTAAACAATAAGTAAATAAAATAAACCAGATAAGTGTAGATGGTGATTAGTAGCTAAGAGATAAACTAGGAAATATCAGAAGGAAAAGAATAAAAGTAAATGTTTAGCCAGATGGTGGTGATGCATGCCTTTAATCTCAGCACTCGAGAGGCAGAGGCAGACAGATCTCTGTGAGTTCAAGGCCAGCCTGGTCTACAGAGTGAGTCCAGGACAGCCAGGACTACACAGAGAAAATCTGTCTCAAAAACAAACAAACAAAAGAATAAACGTAAACCATGAAAATAAAATCAGCAGAGAGAATGGGAAGTAATAGTGGAGACAGGGTGATTCCCCCACAGATACACCTAAAAAGGGAAAAGAGGATTGAAGTAGCGCATGGAAAGTGAGGTAAAGAGGGCTCTTGGTTGGGGTTTGGGTTTATGGAAATCAGCAGCATACTCTTGAATAAGCAAGGGAGAAAATGGTGAAGAGACTGAAAGATTACCTTAGAAGCACCAGTCATTCAAGGAACTGAGGGTGCATGACTCAGGCTCTGGTAAGGGTGGATGACGATTAACATGGAATTCATTACATAAGCTAAAATAAGAAGTCATCGAATAAGAGTGAGGCAAGGAAGAAGGTATTGAAGATGTCAGGGGAGAGGGGGGAGCACGGAGTGATGGTTGTGAGGCACGAAAGCAAGGTGATAAAAACATGAGATAATTTCCGGACAGTTCTAAGGACCAGCTCAGGTTAGCAATGCGGATTCCGACTTGAGACATTGGCACAGTTGCCTGCTTCGGTTGCGAATGAGCAGGCACAGTACAGAGGGGCACAAAGCTGAGGCATCCAGAATGGTGTTTTAGCCAGAACAGAAAACTAAGGCAAGATAAGTTAAAGGCAGCTGACAGCGGAATCAAGAATACTAATTAACTAGGGGATTTAAGCTGGGGAGGAAGGTTATAAAAACTAGACAGAACATGAATTATATATTCAAGTGGAATTTAAGGTTTATAAGATTTGGGATTAGAGAGGTAGGTGGAGATACAGAGAGAATGTACACAAGCTCTGAGCATACAAAGAAGTAGTCAAAGAATGGCCAAATAAAACTGAGGTTGACTTATTAAAAATATTGATAACAAAAAAAAGCTAGGGTATGGTCATAGGAGTGAATGACTTACACAAGACCAATGATGACATCCCTGAAAGAGACCAGGGCTCAGAACTCAAAGAACTAGGTGTTTTAGATACCTTCCTGTTGCTGTAACAAAAATACTCTAACAGAAGCAGTCTAAGAGAGCAAGAGTATTTTGGCTCACTTGAAGGACAGTTCATCGCAGTGGGGAAGTCAGGGCAGTGGGAACTTGAAGCAGTGGGTACCGTTGCATCAAGTCAGGAAGAAGTGAGAAATGGACGCTTGTGCTCAGCTAGCTTTCTTCTCGTGCCATCTAGAACCTAATCCTAAGAAATGGCCCCACCCACAGTGGGTGAGTGTACCCACCTCCATTAGCCTAGTTGACATAATTCCTCATGGGCAAGCCCAGAGATGAAATATGTACCCTGGATGTTTGTCTTCTGAGGAATTTTAGATTCTGTCAAGTCAACAGCTAACACTAGCCATCATACAAGGCTTTAGGAAAATATCAATGTAGATACTGAAATCAACCTGGAAAGAGGGAGTGGGTTTTTAACAGCTGTAAGCCAAGAGAAAACAATCTTCACAGATCATCATTATGCAAGGCAGGATACAATATCAACTCCAAATCCAATTGCTTTCTCTTGAGGTACCTTCATGTTCACACATGCCACTGCTGTCCTTTTGTTCACACTAGAAGATATACAGCATGCAGGTTTTTGCTTCTGATTATCTTTGCTTCCCTCTAAACACAGTGTGACTTGATCAGTATGTATAGTGCAGAGCTTATCAGACTTCTCTACTAGAGGTTCCAGGGGGAGGAGGTAATAGGATTGTGCCCAGAACCTCATACTGCCCAGCCCAAAGCAGCAAGTCCTCAGTACAAGTGAAGTTACCTGCTTTCCTCTAAAAATTAATATGCAGTGTTATCCTAGTCGGGTACTAAAGAGCCAGTCACATCGTAATAGTTTCTTTCTTCTTCATTTGATAGTGTGGTGTAGATTGTCCTTTTAATGGCTCCATCTTCTTGGAAGAGTTTGGGATATTTCATTGGATCATAGACATGTGCCAGAGAATAAAGAAAGAAAACACTGAGAACTAAACAGAAGTTATGATTCATGTATGGAATTGGTACTGTCACTTACACCTGTATCTAATTGTCCAGTATGGAGTCCCACCATCCTACCTCACTGCACAAGAATCAGGAAACTTTGGAGTGCTTCAAAACAAAAGAAACTCAGGTTTCATATACATTGTTCTGTTTACAACCTACACATATGCAGTACTCAGTACGCAACTGAAGTGAAGCCTTAACTTATTTTCCCTTGAACAAAACAGAAACTCCACAAAGATAAAATATTCCGTTTTGGTTTTGTGGGCTCTTCCTTTTCTCTGTCAAAGTCCTCAGAAGGAGAACAGTGCCAGAATCCCAGTGTATCAAGTAACAAGTTGGGAAGCTGACTCTTCCACGCATCTTCTGGGACATCACTTTGGGCTCTATCATGATCCTGATGGCCTCTCTGTAAAACAGAAGCAACAGCCAAGGAAAGCATCATCCTCTATCTCTAAGAGGTGAAAGTTGGTTCAGTTGATAACACATAAAATCTCCAGGGAAATCACCCCTAAAGCAACAGCTTCTTTGCTGCAATGACAGTCCACAGGCTTGTTCTTTTATCCTCATTTCCTGAAGTGACTCTTTCTGAAATTAACTGTCTTCCTCTGCATATAATCTTCTCCTCTGGAGGCTGATAAGCATTGCTAGTAGTAGTCCTTCTCAAAAGAGATATCGATTTTAATTAACAAGCTCTCTCTCTCTCTCTCTCTCTCTCTCTCTCTCTCTCTCTCTCTCTCTCTCTCTCTCTCTGACAAAGTCTTACTACATAGTCAAGGTTGGCCTCAAATTCATGATTATCCTCCTTCAGCCTCCCACAGGTAGGGATCATGGATGTACACCACCACACCTGACCCTCACAAACTCTTTACAACATGAATTCAACCAATGTTGAACTGAATGTAAGGTTCTGATGAGAATTCGTGTTTTAAAGTATATACATAGACTGTTATGTGGAGCTATAATTTTGTATGTGTGCACACATGTGTAATCTTTGCATATATAAACACACACATTTCATAGTGCCACCTTTTCAGAATGCAAATGAGTGGAGACATTCTAAAGGCAGTCACCACATTTGATACAAAGATCTTGGTTTCAAGAACCAGGAAGGGAAAAGGGGAGGGAGATAAATAAAAAATAATATGAGTTCTTCCTTATAATTGAATACCAACAATGAATATATAATAATGAAGATTAACATAGCAAACATAGAACACATCTACAGGTACTATTATTGGTAGGTGCGTGTTTCATGAGGGAAGGATATTCACACAATGTCAGAGAATTTTCTCACAGTATACATACCAACTACAAATAGAGTATAATGACTTCTTGGTGGACAAACATAGCAGCCTCAGGTGATCCAGCTTAGGATCACTAGTAGATGAAGAGGCCACAGTCATGTGTGTCCTGATGAGCTATGCTGAGAGCTCGCCATCAATTAATAGTGGTCCTGTCATGCCTTACTGTGTATGATCACATGACTGAAGGTGAAGGACATTTTATACAATAAAATGCTTGCAAATTTTAGGACTTTCAAAGTTGTGAAATTTATAGAAAAAAGTAAAGAATCACTCTACACTGAAAGGTAAACAGGATGTGTGACTGCAAGACATCTCCCTGGAAGACAGAATAGAAAAAGAAACTTTAATGGGCCAGTATTATATGGTGATTGGTTTCTTTGTTTGGAAGATTGTTCTGTGGTTACTTAAGAAAGGGTTCTTGTTTTGAGAAAATACATATTGCACTGATTGGGCATAATGAGGCAATGTATCTGTAGCTTTCTCTCAGTCAAGAAAAAAAATAAAATCAATTCATTTATTCATCAGTCTATTATTATTACCTCCATGTTTGCCTTCTATCACCCGGTCTGTGGAAGTAGATCTGGGTTTTTATATATTTCTTTGCTAACTGTCAGGAAGCCTGACCAGTAAGAAAGATGGACAGACCTCAGGAAGAGATCCTGCTAGTAGGCATCTATAGAGCAGACAGCTTTTCCATGCCTAACTATTGCAGCACACATGGATTCTCCTGGACCTAAGCAATCTGCCACATAGGCAGCTTCCCCAGTGTTCAGCTACTTCCATGTGAATAACATCTCCACACTTGATTCCTGGAGTGTAAGGGGGTCAGATGTACCTAGTAGCCAATGGCTTTAACCGTCATCACCATGACATGCCTTTTTAGTAGAGTGCACCCAGGGGTATACTTTCCTGCAAACAAATCTCTGTGACAAAGCAGTGTGCAAATGGGTAGCAGGCTCCACTGATACAGACCACAGTGCTCTGTCTACTGTTCTGTGAGCCATGGCTGGAGGTTCAGATCTTGACTATAGAAAGATGGTCCCTTAGCACCTTAGTGTAAAAATAGGTCATCACTGTTCTCTTCATCTGCTGTTGCTACTCATTGGTATTTTTCTTACATTTCCTATTGGATTCTTCATTCCTACAGCCATTTGTTTCAAAAGTTCTCTGTTTATATTGAAATTTCTGGTGGTTCATGTTAAAATGAAGTTCTCCATTCCAAATGGATCTCAGAAGGCAACACACAAATGTATGTATAAAGAGCTGTGAATATAGAACATGGGTATTATAGAGGAGCAAATGTCATAAAATATTAACAATAAATGGAACTACATAAAGAGAATGTGGATAGTCTTTATACTTTCTTTGTAACTGCTAACCTAAATTTAACCTCTGCTACTCTGAAATTCTGTGATTTTTGTTGGGAAAGGTTTTTTTGTATAAAATTAAACAAAATTTCTGGTATGTCTATCCAATATAAAATTTCCAAAAATGATGAATTTGTAAGATTCCATTTAAATCACATGAGTACCTTTCGTACATAACATCAGGGCCTCAACATCATACTTCATATTAAGCAGTTCGATGGTTAGTTTTCACTATCAAATATAGTCTGGATTTGTAATCACTCAGCTGGCACATACCTAAGCATGTCTGTGAAGATGTTTCTACAAAAATAAGAGATCAATCTCACAGGAAAGAACAGAAGGAAAACCTGCTCTCAATGTGGTCAGAATTACCTCATGGGCTAAGGTTCTGAACTGAATGAAACTGGAAGAAAGAGAAAATAAACTGAGCAATAATATTCATTTTTGTCTGTCTTCTGACTGTGGACATAATATGACCATCTATTTCACCCTCTACTGCCTTGCCTTCCTCACCACTGTGGACTGTATCTCCTGAAATTATAGAGCAAAGTAAATCTTCAGTTGCCTCTGTCAGGTATGTCATCAATTATGAGAATAATATAGATAATTGGTAACAAGAGTGAGGTTGTTGACAAGCATGTGGTTTGCAGTACTTTGCAACTGACTTGTAAAAAAAAACGTGGAATGGTTTGGATCCGTGGGCTAGCACTAGAATACTATTCCCAGAGTTCAATGAACTATTTTGGTGGGTGTTTAGGAAGAAAAAAAAACCAGAATGTCAAGAGGAACGTAGACTATGGAAGCCAGGCTCATAAGATTTCAGAGAAGAACAAGGACCCTCTTGGAAACTTGGCTACTGACCACTCACATTGCATTCTGGTAAAGAAAGTGGCTAAATTTTACCTGTGTCCTGAAAATATGACTGAGGCTGAATTCAAGAGTTTTTTACTCAGTTATTTGGCAACTAAAATGTTTGAGGCAGTATGGTACCCAGGCTGTGGAATATTTATTGCTCACTGCATTTACTGAGGTTTATAATGAGTATTCGAAGCAGTAAAGTATGAAAAACGAATGGTTTGGTAAAGAAAGGGTCATGGCAAGTTTAAAGTTGCAGACAAAGAAGATACAAATGAAATAACTCTATTTGTGGGAGAGGGTAGCACTTAGCTTGTACTTTGTATTGCAAAAATAGGAAGGACACCTTTATAATGAGAGGCCATGCATTTAAGGCTCCAGCTTACAGAATTTAAATGCAATTGAAAAGAGAAATATTGAACTGAGAATGACACCCAAGATATTTTTCTAGTCAAAAGCAAAACAAACAATCAAAACTGCCAAATGAAGTGAGTCCCCAGGTTCAGCCATCATACACATGAGGCCACCCCAGCCATGATCACTGCATCTTAGGCTGGGAAAAGAACTTGGAAGCTGCATCCACATAATGCTTGTTTGACAGGTGTGCATCATAGAAGAGTTATAAGGTTCTAGAGGACTGGATCAAAGTTCTGGAAAGTTGCCACAGCCATGCAATGAGCAGCAAGATCAAATTCTGTGTTCTGAGGGGTATTGAATGGAACTGTAAAGAATAAGTCTAAATGGCAGTGGAGACCCCAGGACATGGATATGTCAAGACCTTGGGATGATTACTAAGTGGAGCCAACCCAAGAGAGAAATTAGATGCTGGACATACAAGATTTGATGTTTCTCCTGCTGGGTTTCAGTCTTGGTTTGGTCTATAATCTTTCTTTGCTGTTTTCATTCCTTCTTTGTGGGATAAGAATGTTTATTCTGTGATATTATAAATGAAAAGTAGGTAACAATTTTTAGTCTATGGGATCTCACAGCTAACAGAATGAGAAAAATTGTGCTTTTAACAATGTTATATCTCTGCAGACTTTGAGGACTCCTACAGTTGAACTAAGTGCTCTCATGTTATGAGTCAGCCATGGGTCTTTGAGTCACAGAAGTGGAAGGTTAAAAGTGATATGGAAAAGGAATGGATTTATAGTGGCTGATTTTTACTGTCAACTTGATGGAACTTGATATCAACTAGAGGATACACCTCTGGGCATATTTATATGGTTGGTTCTACAGAATTTTAAGTGAAGACAGAAAACCCATCCTGAATGTGGGAACACTACCCCATAAACTGAGATACTGGTGTGAACAGAAACTGAAGAAAGGAGCAATCGAGCCAACCCCTATCCTTCATCCCTCTCTTCTTCCTGACTGCAGACACAGTATGAGCAGTAGCCTCGAGCTCACATTGCTGTGTCTTCCCCAGTATATAATGTACAGTGTCCTCTCAAACTCTAAGCTAAAGCAAGCCTATCCTTTAGTTGTTTTTGTAAAGTGTGTGTCATAGTAGTAAGAGAAATAACTAATATATGAACTTTCACACAGATTTTTTAAAAAAACATAGCTACAGACATAAATGGAGAGAGAGCGCATTATTACCAGTCTCTAGCACTTTTCATATTGGTAAAGGCTAAGCTCTCAGATATAAAACAGGCAGTCCACTGTACAGAAGGCTGGTTTGTTAGGACAAAAGCAGCCCATGTCCGTGGCATTGGCTGTAACTTCAAGTATGGTCTCCCAAGTCTCTCTGAGAAAAATCAGATTTGCCATAGTACCTCCACTCACCCTGGGCCTGTTGTAGACTCCTCAAGGCCTGGATCCAAAATACCCCACTTGGGGTACCTGTTGCCCTCTCTTCAAACCTCTATGTAGTGTCTGTGTGTCCGTCTTTGTTTCCAGCATGGGCATGCCTTAACATAGCCTGTGGATTTCCCCAAAGTCTCTCTCGGGTGACTTGGATACCTCAGGAACAACATGCAACGAATAAATGCTTGTTAACATGTATTGTGTGCTGTTGAGAGTTATTTAAACTCCTGTCTGAATTCTTCCTGAGGGAATCTCCCTACCCATGGCTTTCTGTTTCCTTGCTCGAAAGAAACCTTGCTTCCTTGGTGATGTCATAGTATTAATCATTTGACAATTTAAAATGCGAAGCCATATCCAGAGACACAGGTCACCTGTTTCTACTGTTTCTGTTGTTCCTTAAGCTGACATGTTTGGCTCATTCTATATAACCTACCGAAATGACGACAGAGTGGATTACATTTAACTACATAAACATAAAGTGGGCTTTATGTTTTGGGCTGAGATTTTCAGCGATGAAGGTGCACAGAGATCGGCTTGGCAGACACAGTCCTATAGACAGAAGCTCTTTTCCATGGGTTGAATGCCTCTGGCCATCTCTGTTTCCCCCCATGTTGCTGACCAAGGTATTTTCCTCCACTTTATGGAGTCGAAGCATCACACACTCAATAGCAGTTAGTGGTGTCAATGCTCTTTGCTATAGTAAATCTCTAGTGCAAGATAATCTTGTTAATGATCAGCATAAAGTAGGAAGAGGTCATTTTTTTAAAACGTTGTCATAAAGCCTGCGTTTACTATGATAGAGTTGGAAGGAGGCAATCCCATTAACCTTTGTATTGTATTGATGAAATTATATACCCTCCTGAGTATAGAGGGTGGCAGTGATATCTGTGAGCACATTGACTGCCCCAGCGACACAGAGAATGGCCTAAAGAGATCTAGGCTCCATCCCAATCTTATTTATTTAGGAATTCGACCTTGAGCAAGTATTAGCCTCTTGAAGTCTCAGATTTTTCTTGTTTGTTCCTTTTTTCTAAATGTACGTGTGGGTTTATGTGGGTTTTACTCATTTTTTACAATTACCTATTATTACTTTTATATAAAGAAAGAAAAAGCATTTCTTGTGGCACTCAGAAGATGCTGTAAAAAGTGCCTTAAAAAGCATCCTTTGTGTTCCTTTATATAAAGAAAACAGCATTTTTGTGTGAGGATGGGGGAAGTTGGTTCTAACAACACTCTAGCTACACTTTTGAGTCACAAAACTAGAAAACCTTGAATAAGAAAAGATAATTTGAAAATGCTTCCCAAATCTGAACCAATATTATTATCACCCTGCACACATCAGACTGAGAGACTGTTCCCTGAATTATTCAAGTCAGTGTGTGTCGATATGATAGAGAAAAGTGAGTGGTTGTGCTGAGGGGGGGGCATATAAGAAGGGCTTTTTCACAACTCGTAGGCTAATTCAAGATGACACCAAATAACGACAAAGAAGCTTTTCCAGGGCATGTGAAGAGATGTACAGGAAGTGGCAGCTTGCATCCCCTGCAAGGTACACAGCACAACCATCGGGCAATGCCATTTGGCTGTCACCTAGGAAACAAGAGATGGTTGCCCTGTTGACTTAAGTAAAGGTGCTGGGGTGGGCAGTTCATTTCTGGACCATAAATTGTGGAAGAATTTGTGTGTGTGTGTGTGTGTGTGTGTGTGTGTGTGTGTGTGTGTGTACATGTGTGGTGTGTGTGTATATACATGTGTGGTGTGCGTGTGTGTATGCACATGTGTGGTGTGTGTGTGCACATGTGTGGTGTGTGTGCACATGTGTGGTGGGTGTGTGTACAAGTGTGGTGTGTGTGCATATGTGTAGTGTGTGTGTGTACATGTGTGGTATGTGTGTGTGTACATGTGTGGTGTGTGTGTGTGCACATGTGTGGTATGTGTGTGTACATGTGTGGTGTGTGTGTGCACATGTGTGGTGTGTGTGTGCACATGTGTAGTGTATGTGTGTGTGCATGTGTGGTGTGTGTGTGTACATGTGTGGTGTGTGTGTGTGCACGTGTGGTGGGTGTGTGCACATGTGTAGTGTATGTGTGTGTACATGTGTGGTGTGTGTGTGTGTACATGTGTGGTGTGTGTGTGTGCACATGTGTGGTGGGTGTGTGGTGGGTGTGGGGGGAGCAAGCACGTTGAAGTGAGAGGACAACATTCATTGTGGGGCCTGACCTTCCACCTTGTATAAGACAGAGTCTCTTTGTTATTTGTGACCACATAAGCAAGTCTAGCTGATCCATGAGACGTGAGAATCTCCGGTCTCTACCTTCTATCTTGCTCTGAATTCACTGGTACTTCTGACCCAAGCCACCATGCCCAATTTTATAAGGGATCTTACGTGTCTTGCTCAGGTCATCATGCACTTCATGCGGGGAACCAACTCTCCAGCCCTAGACATTCTTAAAGGAAGTTTTCAGGCCCATCGCTATTCTACAGCAGGAGATGTTCCTCGTGTTGCAGAACAGATTAATACAAAGTTAGAGTTCAAAAACTTTGAAAGGTTATAATGTCTACAGGGGAGGGGGAAGTAGAAAGGAGAAATGAGGTCAATTAGCAGAAACCCCATGACTTAAGTGGCAGGCCTATAAATTGTCTCAAAGGTGACCATGTGTTTGAAATGGCTTTGTGGTATAGGTTAATTCTTTCTCTTTGTAATTAAAGAGAATGGAGACTGTAGTGCTGGATCCTAGGTCACATTCCCTATGATCAAAATTAATTAACACTCTGAATTAATTAATGTGAGGGCCATTGTAAGCATCTTGAACTCATCTTTCAAGGCTTGTTTCGGGCTCTCTCACTGCAACAGCGGCTTCTCTGATTATTTGAGGACTCAAATGATAACATCTCCCTTTCTCACAGTTCCTATCCTCTGAAACATATGATTTAGCATTTATTCTAACCTGCCTCTTATTATTTCTTCTCTCTTCAATTAGAGCATAAATTCTTGGAGGGCATGAATTCTATTTTACACTTCTTTTATTATCCTACCAGAGCCCCAGGCACAGTTCTGAAAATAGTGCTAAATAAATACTTGTTGATTAATGAATTCTTCTCCAAGTGCCTTTCAGGCACCATTCACACTAGCTTTCACCTTTGGGTGAGGACGATTTCCCACCTCAGGGAAATGGGCCAAGGTCCTCTAGCTCCTCACCCTTTCTTCCCCATTCTTTTTTTATTTTGATCTCTAAGAAGCAAATCCAGCACAGACGTGGGGATGCTCCTGAGTGTGGCGACAGGTAAGCACGCCAGTTCCTTTTTCCCCAGGGAAAAATGTTCTCTCTGGATTATTGCATGTGCATGTAATTTCACAGAATCATCTCAACTCTGGAAAACATGTAATTATGTACATAATTGTCACTCAGAAGTTCCCTGGGTTATCTACTCAAACCCAGCTCCTTCTCCCAAAGCAGAGATCCATATTTCTGCTTTGAGGCTGAAACTCAGAGAAGGGCATTGCTGAACGTGTTCATCAGCAATAGTACTTCAAAACACATGCACGCATGTACATGCATGGACTGGAACTCGCCAAATAGACCAGGTTAGTCAGTCAGTTGCATGAAGCTTCCTGTCTCTGCCTCCCAGCATTCGAACTGTAACTTCATACCACTACATCCAGTGTTTTTCTTATTGGAATTTAGGGGTCACAACCAGGTCCTCTTTCTTTCCTTCTATGATTTTAGTAGAACCTGACAAATTCTACCTGTGTAATAACCTTCTGGTGCTACTCACCAATTACTGGCTGTGCTCCAGTCAAGAAATAAAGACATCCACGGTGAATATCAAGAAGGAGGGAACACAGAAAATGTCCAAATGAAGAATGCAAGATTTAGTTGATGGAAAGCAGAGGCAGCCCACATGGCTTCCCATTGTTCTGGTATGAAGACCCTCCAAGAATGGAGTGCTCGTCTAACATAGAGCTGCTGCTGTGACAGAGGACCTTCCTCTGCAATATACGCTGAATTCACTTTATATAGACCCTGACAAGCTGAACTCCAGACACACACAAGCTCACGAGGCTCACAGGAGTTAATAGCTGATGGAAAAGAGACCAATATGATCAGTTCTGTTGTTGCTAGGAGAGATGGCTTTAGGAACAAGGGTGGTTCCGTGGGAATCTGTCTATGAAAAGAAGGGGGAAAAACTAGTTGATAATTTGGTGGACCTTATAGAAATTGATCTCAGACCAACTCTCTCCATAGAATACTTGAGATCTACCTTGCTCTTTAAGGAATTTTAAAAGGAAAAGGAGAGTAAAAAGGTGGAAGATCAGAAAGATCTCACACAAATTTTCAGAGCTTCCTGCACTGAAATCTCCCACAAGAGGTAACATCAAATGAATTAGCATCTGGGGCATCCTTAACTTCCTCCAAATAATTAAGCTACCAGTCACCTGGAAGGTGGAAAGACTAGAGTCAGATGTTGGCATGTACACGAAATCAAGTGTCCTTTTGTGCTATCTTCCAGACACAGAAACTAGAAGTAAACTCCAGTCTCCAGAGCTAGGAAGACAAAAGTCATCCACATCCAACTATGCCATTTTTTCCAGCTGGTTAGCACAATAGCACTTTGTCTAAGAAGAAAGACCAGAGCTTTACAACAATGTTCTTTGGAGCTGGTTTCCATCATGCCATCCATCAAAAGGCTGTAGATATGCTACATCATCTCACACCAATATGATTAACCAAAACAGCCAAGGGAGTCTCTTGTGCCAGCACGGGAGTTTGAAGGTGGTCCGCCTAAGCTCTGTCTAGAACACCCAAAGCAAGACAGCACCTAGAAGGCAGTCATATCATACACAATCAGAGAATGGTGACCCAGAGGCTCTGGTAACTACAGGGTTGTCACCACTAGGGGAACCCTGATCATACCCGGGTCTTATACATGTTCCAGGGGGCTCCCTTTTGGCAAGAGGAACACTAGTTCCATTTCAGATGAAGGTAAACACAGTGCTGACGAAGTTGGGTGAATGCAGGGTGGCATTGATTGATGACATCGCAGTATACAGCCAGACATGGGAAGACTACGCGGAGCATGTAAAACAAGGATTTGGGTAGCTTTTACAAACAAGCTTGACAGTGGGGCCATGACATGTCAGCCTGGCATGCCGAGGTGACATATTTAGGACACAGGGAGTAGAAGCAGACAGCCAACACTCTGTTATGGTGGCCTGCTCTGTTTCTCAATGGACCATTTCATGAGGAAATGTTAGACAGAGATTCCTGGGCATTGCAAACCAATTGCTCCAGGTTAGTCATTATTCTGTTTACAGATCACTTTACTGAGCCATGAAGACCACCCAGGAAGGTGACAGAGCAGAAACATTTTGGTAGCTTGACCCTGATTTTAAAATTTAAACTGAGGTTTCTGAGAGTTACGGAATTGAAGTGAAAATATTTTGTAAGTTCGTTATCCTCCCTCCAGATGTTCATCTTATTAAGTCTTGTCCAGCTGGTAATTCTCCACTGTCTATATCTCAGTCCCCAATAAGGACAGGTGGAGGTTACATTTAAAACAAGTGTTTGGTCAGCTTGACGTATGACAGAACAGATCCACTTTCTATGTCTTTCTGATGAAAGGCTATTTTTTTTTTCATGAAAAGTCTAACTTCAGAGCCAGAATGGGGTCAGCAAGCCAGCAGCCCAGAAATCATCTCCAGTTCAAATGAAATTAGCCAATTTCATAAAGATTTCTCTGGCATAGTTTGAACTGCAAGTCTCTGCTCTCCTGGGGGAAGAAATAACCTCACATCTTATTATTCTTTCTTACCCTGAAGGTGTCTCTTGTCATCTATTATCATATAAAGCCAATGCTGCTAGTTACCCTTGATGTGAACATCTTATTGCCCCAACCACACTATGCTGTCCTGGAAGGCAAAGCTTGACTCATGCATTTTAGGAACCTGTGACAGTTTGCAGCCTAGTGTCCTGCACATATGTATCAATAAGGGTTTGCTCATTTGCTGAGCCATGGGGCAGATGCATTCAGTTCTTCTGTCAAGCATGGATCTTTCTGTATATTTTGTCTCTGTGGTTCAAGTAGAATTATAAACTGCTGTGACTGCCAGCAGCTCTGCCAAACAAGAGGCATGATAATGGACCGATTAAACAAGTTCACAGGCTTTAAAGAAAAGTACAAGTGAATTTATACTTAAATTTTGCCTCATCCTAGACGTATGTTCTGAGTGTCTCTGGATTTTACCCATCTATTAAATGAGCATACAAAGTGTGACCTCATAGAACAGTGAGGACATTCAATAAAATAATGTCACTCAAGGGAACATGGCTCAGGGAATAATTCATTTGCTGTACAAATGTGAAGACCAGAATCCAAATACCTAACACCCATGTAAATGCCAGATATGTGTGATGGTCCACTTGTAATTCCAACCCAGTGGGCAGAGACAAAGGATACACAGAATAAGCAAGCTAGCTAGACTAGCCAAATGAGCAGGCTCTGGCTCAAGTGAGAGACCCTGCTTTAATATATAAGGAAGGCCAGGCGGTGGTGGCGCACACCTTTAATCCCAGCACTCGGGAGGCAGAGACAGGAGGATCTCTGTGAGTTTGAGGCCAGCCTGGGCTACCAAGTGAGTTCCAGGAAAGGCACAAAGCTACACAGAGAAACCCTGTCTCGAAAAACCAAGTCTTCCAAAACTTGGAAGAAAGTGACCAACCAATGAACTCTTGCCTTCATTGACACAAGTACATTTACACACATGAAATGTACCTCTACATAAATATGCACTCACACATGTAAACATACATACACACTCCTACCCATACCACACACATGCATATGTAGATAGATAGATAGATAGATAGATAGATAGATAGATAGATAGTATATATTTAGCACATGAAGCAACAAGAGACCATAGTATCCTGTGGGTTTTTGTGGTACTTTTACTCTTGTACAATAGTTTTTCTGGTTAGTAGAGCCAACGATATCATTTTCTTGCACCACTGTAAATGTATGCATAGCTTTGCAGGAAAGGCTTGGCAGGGCTCTGTTCTTCCTTTGTGTGAAAGGCAAATGTCATCAGTTACAGAGGCCAGTGTGAGGCAAAGGTAGTGTAAACAGGATACAAGTGGTGATTTGTGAATGGTTATGACACCTTGCCTCAGGCAAATCCTCCAAGCCGAATTTGCAGGCTTTTTGCTCAATGGGAAAAATAGACCACAGGTGACAAGTCAATTAAAACTCAGCCATCTCAGAGAAAAGTATCTCATGGCATGTGCAACATAAAGAAATAAAATTTGAATCAGAAAGCTTAATTTTTACTTTGTTTGATGTGCTTAGCTTATAATCTAGAGGTTTGCTCTCAATGGCCTTAGTTCATAGGCCACAATATTGCCTTAAAACAACTCTTTATCAAATTAATGAAATATTCACAATGACTAATAGAACATACTTATATTTGTTGAGAGATAAACTAGTATCTAGACCTTGAAAGTTGATGGGAACCAATTCCTATTACATACAAATTACAAAGGCTCAAATGTGGGCAAAATGCATTATTATTTTCCCCTTGTCAAGCATTCTCCATGGTTACTGGGCATCAAAGACATGAGCGTCTGATGCTCTGATGAATCCCAAGATCTAGACAGTCTAGGCGGTGTATCCCCTGGTCTGCTGGTGAAGTGCTAGCCTAACTTCGTTAGCGAGATGCTCAGCAAAGGATCTAGCAAATAGATAAGGAAGGAGCGTTCTGCAACTGGATATCAGGAACTGAGGCCTAGTCCCCTGGACTAGACCTAACAATCACCCTTTGGAACATCAGCAAGCCTTGGTCTCTTAGCTTTTTCCTGGAAACAAGCTGAATGGAAAGGATGATTTCTAAAGCTCATGGGCTCTGAAATTCTACGGCCTGACAACAGTCTTCACATCATATTCAAACAATCTTAAAAAGATGATCTATTTTATTCTTAGCTTTCCTCTTCATTCTAGCCTCAACTACTTCTGCCAGCCTCCCTCACACTGCTAGAGGAATTACGAGGCAATGTCATGAACAGCGAACATTTCCCTGCCTGATTTTTATCATGACCCTCATGTAACACCTGACTGCAAGACACAGTCTGAACTGCCAGGCCATATTGAGCAATATTCAGAATCCATAGACTACAAAGTTGTGTGTTTCAGCACAGTCTGGAATGTGGAATGCATTATAACTATGCAGAAGGATCTTGTGTCACAAGTAGTGTTTTCTGGATATTATGAGGTTTAGGAGGATCATAATTTTAGGACTGGTTTTCAAAAACACAAAGGAGGATGAAGAGAGAAAGAGAAGAGAAGAAGAATCAGGAGGAAACCCACTCAAGAATTTTTCTCTCCAGAGCTGAGATGTCCTTTCCAGAGGTGAACATGTTGCTGGGTGATAGGGTACTTACCTGACATGACCAGGGCCCTGGGTTCGATCCCCAATACATGCCCAACATTCTTAGCACCACAGGCTTCCTCCGTGGGAGTGCTTCTATGTGCCCATCGACCCTGGCTTCACTGTGTTTCCTGAGTGTGCACTCCATCTCAACTTTAAAACCTATTTCAAGTTGTTTTAGCTCTGCCATGTCTCACATTTTCCCCCTTGGTAACAGTATTCATCTGCTGGGCCCACCAATACTTTTTTCTCTCTTTTTTTATTTATAAGTCTGTGATAGAGAAGTTTTTACTATCTGGTGCATTGTCAGCTCAGCCTCAAAAGAAATATGTGACTCAGCAAACCAAAACTAGGGGAATCTCAAATGTAGGTCTGTCTGCTGGACCAGTCAAAACCAAGGACATTCTTAAAATGATGTCTTATGGCCCATGAGAACGACAACAATTGAAGCCACAGGACATTGGTAAGAAGTTCTCCAGGCAGCCCCTGGTCTTCATGACTATTCCTCATAGCCTTGTAGAACAGACTTTTTCAAAGATAGATCTGTGAATCCAGAGCTGAGAACCTGTCAACTGACATTTTCTTACATATATTATTCACTTATTATTGTTATTACATTCTTGATATTGTGTGGTGCTGGGGATTGAACTCAGTATTTTGAGCATACTAAGTAAGAGTTCCACTTACATCCCCAGACCATACTATTAATACACACACACACACACACACACACACACACACTTACATACATGTATGTAAACACAAAGACCTATCCTAATACAACCTTACAGGGATTTCTTGGGTAACTTAAACATGTGGTCATGTGGTCCTACCAGAGCATATAGTATACAAAGTTACTTCTGGACTTTTACATCTTTACTTTACTATTTCCCTTTATGATCTGAAAATGTGATTTAAGAGCCCCTAAGGGTTATTTTGAAAGATATGTAACACAATACTACAAAACTATCTAACAGGTGCTGTTACATATTAGTGTTGTGGCATTTTCTCATTAATACTACAAATAAAAGTTATTTTAAACATCTTATGCCTTTTTTTTAATATCTGAGGAGGCAAGGTTGAGAAACTGACACCTTCTTTCTGAGAAATGTGATCTTTTTACACCACACCAGGGTTTTCATAAATCCTCAGCTACAACTCTGTAATTTGTTTTATGCCATCAACTCCCACATCATTCGTGTATTATTATGAAATCCAAGCAGCCACACTATAAATTTTAAGACATGGACTTTGAAATCCACAGCTTTTCAGTCACTGTGCCATGGAGTATTTCAAGAAAACAGCCTGAGCTGGGAAGAAATGGAGAGGGGGGGTGGCAAGCTCCTTTTTTGTCCCATAAAAAGGGGAAAGCATATAAAAGATTTATTTACAGAAACTCTATACAAGAAGAAGACAGATGTAAAGTCTGAAGGAAGGTTTGTGTCTTAACCTTATGAATCCCCTCCTAAATGTTAGACTTGAAAGTCCATATAGCTTTATAAAATATTCTCAGACTTGAGCTTGCCAAGAATTCAAGAATGATTTAAAGTGTTTTCTGTCAAAATATTCTGGATAGGAACACCTTTCAGAGACACCTGAGCTGGAGCACAAGTTCAAGATGCAGCGTCTTCTCTGGGGCCCTCATTCCTGGGTGACTGGAGCAGCCTGCAGCAAGTCTGGCAGCAAGCTGTTGAGGACTGTCCCAGCGTTAGTGAAGCTGTCCAAGGACCAGTGATCTAAACACTACAGTCACATCAAGGGTCACCCTGACACTGTTGATTTGAATGCTGTTTTATTTTGTCTTGTTTTAACCTGGAGCATTTATAACAAGCTCTGAAAAAAGAATTGAAGGGAAATACAAAATATTTTATTATTCTTTTGAGACAGAAAAAAAAACATGATAATAGCGATTGTTTTGTCTGTTCAAAATGCTAAAACTCTCATGCAGGGTTTGAAACATCTGCACAATTTTCCCAGTCTCTGAACCTACTCATCTGACAATTGCTGCCTGACTAATTGAAGCTCAGAATTATCTCCCTGAGAAATTTCCATGTCCTCAGACATCTGAGACAGGTGTAATTATGCTTGCTGTATGCTCCATATTCAAATAGGAATATCCTTTATTTTCAGGTTACCTACTTGAGATTTGTAAGCTATCAAGAGTTGTAAGGTCTCCATGTCTGACCAGCCAGCGGCCAACATAAGCTGAGTCATGACTAAATGACTTAGTCAACTTTTCAATGCAAATTCTCTTTTTGTAATGATTATGATCTCTCTCTGTGTCTCTCTGTCATTCTGTCTCTCTGTCTCTGTCTCTCTCTCTCTCTCTCTGTTTTTCTCTCTAACTCTGAAATAATACGTTAAGGAGATAAAAATACTTGAATCCACAACTATCAAATATTGTTGAAGGAAAATAAAGCATAATAACTAGAAACCCCCATCTGTGCATAAGAAAGACGTCCTAACAAGATGAACATACTACTCACAGTGATTTAGAGACTCAACACAATCCATATTAAGATTCCACTAACCATGGGCAGTTCATCCCAGATAAGGGGGCATCTGACATAGGAGTTCCATATAATTATAAGGCCACCCTGGGCTTCTGAGCAAAACCCTGTCTCAAAGCTAAATAAACAAACAAACAAACCAATAAAGATCTGAGATGGCTCTCTGCTAGTGTGCATGGCTAGAGTTCACATTTTCAGTTTTAGAACTTAACACAAAGCCGCAGTTTGTAAGGCTGAATTGTGTTATCATCAGAATAGATCATTAGGGTCGATAGTAGAGTTACATGGGAGGTGTCAGCTGTCTATCACCTGCATTTTAGACAAAGGTAAAAAGTACGACTAACTAAAGGAGAAGGGTCTTTTTCTAAAACTCGTGGTGGATAACTGGAGGGTCACATGCAAAACTTAAGTCAAAATCAGTTAATGACTCAGTTGGAGGTTAAAACCATAAGAGAACAGGTAAGTTTGGTTAGTTTGGCTTTGTCAACGAACCATTTAAAGGAGACAACAAAGGCAAAAGCACCAGAAGAAAACGTGAGGACTTCATGCACCAAAACAAATTTGTCTGCCCTGAAGGACACCAGCAATCCAAATGAAAATACAGCCTAATTAAATAAAAAAATAAAAACACAAAATGGAAAAGAGTATTTACAAATATATCTGATAAGGGCTTAATATCCAATCTATGTAAGGAACTCATGCAAGTCAAGAAAAACAAAGACAGAAAAAAAATTAAAGTAATTGTGAAGATGAGTAGGTGTTTCTCCAAAGAAGAAATATAAATTGCCAATAATCACACCAAAAGATGTTTGATGTCCTCAGAATTCTGAGACAACTGTCCTCAGACTCTCTGTACTCTCCATAGTCAACATTTGCATAATCAGCACTGTGGGTCATTAAGGAAATAAAGCTCAAAGCTGTAATGGAACACCACTCTTCACTCAGAAGGCTGTAATAATGAAAAGTAAGAAGAGAAAATGACAAATAAGCAAGTGGAAACACTAGAACACTCACATGTTGCTTATAGGGATGTAAGTAGGTGCAACCACTGAGGAAAACCATATAGCCAGTCTCCAAAATGTTACATACAATTTCTATGTGACCTCACAACAATTATGTCAAAGAGCTTCCCAACACTGCTCTGACACTCCAGTCTAAGTTGAGGTGAAGCGACCCCCTAGTAGCTTGCATTCAACTTTTGGCTGGCCTTTGTATCCTCAATTGGATGTACACATATCCCTCTTCATTTAGTAGTGTTAAACGATCTTATGGACAGATGTCCATTCTTTTCTCTTTTCTGCACCTGTCTATCCCATTTTTATAGCTTACAAAAGAAGCAGAATAAGCAAAATATTCATGAAGTAAATGAGTGCCTTTAATATGCTAACAACTCAAATACATGAATACTCACCACTTTTCATGTATAAAATCTATGCTTTTACTACATCCTAAATCAAGAAATGTAATCATCTTCTATAAATTTTGGTCTGTGTCTAGGCATAGCATAACATGCATAGCATGCAATACTTAGATAAACTAATTTTTCTCATTATGTAATATAATTTTGTAATATACAAAATAAAAGTTATCGAAAAATGAAAAGCCAGAAAGTATGAAAATCCTCAGCACGTGCAAAGCATCACGACTGTTAATAGATAATAGATGTATGATTAGGACCATGAAGGATTTTATCTCCTTTTGAAATCATATATGTTTTAAACATTTTGAAAATATAATAAAAATATTTCATCATCATTTAGATGCAGTAGCTATTATAGTTTGTTGTGGGATGTCCTTCTGTACTCTTGTAAATGTGTGTTGCTCTCATTGTTAATAATAAAACTGATTGGCTGGGGGCCAGGCAGGTAGTATGAGTGAGACAACCAAACAAAGGAAGGGAAGAGAGGAGCAGTGGAGTCAGGCAGACACCAGCCAGCTGCCAAGGAAACAAGATATGTAAAAATGAGGTGACAAGCCACCGACCACGTGGCCAAACAGATAAGAATTATGGGTTAATTTAAGAGTGAGAACTAGTTAGTAACAAGCCTGAGCTATAGACCAAGCATTTATAATTAATATAAGCCTTTGAGTAATTGTTTGGAAACAGCTGCAGGATGGGGCGGGACAAACAAAAGCCTCCAATTACAATATTTTTCTATGAATGCTTCTGGATTTTTCGGTTTCTTAATAACTTTTTGATTTAAAGTATATAAGCATCAATTGTTTAAATACAAAAAATATGAGAAAATTACTTTTCAAAAACATACTGCTAGTATACACCATTCCTGAAACAAAAACATAGCTTCCATGAAAGAGAAGTTATTTTGAGGAAATTCTCTGTAGGTCACAAGTAAAATATGACTATTTTACCAAACTTCAAGTATTTTGCCTAAGCATAAATCTCAATATTGTGTGGAATTTAGGTACAACCCCTACTGTAGTTAATCTGTGCTGTCTTTTGTTGAATAACTTTATCTTACCTAGGGCTTGGATTATAAAAATGTCAATTTTTATACTATCACCAAAGGCAATCATTATGTCTTTAAATCTTCACTAATTTTATAGTAAAACTGACTTCTCGTTCTAACTTGTAGTCTACACTGGTTCTGATTTAGGGTGTTAACCTGTTTCTACATGTGTAGTGGTCATTGCTTCACTTCTGTGATCGCTGTAGTTCACCTCCTACCCACTTTTTTCTTAGTTTCTACTCTTTTTAGTGCCTTTCAATTAAGTTGTGAATAGGCTTGCTTTTATCAAAATTTATACAAATTATACATGCTGAGTGCTTTTAATTTGTAGAGGTCTTAATGTTGAAAATTTTAGTTAAATCTGTCTGCCAGTTATAGAATTTTCAAAAGTGTTAAATTATTTTTATCATCATGATAGAGTGATCACTATACCTTAGAAAATCTCCCCCAACATGAAACTTTAAGTTACTTTCATGACCACAGACAAGAGACTCAAAGCATAACTTTCCTTGTGATGAACATTCAGGCATGTTTTTGAATGATTCAGCTCAGAACAATACAAGGTTGGATTTGGCTATTGGCTAAGTAGAGAGGATGAGCAACAGCCAGAAAAAAAAATATCTTGATAGATTATGAGCTTAGCGATTATGGAAACAACAGTGATGCTCAATACTTTGGCCTCTACCTACATGTCAGAAAGACTGAATAAATCAAAACTTAGTAAGCCTTTTCTTTTAAAAACCTCAGCTACAAATTTTAGGAGAACAATATGGTATTGTGTCAGAATCATAACAAGAAAAGTAAAGTAGAGATGAGAGATGGAAATAAGGAAGAGGGGCGTGATGCATATACCTGACATCACATGTCAAAATAGCACCATTACTAACAAACTTACTAATTGAAAGGGTTATAAACAAAGATAGTAAACTTTTACAGACTAATACATTTACTTAGATTATATGTATAAATTCTTAGAAAGAAATTATCAACATTGAAGAGGAATTAGGAGATGACAATAGACTTTTTAAAACAGAGATATTTAATGAACAATCAATAATCTTCCCCCACAAAAGCACATTGTTGACCAGATGTCTTTACTAGTGAATTCTATCAAAAGTTTTAGAAATCAAGGCTTGTTTGCTGACTTAGTTACTGTTCTATTGCTGTGCATAGACACCGTAACCAAGGCAACTCTTATGAAAAAAGGCATTTAATTGGGAGCTTGCTTACAGTTTCAAAGGTTTAGTCCAGTGTCATGATGGCTGGAAGCATGGTGGCATGCAGGCAGGCACTGGAGAAGTAGCTGAGAGATACATCCTAATCCATATATACAGAGAGAAAGAGAGAGAGAGAGCACAGTGTTGGGCCTGGCATGGGCTTTTGAAACCTCAAAGCCCACTCCCAGTGACACACTTCCTCCAACAAGGCCACACCTCCTAACCCTTGTAATCTTTCAAACAGTTCACATTCCTTGGTGACCAAGCACCCAGACATATGAGTCTACAGGAGCTATTCTCATTCAGATCACCACAGCTGCTCTTCACAGCCTGGTGATAAGGCTTTCTTTCTGAAG
Source organism: Peromyscus leucopus (assembly GCF_004664715.2). Lineage (NCBI taxonomy): Eukaryota > Metazoa > Chordata > Mammalia > Rodentia > Cricetidae > Peromyscus > Peromyscus leucopus. The sequence continues at coordinate 30,451,943 of NC_051076.1, forward strand.
ACATCACTTACTTGTGTCATATAATATGGAAAAATCAAGCTGGTGCCTAAGCTACAGCTTCACCTCTACTGGCTAGGTTTCATGGTAGTGGAAGGTACTCTGGATGTTACTGTAGGGGAAGAAATGTAATCATTAATATCATCCCACTGCAAACCCTGTGATCTACAACAGTGACCTGCCTGTAAGTTATACTGGTGCAACAGTGGCACTAATGTTATGGGAATAACCACCACATGTTCAAGTTAGATTTAAGGCCCCCTCAGTGAGATGGACCCTGTACTAGCTAGTCTTTTTATGTCAAAGGAGGATGCTTCAATTAAGAAAAATGCCTCCTAAGATCCATTTTCTTAGTTAGTGATTGATGTAGGAGGGCCCAGCTCTTTATGGGTGGTGCCATTCCTGGGCTGATGGTCCTGGTTTCTATTGGAAAGCAGGCTAGGCAAGCCATGGGAGAAAGCCAGTAAGCAGAACCCTTCATGGCTTCTGCATCAGCTCCTGCCTCTAGATTCCTGTTTGAGTCGCCATCCTGACTTCCTTCAGGGATGAACAGTGATGAGGAAGTGTAAGCCTAATAAACCCTTTCTTCCCCAGGTTGCATTGGTAATGGTGTTTCATCACAACAATAGTAACATTAACCTGGACAAATACCATACCTGACACTGCTAAAATGGCTAATAACTTGAGACTACATAGATCATGGACCTATGAAAACATTCTTTTAGAGGAACATAGAAATAAAATGACTCATAATGACATACTGCTATATCCATATATCAATGCCTTGCTCAACCCACATCAGAGAAATTTCTTCTTGCAATATATAAGAATTAACCCAGAGACCCACAACTGGACAATGTGTATAGTGAGAGACTTTGGAGCACTCAGTCCTAAATAGGATGTCTTCACCAATCCCCTTCCCTCAAGGCTCAGGGATCTATGCAAAAGAGGAGACAGAAAGACAGTAAGAGCCAAAATGATGGATGACTCTAAGGAAGCAGTGCCTTCTGTATACAACAGGACCAGTATATATATGAACTTGCAGAGACTGTGGCAGCATGCACATGATATTCACTTATTCAAGACTGATGGGGGTCAGAGTACTAAGAAGAGGAAATGGTCATAGGGTCCTACCTCCAACCAAGAAGCTATCTGGAATTGATAACCTTTGGCCAAATGAAAATCAGTTTTCTCCAATGGAGTCTCACTAGGTATATCAACCACACTCTAAGGTGTGGTTGATATATTGTACATCCCAATAAACTTATCTGGGGTCAGAGAACAGAACTGTCACTATATTAAACATAGAGGTTAGGAAGTGGTGCACACACCTTTAATCCTAGCATTTCAGAGGCAGAAATCCATCAGGCTCTCTGTGAGTTCAAGGCCACACTGAAAACAGAGCCAGGCATGGTGGCACACACCTTTAATCCCAGGACTTGAGATCTCATGTCTTGCTCGGGAAAGACACATGCCTTTAATCCCAGGAAGTGATGGCAGGAAGCAGAAAGGTATATAAGGCTTAAGGACCAAGAACTAGAGGCTATTAGGCTTTTAAATTTTTAGGCTTTTAACAGCAGTTTAGCTGAGATCCATTCGGATAAGGACTCAGAGGCTTTCAGTCTAAGAAAACAGGATTGGCTGAGAAGTTGGCAAGGTGAGGTTAGCTGTGGCTTGTTCTGTTTCTTTGGTCTTTCAGAATTTATCCCAATATCTGACTCCAGGTTTGTTTTTTATTAATAAGACCTTTTAAGACTTGTGTTACTCTAAGGTAGGCCCCATCCCCAAAAGTAGTTGGCCAATATAAAATTAACTCAATGATAATTTTATGGACTTTTTCTTTCATTTTGCTTTTTTTTTGTTTTATTGATCTTTTGCCTATTTGTCTTGATTTTTGATTTTGTGAGGATTTTTGTTTCCTCCCTTTTATTAGTTTTGAGAGAGAGAGAGAGAGAGAGAGAGAGAGAGAGAGAGAGAGAGAGAAATTGTGTAGGGAAGGAAGTGAAGATGTAGAAGGAGTTGAAGAAGGGAAACAACATGATCAAAATAGATTGTAAAAACATTTTTAATAAAAAATATATTTTAAAGCCTTCCAAAAGTAATCAAAACAAAAACAGCATATGATATGAAATATGTGAAATAAATAATCATTGAAACATGAAAAAACAGAGAAATTTAATAACTACTCACTTATTCCTAGAGGTGTAGTGTACTTCTTTTAGTGGTTGGTTTAAAAATGAGGCAAAGCACTAGTAGAGAATTATAGGCTTTGAAAACACTACTAACAAGCTTGACCTACTTGACATTCACAGACTCACACAGCCCACACCTGCATGAGGAATGCTGTTTTCAAGTGCACACTGAACGGTTACCAGTACTGACCATATGCAGAGCCATAAAGCAAGTCTCAAAAGAAAACCCAAAAAATTCAAGGTTGTAATCATACACCATGCCTTCTCTGATAGTAGTGTGATTAAAGTAGAATTATGTGTTGACACAGATATAACTGGAAAGTCCCCAAATTTTTATAAATGAAATGGTATATTTGTCCTTAACCCATGGGTCAAAACACAAATCCTAAGAGGAAATTGAAGAATATTTTGAACTGAATGAAAATTAAAACATAACAAGTCAAGTTTTATGGCCTGAAGTTAGAGCTATGTTTAAAAGGAAATTCAGGTTCTCAAATAAGTGTACATGTGAAAAATCTCCATCTCAAGACAAAGGAAAAGGAAAATAAAAAACTAATATTCTGGAGAGAGAGAAAGAGAGAGTATAACAATTAAAAAGGAAATGTGGGGGGAAACACAAAGATAAAATTTATTTGTTTAGGGCAAACCCTTGGCAAGACAAAGGAAAAGTCTAAATTATTAGAATCATGCTATAAAAGACTGATGTCACTGCATGTCTTGTAACTCTCATAGAAATTTAGTGGTAAGGAGTTATTACGAAAAATAATGTGCCAATATACTTAAACATTGGAAGGATGTAGAAAAAAAATCCTTGAGAAACACAACTTCACACTTACAGAGACAGCTCCAGAGCCTCACAGCACCATCACTGAGGAATTTTTCTAAGTACTAAAATAAAATAAATAAATAAATAAAAAATGTTTCTACACATTAAAATTAAGTTTCCTGATAAAATCAAAAATAAAATAAAGTAAATAGTTCCTAGGAGCTGGAAGGCTCCACAGTTCCATAGTGTTGCTGTTCCTGCTGAAGGCCAGGGTTCAGTTTCCAGCTTGCACTGGTGCCTTCCAACTGTCCTTAACCTCAGTTCCAGAGGATCTTATGCTCTTCTCTGACCACTAGGGGTGCCAGGCACACATGGAATGCATATACCTACAGGCAGGCATAGCACTCATACGCACTAAATCAGAATATTTAAACAAAAAATAAGTAAATAAACAAAAAGCAAAGAGGAAATAGTTCTTAACTAATTCAATTATTTATTGGCATCAAAACTAGACAAAAATCACACTGAACAGAAAATGTGCAGTTTCAAACTAGGTCAGCCCACTTATGAAAATAGACATAAAATACCCTCTATAAAAAATATAAAATCCAAAAAAAATAAAAGCCAATGATTCCTGGTGGTTCTTTGTTTATTTAAAGAATGCTAAAACTGATGAAACGCTTAAAAATGAGATCAATGTAACTCATTACACCATAAAAATTAGGTGGAAAATAAGGTCTTCTTAGTTGAGGAATAAGAATTAAGTAACATATAAGGCAATGGCACTACTTACCAAATTTAGGAAAAACCGGAATTACAGGCAGCTTTCATAAGCTAATGATGTGTATGTATCCAAAGAGCTGACAGAAAGTGTCTGCAATGATGACATGTGTAATGCATTTCAAGAAGAGGGTGCCCACCACTTCTATTGATCATTGCACTAGTGTGCGTGTCAAGCCAAAGTAAACAAAGAAAGTAAAACAAAGAAAGATTAGATGGGGAAGCAATCAACACAGTTTGGAGACAGCACTCTTGTCTATGCAAAAACCATCAAGAACCAAGGAGAAAATTACCAGAATCAATGAACAAATGTAGCATTTTCTCTGACCATGAGATCAACACACTACGGCTGATTTCATTCTGTAGTCCGATTTAAAAAAAAAAAAAAAAAAAGGAGTCTTTAAAAAGTACCATGTGCACCATTATAAATATGAAAATTAACTTGACAAAAGACAAGTTTAAATATCTTCATAGAAAACTATAAAGAACTACTAAAAGAAATTGAAGGGCATCTAAATTAGTGGTAAAATCTACCATATAATCCTGGATTGAAAATATGCAATATTACAAATATGTCGGTTTTCCCCAGTTTTATGGATAAAGGCAAAAGAGTCCAAACTGAGCTTATTGCCTATCTTTCAGTTAGTACAGATGTGTGAATGTGTTAATAAAGGATTCAACAATGTGATCCTTAAATATCTATTAAAATGTATGGTCAACAATAGACATGGTAACCCATCCTGAAGGGAAAAAAAAGTTGTAGAGTTTTATGATGTTGGATATCAAGACAGGAGAAACCTATCATCAATAGGACTCTAAAATTTTTACAAAGACAGACAAGCCAACCATTAAAATACAAATGAATAGCTAGAAAAGGACTCAGTTACATATGGTTTAACAAACATGCCAATAACAGGTGTGTACTGAGAATGAAATTTTCAATGAATAGTGCTTACTGAATTGAATGGTCATGCTCAATCATTTTCCCCAACTTCATACTCGAGACCACATTCACCAATGCTAGACATAATTGCAAAAGATCTCATTGTAAACATCTTCACAATTGGAGAAGAAGCAAAGATTTCTTTTTTTTTTTTTAAATACAACAAAATGTTTAATGAGCAAATTCGTATTAGCAAATATGAAACTGCCACAGAGAAGAGGGGCGGGACGGAGACCACGGGTTGAGGGTCAGGATAAGACTAAAGAGAAGAACCAACTACTTAAGAAACCAGGGTGGAGAACAGGGAGGACCAGAAGCCAGAGGACGGGAGCTGTGGTCCTGCAAAGGGAGGGCAGGGCACTGAGGGCCAGACAACAAAATTCAAAATAGTTTGACCATAAAATATAAACACGCTATGTTCCTACCATGGGAAAGGGGGAGGAGAGGGTGTCAGGGATAGAGGAGGCAGCCTGGGACGGGGCTGTGGGGGTCCTACCCGCCCTGCTGTGCACACAGCCCTGTCCCAGCCTCTTCCCTCTGTGTCTGTGGGTGCATGTGTCTGTGTGGGCCTGTGTGCACTTGCCCAGGCCCCTTCCTGCCCCCCGCCCCCCGCCCCCCGCCCCTCGCCCCCTTTAATTGCTGCCATTCCAGTTGCTGCCGGCTGTCATTCAGCTATCACTCCTCTGCCCATCATCTTCAGCGAGGGGAAAAAGGAGGGGGGGACAGGTGGGGGAAAGCCCCCAGCCAGCCCTGCCCCCACCCTCCCCCAGCCACCTCTACCAGAAGTCCCGGCGGTGGTAAGAGTCAGGGTCACAGTATTTTGTGACCACCACTCTGTTGGCGAACTTGCGGCCGGTTAGGCCCTGCATGGCTTTCTGGCAGTCAAACACAGAGGTGAACTCCACAAAGATCTTTCCACAGCCAGGCACCTCGACGCCGTCCACGGGCCGGGGAATCTCAACGGACTTGACCAGCCCATACTTGCTGCACTCATCTCGTACATCCTCTACAATCTCCTCCTACTCCTCATCGTCCAACAGCTAGCTCCTCGGGCAGCACCATGTTCATGAGGCACAGGACCTCAGTCGGGTGACCGCCCATTTGCACCTGAGAGCTCATCAGGCCAGGCACTTGAAGGGCCACAGGTGTCTGATTGATAGTACTCAGCGTGGCATTCTTGGCTCCTACACTCGCCCTCTGGACAAGCAGCTTCTTGTCCCCTAGCTGCATCCCATTCAGCCCCGCAATGGCCTGATCTGTCACGTTGGTGTCCACGTACTCACAGAAGGCATAGCCCTTGGAGAGCCCTGTGGCACTATCGTTGACCAGGTTGAAGGCCTTCAGAGGCCAAAAGGATGTCAGCAATTCCTTCACCTGGTCATCATTCAGGTAGTTGGGCAAGCCCTCGATGAACAGTTTGTGGGCCGAGTCTGGGACTACAGTAGACACAACTCCAGGCACATAAACAGAAGGGTTCTCTGACATGCCAGGCAGCGGCTGGTAGTCATGAGGCCTTCGAATCTTCAATGACTGGCCCTGGAAGATGATGCCATCAAAGGCCATGGCCTGGGTCGTCTCATCCACTGAACGGAACTCCAAAAAGGCAAAATTCTTGTCTTGATTTATCTGCACAGCCAAGACTGGGTTGCCGGGGGCCTGTGTCAATCCGCCCAAGCGCATCTGGGCATTGAAGAAGTCCATCATAGCCTCCTCAGTGATGCCAAAAGGGATGTTGCCCACGTAGAGGCGCCTGGCCTGTCTGGTCATCTGGCTCCCAACCACAGGCACCGGCGTTGGGGTCACAGCCAGACCATCAGGAGTCATGGTGGGGAGAAGGGCAGTGGCTGGAATCTGATCCGCAGCTTGCATGGCCTTGTACTGCATTGGGGTGATGTGCTCAAAGCCAAGTGGTGGTATGTCCCAGTATTTACGCACCTTCTTCTTCTTCTCATGGCGGGGGGAACGAATCAACCCACCGTGCTCCTCTTTAGCGCCTCTGGTCAAAGGTTTGCTTCTCCTTCGCCTGTCCCTAGAGGCACTGCGCTGGTCCCGGTTACGCCAATCTCGGCTCCGGCTCCTGCGCTTACGGTCCCGGCTTCGAGAGCGGCTGTGGCTACGCTTCCGATGCCGGTTCTGCTTGTCCCGTTCTTGTTCATTCTCGTTGAGCTGCCGCTCGAACTCGTCCAAGTCCGACATGCTTAGGCGGCCGTGTAGGGCCCTGTGCAGCTCTCGCCTCGCCTTGCCGCCCGCCCGCTCCGGCTACTTCCGCCAGATTTCTTAATTGGGATAAAAAAAAATTAATCCTTAAAGAATGAAAAACTAGCCGGGCAGTAGTGGAACATGCCTTTAATCCCAGAACTAAGGAAGCAGAAGCAGGTGGATCTCTGTGAGTTCAAGGCCATCCTAGTCTACAGAGCAAGTTCCAGGACAGGCTCCAAAGATACACAGAGAAACCCTGTCTCGAAAAACAAAGAATGAAAAACTGAACTTTGTTCAAACTCAGTTCTGTTTTCCAAAAGATATATTTAAGGGATGAGAGAAGACACAAATTGGAAGCACAATTTGAAACAAATGGATTTGACAAAGACTTGTGCCTAGGGTATATTTTTTAATCCTGTAATTGATATGGAATAACTAACCCAATGAAACAGTGGTTAGCATTCTTGAATAGATACTATGACAATGAGTGGCCAAGTTTGCACCATTGTTAGTAAAATGCAAATCAAAGCCACAGTGTGATACATGTGTATGTGTAAATCATTCTTTTGCACGTGCACAAAAAAAAAGGATCAAACTTACCAAACTGCAGGTATAGTAACTTTTTAGGGGTATCAACACTTGATGTGATAAAATAATTATAAAAAATCTCAACCTTGAAACATTGCAAGCATTGGTAAGCAATTGTATCACTTTTTTAATGGTCTTTTTATCAGTTAGAAATCTTAAATATGTAGTCCCGGTCTTCCAGCACCAGAAAGAGGATGAAATTTGTTGTCATCCCTGGGTAAAACATGCAGTATGTACTCACCAGCAGAATTACAAATTGTGTGGTGACATCATCTTGACAAGAGAGAAATCTGGACTTTGAGACTTCTTGGAGGCCCTGGTTCCTCCACAGGCAGGCAGGTACCATTCCATTCTCACAACAAGGCCACATTTGTCCTCTTAGCAAGTTGCCAGGCCTGCCTGCCACACCTGACCTTTGGAGAGAGCGACACTCTGTATGTTTGTAGGTGTCTCTGTTAGAACGGCCTTCTAGTCAGTAACTTTTGAATAAGGGTATCAAGAAATAAAATCTGTTCTTTAACAGACAATAAACAAGAAAACTGTTCCTTGGGGGACAATGAGACATTTGAGACTGCCCCCTCAAAATCTCACATCTGAGAGGATGTTTTCCTGACGTTGTCTTTTGGTTGACATAGCACATACATTAATGACAGTTGTTTCCTGAAAATTCTTTTTTGGTTACTAAGGTATCTTGAAGTGATCATTTAATTCTGCCGTGATACATTGGAAATTCATACATTGCATTTTTATACACACAAAAATAAACAAATATTTGCATGCTGTATTTAATATGTATTTGAGTTACACTGTGGAAAATAGATTTCCCAATGATTCATGCAAAGACTCCTTGAAACATCTATTTTCTGTTACACTTTTACTTAAAACTCATCAACTACTTTGATAATGGATTGCTCTTCCCATTCTCCCTTCTTCTTAATCCCATGACTCAGGGAAAACAGGGTTTATATTTTGAGAAATAAGCCACAGGGGTAAGCCATGTAGATTTTTATGACTTTGTGAAATATAAGACATGTGCATCTTAAGATTCCTAGCTCTGCCACAGAAATGGAAAGCCTAATTCTTGACAAAATACTCATGACAACAGTCCTGCGCTTGCTACATAGTGACGACCTCAGGGTGAAGGAACAGGATTTGCAAAGTTAT